>NC_080697.1:61407625-62007625 GCF_030445035.2 Dasypus novemcinctus
TGGGAAGTGTGGGCGGCGCCATTCTGGGCAGGCTGCTCTTTCTTTTCACGCTGGGCAGCTTTCCTCACGGGCGCACTCCTTGCACGTGGGGCTCCCCCACGTGGGGCTCCCCCACGCGGGGACACCCTTGTGTGGCAAGGCACTCCTTGCGCACATCAGCACTGAGCATGGGCCAGCTCCCCACGGGTCAAGGAGGCCCGGGGTTTGAACCACAGACCTCCCATGTGGTAGACGGAGCCCTAACCACTGGGCCAAAGTCATTTCCCTGATTTGCCACTCTTAAAAAATATCTAAAACTTATGGAAAACAATTTTTTTTCTCCTCAGATACACAGCTGTGTGAGCATATAGTAAACCTGGAGAACTCAGCATGGAGACTGATCATAGTCCTAGAAGAAGAGTCTAACTTTTTATGCAAATTATTCTTCGACTTTTAAATCCTCACAAGCTTCAAAAGCTTCATTTTCATGCAAAGCAATGAATATATTCAGGTTACTTTTTTTAATTTAAAAATTAATGTTTACAGTTCTTGCACTTCCAGTCATCAAAATGTGACACTTGGGTTGCTTCTCCCTCTTGGCTGTTGGGAATAATGCTGCTGTGACATTGGTCCACATCATTAATGTCTTGTTGGCCCGTCTGTTTCTGGCTGCCAGGGTCCCTCCACCCCGCTGTGCCCCAGCGCCGCCCCAGCAGCGCTCTCTGCAGTGTGCTGCCTGTTGCCCAGCCCCAGCCACCAGTCCCACCACTGCTGGTGTGCAGGGCTCTCTCAGTCCTGACCCAGCTGCAAGCAAGCTCTCTTGCTTCCAAAACTTGCTTCTCTTTCCCCTCTTCATCTCTCCACTCTTGTCCTTTCCTCCTCCCCCGTCATTTTGAGTTAATGCAAGGGGGAAGGATATATAGTTTACCATCTTATCTAATTTCCTTTCTTAAAAACAAAACAAAAAAACCTTTAGATTTCTGGTCCAGATACTTTGCAAGTTGATGTAGAAAAATTCTCCTGCAACTCCAAACTCTAGAAGGGTAGACGAAATGTTTCACAATGTGGAAATCATGCCTCATATGCTTGGGACCAGCCGGGAGCTGGGTGGAGGCGGCGTTCGTAGTGCGCTCTGGGAGCAGCACAGGGGCTCTGCGCTGGTTGGAAGGTCCACTCTTGCAGGCTGGTGACCTTCATGCCACCGAGGATGGGTGCCAAGCTCCTGGGAAAGTGATCTGGGCGGGGCTTCTCCATGAGTGGAGGTTTAAGAACGGTTACGTCGCAGCGTGGTCCTGGCGTCGGCGTTACCAGGAGGGAGCAGAGACCCTGGCCTTGACAGGACCAAAGTTGGGGTTTCAGGACCGGGAAGGGCAGCACATGGTCACGGAAGGTGGCCCTAGGGAGCGGGATAACAGGCAGCCCGTGAACTATGGAACACCAACTCTCAGTCCAGTGAGCCTGCAGGCTGACGTGGAAAGGTGGAGGAGGAAAAGCCTCATGAGGAATCACAGCAAAAGATCCCAAATGTGGAGACTTGACAAAATGGGAACTGAATGAATTATTAAAAATTCTTTTGGGAAGCGGTTGTGGCTCAACTGATAGTGCGTCCACCTACCATATGGGGGTCCAGGGTTTGATACCCAGGGTCTCCTGACCCATGTGGTGACCTGGCCCACACGCAGTGCTGCGCACACAAGGAGTGCCATGCATGCAGGGTGTCTCCCGTGTAGGGAGCCCCATGCACAAGGAGTGCGCCCTGTAAGGAGAGCCGCCCAGTATAAAAAAAGTGCAACCCGCCCAGGAGTGGCACCGCACACATTGAGAGCTGATGTAGCAAGCAGATGTAACAACAAAAAAAAAGGGACACAGTTTCCAGTTCTGCCCTGACAAGAATGCCAAGTGGACACAGAAGAACACAGCAAATGGACACAGAGAGCAGACAACAGGGGTAAGGGGAGAGAAATAAATAAAAAAATAAATCTTAAAAAAAAATAACTTTTAAACTCCTTAAAGAGACATATGAGTGTGTCATTTAAGCAATTTCATCATTATTCTAGTGACCAATTAAAATTTTTTTCCTTTTAAAAAAAATCTGCTTTCTTTGGTTATGTATGCCTTATCAGTGTTAAATTTCTTACACTTAATAGATAATTAAGGTGGTTACATAAGGGAGTGTTCTAGTGTAAGGAAATACACATTGCAGTGTTAAGTGTTAGAGGAACACTCTGGACCCAACTCTCAAATGTTTAGAAGATAGGTCAGATCGATAGAGATAAACAGATACACATGATAGGTAGATATAATTAGATCAGTGAGACGCCAAATGTAGCAAAATGCTAATAGTTGGTAAAGCTGGCTGCCGTTGTGTTGAGGTTCAGGCTTCCTGGGTTCCTCCTTTCCAGAGTCTTGCTTCTTCCTGGCTCAGGGTTCTTCTCTTCCTGGGGCTGCTTCTCTTTCCTCTGTGTGCTTACTTCCCGAGGCTCCAGCTTAAGGCTTCAGCATCAAACTCCAACATCAAAACTCCAACATCAAAACCCTCAACTCTGTCCTTTGCCATGCCTTTTATCTGTGAGTCCCCACCCACCAAGGGGTGGTGACTCAGTGCCCTAATGATGTGGCCCAATCAAAGCCCTAATCATGACTTAATCACGCCCAGGTACAAACCAGATGACAAACATAATCCAAGGTCTATTTTTGGAATTCATATCTATATCAAACTGCTACAGGGGTACATTGGAGTTCTGTGTATTTTTTCTGTTTTAACAGTTTTTGCATATTTCCTGTAAGTTTGAAACTATTTCAAAATAAAAAGTTTAAAAAATAAATCACAAAAGTAAAAATACAAAACATACACAAAAGCATAAAGAAAGCAATGATCGTTAATATTACAAGCAAAAATAAACACTATGTATGTATATAAACTCTCTGTGTAAAATAGTCATATTTACATATTGTTTTTTATAGCCTTTTTGTCATTTGACATTGTGATTAGGTTGTTTTTTTTCCCCCTAAGATTTTATTATTATTTATTTCCCTCCTCCACTAGTTGTCTGCTTTCTATGTCCATTTGCTGTGTCTGCTTGTATTCTTGTCAGCGGCACCAGGAATCTGTGTCTCTTTTGTTGCATCATCTTGCTGCGTCAGCTCTCCGTGTGTACGGCGCACTCCTGGGCAGGCTGCACTTTTTTCACATGGGGTGGCTCTCCTTACAGGGTTCATTCCTTGCGCATGGGGCTTCCCTACACAGGGACACCCCTGCGTGGCATGGCACTCCTTGAACACATCAGCTACTGCGCGTGGGCCAGCTTCACCACATGGGCCAGGAGGCCCTGGGGTTTGAACCCTGCACCTCCCGTGTGGTAGCAGGTGCTCTATCTGTTGAGCCAAATTCACTTCCATGATTAGGTTTTCATGTTAAACATAAATCTGTATTATAAGACTAATTTGCATATTCAATAACTTATTTCTATTAATAAGAGGATGCTGCTTTTATTTCATTATAAACAACATTGTCAATGTTACAACATTGTTCTAACATTTTAAATTATGTTATGGCTTTATTCCTAATACAGTTATTTTCATTTTTAACAGGTGTTTGCTTATGATCATTGTTTTTGGTCTATGGATGAATCTGTTGGAGAAAAGTTTGCAGGTAATAGAGTACAGCATTTTATTAACTACTGATAATATAAAAAAACGTTTCAATATTTTATCATGAGCTCATAGTATCATTTTGTGTAACTTTAAAAACTACCCAGATAACGTCCGCCGGTCCTTGCTCTCTTAGACTTTTGACATAGACTGGGAATGGGGTGTCGGGCATGGTGCTCTTGGCATGAGATGATGAGGCTGTAGTAGCAGCCCCACAGGGACCGTGATCTCACGCTCAGGCCCACACGCGGCCAGGAGCACAGTGGCCGCTGACCTCCCCTGGCTGCAGTGGAGTGGCGGGAGGGCGTTGCCGGCAGGGCCACGTGCGTTAGCCAGGCTCCTTGGCGACCTGGAGGCACTTCACGCTTCACAGTGTCACAGTGGAGAGCGGTGTGCCGTCTTCTCTCTGGATTGCTTTTTGCACTGGAAGTCTCCTCCGTTATTTTAAGTAACGACTGTCTTAAGCCCCCCTTTACCACAGGTTTTGGACTAGAAGGACAGTCTTTAATTTCCTTTCGTACTAACTGCTTATGATGCCTGTTTCTTAAGCAGTGCTTCTTAAATACCGGGTATCATCATATTGGCTTTCGTTATGTGAAAGAACAGTGCTACAGCTGCTTCAAAAAGTTGGTTCATATGTATATTTCTGTAAACCTACAACATCTCTAACAAAAAATTATTAATAAAAATGTTAACTATTGATGACTCTAGGTAAAGGGTATATGAGTGTTCCTTATTATATTCTTACAAAATAGAAATCATTTCAAAACAAAAGACTAAAACTAAATGGGGGGACGGGAATTGGGCGGGGGTTTAGGTGACACCGTGTGCTGGTAATCATTGAATCTGGGTGATATCTGCATGGGGATATCTTATTTAGTTGCTCTGTTTTTGTGTATGTTTGATTTGCCATAATGAAAAGTTTCTTTTAAAAAAAGAAGTTAAGGTTCACTTGGTCAAACTGGCTCTTTAAGGCTTGCTTCATATCAGAAGTATGATTTCTCATAAATTAACTAGGAAGTGAGACATAATGGAATGATATCAGTATCCAATTCTTTTATATTTTATTGGAGGCACAGACAGGTTGAATAAGTTGCCAGTGTCACATTTGATTATTGTCATACCTAATTTGGTTTATAGAAGAGGATTTAACCCTGTTATTTATGTCCATAATTGAAAGTGGAAAGAAACTGTCAAATTCTTCCTCCCTCTCCTAGCTGGTATGAATAAACTTTATAATCAGAAATTATCGTTGAGGAGAAGGAGAGCAAGAGAAGGGATTGGTATAAATGATAGCTTTGAACTTCAGCACTCTCCAAATAAAAGCGTTAGCTAAGTATATGTAGTTAAATTCAGATCCACTTAGATTTCGAGTATAAATTTCAGATATTTATAATAATTGATTATAAAGTAACTAGCTCATTAGCTTTCTTCTTTGTAGGAGATACTTAGTCAATGTTTAATTCAAGTAGGTATTATAAGGAAATTTTTGCTCATTTTCTGTCATGTGCTAACTAGAAATAACCTGAAGACAGAAGCCTTTGGAAGCATTCATCATGTTTAAAAGTTTTGTTTGGAAATAAATAAGGTGATTGTACATTTTTGAAGGTATTTTATTTGCTTCCATTCTTCACGTAGTCATTTGGTTTAAAACATCCTGTCTCTCTCTCGTTCTCTTTCAGGTCAAGACGATGTTTTCAAGTGCCTTGGGGAGAACATCCTGCAGAATGCGTTTGATGGCTACAATGCATGTATCTTTGCCTATGGACAGACTGGTAATATGAAATCACATGCGGAACCTTTACACTGAATCATGGAGTGGTTACGAAACCGCACTCTGGAGCCGGGCTACTCCAGTTCCAGTCTTGGTTCTGCCACTTACTGCTTTCGACTCTTGGGCAAATGACTTAACCTCTCTGCACCTCCTGTCCGTATCTGTAAAATGTGGATAATAATAAGCCTTCTTTATATGGTTGTTTTAATGCGTTAATGTGTGAAAACTTGTAGGAAGGTACAAATGAAGTGTTAACAGTTTTAGATATTCTGATAATTTCATAGTGTTAAGTGACAAAAGCAGGAACTTGTATTATTGAAAGCGTGTTTACAAAATGACTGCTACTAAAAAGAGGAAAATGAATTGGATCTAAGTGATGTATAGTTATTTCCTTTGGGTGGTAGAACTATGGGGAAATACATTGTTTTTCTTTTCTACTTTCCTGCATTTTCTAAATTTTATTTAATGGGTATATATTTCAATTGGAAAAGTAATTCTGTATTAGAAAAAGAACATTATTCTATGGTTTCCTCACTATGGCCAAAGGATAGTAAGCTGATTTTCTCTGGGGCTATAGGACTAATCTTCATTTTTTGAGCTATGATTAGTGGTTGGGAGCAAACAAAATGGTTTTGATCATGTGGATCTAACCAGTTAATTTTAGAAAAATATTTAAAACTTTACTGTTTTTCAGTTGTTTTAGGCAATTTTTTAAAAAAGTGTGAATGTTATTAAAGAAGGTGTTTTTTCCCCCCTCTTTCTAAAGTGATGTTTATTTTGACTTTCATATGTCCATTAGGAAGGCTTCTGCAATTATTCTCATCATTATATTCGGGTATTTTTCTTACTGTATTTTGGACATTTTGCTGGTAATTTATTATGAGTAATACAAGGAGGGCTGTGTATTTAAACTCTCCAAAGAGACAATAATAACTATGATTTGCATTTTTTAGGATCCGGAAAATCTTATACTATGATGGGCACAGCTGACCAACCTGGATTAATCCCAAGACTTTGCAGTAGTCTCTTTGAACGAACTCAGAAAGAGGAAAATGAAGAGCAGAATTTTAAAGTAGAAGTGTCCTACATGGAAATTTATAATGAGAAAGTTAGAGACCTTCTTGATCCCAAAGGGTAAAAGATTATGAGATTTTTGTGTTACAGCATTATGGACTATATTGCTTAATTGCTTAAGTGACATTTTTATATTGAACTCCAATAGAAAACCATCTAGTTACAGTCTTAGGGATGTAATATTGGTTACACTGAGTGGCTTCTTTCAGTGACTTTTGAGCTCTTGAAATTAGAGAGGAGTTTGGGGCCAGGGAAGGAGTGTTTACCAGCAGGCATCACACAGCCGTTCTCAGGTTTCCTTCCAAAGCTAAAACAAACCAACAAATGAAATGAAAATCAAGTCTTTTTAGTAGAAGTATAACTGGGACCTTTAAACAATTAATTTTTTTATTTTTCATTTTTTTCTCTTTATCTGAGAGTGATTTTATTTTGCCTTCATTCTTTAAAAAAAATTTTTTTTAAACAAATCAATTTTATTAATACATATTAATAAAGTATACAGTCCATCCAAAGTATATAATCAATGGTATTTTCAAGTGGAATTTAGTTGGTTGTTTGTAAGGTTTGAAATGAGGAAGAGGCATAATTAGATACATGAAAACCTGGACTTTAGGATAGTTCATTTTAAAGACCACCCCCATCAAAACAAAAAGTTCATGATTTCATGGCGTAGACTTTGAAAAAGAAGATGGCTTATAAGTATTGGAAAGCTTTGAAAAATGGTGTTCTGGTTCTGCTGTCGTAAATGAACCTGATGAGAAAGATGTGGAAGTACCTGAAAAATCTCTGTTGCAAAGCGAGTTCAGTTTTTAATAAAATGCAACAATGGCCATAGGAGAATGGCCTATTGATGGAAAAATGACGTTAGGAAGGTCAAAGATGCGGGAGCTGAGTCTTTCAGAAAGTCCTGAGGACAGTGGCGGGGGCGGGGGGAGTAAATATGTTTGGATGAAGAAGTTAATCAAGAAAAGATGATCTTAAAGACCCTGACTCGTGCTGATGTTCAATCAAGAGAAAAACAGAACTTCTGAATTCCTCATTGGCATCTGTTTTCTTTGAAAAAGATAATGATCTTCAGGCCTTTCACAAGGAGATTGAATGGGCACTTAGTGCTTCTGTACAAATATTTATTTAACAGACGTTTATTGAGCGATCGTTATATGTCAGGTACTGTCCAAGGCATTGAGGAAGAGCTTACAAATATAGACAGGATGAGAGTTTTATAAACAAGCAATTACAATACAGTGTAACAAATGCTTTTGAATTGTGACGGAAGCTCGTGCAGAATACTGTGAGAGCAAAGAGGGGGAAGGACTGACTTTGCCTGGAGGAGAAGGAAAGATTCCATGGCGGGTACTTGATGAATTCTGTGCTGAGTAGGCATTTGTCCACTAGAAAGTCAGTAAGAGCGAGTGAGGCCTAGGAAACAGCCCGTGGGAATGGGTGGATAGCAAGAAATCCCTTGTCTGGAGATGACCCCGCAGTGCAGGATGGCTGGACGGTAACATGCACAGCAGTCAAGATGGGAACAGAGGGACCCCATCTGGCTAAAAGTGTGCCCCTGTACATTTTCTTGTCTGCCTTAAGTACTTTTCCTTACCGCTGTGAAGACCATCACTTTCTTTGAGATCCAGCATGGCCTGGAAATTCTGAGCCAACTGGCCTTATACATGTGCACCCTTTTGTTTTGTATTCCACAGTTATAACTTGGGCTTTACTATCTGCAACTTGTTAGTAGTCTTTAGTAATGCATGTGTTTCTCTAGTGTATAGTTTAGTAATTAACAGCATGGACTTTGGAGTCACAGAGCTCCAGGTCTTCCACTTGTTACCTGTTGAGCAGTTTCCTTACACTTTCCAGGCATAAGTTGTACAAAGGGCCGTGGATAATAGTGTATAAAATCTCAGTGCGCTGTTGTGAGGCTAGAGAGAGACGATGTGCTTGAGAACTTAGAACTTTAAGTACTTGGTAAGGATTAGCTATTGTTGCTAGAGCCCCTGTTAAAGTTTCTAGAGAATTTTTGTAGTGTTTCTGAAGAGTCAAAGTAAATGATTAAAAACTCTAAAGGACTTTGGCCCAGTGGTTAGGGCGTTCGTCTACCACATGGGAGGCCCGTGGTTCAAGCCCCGGGCCTCCTTGACCCATGTGGAGCTGGCCCATGCGCAGTGCTGATGCGCGCAAGGAGTGCCGTGCCACACAGGGGTGTCCCCCGCGTAGGGGAGCCCCACGCGCAAGGAGTGCACCCATAAGGAGAGCCGCCCAGCGCGAAGGAGGGAGCAGCCTGCCGAGGAATGGTGCCGCCCACACTTCCTGTGCCGCTGATGACAACAGAAGCGGACAAAGAAACAAGACGCAGCAAAAAGACACAGAAGACTGACAACTGGGGGAGGGGAGGGGAATTAAATAAATAAAAATAAATCTTAAAAAAAAAAAAAAAACTCTAAAGGATATCTCTTTCAGCCATGGACTGTTGGAGAGAACTTCATTTTAAAAATTTAATTACCGATTTTATTAATTCAGTACCTACCCTGTATAGAAATATAAGTTGTGTTATGAGATAATACAGCATACATCATCTTGAGGATAATGATACATTATCTTTGGGAACTGGAAGAAATGAAAGGGACAAAAGTTAGAATGTATCCTTGGGTCACAACTAATTCAAATATTTGTTTTGTATCTACTCGATCTACAGTTATGTAGGAATAAGTACAGTTTCTAGTGACTGATCCTAGGTTACTCTAGGATTCTAAATCCTTCGACGAGATCTTACAGTCAGTCTCCTGGAGGGTGGTAAACAGCCCTGCGCTCCCTCCCTTTGCCATAAGGATTCCTCATTATCTTATCATCAGCGTCTCTGCTTTCTGTGTGTGTATTTATCTTTTTTCATTTGCCTCTACTTGTTTTCTCTTTTGTAGAAAATAGATGTAGGGTCTGGGTTCACTTTCTGTGTTAGTTGTTCATTTCACATATTTTTCATCATCATTTCTTCCTTTCCCTTTCTGACTTAAAAGGAAATTTTTTTTAACTAGAACTCTTTCTCCAAATCACATAGGCCAATGTGTTAGAGTGTTTTTTAAAAAATCACCGTATTCTCCTTTGTTTTCACTTTGTAGCTGAGTTGCTCACTCATCAAGTAACTCCCGTGACAGGAATTATGCTAGGAGCTGCAAGCCCCGAACTTAATTTGTCACTGCTCCTGCTCCTGGGGGGCCCGGAGCTGAGGGTTCGCTGCACTGGGGACAGGTGGGCTCGAACGCACGGTCAGGGAGCAGGGATTTCAAGCCTAGGCGACAGGGAATTCCTGAAGAATTTTAAGCACTATAATTCATTTTATCTTTCATTTACTTAAAAATAAGAGCTGGAGTTCAAAATTAATACATATTCATGGGAGAAAACATGAATAAGCAAAAGCACAAAAATAAGAATCACCTTTAATCTCACCATCAACAAATATTGTTTGATTTATATCAAGTATGTTTTATGCTCTAACTTTTCAGAGATGCTCTTTATTGGGCTTATTGATTCCTTGTTTGCTGAGTGTTTTTTTAAAAACCATGAATGAATATTGAATTTTATCAAACCCTTTTTTTGCATTTATTGAAATGAGTCAGGTATTCTGTTTTTTCCTTTAGTGTTTTCAGTGTTTTTTTCCTGTCAATGTGGTGGGAGTACATGAATCTCTATTTTTTCCCAAAGTTAACCTTGCAACTCTGAGATAAGCCCAATTTTGTGTTTTGTTTTATTT
The DNA here is from genome assembly GCF_030445035.2 of Dasypus novemcinctus. Lineage (NCBI taxonomy): Eukaryota > Metazoa > Chordata > Mammalia > Cingulata > Dasypodidae > Dasypus > Dasypus novemcinctus. The sequence continues at coordinate 61,417,852 of NC_080697.1, forward strand.
TATTTTTAAACAGTTCCATCCCCCCCCCGCCCCCGTGCTTGTTGTGCTTGCTGTCTGCTCTGTGTCCATTCGCTGGGTTCTTTCCATGTCTGCTTGTCTTCTCTTCTTGTCTTTTCTCTTCAGGAGGCACCGGGACCCCATCCCGGGGCCTCCAGGGTGGGAGAGGCGCCCGTGGCTGGAGCCGCCTCCGCCCCCTGGTCTGCTGCATCCCTCGCTGTCTCGCCTTCACCAGGAGGCCCCGGGAATCGAGCCCTGCCTCCCAGATGGTGGGCAGGAGCCCACTCGCTTGAGTACATCTGCTTCCCTGTGTTTTATTTTTAAATCATCACTAGATTCATTTGTCTTTTGCTTAGGATTTTGCATCTCTATTCATGATGGAGATTGGCCTGTCGTTTTCCTTTCTTTGTACAATGAACATTTATTGAGTTTCTGCTCTTTGCACCACATTCTGTGATAAGACAATTAGATTGTATTTATTTGACTCTGCATTCTTTGTGGTAGTAAATATTCATCCCACAGTGTACCCTTTTGAATGATGTGGTATTTTACCACATTGTAAAGTTTTTCTTACTAGTCAAGACTTTATGTTTTGGAATCAAGGTGGTTGGTTTTATGTATTTAAGATATTTGTCTAATTCAGTATATATATTTGCAGAGAATGTTTGAACCCTTTTAAAAATAGATTATTGTTACAAAATTGTTTATTTGTTTTTAATGAACAGAAGTCGGCAAACTTTAAAAGTCAGAGAGCATAATGTGCTGGGACCTTATGTGGATGGACTTTCTAAACTGGCTGTGATGAGCTACGAGGTAATAACATCCTTTATGTGAAGTACTTAAGTGTACTTACTGTAAGAGATATTTTGTTGTTTAACTTTGTGATATTTTTAATTAAAAAATTTACAGGAGCATTACTTAATCACTTTATTTTATTTTTTTATTTTTTAAAATTTATTTATTTCTCTCCCCTCGCCTTCCCCCCCCACCCCGTTGTCTGCTCTCTGTGTCCATTCACTGTGTGTTCTTCTGTGACCCCTTCTATCCTTATCAGCGGCACTGGGAATCTGTGTTTCTTTTTGCTTCGTCATCTTGCTATGTCAGCTCTCTGTGTGTGTGGCACCATTCCTGGGCAGGCTGCACTTTCTTTCGTGCTGGGCGGCTCTCCTTATGGGGTGCACTCCTTGTGCATGGGGCTCCCCTATGCAGGGGACACTCCTACGTGGCACTGCACTCCTTGCACGCATCAGCACTGCACATGGGCCAGCTCCACATGGGTCAGGGAGGCGGGGGGTTTGAACCTTGGACCTCCCATGTGGTAGGCGGACGATCTATCTGTTGGGCCAAATCCACTTCCCGGTATTGTTATTTTAATGATGGTTTTTTGAGAGCTTATTTATGCAGTATTGGGGAGACATCAAAATTTTAGTGAGGACTCGGTAAGTATGAAAAGGCATTTTGCTGATTTAATAAATTAAAAAGGCTCAACACAGAATTTATAGATGAGAGAGTAGATTAGAGACCATTGAATAAATGTAGGCAAAACAGAATGAAGCTTTTATGTTAAACCTCAGGATTATCAGATTTAATGGATTTAAAATGGATTTGGAATGGGTCTAGAAAATTGAAAATTTTAACTTTTGTTGTAGTTTTTCCATTCTGGTGCCTCTTCGTACATCTTTTTGAGTTAATATTCTTCCTTCCTTTCAGTCCTTTTTAATTTACACTGTTACATTTTCCTTCTTTCCCATTTATACAGCAAAATAGAAGTCTGATTTTTTGAAAGTGTTTTTACTTATTCATGTCAGGTTTATGTTTGGCTACATATAACAGAAAAAATATAACAGGATGTAAATTCTTCAAAACATGGATTATTACCTGTTTTGTTTGTAATGTGTCCTCAGTGTCTAGAAAGTACCTGGTATATAGTAGATGTTCTCAATGTATGCTGAGATACATTCAATATTTATCCACATGAACATATAAGTATATATGTATACACATACACATACATTTCAGGGCTGGTATATTGACTCCAGAAAAGTTATTGGCGTCTACATTACTTCCAGGTCTCCACTCATCCAGCCCTCACGTAATGCCCTCCTTCTCAAAGTGCAAGGTGGCTGGAGTAAAAAATGTGATAGTATGCCACCCCCTTTTAAGAATTCCCACAAAATGATAAAACAAAAACAAAAAAAATTAAAAAAAAAAAAGAATCTCCAAGTGGCCTGGATTATATTTTGTGTCTCATTTGCTGAAGTTTAGTTACATGGCCAGGTTGAGCCGCAAGAGAGTCTAGGAAATGTAATCTTTTTTTTAAAATTTTTTTTAAGGAGGTACCAGGGATTGAACCCAGGACCTCCTCTTGAGACAGAAGCATTACTGGTGATAAATATGGTCTCTGCGTAAGGAACAAAATAAAAAAGGACAATTAAATAGACTCTTATGTTCCCTTATATACATAGTATTAAAACAGAAAGACAAAAAATGTAGCAATTTAGGTAGGAAATGACAACAAGTTGACTATGATAGTAAGAGATTTTTTATTTTTATTTTTAGGAGGTACTGGGAATTGAGCTTGGGACCTCGTACATGGGAAGCAGGAGCTCAACCACTGAGCTCCATCTGCTCCCCAGTGAGAGCTGGGTTTTTTTGTTTGTTTTTAGGAGGTACTGGGGATTGAACCTGGTACCTTATTCATAGGAAGCAGGTGCTCCGCCACTTGAGCTATATCTGGTGCCCAAGTGTAATCTCTTAGCTCTGCAGCACAGTGCTCGGATGAAGGCTGGAGCTCTTCTGCTGAAAAGAGGAGACCAGATAAAAGGAGACAACTAACAGTCTTTCACCCATATCATTTTTCTTGTTTCTCATTAAAAATCCTAATGAGGTAGATGATGTATTTATGAAACTAAAGTTCAGGTTGGTTAAATGTAACTGTTTTAAAGCTTGTTAACATGTTTTAAAAAATAAAAGTCCCTTGACCTTTCTGTTGTATCACGCTATCTCTTTTTTAGCAGGAATAGAAAACAAGTAGTAAATTGATGCATACAATTAGTCTTTTGCTATTCTCATTTTAAAAATAAGGTCTGATAAGGTATACACCAAGGCCTGGATGAAGGGGTTACAAAGTTATTTTGTATTTGTATAATTTAATTTTTTAAACAATAAATTTGGATTTCTGTAATCCAAAATAAAACCTTTTCAGTGGTGGATTAAGATTGTGGTTAATAGTATAAATATAAGAAAGTTCTTCTTTTACAAAGTGTTAAGAATCTGGTGATAACATGAGAAAATTATACTACTGTAACTTCTGGATGATAGTTAACAGTGATATCATAATATTTTTGTAGCAGTGGCAAAGAAGATACATCAATTGTAAGGGACAGCAACAGGGGGTATAAAGAGAATATGGGGTTTTTCCTTGTGGTGTAATGAAAACACTCTAAAATTGACTGAGGTGATGACCACACAGCTCTTTGATGAGAGCCAACTGATTGTAAACTTTTTGTTTGTTTAAAGGAGGTACCAGGGATTGAACCTGGGGCCTCGTCTGTGGACACGGGCACTCAGCCACTGAGCTGTATCGGTTCCCCTTGAGTACACTTTGAATGGACTGTACAAAGCAAGGAGCTGTACAACACAGGGAATCCAGTGCAGGAAGAGGGACTGCGATTAGCAGAACAACTATGAGAATGTTCTCTCATGAATTATAACAAATATGTAATACTAACGCAGGTTGTTAATATTATCAGTATGGGTTGGGTGAAAAATATACCAAATGTTAGATATGGGGTATAGTTAGTGATATTTTGACAATGTTTTACAACAGTGCGAGGTGTGGGTGGTGGGGTGTTGTGTGGGAGCCCCATATAATGATATGCTTGTTTGTTTTGTAAGTTCACAACATTTTTTTCCATTTTAATTGTATATTTAATTTTTTTCACATATTACCAAAGCATGCAATTCATCCAGTGAACAGTCTATGGTATTTGGTATAATCACATACTTGTGCATCCATCATTTCAATCATTAGAGCATTTTCATTATTTCAGTAATACTAGTAAAAAACAGACAAGAAAATTCTTTATCCCTCAATCTCTGTTTCCCCTGCTGTACATCTCTGCTACTTCTGACTATTTTATGCATTTATTTATTTATTTATTAAGCAGTTTTATTGATATATATTCACATACCATACACTTTATCTAAAGTTTATAATCAATGGCTTTTAGTATAATTATAACATTGTACATTCATCTTCACAAAAAATTTTAGAATTATTTCATTACTCCAGAAAAACCTCTCTACTCCTTAGCGTGCCTTCCCTAGTCCCACCTAACCACTAATCAAATTTCATCTTTATAAATTGATTAATGTTTACATTTTATATAAATGGAATCATACAATGTTACATAATATATTCAATTCATAGTAATACAATCATACAGTATTTGTCCTTTTGTGTCTGACTTGCTTCACTCAATATAATGTCCTCCAAGTTCATCCATTTTGTCATATGCTTCATGACTTCATTTCCCAACTTCTTTTTTTTTTTTTTAACGATTTATTTATTTAATTTCCCCCCTCCCCCGGTTGTCTGTTCTCTGTGTCTATTTGCTGCGTCTTGTTTCTTTGTCCACTTCTGTTGTCATCAGCGGCACGGGAAGTGTGGGCTGCGCCATTCCTGGGCAGGCTGCACTTTCTTTCATGCTGGGCGGCTCTCCTTACGGGGCGCACTCCTTGCGCGGCGCACTCCTTGCGCGTGGGGCTCCCCTACGCGGGGGACACCCCTACGCGGGGGACACCCCTACGCGGGGGACACCCCTACGTGGCACGGCACTCCTTGCGCACATCAGCACTGCGCATGGGCCAGCTCCACACGGGTCAAGGAGGCCCGGGGTTTGAACCACAGACCTCCCATGTGGTAGACGGACGCCCTAACCACTGGGCCAAGTCCGTTTCCCTTCCCAACTTCTTTAGGAACTGCCAAATAGTCCCCCACAGTGGTGGCACCATTCTGCATTCCCACCAAAGTGAGTAAGTGTTCCTATCTCTCCACATCCTCTCCAGCACTTGTAGTCCTTTGTCTTTTTAATAGTGGCCATTCTGAAAGGTATGAAATGATATCTCCTTATAGTTTTGATTTGCATTTCCCTAATCATTAGTGATGTTGAGAATTTTTTCATGTGTTTTGTTTCTTTGGACAAATGTCTATTCAAGTCTTTTGCCCATTTTTTAATTGGGTCATTGTCTTTATTGTTGAGTTGTAACATCTCTTTATATATCATGGGCATGTGATTTCCAAATATTTTCTCCGATTGAGTTGGCTGCCATTTCACCCTTTTTTTTTTTTTTTTTTTTTTAATTTTGAAAACTTTTAATTTTCTCTTATTTTTAAAGTATGTTTTTATTTAAGATGTGAATTTAAAAAACAATCATGCACATGCATTTCACCCTTTTGACAAAGTCCTGTGAGGTGCAAAAGTGTTTAATTTTGAGGGGACTGGATGTGGCTCAAGCAGTTGAGCACCAGCCTTCCACAGGAGAGGTCCAGGGTTCAGTTCCTGGTACCTCCTAAAGAAGACAGACAAACAAGAATTAGTCAGTGAACAAAAAACAACAAGCAAAGCAGATGAGGGAGCCATCTTTGGGGAGGAGTTTAAAAAAGTGTTTAATTTTGAGGAAGTCTCATTTATCTATTTTTTTCTTTTGCTGCTTGTGCTTTGAGTGTCAGGTCCAAGAAAACACCACCTACCACAAGGTTTTTAAGATGTTTTCCTACATTTTCTTCTAGTAGTTTTATGGTTCTGGCTTTCATATTTAGGTCTTTGATCTATTTTGAGTGATTCTTATATAGGGAGTGAGATAGGGGTCTTTCATTCTTTTGGTTATGGATATCCAGTTCTCCCAGCACCATTTGTTGAAGAGACTGTTTTGTCCTGTCAGTATGGGTTTGGTGGGTCTATCATAAACTATTTGACTGTTGAGGTGAGATTTATTTCTCAGTTCTCAATTCTCTCCCACTGATAGATGTGTCTGTCTTTATGCTGTTACCATGCTGGTTTTTTTTCATTTATTTCTCTCCCCATTCCCCCCCAGTTGTCTGTTCTCTGTGTCTATTTGCAGTATCTTCTTTGTCTGCTTCTGTTGTTGTCAGCGGCATGGGAATCTGTGTCTCTTTTTGTTGCGTCATCTTGTTGTGTCAGCTCTCCATGTGTGCGACACCATTCCTGGGCAGGCTGCACTTTCTTTCGCGCTGGGCGGCTCTCCTTACGGGGCGCACTCCTTGCGCATGGGGCTCCCCTACAGGGGGACACCCCTGCATGACAGGGCACTCCTTGCGCGCATCAGCACTGCGCATGAGCCAGCTCCACATGGGTCAAGGAGGCCCGGGGTTTGAACCGCAGACCTCCCATGTGGTAGACGGACGCCCTGACCACTGGGCGGAGTCTGCTGCCACCATGCTGTTTTGACTGCTGTAGTTTTGTAACATGTTTCAAGGTTAGGTAGTGAAATTCCTCCCATGTTGCTCTTCTTTTTTAGAATGCTTTTGGCTATTTGGGTGCACCTTCCACATGAACTTGGTAATTGCCTTTTCTAATTCTGCGAAGTGAGCTGTTGGAAGTTTCATGGGTATTGCATTGAATCTATAAATCAGTTTGAAAGGGATTGACATCTTCATGATATTTATTCTTCCAGTCCATGAACACAGAATTTCTTTCCATTTGTTTAGGTCTTTTAGTATTTCTTTTCGCATTGTTTTATAGTTCACAATTTTTATTCTACACTTACTGATTATATATGTACATGTGTATGATATACTTCAATAAAATTTTATACAAAAACAGAAAACTTAAGTTTTTTCAAATCTCTAAATTAGGTAAGAATTGGTATGACTTCTTGGTCCATCTTGTATGACTCTGAGTGTAGCATTTAAGATTTTTTGCTAATTCTGAGTCAGAGGTGATGGACACTACTTTCTTCTGCACCTTCAGAAAATGTTGTTTTTCCTTTGAGTTTTCAAAGGCATTATTGGGGTTGTACTTTGTGAGAGTTGTCATTCACAGAAAAATAGAATGCAAACTGCAAATGTGGTGGACTGAGCGGTGAAACTTTTAATGTTTATTAAACAAGTATGAAATGTGTGTCTTTAAATTGCTTCCACTTAGGATATCGAGTCTTTGATGTCAGAGGGTAACAAATCTCGTACAGTTGCTGCAACCAACATGAATGAGGAGAGCAGCCGGTCCCACGCGGTCTTCAAAATCACCCTCACACATACTTTATATGACGTGAAGTCTGGGGTAAGTGCTCACATGACCCTATTCTGTTCCTTTCTGTTCTGTTCTGTTTTAATTTAATTTAATTTTCCTTTTTGAGGTACTGGGGCCAGATATTGAACCGGGACCTCTTATGTGGGAAGCCAGAGCTCAACCACTGAGCCGTGTTTGCCCCCTGAGTTGGTTTTCTCCTTTATTTGCTTGTTGTGTGTTTTCTTTGTTTTCTGGAGGCACGGGGGATCAAACCTGGGACCTCCCGTGTGGGAGGCAGGCAGTGCACCGCTTGAGCCGCATCTCCTCGCCAAGATGACCTTATTTTAATTTACTTTCAATTTAAAAGTGGCTCTAGGTTTATCTTATTCTCTTCAGGTGTTAGATGAAAGTCCTGTGCAGACATATACCAATTAGGACTGTAAGAAACAGAAGCCATTGTAAGTCAACAGAAAGGGATTTATTGTAGGGAATTAGGTGATTACAAAGTCGTTGGGAGCATCAGAGGGGGAGTGAGGTCTGAGCTGAATCTCCAGGAATAATTCCCAGAACAACACTTGAGGCGATCCACCGTCTCCCCTGAGCCGGGGCGAGAGCAGTGAGTTCAGGGCACACCCGGCGGCTGCCTTCCAGGAACAGGAGTCCAGCGGTCACTGCCGCTGCTGCTGCGCTGGGCTCGTGGGAGCTGGGCACGCCGGTAGAAGTGACCCTACACACCGGCTTTAAAAGAAAAGAGGCCCCTTCTGCTTTCCAGACCCCGCGCACGTGCGCCTGGCCGGCAGCACCTACGCCAGCTGCCCAGCCCCGGCTGGAAAGCTCTGCGGCTGCCAGGTGTGCTCCCCAGCCTCTCTGCAGCCAGCTGCCAGCTAGGCCGGCCGTGGCGCCTGCTCTCTACTACCACACGTGTTTTTAGCTAAAATGTGAAGGCCAACTGTATAAGGTAATGCTTGTATTCTAGCGGATTTATTGGAGATTTTTTTGAAATGTTGCCTTCTAAACAGCTAAGTACTAGGAGGAATAAATTGTACTAGGGAAATTGCACTATAAAATTGCTAGACTTGTAGAATAATCTTGTGAATGGTAAACAGACAGAGGTGTACATGCTTCTACCACACTGAAGACTTCTCCATTGACTCATACATTTGTATTTTTCCTCTTACTTTTTATGTGAATTTTTGTATATTTTATTAGGAGCATCTCTCCTCAGTAAATCTGTTTCAAATACCAGAAGCTAAAATAATCACCCTGGCAAAACTGTTACATTTGGGCATAGGATTTTCATTTGTTATAACATGTTTTTTCTTCTTTTACCATCACAGTAAGATTATTGTACAAGTCCTTTGTCTCCTATTTCCTTTTTAGCATAAAACAAAAAACATACTGAAGACTTTTTTTTTTTAACACAAAAATTGCTTTTGATTTGGGACACTATCCTTTTGTTAGCAACATGTTTATGTCATACATTTTATAGGCAGGTTTTAAAAAATGATCTAGTCTATTGCAGTTTTTAGCATTGGTTTACCCATTTCTTGGATTTCCACTAGAGTATAGAAAATATTTGCTATGTGTAATATTTGCTAAGATTTGATAGTAGTACATTTTTGATAAAGGAAAATATTAGCATTTTCCAGTTTGTGAGTGTGTGTGTCTTACCTAGGAAAACTGTAAATTTAATATTTGAAATTATGAAGCAATATGAAAGAAGGGTGTATATGAATAACTACATATAGGTAATTTGAAAAGCTTTGGGAAGTGTTTTTTACTGAAGGATTCTTCTATTATATAAAAAAATTAGTATTTCTACATCAAGAATTGTATTTTACTTTAGGATTAGTGGTAAACATTCATAAAATTCTTAAAAGCATAGTTGAAATCATTAGTATTTATTTCTTGTAAGTACTTTTGTATACTTCTCTATGAAAAAAATTTTTCTTTTGCGGTACTGGGGCCAGGGACTGACCCTGGGACCTTGCATGTGGGAAACCAGCACCTCACTGGCTTCCCTGAGTTGGTGTTTTCATTTGTTTTGCTTGTTGTTTTTTGTTCTGTTTTTTAGGAGGTCACGGGAACCGAACTTGGGACCTCCCTTGTGGGAGGCGCTGCTCACCTGCTCCCGCTATGAAAATTTTTTTGGGGTCGCTTCAGACTTTTTCTGAGAGTAGCTTTCACTCTGTCCGGATTAGTACATAACTGAAGGGTTTGGTAAAGGATTTCGACAATAAACTCATTCAGTGGAGGCGGTGTCCCTTCTGTGGGCCTCAGCTGCCTCTTGGTGTTTGTCCATTTGCTTTCCAGACGTCTGGAGAGAAGGTGGGCAAGCTGAGCTTGGTCGACTTAGCCGGCAGCGAGAGAGCAACGAAGACGGGGGCTGCAGGTGACAGGCTGAAGGAAGGCAGCAACATCAACAAGTAAGCCGGCGCTCTGCCTGAAGCCAGGGCTGCCGACGCTGGACAGTGGGCCGGCCGCGGCGAGGAGCCGTGCAGAGCTTTCCCGAGCTTCCCTGCGGCCCAGCCGTTCTCTGGTCGACACGCTGGGGGGGCCGAGGAGGGGGCCGGGTCCGTCCCGTCCCGAGGCAGCGGCTCTGGGTTCGCGGCAGGGTGGAGCCTGAGCTCGGGGCTGGCCTGGTGTGGCCCTGCGCCGGGCCCGGTACTGGCAGCATTGGCCCCCTCCGCCCCCCACCCCTGGGGGCGACGCCCCCTGCCCGGGCATTGCCGCTGTTCTCGGTGCGCGGCCGGCCTCCAGCCGAGAGTCTGCCCGTTGATTTTGACCGGGCACCGCCTCGGTGCCAGCGGCTTGCTTGCGAGACCCACCGTAGGCTTTCCCTTCGTGCCTGCTGTCTGCGTGGGAGGGACGTTTTGTTCCCGTCTCCTGTGCTATGTTTTCTCCCTCTTGATAACTGTTAGCTTCTTGCGGGCAGGAATCTTTCTATCCTCACGGCTCCTGGAAGGACACATGGCGAGTCGTCGTAACTAACTGGAGAGGGTGAAACACCTTCATCCGGCTGCGACGCCACTCTTGAAAGTCTGTCTATCCATCTGATCTCTCCGTCCTTTATTGTGTTTTAACTGTATTGTTTTTGGCTCCCTTTCTAAAAGATACGTAGAGTTTGTATAATTATCTTATAACTCACATTTTTATCTACAAAATAATTGTGCTGAGCAGTTTTATTGCATACAGTAGTGTTTAGCAGGATCCCTGCTGCTTAAAGCTGGTTTCTAAAGTGAGCAGCATTTTGCCGACAGCAGTGCTGCTCACGTGCAGGCATGAGGAAACCTCCTTGCTCGATCTTTGTGCTGAACTGTGACGTTTGACGTATTGTTTTTTTATGACTTACGATGTCTTGTACCATTCAGGTCCCTCACAACCCTTGGTCTGGTTATCTCAGCCCTAGCGGATCAGGGTGCTGGCAAAAACAAGAATAAATTTGTTCCATATCGTGACTCAGTTCTCACTTGGCTGCTCAAAGTAAGTTTTATTGTTGCTGGCATATTTTTGTTGTTTGTAAAAGGGAAGGATAAAAGAATCAACTGTTAATCCCTCCAAGTTATTTCACCCATCATTATCCAGATTGATAATCACTAAATTCTTATACACAGTAATCACAACGCTGATTTCCTTTAGTCCTGAGAGAGGAGTGTGGTGTGTTGGACCCTGGAGTGGAATTAGAGGATATATGTCTAATGACAGTTTACCTCCGGTGGAGGTATCAACTAGAACAAAGTATTTTACCTAATAATCTTTCATTCTATTTTTTAAAGACAGGGAAATAATTTTACATGCCATGTGCATCTTACAAGGTGGGGTAGTCTTGAGATGGCTTGTTTTCTCATTTGTCAGGAGTTTAATACCTGTTACCTGTGTTAGGAGTTGTAAGTACAAAGATGAATTAAACACAGGATCCTGAGTAGCTTAGTAGAGGACACAACTTTGGACAGTCCTTGACTTGTTTAGAGAATAGTGTTTGCAAAGGGAAGTAGGTTTTTTTCTATACCCTCTCACTGGCTTACTAGTATTCAACTGTGCTCTCTAAAATTTTCCTCCTCGTTTGAACATGCTTTTGTTCAGTGAAAACATTCTTTAAGTAAATGTGAGCAAGTTCTGAAAAAAGGGTAGTATTAAAATTGCATTGGGGGAAGTGGACTTGGCCCAGTGGTTAGGACGTCTGTCTCCCACATGGGAGGTCCGTGGTTCAAACCCCGGGCCTCCTGACCCATGTGGTGAGCTGGCCCACGTGCAGTGCTAATGTGCGCAAGGAGTGCCCTGCCATGCAGGGGTGTCCCCTGCGTAGGGGAGCCCCACGTGCAAGGAGTGCGCCCCGTAAGGAGAGCCGCCCAGCGCGAAAGAAAGTGCAGCCTGCCCAGGAGTGGTGCCGCACACACAGAGAGCTGACACTGCAAGATGACACAACAGAAAGAAACACAGATTCCCGTGCTGCTGACAACAACAGAAGCGGACAAAAGAAGACGCAGCAAATAGACACAGAGAACAGACAACGGCGGGAGGGTGGCGGGGAGGAAGGGGAGAGAAATAAAAAAAAAAATTGCATTGGGAAGCAGATGTGGCTCAAGCGAATTGGGCTTCTGCCTCCCACGTGGGAGGTCTCGGTTTCAGTTCCCAGTGCCTTCGGGAGAAGACGAGCTGGCATGACAGGTGGGCACGGTGAGCTGATGCATCAAAAGATACACAGAGAAGAAAGACAATGAGAGCGCAAACCAGGGAGCTGGGGTGGCTCAGGCAGTTGAGCGCCTCCCCCACGTGGGAGCTCCCAGGAGTGGTTCCTGGTGCCGCCTAAAGAGAAGACGAGCAGACAGAGAGCACAGCGACTGCAAACAATGACGGGGGGAGGAATAAATAAGATAAATCGTTTTTTAAAAATTGCATAAATTCCCCACAGTAGAAAATCAGGTAGATTACTTTCTTTGGGCAAACTTCATTAATATTAGAAATTTAAAACAGAAGGCTAAACAATCAAGCAAATTTTGATAATTAAAAACCATTTGTAAATAACTCTTGAATTGAGGTAGCATTACAAAACATTTTACTACCAAAGAAATAATTGTACGGATTTGTTCATGTGTCAGTAATTAACCTAAAAACTCACTCGTTTAATTTCCAGGAGAAATCTCAGTAAGGTCGGCACTTCTTCCTCAGACTTTCCAGAGTAACATTTCCTCACCATACATGACTAGGCCCTTGATGTGCCTGAGTATTAATTTTCCTTATTGTTTCAGTGGTGCTACTTCAGAGCCTTTAAACTAACAATAGGAAATAACTTTTGTTAATTTAATAGACGCAGTTAAAGTGTCTACGGGTTAAAGTCAGGAGACACCTGTTTGAGGAAAGCCAAGTCCCACGCTCAGTGCTCCATGTGCAGTGCGTTATTTAATCCTCAGATGATAGCGGGGGCACCACAGGTGAGGCGTCGGCCGAGGGCCAGGATTGGAATCAGGGCCAGCGGCACCGCCCATCTGCCTTTGCCTACTCTACATGCTTCTTACGGAAAGTTACTTTTCATGAGAACGAGAAACAGCTGTATTTTTACCAGAATTTGATAGAAATTAAAGAAAAAACTTTAAAAAAAAGCTTTTTAAAATTTTTTGTTTATTAAAATTAGGTTATAATTGCAACTTCTGTGGGTTTAATTCTTTTTTATTTATTTTTTATTCCTCCCCCCCCCCGTTGTCTGCTCTCTCTGTCCATTCACTGTGTGTTCTTCTGTGTCCGCTTGTATTCTTGTCAGCGGCACCCGGAATCTGTCTCTTTTTGTTGTGTCATCTTGCTGCATCAGCTCTCAGTGTGTGCGGCACCACTCCTGGGCAGGCTGCACTTTGTTACGTGCTGGGCGGCTCTCCTTATGGGGCGCACTCCTTGCGCGTGGGGCTCCCCTGTAGGGGGACACCCCTGCATGGGCCGGCACTCCTTGCGCACATCAGCACTGCGCGTGGCCAGCTCACCACACGGGCCAGGAGGCCCTGGGTTCAAACCCTAGACCTCCCATGTGGTAGGCGGACGCTCTATCAGTTGAGCCACATCTGCTTCCCATATGTGTTTAAATCTTAGATTAAAAATGTATCAATTATTTGCTGGGTTTTTGTCATTGTTTTATATTTAAAAACTTGTATAATCTTGTTTACATCATTGTTTACTTTTGCAGCAAGATCATAAGTAGAGGCATTTTTGCAAAACATATTCCAAATTTAAACATTTGTCCCAAAGGCTTCTTTAACTCTGTTGCTATACTAGTCATTCTCCTGCGCAGTGGCTTTTATGATTGCTCCTTTTTCCTCTGTCAATTCCTAGTCTTACTCTCCCTGATACTCATTTGTCCATTGAATTTATGAAGTTCCTAATCTTATGTAGGATTTGTAATTTCTTTTTACAGTTATTTTGCATTGTATTTGCATTATAACTGTCTTCTTGATGTTTATAACCTCTGATAATCAGAAAACAAGTATTGTTGTTTTGATCGTGGATAGAAGTGAGTGCTGCTCTCTCGGGGAGGGTTGAATGGTTGCTCATTTGGCGTGGGGTTGCTATAGAACCATTTCCTATTGAAATGACTGCTTCTCTCTGTAGTCTTCTTGGTGTGGACCTCTCAACATCAAGTCACTTCTGGTAACGAATGCCCAGGGAAGGACATTTTAAACATTGATCCACTTCTTTGCGTTCCTTCTGCCACTTGCACGATGTCCACGTGGATGGCGAGAGCAGTGCTTCCCTCCAGCCTCTCTCAGTGTAATCCATTCTCCACCTTCCTAACCGAATACGCTTAAATCTCCTCCTCATCTCCACACACCCCCAGGATGAAGTCCACGTTCTTTAACGACTGGTGCCCTGCAAGGGCCTTACTCACATGACCGCTTCTTTCTTTGCATTGTTCATCTTTTTCGGCTTGGTATTCTAAATTCCAGCTCAGCGATGAGTGCTTTCTTCTAAGACTTTCCTCTTCTGTTTGGAACACTCTCCCTTTTCGCAGTCTCTCTAGCTCCCTGCCCTCATCCCTCTCCCCGGTGAGGCTTATTCTTAGTCATCTTTAGGTCTCAAATGTCACTTTCCAAGACTGAGCTTTCTCCCTGTCCGTGTTTTCCTGAGCCATGGTGCATTTATTCCGTTTCAGCATCGCAGCTCCCTCTTGGCGCCCGTACCCCGCTGGATGGTAAGCTGATGAGAGGTGGACGAAGGCTTTCAGCTCTCCTCTGCGCCAGCGTTAGGGCCGTTGGTACATCTGCCAGTCTTCCTGGGCCTCAGTTTCTCTCTGTAAAATGAAATAGTTGGGGAGTGGATGCAGCTCAGGGGTTGAGCTCCTGCTTCCCATGGCGAGGTCCTGGGTTCAATCTCTGGCACCTCCTAAAAAAAAAGACTTTGATTAGATGACTTCAAAGAGTTCTTTCAGTTTTAAAAAATTCTGACTTCCAAAATTAAATTTCTTTCCTGTGCCTTTTAATTTGCAGTTGCTACATTTGAAACAAAGCTTATCTAATTTGCCTAATTAAACAATTAAAGAATAGACAAGAAGCTTTATACTTTCTCGGTGAACGAGTGCCAGATCTTTAGTTGTTCTTTCCTTTTTGCTGATGGCATGAGGCCATTTTTTAATATAAGCATGTTGTTGCTTCATGAATAAGGGCTTTTAAAATATCAAGTATTTGTTGTTTGCCAGCTTTTCTTATCTCAGCATAAATTGAAGCACAATGTGCCCGCTTCTCTCCCGTGGTGGTGGTTGCTACAGACCCAGCATTACACAGTGGCCTTTTCTGCTAGTGTGGGCCAGCGGAAGGCAGGGGTTCTTTGAAGGGCAGCTCTCCACCGCAGTGCTGCTGGGGGCAGAATGGCGATCTGAGTTGGTTTAAATGTGTGGGACTCTTCCTGGCATTTTTCTGAATGTTGCCAAAGCAGGCACACCAACAATGTGAGATCAGTGAGGAGAGAAACAAGCAATCACAAAAGCTTCTCAGAAATAGCTTTTTGCTTCCTAAAGCCCAAATAAGTTCTGTTTCCTTCCTTTTCATGCATTGAACTGTATTTCCTTCAAAGATGTAATTATCTTCGCTGTAGTTTCTGTGGAAAGCCAGGATTCTGGTACTATATAAACAGGCGGCTCCCGAGGCAGGGGTCTGGGTGCTCCTGCCAGGGCTGCAGTTGCCTGCGCCCTGCGGGGTCACCCAGCGGGGTCTGCGCCCAGCTGCGGGCCGGCCTCGGCTGCACCTCTGGCACCGGCTGCTCTTTTACCTTCTGCTCTCAGAAGGGGCCTTCCTTCCCGTGTCCTGTGATAGAGCGGAATCGCAGACCTGCCCACATGGGGACGGGCGCTGCAGGGTGTGGACGGAGGGGTGGGTCTGGGGCCGTCTTCGTGCCGCCCACACGGGCAGGGCGGAGTGGGGCGCACTTGACTTCCCAAGGCTTCTCTAATCGAGCTCCAGAATTCTGGGTTATGTCTAGCTCTTTTTAATGTTCCAAAGTGAAGTGCTTTCCCTTATTTAACGGAAGCCAGTTCTAAAGCCCGTTGCACTGTACTTATCAGTTCTAGTATAATGAAGATGAGTATTTTTCAGTGCCATTTTCTGAAATTAGAAGAGGTTGTATAGAACACAAAAACTGTTTTAGTAGTTTTGAAGTGCTATTAGAGGGAATGAAAAAAAGTACTTTCAACATATCTTTTGTTTCATAAGAATATAATATATACTTCAGGCTTAAAAAGTTTCCAAAGTTTTTTGATACTTTCGGCAGCAGCACTTTTTTTAGTTGTCACACAGACTCCAGGTACAGAAACTGTTGTCTAGGAGATTACAGGTAATCCCTGCGCTCAGAGATTTCACATACCACAATTGTTCGATTTCTCTAAGGAAGATTTTGTAGGAACTTAAGTCATCCTTTTTTACTCTATTATGCTTACTTGTGGTATCATGCAGCCTGTTAAAAGAGGACAGATTGAGTTAGAATTAATTTTATTAAACTGAAATAAATGTAGGCTCCTTTGCATTTCTCTGTCCTTTCTCAAAAACCCAAAGCTCCTATTTTTAGAAAAGTAGCTTGACATAGAGGGAACAGCATGGGCTGGGAGTCAGTGTATGTGCATTTGTCATGAAATCATGTGTTTGCGCTTGCTAAGTTATTGCACTGTTTCCCACAAACTTTGTCATTTGAGTTTTTCTTCTACCTCTAAACTGCTGTTCGATTTCTTCTCGTGTAGGACAGCCTCGGGGGTAACAGCAAGACGGCGATGGTAGCTACCGTGAGCCCAGCAGCTGACAACTACGACGAGACCCTGTCAACTCTGCGGTACGCAGATCGAGCCAAGAACATTGTGAATCACGCTGTGGTCAACGAGGACCCCAATGCACGGATTATCCGGGAGCTCCGGGAGGAAGTAGAGAAACTCCGCGATCAGCTAACCAAGGCGGAGGTATAGCAAAACAGAGCAATGCGTTAGGATTTTAGGAAATTTGGTAAAGGTTGAACTTGAATTTTCTTCTCCTTTGCTCAAGTGGTGAGTGCGCCACTTAAAACATCTGAATTTTCTATAGGAAGAGAAATTTGAGGTGAGCAATAAAGAAAGAAAGGTAGAAGGATTGTCATACTTGAAATTTAGAGAAATTTATAAATGTTGAAGGATTGACTGGGAGGAGAGAATAAAGGGGATTGAGAAAATATTGCTGTTTACAGTTCAGGCAGCAGAGCTAGAATGAGTGAGAGGAACTTGAAACAAAGTGTGTAATTTAATTTTCAGACAGAAAATGGTGGAGAGTAAACAGAAGTTGGAAAAGGAAGCAGATTTTTGCTTGTTTCTCATTTGCTAATCTGTAGAGATCAGAAGGAAAGTTTGCACATCTCAATAATCTAGCTTTCTCATGTCGTGGGTTACTTATGCTGGTAGAAAAAAATGTTTCATAGTAGAAGTACTTGTCTAGTGGTATTTCATGTATAATCTTTTTTTCCTTCTTTATCAGAGAAGCTGAGGGTTTTCAGGACAAACATGCGTAAAATACAGGATTCCCATGCACCACTCCACCACATACGTCTTGCCTTGGTGTGGAACATTTGTTACAAGTGATGGTAGCACTTTTTTATAATTGTCCTATTAATTAAAGTCCATGGTTTAACTTAGGGTTTACTATGTAGTGTAGTTCTATGAGTTTTTAAAAAAATTTTTATTCTGTTACTATCTATAAAATCTAACGTTTCCCCTTTTCATTACATTCAGATATATATTTCAGTGCTATTGAGTTCAGTGTTGTGCTCCCATCACCACCATCCATTACCAAAACATTTCCATTTCCATCATTCCAAAAAAGGAATTTTATGCCTAACTTCTCACTCCTTATCCCCACTCCGTCCCCTGGTAACCTGTTTTCTGGATTCTGACTCTGAATTTGCTTATTCTGATTATTTCGTATCAGTGAGGTCATCATGCAGTATCTCTCCTTTTGTATCTGGCTGTTCCACTGAACATGCTGTCTCGGAGTTTTTCCATACTGTCGGATGCACCAGGCCCTCGTTCCTTTTCCGGCTGAGCGATATTCCCTGTGATGTACATGCCTCGTGTAGGACAGCCTTGGGGAGCAGCAGGGCAGGGGTGGAAGCTGCCGTGCGCCCAGCACGGTGGAGGGACACTCGGGCTGCTCATCTTCTGGCAGTAGTGAATAATGCGGCTGTGAGCATTGGTGTGCAAATATCTGTTTGGGCCCCTGCTTTCACTTCTTCTGGGTGTATAGGAGGGGGCTTGTCGGGTTACGTGGTATTTCTATTCTTGGCTCTCTGAGGAACTGCCAAACTGTCTTCCGCATGGTGCACCGTTTCATACTGCCACCTGCAATGAATGAGTGTTCTTGTTTCTCTGTATCCTCTCCAACTCTTGTTATTTTGCTTTTGTGTGTGTGTGTTTAATTGCAGCTGTTCTAATGAGCGTGAAATGGTATCTCATTGTGGTTTTGATTTACATTTCTCTGATGGCTAAGGATGATGCATCCTTAAGCATCTTTTTATGTGCCTTCTGGCCATTTGGAGAGATGTCTCTTCTTTTTGGAGAGATGTCTGTTCAAGTCTTTTGCCCACTTTTTAATTGGGTTGTCTTTTTGTTAAGTTGAAAGATTTCTTTTATGTATACTAATATCAATCCTTTATCAGATTTGTGATTTCCAAATATTTTCTCCCATTGCGTAGGTTGTCTTTTTACTTTCATGATAAAGTCCTTTGAGGAACAAAAGATTTTAGTTTTGACAAGGTCCCATTTATCTGTTTTTTCTTTTGTTGCTCATGCTTTGGGTTTAAGTCTGAGAAACCACTGCCTAACAGAAAGTCCTGAAGATGCTTCCTTACATTTTCTTCTAGAAGTTTGATAGTTCCAGCTCTTATATACAGGTCTTTGGTGGATTTTTAAATTTGATTTTTATATGATGTGAGGTAGGGGTTCTCTTTTTTTTTTTTGTACATGGGCATCCAGTTTTCCCAGCACCATTTTTTGAAGAGAGTTTTCTTTCCCAATTGAGTAATCTTTTCTACTTTGTCAAAAATCAGGTGGCTGTAAATGTGAGGGTTGATTTCTGAGCTCTCAGTTCTGTTCCATTGAACTATATGTCTGTGCCTGTGCCAGTATCTTGCACCATCTATTACTGTGACTTTGTAATGTTTTAAGATCAGTGTTAGTTTTCCAACTTCATTCTTCTTTTTCAAGATGTTTTTAGGTATTTGGGGCCCCTTTCCCGTCCATATAGATTTGATGATTGGCTTTTCCATTTCTGCAAAGAAGGTTGTTAGAATTTTTATTGGAATTGCATTGAATCTATAAATTGCTTTTGGTTCTGTTGATTCTCTGTATTGTATTTTTGTTTCCATCTCATTTATGTCCTTTCTCATCTTTGTTATTTCCTTCCCTGTGCTTTCATTGGGAAGAGCAGCTTTTGCTCTTCCTTTTTTGGTTCTTCCAGTTTTGAGTTTAGGTCCCTGATTTGAAGTCTTTCTTCTTTTTTTTAACCCTCCACCCCATCCCCTCCCACACCCCCACCCCAAGATACCTCCCTCATCTGTCTGCTTTTTTTTGCTTGCTGTCTGCCATTTGCTGTCTGTGCTCATTGTCTGCTGGCTGTGTCTGCTCATTATGTTCTCATTGCATCAGCTCATTGCATCAGCACACTGTGGCTGTTTGTTGCACCAGCTCATTGTATCTGCTTGTCTTCTTTTTTAGGGGGCACTGGGAACTGAACCTGGGACCTTCTGTGTGGGAGGCAGGCACCCAACTGCTTGAGGCTCATCCTCTCTCTCTTTTTTAATGTAAGCATTTAGAGCTATGAATTTCCTTCTCAACATTGCCTTTGTTGCATCCCCTAAGTTTTGTATTTTCATTTTCATTTATCTCAAGATATTTCCTGATTTCACTTCTGATCTCCCCTTTAACCCATTGATTGTTTAATTTCCACAGATTTATGAATTTTCTCTTGCAGCTTTCACATCTCTTATCTTTTGCATTTAATAGTTTAATCGCTGTATGATGAGGTATAATTTTCTTATGTTTATCCTGTTTGTTGCTCTCTGAGCTTCATGAATGTGCATAATTCACATCTTGTGCTAAGTTTGGGAAGTTCTCTATCATTATTTCTTTGATTATCCTTTCTGCCCCTTTCTTCTCCTTCTGGGACTTCTGTAATGTGTATTTTGGTGAACTTGATTGTGTCCCATAGCTTTTATTATTTTCACTTTTAATATTTCTTTTCTCTTTCTGCCCTTTAGCCTGACTCATTTCAAGTTCATTGGTTTCTTCCTGCTGCCAGCTCCATTCGCTCTTGAAAGCCTCCTGTGCAGTTTTCATTTCATTTATTTTGTTCTTCAACTCCAGTAGTTCTGTTTGGTTGCTTTTTAAAATTTCTATCTCTTTATTTAGACTCTTCCATTGTTCCTTCATTGTTTTCCTGATACCCTGTAGCTCTTTCTCTCTATTCTTTCCTTCTTCTCCTTAAGTATTTTAAGATAATTTTTTAAAAGGCTTTGTTTGGAATGTCCACATTTTTGTCTTTGTTGGTGTTTTCCGTATTTTTACTGTTTTCCTTGGAATGGGCCATCATTTCCCATTTCTTTGTCTTGTACTTTTTTGTTGCACATCATGCATTTTAATATGTTGACATGTTAACTCAGGGATTTGCTCCCTGGGTGTCTGTTTCCTGGCTTTGTAACTGCTGATGCTAACACAGGGATTTTCTTGAGCTTCAGCCCTCCTGCCAGCAGGCTCTGCCCAGGGGAGCGCAGCGAGGCTTTCACGTCTTCCTGGACTTCTGCCGTGGGTTGTCGTGGTCCCCTGTGCACAGGAGCGTGGTGTCCGCCCTTTCCCAGGGGAGAGCTGCCTCTGCCTTATCGGAAGCCACAGGCCTTTGCCCCGGGCTGTCGCCTCTGTAGGTCCTCACACTCCTTCCTGCTCTCACTCTGGGAGGAGGGCCTCCCTGGGCAGGACTTCCTGATTCAGCCTCTCCCAGTCCAGCAGGCCAGGGGCCCACGAAGGAGTGCAGACCGGCCCGGAGTGCCTGTGGGGCGGTCAGGAAGGCACCAGAGCTCTCCACCTGCTCCCCAGAGCCGGGCTCTCCTGGCCTGCCCAGCAGATGCAGCCCTTCAGCCGCTGCCCCGCAGCCCTGCCTCTTAAATCTCCTCTGCCTGCCCTGTCCAGGGAGGGCTGAAACCGTGGCTGCGCTGCCCTGGTCCACCTGGTAGAACCGTGGCTGCGCTGCCCCTGTCCACCTGGTAGAACGTGGCTGCGCTGCCCCTGTCCACCTGGTAGAACCCGTGGCTGCGCTGCCCCTGTCCACCTGGTAGAATCGTAGCTGTGCTGCCCCTGTCCACCTGGTAGAACCCGTGGCTGTGCTGCCGCTGTACACCTGGTAGAATCGTAGCTGCGCTGCCTTTGTCCACCTGGTAGAACCGTGGCTGCACTGCCTTTGTCCACTGGGTTGACCCCGTGGCTGCTGCCTTTGTCCACTGGGTTGACCCCGTGGCTGCTGCCTTTGTCCACTGGGTTGACCCCGTGGCTGCACTGCCTTTGTCCACCTGTTAGAACCGTGGCTGCCTTGGAGCTGGACCCTGTGACCAAGTCTGCTGATGAGGAGCTGTGGTCTGTGACTCTGCACACCCTCCCCTGTTCTTGGGGAAGAGGATTTTCGTGGCTCTTTCCGTGAGCAGCCGTGAGCGCGGGACTGCACCACACGGTGCTGCAGCGGTGGGAGCCGCCGCACGGGGGAGCGGAGCACTGCGCTCCGCGTGAGCTTCCTTCCTCTGCCCTCGCCTGGTGCTGCACGTGCTCTGAGGCCTCTGGGCCTCCCAGCTCGTCCAGCAGCACCTGCTGCTCTGTGGTTCTCTTCGTGGAGGGACTGAGCTCTGGAGCTCACACTCTGCCATCTTCTCTAGAGCTCTTCATCTGTATTCTTTGTTTTTTTGTGTTTTTTTTTGGAGTACCAGTGATTGAACCCAGGACGCCGTACTTGGGAAGTAGGTGCTCAGCCACCGAGCTACATCTGCTCCCCTGTAGTCTTTTTTTCTTCTTTAAGTACGGGGACTGGGGATTGAACCCGGGACCTTGTGTCAGGGAGGCTGGCCCTCAACCGCTGAGCGACATTGGCTCCGCTGAGTTGGCTCTCTCTTCTGTTTGCTCCTTGTTTTGCTTGTTTTGCTTATTTTTGCTTGTTGTTTTTGCTTGTTGTTTTGCTTGGTGCTGTTTGCTCATTTTTTGTTAGTTCTCTTTAGGAGGCACCAGGAGCGTAATCTGGGACCTCCCACGTGGGAGATGCGCGCTCAACTCTTGAGGCACATCCACTCACTCCCTGTATTTTAATCTGTGGTCCTTATGTTCTATTAGTGAATTTGAAAACCTACATAATTTTAACCTTCAATGAGTGATCATCTTCTCGTCAGAAGCAGAAAAAAACACCAGCTTTGGGATTTGTCCGTGCGTTAATGATCTATTCCAACGGATACCTGCAGCCGTGGGGCTTCTCCAGGGCTGGCACCATAGTTCCCTTCTTCCTTGTGGTTCTCTCTGTCGTAGTAAGTTTTCCTTAATACACGGTGTTTTAATCTCCAGAAACTGCCCTTGTAAAATACCAGAAACCGGTTGGCTTTGATGGAGGGCTTGGTTTGGGGTAAAAGCTACTCCAAGGTCGTGAAAAGTCCTCCTGAAGGCACCATGGCAGGAGCCGCCTCGCCCACGTCAGCTGCCATGCGGTGGACATGCGGGCGGCCGCCTCGCCAGGCCCTGCCCCCTCGGCTGCAGCCCCCGGCCCCGCTGGGCCCTGAGGCACGGGGCTTGCTCTCCCGGCCTCCTCGCTCAGCCCGCGGCTCCCTCGCCTGGGCCTCAGCCGCTGAGCCTCCCCTTGCGTCACGCCGCAGGCTGTGTACGCCCCCCCGCCCCCCGGGTGTCCCGGTTTCCAACCCAGCAGGCGGGCAGAGGTTCAGCCTGTCCCGCCTCAGTGACGAAGTCCAGTTGAAAGGGTCTCACACCCACAGGAATGGGTGTAATTCACAAACTGGGCTTTCTCTTTTTAGGATTCATATAAGAATTTCAGACTGCCCCACACGGTCAAGACAGTTACATTGATTCTGTTATCAGACTCGTGCTTCACTCACACAGTGGATATTGATAAGGCACTGTCTATGTGCCATGCACTTTGATGCATGTAGTTTAGTACATGTAGATAGTGTAGCACTGATGTGGAGAAAGCGGCCACGGTAGCTGCTGAGGGTGGGGAGAGGGAGGAAGAGGTGTGATGTGGGGGCGTTTTCAGGACTTGGAGCTGTCCTGGGTGGTGCTGCAGGGACAGATGCTGGACACTGGGGGAGAGTGTGGACTTCAACGTGGACCACTGTCCATGTGCTGCAGCGGTGCTCCAGAGTGTATTCACCAGTGCAGTGAATGTGCCACGATGATGCAAGAGGCTGTTGCTGTGGGAGGAGTGGGGGGTGGGGTGAGGCCTATAGGGGGACCTCATATTTTTTGAATGTAACATTTAAAAGAAAGAAAAAAAATTAAAACAAAAAAAAGAATAGAGGGAGAGGGCAGTTACTGATTCAAAAGAAAGATTTATTTGGGGATGCCTAATTTGGGGGAAAAAAGAGCTTTATTGTTATAGAAATATTTAATCATGTTCAAAAGTAGAGCAAATAATATGATGAACGTCTCTGATGAACCCATTACCTAAGTTCAATGATTATCAACACCTGCCTCCCAGATTATTGTCAAATCTCGGACATCTTGAGATACCTTATTTCTGAATATTATTTTTCCTGGTCACCCAAGTGTAGTCTGCAGCCAGGTCTGTTTCTTTTTAGTTATGTGAAAAGTCTGTTTCTTTAGCATGGTAGCTAAGAGCACAGGCTGTGGGTCACAGCCTGGGCTTTAAATCCCAGCCTAACTCTTCATGTGGGCAGGTTTCTTAATCTCCGTAAGCCTCCTTTGAGGAGAGTAATTGTGTTTGTCTCACAGGTTAAAGAATGTATGAGACAACATACGTGCCTGTCAGACACTGATAGAAGTAGGTGACTCGTCAGTGATCCGCTGATCTGCTGAGTGTCTTTCTCCATCTAGATCCTTCTAGTCTAGGAGACATGCTTAATCTCACCTCCTTCACGAAACGTTTCCCGTTCACTGGTCCCTTCACGCAGCCCATACTAATCATCAGTACCGATATTTACAATCAGTAAATTAGGGATGTTCCATAACTGTTCTCAAAATACCAGATTGATGTGATTATGTTAATTGAAATATGAATAACTTTGTAGACTGTACAAAATTAGTTTAATATATATTGTTTCCTTTCACTCTCATGTCTAATTCAGTGAAATAAATGGAATTGTTTTTATTTTATGGATAAAGCGTTGAGGTCTGGGGTAATTGGTAACTTACCTGAAGGCACCCTGGTTTTAAAGTCCTGCTGTTCCACAGTGACTTCCGTAATGCCTCTGTTATATCCAGGTGTGTTAGTCTATTATTTTTCCTTCCCATAACTGTTACATTTTTACTTTTTCTTTAATTTTTCAGAGGGAGTGGTATAGGAAGAAGCGCTGCCTCTGGTTTCTGTGACCTTGCCTGACTTCTTCCTCCCCGGCCTCCTTCTTTCCCTCCTCTTTTGTCACTTCCTGTATTTTAACAGTGTGCCTAGATGACAGCAGCTGTAGCCAGCCTTAAGAGCACTTAATTGTGGTAATGCATGTGCATCCTAACGTTTCCTAGTTTAACCACTTTCAGATATAAAAACCAGTGGCACTGGTCACCTTCATAGTGTTGTGCTACCAGCACCCCAAGCCACGACCAAACCCTTCCCTTGCCCCACGCAGGAGCCCGCCCCCCTTGAGCAGTGGTGCCCCGCCCCGCCTGTACCCTGCACCTGCCCTCCCTGTCTGTGGACTTGCTCCCCAGCCGTCCCGTGAGTCAGTCAGAGCTGTCCTTGCGTCCAGCTCCCCTTACTCAGCATGGTGCCTGCAGAGCTCCCCCCGTTGTGGCATGTGTCAGAGCCTCCTTCCTTTCTCACGGCTGAGGAGTATCCCGCTGTCGCATGTCCCCTGTGGTCCGCTCATAGACCCCGGGTGCTGCAGCGCCGAGGCGAGGCAGGTTGCGACGTTTGTCCTCGGTAAGCTCACTCTTCAGGTGTCATTCAGACACTTCATTGAAGATAGTATTTTGCTTTCAGGCAATGAAGTCTCCAGAGCTAAAAGATCGGCTGGAAGAGTCAGAGAAGCTGATCCAAGAAATGACTGTGACCTGGGAAGAGAAATTGAGAAAAACCGAGGAGATCGCACAGGTTTGTGTTTCCTAATTTGAGATATAAACCTCATAGGACGTTTTCTGGTTCTGTCTTTTTTTTTTGAGGTACCCGCCTGGGGATTGAATCTGGGACCTTGTATGTGGAAAGCCTGTGCTCAACCACTGAGCCACATCAACTTTCCTGAGTTGGTTTTATTGTTTGTTTATTTTGTTTTTTCACGTGGCACGGGAAAGTGAACCCAGCACTTCCCATGTGGGAAGCAGGTGCTCAACTGCTTGAGCCACAGCCACTTCCTTTGGTTCCTTTTGATTTTAGTTTTGCCAGTGGCAAATCTAACTCAACTAATAGGAATCTAGAGCCATCAGAGTCTATGCATTATGAAATTTATTTGAAGGATAATGAAAGTATGAATATAATTACAGTACGGTTGATTATTTATTCAGAAATAATTTTAAGTTTTTAGTGTCAGAGTAATCTTAGGTTGTTAGGGTTTTTTTTTTTGGTTTTTTAAAGATGAAATAACTAGTTTGTCGCCTCTGGCACTGAATACCCAATTTTGTTGAGTGCTTTACAGATACATAAAAGTTTTGGTAAAGAATTTACCCAAACTTCAAAATTGCACTTAGTAGGTGTTAGCCATGGGCTTCCTTTAAGTAGTTAGATTTTGCTTCTTTTTGCCAACTCAGGAGAACTGATATAAAAAACCTAAATATGAGGTGACTCTTACTCTTAGAAAACTTGCAGTTGATAGAATTGTGACTCTTAGAGTGGAGCCATTCTTCTTGGGAGAAATTCTCAGACGTCCAACTGCCTGTTTCCTAAAACTCTTCTCCCAGCCTCCTCGTTGGTTGGTTGTCCTGCCTCCGTCTTAGGTGTATGTGGTGCTGGGGAGCTCTGTACCCCTTTAGTAGTGCTTTCATTATTGGACAATGCTAATAGCACATATTTAGTCCAAGTGTTTATTTTTCATTTCTACCAGCTAGCCCTAATTCTACCTTCTAAAGCTAAGAGAATATTTGTTCCACTTGTTTGCTGTAACTAATAACACTATAACAGCATAGCCAACATTTATTGGATACACTAATGTATTTAGTTCTATGCTAATCACTTTTAAATATAGAATTTCATTTAATCCTCCCAATAGCCTATGGGATAGGTACTATTATTACCTAATTCAGTTCTTCAGCTATTTAAAATAATTTGTCTCTTCTCCTTTCTTTTCTAAGCTAAAAATCCCTAGTGTTGTCAAACTGTTCCTTGAACCAGAAAATGTGTAGAACTTCCTACGTCTTTTGTCACCCAGTAGATTCTATTGTTAAATGTGCTGCCCAGAATAAAACTTTATACATCAGGTATTGTAGGATGGTACGTTTATTACTTAGCAAAATTTTGACATTAGATGTATGTTCTTTTATTTCTGATATTTCCTATAACCTGAAGATTAGATATAGAGACTTGATTGTATTATGGTTTCAATTAACAAGAATATTGTACTTCCTATTGTAAATAATGTTTCATTGTCTTGCTCTGTGTGGTAATAGTAGTGATTATTTTCAGGTGTTCTCAGCCTGTACTATCCATTATATACTATCCCACAAGTCTTTCACCTCATGCTTTTAACATATATTGATGCTGATCTTCTAGAATCATTACTTTTTTGTGGGTTAAATTTTATAGCAGAGTCATCTTTAAGTCCCAAGTTAAGCTGATGCGCAAGTAAAATCACTAGTTATTTTTCAGGTGAACTGTTCCTGAAATTATACATTTCAGTGCCCTGTCCTTTGCAACCCTCAGGCTTAAATGCTTCTGAGCTTTTCCCCTCTCTCATTGAGACATACCTGGTCTGTTGATCATTCACCTCTTCTCAACACTCAGAAAGACCCCCCCCTTTTTTTTCCCAATGTGTGAAAAGTGAAAGCTGTCTTTAGAGCAGCATTTCCTAAAATATATTTCTTGCAGTACAAGCAAAATATGTTGTCTTGGGGAGGGAGCAGGGAGTTCTCTGGTCGGCTAAGTTTGGGAGGTTCTGAGGAAATAAGTTCAGTGATTTCAGGCTCTGCACACTATTTTAGAGTCTAGTCCAAGTCAGGCAGTCTCTCTGGGAGTCCTCCAGGCTTTGCACCGTCTTCCAATGTGGCAGCCCTCCGAGGTCCCTCCTCCCAGTGAAACTTGTGACCCTTAAATCGTGTAATTTTACTATTGTTTAATTGTAATTTCCTAGTGAGTTTGTAAGGTTCTCGGGGGAAAAGGCCATAAATTTTAGTTTTTTAAAATATGTGCTCAGCAGTATTTTTGAATAAATGAAAAGAATTAAGTTAACTAATTTCTAAATCCAGAGTCTTACCTAATATACCAAGCTGTCTCTTATTCTTACCTCTTAAGTTCTCGTTGAGAAGCCTAAGTGAGCTCAAAACCTTGAGATTGATCAGGAGTTGGCTATGCTTTGGGCCAAACCCAGCCTGCCACTTGATTTTAGAAATAAAGTTTTATTGGAACATTGCTACGCTCACTCATTTATTGTTGAAGGATGCCTTTGCACTACAGCAACAGAGTTGAATAGTTTTGAAAGAGACCACATGGCCTGCAAAGTCTACGGTATTTATTCGATATTTATTATCTAATCTTTTATGAAAAAAGTTAACTGATGCTTTTTTAAAAATTCACTTCCTTTTATTTCTTAGGAGGTACTAGGGATTGAATCTGGGACCTCGTATATGGGAAGCAGGTGCTCAGCCACTTAATCTCTCTCCTTAACTGACTCTTGACATCAGAAGCAATGTTTGGCGATATCAGTATACATAACTAAATTTTATCATATAATACTTTTTTTATTGTTGGAACTGATACCTTTTTTACTTCTAGATATTGTAAACATTTATAGATTTGTAGACAGTTGAACAGCTTCAAAGTTTTTTGTGCAAATATAACAATGATAGTTTTCCACCATTTTGGTTTTAGATAAATATTTTGTCATGTTTTTACCCGTATAGGGCAGTAGAGTAAAGCAGTAGTTTATTAACAGTACTAACTTAGATTATTGTTCACTTATATCCCTGCCTCTGATGGACATTTGCTGAATGACCTTGAACAAGTCTGTATTCAGTAACATTCATGCCACATTCATTCATCACTATTGGTTAAGAGCCCTAAGGTCATTACTGGGGTGTGGGGGTATTGGAAATAAGATTAGTAAGGTTGGCCACCCCATGAAGGCTTTGACTGTTTAACCAGTGTATTTAGGTTTTACCAGTGGGTATAAGAGATTTTAATTTATTAACTTATCATTTAATACATTTGAGCACTTACTATACACTAGGTATGATTTAAGTATTTTATATGCATTATCTTATTGTAATTCTATCCTTTCCCTTACTCTCAGTGGCTCTACCATCTTTGAATCATACATCCTCTTTTTAAAATTTTGTTTATTTTTAAATTTTTTTTGGTTCTACTATGTATTTATTTTTTAAATGTTACATTAAAAAAAATAAGGGGTTCCCATATACCCCCCGCCCCCCATATATCCTCTTGTCTCTATACAGTTAAAAAGTTTTTGCTACTCTATGACAATAACAAATTTTTTCTAAATCTTTTAGTTTCATAGTAAGAATTAGTCGAATCATATTAAGACTAAGTAGAAGAAATATTACAAAACTTTAAAGTATTTACTTGTAGAAAATATTAGAAAGATTATTATGAAGAAAATTTAAATTAACTGTGATTCCATCACTTCAAGATAACCACTGTTAAAATCGTTGTAGTTTTTTCCAGACTTTCTCAGTACACATATAGTTATACTAATTTATGTCCTAGTTCATGAGCATCTTCTCATGTCATTTGTAGTCTTCAAAAATAGGTTGTTATTGTATCAATGTTACTTCTCATTATGGGAATAATTAGTTACCAAAAATCCCTATGTGAAAGCACCTCTCAGAAGGGATTACACAAAGTAGATTAGAATTGCTTTCCTTATTTTATGAACATGGTTTATATTATTTTATCAAGGAATAATCATTTCTTGGGATTGAGTGCTCAAAATTCTAACATCTGTTGGTGAACTATTCAAAATTCTGAAAAGGGAGCTGCCTGCTTCCCACAGGGGCCGTGCTGGGTTCGGTCCCCAGTACCTACTAAAAACAAAAACCAGGCAACAGGCAAATAAGCAGAGAAACCAGCTGAGGGGAGCTGATGTGGCTCAGTGGATGAGCATTGGCTTCCCCCACACACGAGGTCCCAGTTCTAATCCTCAGCTCTGGTACCTCAAAAAACAAAATGAAACCAAACAACAACTTCTGAAAGATACTGTAGTTCTTTCGTTTGTTGCAGCAAAGCCGGGAGCTCTGAACCGCAGAAAGACCCAAAACCAGCACTCCAGAGAGATGGATGAACAGTTTTATTATGCATGGGCCTAGAGAAGAATTAATCTCCAAATTCTGGACTCCATTTTTCAGTTTTCTTAGGTTTATGTGGGATTTCAGGTGGGATCAGCCTAACTTTTGCTCACTGGCTAACGCGTTGCCAGGTGAAATTTTGCATGTGGGGGGTTACAGAGGCAGAATGCAGCTGCAAGGTTGCGGGCTGATTTATAGAAGCGGGCGGGGGGAGTCACTCGTTTGATATCTTCCTGCTAGGCCATGTTTTCACAGGCTGACTTACAGAAACGGGGCAGGAGTTACTCACTTGATGTTCTCCTGCAAGGCCTTGCACTCACAGGCCAATCCACAGAAGCGGGGCCAGGAGTGACTTGTTAGATATTTTTGCAAAGTTACGCTTTTTATTTCTTAACATGTTGAGGGATTTGGTTGAAAGACCTAGGACCAAAATATCCCTTTTCTTGCTTTTGTAGTAGTGTACTTCTAGGTGGGATGTGTTGGCTGAGTTGCAGTGGACATGTAAAATAGGATGGTATGCTTAGATATAGTTTTATACTGCAAGTTTATTGTGTGACCCTCGTTAAATTACAGTGATTGGTCTGCCTTTCTCCAGAATCAGAGGGCTGGTGGCTGTGAGTCCTCCCTGCTTGCTCTTTGCGCACAGGGACACCTGCACTGCCCTGATTTCCACACCTCAGTCATAGAGCATACTAGGCCATGCTCTCTCCAACGCCTACGTTCCTGTGCAGATGAGGCAGGAGGCATAAAAAAGAAAGGCTTATATTCTTAGCAAGATAGTGCTTGAATGCATACATAGGTTTTATTTTGATAAATTCACAATACTGATTTTTTTGAAAGTTCCTTGTGTGTCATGCACCGTATTTGGTACTAGGAATACAATGGTGAATAAGGTAGAAACCATGCCCTCAAATTGCTTCCTGTCTGGTGTGCTGGAAAATGGTCAAGTAAATCAGGTGTGACAACAAATAGCCCTCAGTGTGAAATCCCTTAAAGGAAGAGAGTTCCTTGGCGCTTCTGGGGCCGGGGCAGATGTTGCATGTGACTGCAGTGCACAGGTTCTGAGAGCAGGAGGGTGGGGTGGGAGGTGGGGCCACGGGGGCGGGACCAGAGGCTGTGACCCTCGGGGAGCTTGCCCCCATCCCTGCCTGGGAGCCACTGACTCCACTGTTAGATATTTACAGGAATGGAGCTCGAGAACGTAGCAGTATCTTGGTGGCTGCATGTAATATGCTTTGTTTTTCAAAACAAAAAGTTTTGGTTATAAAGAAATCCATTATATAGTTTAGAAAGGAGAAAAGTATAATCGTCTGTAATAACATACCTAAAAGTACTGTGTTTGAATTATAAAGTTATTTAATAATTATTTAACATTAGGTATTTTCTGTCTTGCCCCTCAACAGTTGTGGCATGTTACTTCTCTAATATATTTACAGGAACGACAGAAGCAACTTGAGAGCCTTGGCATATCTCTTCAGTCTTCTGGCATCAAAGTTGGGGATGATAAATGTTTCCTTGTTAATCTGAATGCTGATCCTGCTCTTAATGAACTTCTTGTTTACTACTTAAAGGTGAAGTAATTTGCTTTACTGATGGTTTTCTGCCATAAAAAAGAATAGTATGTTGTGGTATTTTTTTAAACTTGGCGAACCATGCTTTTTTACAAAACAGTTGACATTTTTTTTATTTGAATATGCTGGGCTATAGAAAATCTTGGATTTCTGGGATAGGTTTTCTATTTTAGTTTTCGAGTCATGTCATTAAACCTAGTGATATAAAAATAATATTCTGATATTATTTCCAAAAAGTTAATTAGCTTAGCTTCCATTATTTAACTTGATTTATAGAAGAGAATCAAGTAGATAACTTTAAAGCTTAATGGATGACTTTTAAAAACTAAATGATTCATTTAGTCTGTAGACTAAAGCTTTTGTGGTTTATATGAAGCACATATTTTTTATGAGAGGAAATAGTTAAAGAAAGTAAAGTTCTTAGGACCATTTGATTTTAAATTCGTGCTTCCACTGACTCTTAGGAAAATAGAATAGTTTGGATCATTAACTGACAACAAAAAGGGAGAAGATGTCGTTGAGATTGAGAGGGTCAGTGTATGGAATGAAAATAAAACAAATACTGGTGTACTTTGAAATCTATAAATTCTGGGGCCTATCAGGAAGAGAGGAGATAACTGTTGAATGAGCATGAAGTTTGAGACATGCCACAAATAATGAGTAGTGCTCCCAAATTGCCTCTGTCAAGCACAAGCATAAATTCATGTTATAATACACTATATTATATGACTGTATAATTAACCTAGTATCATTGGGTTTAACAAATATTGGAAGGCAATGTGTTTTTTTCCCCTCATAGCAGGAGCTATATATGTGAGTTTAAAGCGACTTAGGAATGTAAAGAGAATAAGCTGATAAAATTGGAAACAGACTTAAGGTTAGAAAATTGTGTGATTTCATTTCTAAAAAGATAGAAGAATTCATCACACCGCTTAGTTTCCCAGTGTTTGTGGAAGATAGCCTGGAGTGATCGCCTTGCATTGTTGGGACAGGGCCTCTTCACTGGCCAGTGTCTCTCTGCAGTTGGATGTCTCTTTGATGCATCCCACGCCGTGTGTGCCTCAGGTAGAGGGGAGTGGCACTGGGTCAGGAGGAGAAGGCCTGCGTCTCTCACTCAGTGCTGCTTGACACGGTTGAGCCTGGCTGCTTCTTCACCCCTCCGATCTATACTTCTTCCTCTGTAAATGGGAGTTATTTTTGTCTGGCTACCTCACAGGATTTCAGTGAAGATTAAATGAGATTAGGTATATGAAAGCACTTTATAAACAGAAACACTGTACAACTATATAATATTCCACATACCCCTTTCTCATTTGGTACTTTGTGATACCTTGGATGTGTACTATCCTTGTCTATTTAAAAATTATGTATTGTAACATCATTTACTGTGCTTCAAAATAAGGTTGGCAGCATTTCATGTTAGAATATTAGCTGTAGATGTTCATATACTTAGGAGAGATGTAGTATTAGAATATGACTCAAAATATTTTGCCCTTTTTATTTCTGAGAAGTATGAATTCTTTTTCTTCCTGATGTCTTGTAGTTCAGATTAGAACACACAAACACACACACAAAACAAGAAAAAACCTGGATTCATATTTGTTCCTTCACTGGAGTATTAAACAAAGAAACTGTTTATAAAGACTTTTGGAGAGTAGTCAAAATATTTCTGGTCGTCTCGGTGGAGGTGTTTGGATTCTGCTAAGATGTGTGGTCAGCCCTATTTTGGCAGAGTTTGAGGCAGTGTTGATTTCTCGACTGCCCAAACTAGCCCCTTGAAAAGTGTATATATTCATGACAAAGCACATTCAAAAGGATAATCTCAGTCCAAGAACAGTTTTTGTTTCAGTAAAGTGATACATCATGTGGGATGGAGGAATTTGGAGGCAGAGCATTTTTTATTTCTGTGCCTTCGCATTCCCAAGTCAGTTCAGCTGCTAGGGCGATGCCTTCACATCTCTGGTTGACCTCAGCCACCCCATCCGTTAAATGAGGGGCTGGGCTAAGTGATACCTAAAGTTCTTTTCGCTCGTCAAATTGTATCGTTCTATCACTCTTCCGGAATAGATGCCTCCATTTATTTTCTTCTGTCTAGAACTGGCATAAGCAAGATATGGTGACCAAGCCATAGGTAGAATGTAACTCACAAAGTAATTTTGCATTTAATTTGCATATACAGGTAGTCGCTTTACAGGGTTCTGATGAGCTCAGATTTCAGTTTGTTAAAAAACCCGTCTCCCAAACGCAGTTCAGACCCAGCGGCCAGGGTCTTCTGTCTCGAGTGAGGTGAGCTCTGCTGCTGGTTCTTCAGCCCGTGGCTCGAGCCTAGTTAAAGGTGTTGATCAAGAACAGCGTGCAGTGGGGCGACTTCTTTCGAAATCTGTGGCAATTGGCCACCACACACCTGTTGTTCAGTTTGCCCACAAGGAAAGCGTGTAGTTGTGATGCCTCTTTGTTTTCCAGTAATAAACTCACGTGACATTTAACAAAAATAGGTGATGGTAATCGAGAGAGGGCATTGGCCAACAAAAATGAAAGTACAGCAAAGAAATGAAAAGTGATAACACTGCAAGAAATTTGAATAGAATGTGATGGAGTGAGGGTTAGCAGCCACAGCAGTGCTGAGCCTGCCGCCACTGGCGGGGTTCCAGGTGTAGCCAGAGGCCCTTGGTGAAGGAGAGTGGGTGAAGACGTCTCCAAAGCGACACTAGAAAAAAACGTCACATTCAAGTAACACTTGGAGATATTTCATGACCTGGAAAGCACAAAGGTTGAAATGCTGGAAACTCAGAAAGAAGTCTGTTTGCCAAGGCATGGAAAAGATGCTTATTCCATATTATAAGTTACATGTTGAGAAGAAGGCAAGCACTATTCAGACTTCTCTTAAGACTTTACAAAGCAGCAAAGGACTTTAATTTTCAATTATTCTAATGTTTTAAATTGCTATTAGTCATTTGTACAGTACTATTAGTTTTACTGGTTTTTTTTCCATTTCCGTTTATGACAGTGAGAGAGTCCTTCATGTTCTGACAGACAGTTTTGAAGTCCTTAGAATAATCATGACTTTTCCCTTGCCTGTGAAGAGCGCTGCATGGCTTCAGTTTACACAGTCCTTTTCATACTCCTGTGCTGCCCTGCAGGCGAGGTGTTCCTGGAGATCTGTACCAGCAAGAGCCAGCCTTGTAGGGGAAGAGCTGCCCCCTTACTTTAGTGACATTATGCCAGTAGTGCAATTGTATAAAAATAGATAAGAAAAAGACAAGGGATTAGCTCCCAAGGTCTCATCCCTAGAGAGGGCCACAGTTCATGTTTTTCTTCTGTGTCCTCTGGATCTATTTCTGTGTGAATGTGTCTGGGTTTATACGGACACACTTGTTTTTGTTTACAGAGTTGGACTCATAGCATGATGGGTCCTCACAACCCCTGTAAATGATCCCCTAGATCTTCCAGGAGAGCTGTCTTCCTTACGCAGTTGTGGGTCAAAATCTTTTTTCGTAAATCAGCCTGTAAAGGCTGGGAAGGCAGGGTGGTTCTCGAGGGTGGGGCACATTACACGCGTAAATGTGCGCTGGGCTTCTGCCCGCGTTTACAGTCAGTGGCTGCGGGGACGAGAGCGGCAAGGACAGCAGCCCGTGGCTCTGTGGAGCATGGGCAGGTCTTCCAGGAACCCAGAGGAGGGAGATGTGCGTGTGCCCTGCGCAAGTCCTGGTAGCAGCACTTTGGCTCTTCTAGTGCAGTGTTCAAAAATTTAAAAGAAAATTTATTTTCCGTCTCTCCTCACCACCATTTATAGAGAGATGTCTGCAGAGACTTGGCTCTGGTAAGCCAGTGTGACTTTACAGAAGAGTTGTGATTATCTAGACATGTGAAGAACCTGCTTGCCTTTCCCCTGGGAAACTGGGGGTTCCACAGGCAGAACCCCATGGCTGTGCTGTCAGGACAGGAAGCTGCTCTGGGAGAGCTGTCTCTCTCTTTTAGGACTTAGCTGATCAAAGGACTCTCAAGAGAGCCACATAAATAGTTGCCTTAGAAAGGAGAGAAGGCACAGTGAATTCCTAGAAGAGTTAACTAGT
Source organism: Dasypus novemcinctus (assembly GCF_030445035.2). Taxonomy (NCBI): domain Eukaryota; kingdom Metazoa; phylum Chordata; class Mammalia; order Cingulata; family Dasypodidae; genus Dasypus; species Dasypus novemcinctus. The sequence continues at coordinate 61,452,887 of NC_080697.1, forward strand.
CATCGGCAGTGAAATGACTTCTAAATGGGATGAAGAAAGGTGGTAAAGTTATTCCTGTTCTTTATTTCTGAGATTTTTATATTTGCTAAAAATTTCCCTAAAAGTAGTATACTTTAGAATCATTGTACTCATCTATCACATAGAGAGACTGAGAAGGCCTAATTTAACCTTATCTTTTTTGATCACCTTGTCCTTTAACAGCATTTAGGTATTCATTAAATAATCTGTTACTGACCCATAAGCTATAAATAAAACCTTCTCTTTATTTTTAATATTTTCTTTTTAAAATTTTTCTTCCCCCTTTTTTTGTTGCTTCACATGCAGCACAAGAACTTATCAAGAGATTACTGAGTACTTGCTTTGGCAGCACATATACTAAAATCGGAAAAATACAGAGAAGATTAGCACATCCCCTGCGCAAGGATGACACACAAATTCACGGAGCATCCCATAGTTTTTAAAAAGAAGAAAAAAGATGATTGACTGGGGAGTGGATGTAGCTCAGTGGCTGAGCACCTGTTGCCCTTGCACGAGGTCCTGGGTGCAATCCCCAGTACCTCCTTAAAAAAAAGCTGGTTGATTAATTTGTTCAAATAGCAAACAATAGGCTTTGGCTGAGTTGAGCTCAGTATTTGAAATTCCAGTGAATCTGCATCCAAATCTTAACAGATAAGAGAAGTTTAAGATGTAATTTTATAATGTTTATAGTATTTACATTGTTATTTATCGTGTAAACTCTTTGAATTGGGCTCTTAGGTCTCGCACTGACTCAGTGCCCAGGTATTAGGTGCTCCATATCAGTTGTTGAACAAGTGAATATTCCTTCTAGATATTTGCATGTTTGAGTTAATGTGTTGTGTCTCTGATAATTTTTAATTAGGTCTGTCAACAGATATTTAGCGTCCATTACATATTCTATACTTTGATGGGTGCAGTAGAAGATGCAGAAGTACTATATAAGTTGCTATCTAAGAGAAAAAATAACATTTTAAAGATAATAGTGACTCTGGTGTGACCAGGGTTCAGAGAAGGGGGATTCAGTGTTGGCTAACACTGAGAGAGCTTCATAGAGAAGATGACGTTTAGGAATAGGTCTTAAAGGATACTGTAAATTTAGGTGAAAGGAAGAGAGCGCAGTCAGGCACAGAGAACAAGAGCAAGGGCGAAGATGTGGAAATGAGTTTGTATGCAGGCTAGGAGTGTGGTGGCAAGAGTTGGTTCTACACTCAAATTCCAGTTTAGGGTAAGTTCAAGGCTTTTTTCTCCACCTCCATTCCCCAAGGACAAAAAGGGTTCCGCAGGCGCAGTGGGGCTCAGTGCTGGAATTTCCCATGGGAAGAGGAAAGGGATTGTGCACAGAACTGGATAGCACAAGTGCTTTGGGGATTTTTATTTTCTTTAGGTGATCTTTGACCCCTGTTTTCTTTGAGCTCTTTTTCCCTCTGGGAACATCTCTCCACCTCGTTGGTATTGTAAGAGAGAGGACGGCTCCGGATGGGAAATGGAAGCAGGCATGGAATGGGTTCTTCAGCTCTGTTTGTGAACTTCATAAAAGGATTGCTTGGAGTTTCCTAGATGAGCCCTGTTTTCCAGGTTAGGAAACTGTGGTGTCGGCCAGGAAGCTTCAGCTAATAGTGTGGAGTCAGTATTTGCTCGGAATGACCTCTATTATACGTGCTCTTTGAGGACCTAACAGGGTATCAAATGGGACACTTTTGGATCCCAGCTCTTGGCTTCCTTGGAAACACCAAGGCAGTGGGGTAGAGAGAAGGCAGAGATGATGTATAGCGTGTCTGAAGGTGGAAGACAGTAAACACACAGCCTAGGGGAATGAAAATTCCAGAGAGAAAGGGGCTTTGTTATGGCATTGAGATCCCAGAAGCAGATACCACCGGAAACAAACAATTGCTCAAACAAACGATTGCTTGTGCTTTGCCAGGCTCTTTAGGTTCCAGGCACAGGTGGGGAGCAGGACAGGCTAGCTTTCTGCTCTCCTGGAGCTTCCTCTAGCTGTAGAGATGGACAGTGGACTGCTACTCAGCCAGTGTTATATGAGGAATTAAAATAGGAAAGTACGATAGTGACTGCATGGCTATTTCAGATTGTGAGTTCTGAAAATTCCTCTCTAAAGATCAGGGAAAGAACATTTCAGACACAGGAAATAGCCAGTATAAGCCACTGGTTTGGAATTGAGCTGTATGTGCCCAAAGAACAGATAGAAGGCTGGTGAAGCTGAGCATGCACCGTGAAGGGGAGGAGAGCTGGAATAAGAGAGGCAGGCAGGAGCCAGACTGCAGAGCGTTTTGCAAACCTGAGTAAAATTCTAGACTACTAGTTCAAAGGGAAGCCACAAGAAGGTTTAAGTAGGGGGTTGCGTGACGCAGTTTACTGTTGAGCTCCCTGCTGCTGCGGTGGGAGGAGTTGTAGCCCGGGGAGATGGGGGTGGAGCACTAGGAGGAGGCTCCTGCGCCTACGAGGAGGAGGCAAAGAGGCAAAGACGGGGAGACTCGGGTGTGGCAGCAGAGTGGGAGAGTACCTGGTCTTCCCATGCCTTGGAAGAAGAGTCTGAAGGGATTTACTGATGGACACGGGCGTGGAGGGAGCTCAGGGACAGAGGGAGGCCCTTCCGCTGAGTGCCTGGAAGGCGGCGGTGCCGTCGTGTTGGGGGGGAGAGTAGACCCTCACTGAGGGACCGGCCGTGCCCGCTCTCTTCTGGCCCCTTTTGAAAGCTGTGCCGAGTAGGCTGAGTGGCAGGAGATGATGGACCTGAGGCTACGGGGGTAGCAGTGGAGGTGGGAAAGCAGAGCTCAGGCCTGCCGCTCCCGGCGGGCGAGACACCTTCACTGTGCAGAGGCGGGAGCGAGCCCCGCGGACTGGCCGAGGCCATGCAGGCTGGGGCCGGCAAGCTGCGCTGCCCAGGCCGCGTCCAGCCGCCTGCTTCCGTAAGGCCTGGGAGTGAAAACGGCTTTACAGTTCTAAATAGTTGAAAGAAATCAAAAGAAGAATATTATTTTGGACATGTGAAAATTAAATACAATCCAAATTTCTGAATTCATCGTAAAGCTTTTTTAGAATGTAGCCATACGCATCCGTTTATGTATTATTGTCTTGCTGCTTTTGCGCTGTAATGATGGCAGGATTGAGTTGTGGTGTACGGCCCTCAAAGCCTGGAATATTTACTATTCAACCCCTGGTTAGGTGTGTAAAAAGAGAAGGTGGCCTGGGAGCACACTCCAGGGCGTATCAGCACTGCGTGTGGGCAGTCAGACGCTGAAGGAGGAGGGCTGAGCTCGGCCTCGTGGTCTCGCTTTCTCTCCTGGGGGTCGGCAGGTCGCTGGCGGGCGTGAGGGGGTGACTGGGGCCTGGGGAGTAGAGCACCGGGGACCTGGAGAAAGATGAGCACGTCTATCTTGTCTTCTAGGAGGCATTTTAGGGAGACCCTTGAGATGCATAAAATACTTGTAGTCTTTTAAAAACTCTCATCTAGCTAATCTTTATTTTTATAGTTGATTCATCTTGATTGAGACCAGGTAAGTGATAAAACTGTAAAGCTAATTGTAATTTTCAGACTAGTATATTTGGTATATCGTTGCTACATGGCCCATGCTCTGAGGGTGGTATAAAATATTTGGAATCAAGATTGCCATGGAAAGTAATGAATGTAGTATAGACATGAAAATAAAATTATAGTTTTAAGTTTAAAAGATATAACTCAGTGGATTATTCCTTATAAGGAAACATAACTTGCACAATTTCAGACTAATTCCAGGGACTCCTACCACTTTGCTTTAACAGTATTTTGGCTGAGGTAATGAAGCAATGTAAAGGTTCTCAGAGTTGATAATTTCAGTTTGAGTACATGTAAGACTATGTTATTAACAGTGAATTTAATTCTTTCTTAGGAACATACATTGATAGGGTCAGCAAATTCCCAAGATATCCAGCTATGTGGAATGGGAATTCTTCCTGAACACTGTATTATAGACATCACCTCGGAAGGCCAGGTTGTGCTGACTCCTCAGAAGAACACCAGGTAACGCGCTTAGTTAGTGTTGATGTCCCTCACGTTTGAGAGAGAGGAAGTACAGTAGTGGGCAGGTGGGGCTGGAAACACTTGCCTTGGTTGGCTTTTATTATTAAGTGCATTTAGTTACTCCGTCCAGGTGGTTACCAAGCCCTTATATCTTAACCTTTAGCATCTGCACCTGCTACCTCGGCCTTACTCAGGCTCTCATCAAATCTGACGGGAACTCCGGGCTTTCTCTCCACACAGCCAGATGCCTTTTCCTGTTTGTTTTTTTTTGTGTGTGTGTGTTTTTCTCTCTCACAAGCCCTAAATGTTCTTTGTTAAACGTGATCCACGATATCCCTCCCTCTACCACTCGACCTGCTTTCAAGGGTTAAATCCAGGTCTCCTTGTGCGGCTTGCAGGCTCCCTGTTTGGCTGTTGACTCCCCCACTCCCTTGTGTCCCTCTCTGCACCTGCTGGCTCCTGCTTGACCGTCAAGGCTGAATTCGGGCATTACCGACTGTGGTCCAAATGCGGTGCCCCGCCCCGTGGCATCTAAGCCTCCTCTTGATTTAGAGGTGCAGCGGGCATCGTCATCCCAGGGTCCTCAGCATGGAGGAATAAAATATGGACCAGAGTGGACTTACTGGTATTCTCCTATAGAACTATTGTGATTCTAGCAATGGAAGATACTATATCATTGATCTGGAGACACTGGCCGCGGCAGTTGCTGAAGGCAGGGAGAGGGAAAAAGAGGTGTAATGTGGGGGCGTTCTTGGGACTTGGAGTTGTCCTGAATGATACTGCAGGGACAGATGCTGGACATTATATTTCCTGCCATAATGCACTGAACAGACCAGGGGAGAGTGTAAAGTACAATGTAAACTATTAGCCATGTGGTGCAGCAGTGCTGCAAAATGTCTTCACCAAATGTAGTGACTGTGCCACATGATGAAAGAGGTTGTTGATGTGGGAGGAGTGGGGGGTGTGAGGCATGGGGTATATGGGAACCTCTTATATTTTTAATATAACATTTTGTGTGATCTGTGTATCTTTAAAAAATAATAAGATTTTAAAAAGGAAAAAAAAGAGTAAGTGCAGCGCCCCAGTCGTCCTCAGGGCTCCTCCTGCTTCTCACCGTCTCACTCCTGTTGCGTTCCTGTGGGCCCGACCCTGTGCCCTGCCCTGGACTGTGAGCTCCTTAGGCAAGGGCCTTTCTGCGTCTAGCATCTAGCACAGGCCTAGTCAATCGCAAGTGCTTAATACATAATGAATAAGTGAAGAGACACGACGTCAGGGAAATTTCCCTAAGTGGTAATCTGCTATTGCCTCAATTACTGATGATGGTTCACTGAGTCACGTTGACACATTTCATTATATATCAGAAATCATTCACACCGCCATGAGTTCCGTCTGTAAGTGTAGAGAAGCTCCCAAGGGGATGGTTAAGGACACAAGGGAGAGAGACAGCTAACCCCTGGCATTCAGTGGCCGGCCGGAGCCTGTCGCTGGACCGTGCTGCTCTCCCTTAGGTCCTGGCCACCTCACAGAACACCAGCCTCAGACTGAGTTACTCTGAGACCACGATAAAAGAAGACAGAGCAGGCACTTAATCACTGTGTTTACACCTGCCGTAAAGTACCACCTGCCAGTCGAGTGACTGCTACTTGTTATTGCAATATCCAGTATCCAGTCCTAGAATTACTCTCACTTTCTGACAGTTTCTGACGTGTAGTGTGCCCTGCATGCTGAGCCCTTTGTACGCAATCATGTAACCAAAGCCCCAGCTCTGCTCGAGGTTTTCCTGGCATTCTTCTCCCTTGTATATCAAGTAGTGAGCCCAGTGTGTTGAAATACAGGTATGTTCCTGGTAGTCTTTGGCTGTAGGATATTGACACAAGTTTTCCAAAATTCTCATTTCTACCTGAAAGCTTTAAGTTTTTCATTAGCAACAAATATTGTCAGTTATTCTCCTTGAAGTTACAGGCTCACTTTAAAAAATAATTTTTTTTGAAAGGAGGTACTGGGGGTTGAATCTGGACCCGCCTACGTGGGAAGCAGGCGCTCAGCCCCTGACTGATGCACCTGCCTCCACACAGGCCCACTTGGTTCACTGTTGAGAAAACGTCCGCCAAACACACTAGTCTTTTGCCTAAGATGGTCTTTGTACATTGGTATGCAGCAAAGGTGCTTTTTGTCTGTTTCTCCTTTTGTCACCCAAAATATTATAATAGATGTATCCAATTTTTACTGCTACATCAGAGATCTTTTTAAGTGAAATGGTCTTTTATTCTGCTTTTTAAAATTGTGAGCACATGGCAGTAAATCATCCAATGACTGCATTGCTTTTTGGTGCCGCTGCGTTGATTGTGTTGAGCCCTGCAGTTTTACTAGCCATTGCTTCTGCACTCAGTACAAATGTCAATACAGTGAAAAGGGGCAGTTAGTCTGTTGGCCTTATTATGAAAATGGTTTTGAACTTGGGAACCTTACCGGGACCACACGTTGAGAAATGCTTTATTTACCGGCCACGGCTTGACTCCTGTGGATTTTAAAATAAAGCCTTTATTTGTTTTTGCCTTTATTCAACTCATCGTTTTTAAGGAATTTGTGATCATAAAGGCTAAAATCTGTTCATTTTAGTTAAGTCTCCTTTAATCAATACATTAATCATAACCATACATTTTGAGTGTACTTTGAATAATCAGACTTTAGGAATGTAAAGATCCTTTAACTTTAGTGTTTAAAAATCTACATGGTGAGTGAAGTCTGGCTAGAGAGTAAGATTTTGTGTGTATGCATGTACATAAAAAATAATAATATTAAGCTAGGTAAGTGCATAGGAGTTCCAAGCAGGTAGAGAAGAATGAGAACCTTATTTCAGGTTTCAGAATGGGTTTGGAGAAGAGTCAGTTTTAGTATAAAGAAAGTAAAACATTTTATGCAGGAGTTGAGAGTTTGCTAGAAGGAAAAAGGGAGATGAAGGATTCCTTGTGTAAGGCTTTTTAAAATTACTTAAAAAACATTTTTTAAGTATAACATTCATACATGAACATACATAAACAGTAAGTTTATAGTAAGATTTGTAAACTTATAAAACAAACATGCATTTCATTATACAAGGTTCCCATACATCTCCCTATTACCAGCACCTTGCATTGTTGTGAAACATTTGTTACAAACTCTGAAAGAGCGTCGCCAAAACATTACTACTAACTATAGTCCATATCTAACATTTGGTGTATTTTTCCCTCAATCAGCCAGTTACTAATGCCCCGTATTAATATTTTATATTTGTTATAGCTCATGAGAGAGCGTTCTCATATTTTTCTGTTGACCACAGTCCATCTCCCACCACTGGCTTCCTCGTGTTACACAGTCCCATGGTTTTTACAGTCCAAAGTATACCCTCAGTGGCTCCCATTTTCATCACAGAGTTGTGCTGTTGTCACCTCAATTTAAGAATGTTTTCATTACTCCAAAAGGAAAAACCCCATACTCTCTATCCTCCCCCATTTTTATCCATTAGAATTGATATAATATCTTCTTTGCCATTACTGCAAAAATATAATAATATTACTGTTAACTATCATCCACAAGTTACATTAGTTGTAATTTTCCCATGTATCACCATATTCATAACACTGAGAGAAGAACATTCTTATATTTGTACTATTAACCACATTTTCATCCTCCTCTGAAATCTCTGTTACACAGTCCCTATATTAATCTGTAGTTTCCTTTCAGTTGACATTTGCACTATACATTGTATTATATATGTTAAATTTTTTATTGAAGTATATCATTTATATATGGACATACATAAACAGTAAGTGTAGAGTAAAACTTGTGAACTTAAAAAACAAATGCGCATGTCGTCATCCTGGGTCCCATACATCTCTCCACCACCAACATCCTGCTTTGTTGTGAATCATTTGTTACAAACTGCGAAAGAGCATTGCCAAAATATTGCTACTAACTATAGTCCATAGCTTACGTTTGGTGTGTTTTCCCCCCAATCCACCTGATTGTTATTTGTTTAATTTTTAAAAATTATTGAAGTATATCATTCATACGTGAACAAATATAAACAGTAAGTGCGTAGTAAAAGTTCTGAACTTACAAAACAAGCGTGCATCGTGTCATACAGGGCTCTCATACCTCACCCACCACCGGTGCCTTGCCTTGTTATGAAACATTTGTAACAAATTATGAAAGAGCATCATCAAAGTATTACTACTAACTATAGTCCATAGCTAACATTTGGTGTATTTCCCCCCCAATATAAGCCATACACTTCATCTAAAGTGAATAATCAGTGGCATTTGGTGTAATCACAAAGTTGTGCATTCATCACTTCAATCAACATTAGAGCATTTTTATTATTCCAAAAAAAAAAAAAACCTAACAAAAAACAAACCACTATTATACCCATATGTTAACGCTACTAATTTTAAATCCTATCATGTGCTTGTTTACCATTTCTGTTCATTCCAAACATTTCCAGACAACTTTTTACCAATGCTCTGCAGAGTAAACCTCAGCTTTCCATTCTCTAACCGTTCTGTTCTCTGGTGACTTACGTTCTGCTCTTCACGTCCTGAGTTTGCTCCGTATGTTTGGTTCATAGTAGAGCAGTCGTGCAGTCTTTGTCCCTTTGTGCCTGGCTTGCTTCACTCATCGTAATGCCCTCCAGGTTCATCCGCGTTGTCATCGGCTTCACACAGCTGAGGAGTATTCCATTGTATGTATATTCCACATTTTTGTTTGTCCATTCATTTGTTGATGGACGCTTGGGCTGGCTCCATATTTTAGCAATTGTGAATAATGCAGCTATGAAGATGTCAGTTTGCATCCTTTCAGTTCTTCTCTTTCTGTTACTGGGATGGCTGGATCATATGGCATTTCTATATTCAGCTTCTTGAGGTACTACCAAACTACCGTCCATAGAGACAGCACCAGCAGTGAAGGAGTGTTCCTATTTTCCCACATCCTCTCCAGTACTTGTGATTTTCTGTTTTTTAATTTTTTTTTAATAATGAGCATTCTGTAAAGGGTGAAATGGAATCTTACTGTTTTGATCTGCATCTCCCTAATAGCTAGTGATGTTAAACATTTTGTCATGTGTTTTTTGGCCATTTATATTTCATCTTTGGAGAAATGTCTGTTTGAGTCTTTCTCCATTATGTAATTAGTTTGCTTGCCCTTTATCATTGAGTTGTATGATCTCTTTATATAACATGGCCGTCAAACCCTTTTCAGATATGTGGTTTCCAAATATTTTCTCCTATTGAGTCAGCTGCTTTTTTACTTTCTGGACAGAGTCTTTTGAAGAACAAGTATTTAGTTTTGAGGAGGTCCCATATATCTATTTTTTTCTTTCATTGCTCATACTTTGGGTATAAGGTTTAAGAAACTGCTGCCCCTGTGTAAGGCTTTTTTTCTTGTTTTTGAGCTGATCATTGAACCCCAGGGCTCATGTGGGAAGCCAGCACTCCACCACCGAGCACATCGGCTTCCCTGAGTTGGTTTTGTCATTTGTTTTGCTTGTTTATTTTATTTTTCAGAAGGCACCAGGAACTGAATCTGGGACCTCCCATGTGGGAGGTGGGGGCTCAACCACTCGAGCCACCTCCGTTCCCCGTATAGGGCTTTTAACATCAAGTTAAGGAGTTTGAACTTTATCCCATATCTTAGAGTCAGTCATTCAGCAGGAGAAAGGCGGGGTACTGGTACTCCAGGAATATTAGACTTGCAGTGGTGTACATAATTTTCTATTTATTTTCTGTCCCTTCAAATTCTTCCCTGTCTTCATGTCTTTCTACCCGTGATTTCTACTATTAAATTAAAAATGAGCAGTCAAGTAGAACTGATAAATCTTCTATGTTGATAGGATCTGGACATACTGTGTGGTATAGGAAGTTATGAGAAGAAATTAAAACATAAGCCTCATTTCCCATTACTGATAACTGTATGTATTTTTAGAGTTTTGTTAGTTGATTGGCTATTTTTAATTCATTTAGATTGGGAACACTTATCCCACTACCTTCTTTTTATTGTTGTCTATAATGGTTGTATAATTACATTTTAATATGCTACATAAAAACTTTAGAACTTTGGAAAATGGGAGTATATTGACAATATATACTATACCCCCATATAGTATTAATATTAATACTATAAACATGTTACATTATATAACATTTAGAATTTTGTAAAATGGAGGGTAATAATCTATTATATTTAGTACTATAAGCATTATAAATAAGTCAGCAAAGAACTGAATGTAAATAATAAAATGAACCAAGGACGGGTTTTAATTGGGGGACTTGATCATTTTTGTCTATCTTTGTAACTTAACCTCCATTGTATTGGACAGTTAGCGCAGAAGGCATGATAATCGTTATTGACATCTTTGACCTCTTCTCCCCACAGGACATTTGTAAATGGCTCTTCTGTCCCCAGTGCTGTACAGCTACACCATGGAGACAGGATATTGTGGGGAAACAACCACTTCTTCAGGTATGACACTGTTCAGGGCTACTCAAGAGGGAGATCGTTTAAGATTATACTCTGAAATAGAAGACTGTGTATTAGAAAATAAACCTACCTCCACTTAAAAATTATACGTTATTTTTCATATGTATGATGTCTGTTTATTGTGTCTATATGTTCTGTATTTATGTTTGTTTGATATATACGTAAGTACGTATGTTTATACATAAACGGTTTGAACTCTAGGGACATGAAAACAGTACACTCAGGAAAAACACTGAATTCACTTATGTATTTTTTCTTTGTTATTTAACAATGGAAGATAATTGTTTCGGCATCTGATACAAGAACCTTTCATTAATTTTTTTTTCTGAGATGCTAATCTTTTAATTTTACTGAAAAATGTAGTGGTTTTAGCTTCTTTATCCATTGAGTAAGTTTGGTATTTCATTTAGGAATGCTTTCAGCTGCAGGTAGTGGCAAACTTGACTAATGGCTTAAACAGATAATTTCTCTCACAAAAGAAGAAATCAGAAGAAAGGCAGTTGCTGGCATTGGTTAAGCTTTGAGAAATGTCCTGGTTAAAGTGTTGGCTTGTCCACGTTTTTCCCTTCTCATCTAAAATGGCTGCGCTGGTCTCGTCTAAAATGGCTGCGCTGGTCTAGCTAATCCCAGCAACGTTCAGTCCGACAGGAAGAGAAAGAGGGAAAAGGGTGGGGTCCCGCCTGACTGTGCCTTCGATGGGAAGAAGCAGAAGTCCTTCCAGAGTCCCCACAGGCTCCCTGGTCTCTCTGCCAGAACTCACCTCTCCAGCTTCAGGGGAGGCTGAGGAAGAAATAAATTGCTTGGGGCTGCAAACAAAATTGGTGTTGTGTTGGCAGGAAACAGGGCTGGGTGCTGTTTAAAGTTATTAAAGGGCTGGTCTCCTCTTCCTCACTCTGGACCTGCGCTCCGGCTGATTCTTCTTAGAGCTCATGAGGTTCTTTGCTCCTAGGCCAAGGCCAGCTCACACTTTGACACAAAGTATGTGGAGGAATTATTTTCATTTTTCTCTTTCTCAAACTAAATTAAGTATAAATTCCTTGACTTTGTATTCAAAGCCTACATAGTTTGTGTTAAGTTGATCTTCCCAGGGTCAGTCTCCTCTAGCTTTTGAGGTAAGATTTTTCGTACTCCCCATTTGTCCTACTTACAACTTCTTCAGACAGACACTGAGCCATGTCCACTCTGCGCAGGCTGTTCCTGCTGCCCTCATGCCCTGACTGTTTTTTTTTTTTAAGGTCAGTTCAAATGCTTTCCTCCTCCTGTCATACCTTCTTTATTGTTGGGTCAGAAGTGGGTCTCAGCTTTTCTTTAGCACCCAGCGCGTCAGAGTCACGTGGCCTTACGTTACACTTCCTGTTGTGTAGTGTGTGTTTTGTTTCTGCCACTAGAATATAAACTTCCTCAGGACAGAACTGCTGTGTACGTGCCTGGTGTCACTCTTGGCATCTAGCAAATACCAGTGTATCTTCATTTAAAAAACCATATTTCTCTTTTTCCCCCAGACTCAATTTGCCGAAAAAAAAGAAGAAGGTGGAAAGGGAAGATGAGGAACAAGACAGCTCCGGGAGGACTGCTAACAGCGCGGAGCAGCTGGACGTGGACGGCGACTCCTCCAGCGAGGTGTCCTCCGACAGCACCTTCAATTACGAGTACGCGCAGATGGAGGTCACCATGAAGGCCCTCGGGAGTAACGGTGAGCACGTCTCTTGTGTGTTAGAATCCTTTAAAATCAGTGGAGCCCTGAAAATGTTTAAGAAAGAGACTTTTTAAACGTTAGAAAGGAGGCCTTATCTTGCTGTTTTCTATATTCTGTTGTGTTTTTTTTTTTAATCCTTGGCTTTAACATTTATTGTATTTATAAATTTTTCTGCCTTTATAAGTAAGCAAATCACTGCAAACCTTGTTCTGTTGATACAATTTCGTAAATTTGAAACTTGACAGCCACTGGCTTACTATTGCTGTAATATAGTTCTGGAGCATTAGCTACGTCTTAGATTATGTGCAGACCATTTAAATAGGCCTGCTTTTCCTATAAGGAAGATGGTTCGGAATATATCCAACTGAGAATACATAACCATATAAGAAATTGGGAGTATGGAAAGCCTAATTTATTCCAAATTGTTTTTAAGAATCTTGTGGTATTAATTAAGATTATGCTTTATTAGGAAAATCTATGTTTAACAGTTTGTGACCTGTTTTGACAGATTTCATAGGATTTTTAAAAAAATTATTAAAGTCTGTCACTTATACATAAACATATATAAACAGTAAGTGTATAGTAATAGCTGTGAACTTACAAAACAAACATACGTAACAGCACACAAGGCTTTCATACCTCACCCTACCACCAATACCTTGCATTGTTGTTAAACATTTTAAACTAACGATTAAAGATCAATCTCCTGGTATTACTCCCAACCAAAGTATCTTCCATTTGGTGTATTTTCCCCCAATCCAGCCTATTATTATTATTACTGTATCATTTATACATGAACATACATAAACAAGAAGTGTATAGTAAAAGTTGTGGACTTACAAAGCAAACATGCCAACATCATACAGGGGACCCATACATCAACCCACCACCAACACCTTGCATTGTTGTGAGACATTTGTTACAAATTATAAAAGAAAATTGTCAAAATCTTAACTACCAATTATAGTCCTTATATTACGTTTGGTGTATTTTCCCCCCAACCCTCCCTGTTATTATTTTTTAAATATATTTTTATGACAGAAGTTGTAAACTTAACAAAAGAATCATGCACATATGCAGAATTTCCAACTGTACTGCTCTATCAGCAGACCACACCATGGTACAACATTTGTTATAGATTATGGCGTAATATCGTGAGACTATTACCAGGTCCATAGCATACATTTGGCACACTTTTTCCGTACACTCCCGTTATCAGCACAGTACAGCTTTGGCATAGATACATGAATATTACATTATCACTGTTAACCACAGTCCATAGGTCACTCCAGTTGTATTTTTCCCATGCTTCTCCACATTTCCACCACCCTGCAATAGTCATGTACATCTGCTCTAGCTCACAGAGGACACTCTCTCATCTGTACCATCAACCACAATTCTTGTCCATGTCTGGATTTACTGTTAGTCCCTAGATTATTCTCTAGCTTTCTTTCAATTGGCATTTACATCCCTAGCCTACCCTTTCAGCCACATTCCCATTTATTAACCAGCTGTTACTCACTATGTATTACCATCAACTATACATTTCCACACTTTTACAATAAAGTTAATTAAAATATTTACATACATTAAATGTCAAGAGTCCATCTAAGTCCTCCTCTTATCTCCTTTAAGAATCCATCACCTACCACCAGGTCTTGAAGATATTTCCCTACATTTTCTTCTAGATTTGCTTTTATAGTTAGGTTTTTTATCCATTTTGTGTTGATTTTTATATAAGGTGTGAGATAGGGATCCTCATTCCTTCTCTTGGCTATGGCTATCCTGTTCTCTCAGCACATTTTTTGAGTGGACTTTTCTGCCCAAGCTGGGTGGGTTTGACAGGCTTGTCAAATCACACTTGACCGTAGCTGTCAGGTCTGTTTCTGAACCATCAGTTTGGTTCCATTAGTCTATGTGTCTGTCTTTATGCCAGTACCTTGCTATTTTTACCACTGTAGCTGGGTAATACAATTTAAAGTCCAGAAGTTAGAATCCTTCAACTTTGTTTTTCCTTTTTAAGATATTTCTGGTTATTCAGGATCCCTTGCCCTTCCAAATAAATGCGATAATTGTGTTTTCCATTTATTTTAAAGATGCTAATAGAATTTTTATCAGGATTGCATTGATTGTATATCATTTTGAGTAGAATTGACGTCTTAATGATATTTAGTCTTCCAATCTGTGAGCATGAAATGTTCTTCCAATTATTTAGGACATTTTTTCTTTTTTTTTTTTTTTAAAAGATGTATTTATTTATTTCTCTCCCCTTCCCCCCACCGTTGTCTATTCTCTGTGTCTATTTGCTGCATCATCTTTGTCCACTTCTGTTGTTGTCAGCGGCACCGGGAATCTGTGTTTCTTTTTGTAGCGTCATCCTGTTGTGTCAGCTCTCCGTGTGGGTGGCACCATTCCTGGGCAGGCTGCACTTTCTTTTGCACTGGGTGGCTCTCCTTATGGGGTGCACTCCTTGCGCGTGGGGCTCCCCTGCATGGGGGGACACCCCTGCATGGTCCAGCGCTCCTTGCGCGCATCAGCACTGCATATGGGCCAGCTCCACATGGGTCAAGGAGGCCCGGGGTTTGAACCGTGAATCTCCCATGTGGTAGGTGGACGCCCTAACCACTGGGCCAAGTCCGCCACCCCATTTTTTCATTTAACAATGAGTTGTAGTTGATAATTGTGTTTTCCATTTATTTTAAAGATGCTAGTAGAATTTTTATCAGGATTGCATTGATTGTATATCAATTTGAATAGAATTGACATCTTAATATTTAGTCTTCTAATCTGTAAGCATGGAATGTTCTTCCAATTATTTAGGTCATTTTTTCTTCTAACAGTGAGTTGTAGTTTTCTGAATACAAGTGCATTACATCTTTGGTTAAGTTTATTCCAAAATATTTGGGTTTTACCTGTCATAGTTTATTTTCATCACTCTTTTGACACTTTTAGTTACTTTTATTGATAAAATAGTCATTTCTAGTCTGTCTTCCAAGCCTCTCTCTCCTGTCTTTTTTTTTTCAGGCTCTAACATACCTTTAGTATTTCCTAAAGATCTGGTCTCTTGTTTAGAAATTCACTCAGTTTCTGTTTATTTGTGAACATTCTAAACTCGCTCTCATTTTTGGAAAATAATCTTGGCAGATGTAAGATACTTAATTGGCAGTTTTTCTCTGTAGTATCTTAAATATACCAGACCACTGTCTTCTTTGCCTCCATGGTTTCTGGTGAAAAATCAGCACTTAATCTTATTGGGTATATCTTTTATGTATGCATTGCTTTCCTCTTGCCCTTCTCAGAATTCTCTTTGTCTTTGTTATTTGACATTCTGATGAGTATGTGTCTCAGAGTTGGTCTATTTGGGTTTATTTGGATGGGAGTATGTTGTGCTCCTTGGACATGGATATCTATGTCCTTCAATATGGTTGGGAAAATTTCCCCCATTTCTTCAAATATTCCTTCTGCCCCTTTCCCCTTGTCTTCTCCTTCTGACACATATATTTCCATATCTCTTGCTGTCATTTAGTTCCCTGAGACCTTGTTCAATTTTTTCCATTCTTTTCTTCATCTGTTCTTTTGTATGTTCACCTTCAGAGGCCATTTCTTCAAACTCACCAATCCTTTTGTCTTCCTCCTCAAATCTGCTATTATATGATTCCAGTGTATTTTTTATTTCGTTTATTGAACCTTTCATTCCCATAAGATCTGCTATTTTTCTATGGATGATTTCAAATTCTTCTTTGTGTTCATCTACCATCATCTTAATATCCTTAATCCCTTTAGCCATCTCATTAAATTTGTTAAGGAGATTTGTTTGAACGTCTATGATTAGTTGTCTCAACTCCTTTATGTCATCTGGAGGCTTATCTTGTTCCTTTGACGGGGCCATAGCTTCCTGTTTCTTGGTTTGGATTGTAATTTTTTGTTGGTATTTTTTCTGGGTGCAGTTTTTCTCTCTAGTTTAGGGCTTCCTATCCTTTCTCCCTTGCTGGTTGTGCTGTAGGAGCCAAGCATGTCGTTGGTGCTGTAAGTCATGGAGGCTCAATCTGCCCTCATTGCCTCAAGGACTGATGAAGCTTCTCCCAATTTTCTTCTTTGCCAGGGGTAGGGACAGAGTCACAGCTGTGTGAATGATCCAAGTTGCACAGACCTAGACTGTCATCGCCCAGAGAGACTGATGAAGCTTCATGCCCCTTTTTCCCTGCCTGGGGTGGATGGAGCTGCAGGTGTGGGCAGCGATCTATGTGCGGGTCCAAGATGACCGCAGTTGTCCTAGTAGACTTCCTATTATTCAGTCTGTGTCAGCAAAGGTACCTGCAGTTACCTGGATAGGCTGGTGCGGGGCTCCTCAGCCTCCTCCCTGCCAGAGGTGGGGCTGAAGCCTAGGCTAGGGCTGCAGGCTGATCTGGGTGAAGGAAGCTGGTTCCAATTGTCACTGTGGTTTTTAATCAGCCTGGCTTCCCCTCATGCTGTGGGTGGAGTCAAAATGGCAGTTACTTGCCTCTTTCTGATTTGCACAGGTTCATACTTCAGCTCTTCTTAGAATTATACTTCAGCCAGCTGAATTTATTAATCTGCATCCTCAATTCAGTGACCAACCATCTCTTTCTCTCTCTCTTTGGGAAATAGAGCTTCTAATTCCAGCTACAGAATAGCTCCTGAGGTGGCTTGCACCACCAGAGCAGGATGATCACTGGCCTCTGCAGTGTGGCCTGTGTTTTCCTGGAAAGGCTGGTGCATGTCCCCGCAGCTTCCTCCCTGCCGGAGGTGGGCCTGGGGCTTATGCTAGAGCTGCAGTCTGACCCGAATGGAAAGAAGCCAGTCCCCACCAGCGCTGTGATTTTCAGTTCGCCCCGCTTCCCCTCGTGCCAGGCACGGAGTTAAGATGGCGGCTACAGGCCTCTTTCTGACTTGGACAGGCTCAAACTTGAGCTGTTCGCAGGATTATACTTCAGCCCGCTGAATGTACTAATCAGTAGCTGAAGTTGGTACCCAACCATCTCTTCCTCCCCCCAATTTTGGGAATTGAAGCTTCAAATTCCCCTGTGGAGCAGCTCCCAAGGCGGTTTGTGCCTCCAGTGGAGGATGGGCACCGGCCTCCATGGTGTGGAGCCTCTACTTATGTGTCTTCTCTGCAGGTGGGCATCTCCTCTTTGCATTATTTCAAGGATGTTGCAGGATGCTCTTCTGTCTCCTGGAGTCCCCAAACAGGTGTTTTAGGTAGCTCTGGGTGATTACTAATTGCCCTCTCATGGGAGCTGACTCTAGGAGCTCCTTACTCTGCCACCATCTTGGTGGTTGTTGATTTCATAGGATTTTAACTGGATATTCTGCTTTGCACTCTTATTTAAATATCTTTCTTTTTTTCTGAGTTGGGGGTTGGGTAACATCTTTATATTTTTATATCTTGTTATTTGGGAAAAGTCAGGCTTATTTATGTAATATGTTTTAAAATAAGATATGGACAAGACGAAAGTTGGCATCCACACTCATTGGCATGCACAAATATTTCATGTATGTGTAATTTTCAACTAGCCAAATAATTCTCTTATAAGCTTTTTAAAGACCGAGAGTGGATCTCATTAATGTTTACTTAGCATCTAGAATTGTGCCTGATGCTTAGTAAATTTTTGGAATTAATGAAATTATAAATGAGTGCATGTGACCTTAGGACAATCTAGTTGTCTTTTCCATTTGATATTGTCCTTTATTGATTTTGTTTGTCTATTATCCAGTTTCTTACTACCTTTCTATCCCCTTCTTTTACCCAAAGATTTAAAATTTTATTTTGATGGTTAAGTCCTGGGTGATTATGAGATGTATAAACTGGCTTCAATTATTTTTACTGCATTAAACTCCTTTGATGTATTAAGGAGTTGTTCTCTGTAATATTTTATTCTAATAGATGGCTGCTACTTAGATTCACCAGTTATCAACATTTCTCTATATTTAATTTATTTCTTTATCTGAATCTTTGGTTTATTTGCTGAATGATTTGAAAATAGGTTGCAGACATTATACACTTCACTTGTAAATACTTCAACATATGTCTATTAACATAAGCCTTAATGAGCATCTTCTACATAAACATAATAGCATTATCACACCTAATAAAATTAATTATATCTGAATACTATCTAATACTCTGTATTCAAATTTCCTCAATTCCATATTCAAGCTTCAGAATTCAGAAATATTTTTTTATCTTTCAACCCAGTTAATAATCTAGAAAAATCTTGGTTGTGTATTTCGTTGTAGTGTTGCCTTTTGTTTCCTCTTCGCCTTTTCAAAAACAACCTGTGTAGATCCGATGCAGTCGATCCTGAGCAGCCTGGAGCAGCAGCATCAGGAGGAGAAGCGGTGCGCCCTGGAGCGCCAGCGCCTCATGTACGAGCAGGAGCTGGAGCAGCTGCGTCGGAGGCTGTCTCCTGAGAAGCAGAGCTGCCGCGGCGTGGACAGGTTCTCTCTGCACTCGCCCAGCGCTCAGCAGCGCCTGAGGCAGTGGGCCGAGGAGAGGTAGGTGGGCCTGGGGCCTGGGCACGTTCCCACAGCCGCCACCGCCTCTTGGAATAGAAGCGATGAGGTACCATTTTGAAAAGGTACAACACAAATATATTCAAAGGGAGAGTTTATAGCCAAGAAAAATAGGCATTATCCTTTTTTTCCTTCCATTTTCGAAAACAATAATTGCCAATTTATATTGATTTATTCAAAATGTCCTATGTTAGAAGCTGCCGATTTTCAGTTTGTATAGCTTTTCAATTTGAGTAAACAAGTATTTATACTTAGAAGTTATACTTGACCATTGTATTATACCTTAGGTGCTGAAGCTTGGGTAGATGCTTTCTTAAAAAAGGGAAAAAAAGAAGCTTATCTGGGCTGATTAGCTCAGGTGGGTAACGCCATGGTGATAGTGAGTTTCAGATTGCAAATTCTGTCTGTCCGTAGGCTAGTTAGCATTGCTCTCGGTGTCTCATACCCTGCCTGCAGACTGGGCTTAACTGACCTCTTGCTCATTTGGTGTTCAGATAAGCAGCATCTGTATCACCTGGAGCCTGCGAGAAATGCAGACCCTCAGGCCTCACCCAGATCTACTGAGCTACTCTTCAGTTTAACAAGATCCTCGGTTATTTGTGTGCGCAGTCAATTTAAGAGGCACTGCCCTAATCTAAGGCCAGCTTGTTATACAAATGTGTGCCGGTACTAGTTTATGTAACCTCTCAGATACTAGTGTATGTGTGGGTCTTGTTAGGAGCACATTCCCTGTGTACAAAAAACAGGTTAAAGTTTTGGTTTGCATTTTGGCATTGACATATTATATGCCCTATAATATTCTGATTTCCTGCTTTACTTGTTATCTCCTCCCTGTCCCCACCCCTCTTGTTTAAAAAGAGAAGCAACACTGAGTACCAGCCTGATGAGGTTGAGGGAACAAATCGTTAAAGCCAATTTGTTGGTGAGAGAAGCTAGTTACATTGCAGAAGAGCTGGATAAAAGAACAGAATATAAAGTTACCCTACAGATCCCAGCCTCCAGCCTCGATGCCAACAGGAAGGTGAGCTTGCCGTCAATTAAGGAAAAGCCATCGGCTCAGCCTGCTGTATGCTGCAGTGGTGCTGTTTCAGCACCGGCGGGTTTGCCTTAACGCCCCTCTCTACCCTCCCCTTCCTGGACTCATTTGTGCTCATCCTCCTCTCTCAGGTAGAATTTACTTTGTTTTAATTCTCTGCATTCGTGCTTATATATGTTTTTAAAGTAAACAACTTTATTCACGTTTATTTGATATAGCATAAAATTTACCCACTTCAGGTGTACAGTTCAGTGGTTCCTAGTAACTTTGCCAAGTGGTGCAGCCGTCACCGTCAGTCAGTCTGGGAACATTTCCATCTCCCTTCCCTCCCCCACCCTGCCATTTCGTTAACTCTCTTTGGTCAAATTTGTTTAAATTATTTCTGAGAGGTCTTTCCTGATTAATCGCTCCAAAGTGCATTCTTTTTCATTTATTCAATAACTACTTTGTAACTTCAACCCACCCCAAAAATACAGTTAAGTGCTCATTTTAATTATATCAAGTTATTTTCTACTTGATAATAGGTTGCTTTGTAAAACTATTCATCATTTGTTTCATGTGTATATTCTAGACCGCAGATCTCTTTTTGTATAATGCAATAGGCATAATAAGATATAAGGGGTATGGCCCATCAAACTTTTATTATCCTTATCTTTCAGTTTTAATTTTTTTGAGGTTCCTTTCTAGCTCTCATCACATTTCTATGTAATTTTTTGATGGAGTAGGTAGACTCTTGTATTCAAATGACAATCCTGTGTATGTTTCTCCAGCATTAGATACAACAAGGTTTTGTGGTTTTGTTTTTTTTTTCAGGGAGGTACCAGGGATTGAGCCCAGGGCCTCCTACATGGAAAGCAGCCCACCCACTTGCACTGCATTTACTCCCCACTCCCCACAGCAAGGTTTTTCTTTTTTCTTTTTCTTTTTGCAAGGCATAATATTGCCTTCTTTTCTTTTCTTGTTTTAAAGATTTATTTTTTTATTTCTCTCTTCTTCCCCCAGGCACCCTCCCCCCAGTTGTCTGCTCTCTGTGTCCATTCACTGTGTGTTCTTCTTTGTCCACTTGCATTGTTGTCAGTGGCACCAGGAATCCGTGTCTCTTTTTGTTGAGTCATCTTGCTCCGTCAGCTCTCCATGTGTGTGGTACCACTCCTGGGCAGGCTGCGCTTTTTTCGCGTGGGGCGGCTCTCCTTGAGGGGTGCACTCCTTGTGCGTGGGGCTCCCCTACGTGGGGGACACCCCTGTGTGGCACAGCATTCCTTGTGTGCATCAGCACTGCGCATGGGCCAGTTCATCACATGGGTCAGGAGGTCCTGGGTTTGAGCGCTGTACCTCCTATGTGGTAGGTGGACACTGTATCAGTTGAGCCAAATCCACTTCCCTGCTTTCTTGATTATAGTTCAAAAGTACACAAGGTAAAAAAACTAGAGCAAGTTTTGTTTTTTAAAACGTGTTTTGTTTTTACAGATTTCAAAATCTGCACCAGTGGATACTTAAGCCAGAAATTTTAAATACAAAATCATTTTAAAACTGACACTATCAAGGCATGTGTGAAGTGTCAAAATATGTTTTTTCATTAGTACATGTGTATTTATTACTAAAATTCACTGTTAGGGATAAGAATAAGTGAGTCAGTGAATTGTGGTTCTCTAAGCTTGTGTCATTTAAAAACACTGATAGAAAACACAAAGTTTTCCCTCCCACAGCAAGATTTTAATCAACCCTTCTTTGGTCTTTCAGTTTAATTTAAGGGCAGGGATCTCCTCTCTCTTTCTCTTATGACATTATAGCACCTAGCCAAAGTTTGCACAGAACAGACCTTTGGAAAATATGATGTGTCATGAAGATATTGTGAACATGATGCAGTCATTCCTTTAGGGAAAATCATCCTTTCATCTACACTCTGCGTGTGGTTTAAAAGAGTGTACGCACTTGGAACTTTATGCTTTTGCTTGTTGTCATTTGTAAGGCAAATTCTGGATGCGGTGGGACTTGCAGATGAAAGCAGTGCCAGGAACCCATTTGGGCAGAAGGTACAGGCCCAGCGTCTTCTGGAGACTGAGAAGGGCCAGGTCTTCTTACAGGCTGAAGCGTTTGGGGTGAAAAAAACAAAACAAAACAGACTCGAACACTTTCTCACCATTAAAAACAGGATGGAAGCCTTTTCTCTAAACCCTGTTTGGGCTTTGTTGGGTAGGAGCAGCTCTTCCTCAGCCGCCACCTCCTGGAGCTCAGGCACCTGGGCGTGTCTTTCCTCCCAAGCACCTGAAAGTGCGTTTACCTGGGGGGGGGTCCTGTCGCTGCCAGAGGTGACGGACAGGCTGGAACTGAAGCCGCCACTTTTACCCGACAGCTGTCAATTCAGTCTACTTTTATTGCTTTAAATGATACGCATTTTCAGGTTTCACCAAAGAGAGGACCTGGGCAAGGAAGAATTTCCTAATCTAACTTACTAGTTTTCTTTAATGGACCATGCCTTTGGTGTTTGTCTTAGTTTCCTGGCTGTTAAATACCAGGCATCGGGTTGGCCTAAATAATGGGAATTTTGGCTCATGGTTTTGAGGCTAGGGAGCTGCAGTCTCGAGGCCTCAGCAAGGCGAGGCTTTCTCTCCAAAGACGGTGTTCCAGGCTGACCACCTGCGCCCTGTGCCCCGGGCCTTCCTGTCCCATCCTGTCCCATGGTCATGTTCGCAGCAGTGTTTCCTCCTTCCCCCCAGCCCTTTCTGGCCTCTTCCTGTGGCTTTTCTCTGAGGCTGCCTTATAATGCCCCTGCAGTAGGACTGAGACCCATCCCATGCCGTCAGCCACACTTTAACTAAAAGTAACACCTTCTAAAGGTCCTTTTTACAGTCGTTCACACCCAAGGGAACAGGTTAAGATTAAGAAATGCCCCCCTGCCCTTGGGGTACATAACTCGGTTTACCACAGTGTTATATCTAAAAACTCATTGCCAAACCCAAGGTCATCTAGAGTTTCTCCTTTATTGTCATTCATTTAGAAGTTGTATAGTTAGGTTTTTCACATTTAGGTCTGTGATCCATTTTGAGATAATTTTTGTGAAAAGTGTACGGTCTGTGTCTAGATTCTTCGATTCTTCCTCCTCCTCTTCCGCGTCCTCCTCCCCTCCACTGAGCTTTTGGATATACAGTGTTCTAGCACCATTTGCTGGAAAGTCTGTCGTCCTTTTTCCATTGAATTCCCCTTGCTTCCTTGTCAGAGATCAGTCAGTTACATCTCTGGACTTTCTCTTCTGTTCCTTGATCTGTTTGTCTGTTCTTTCACCAGTATCATACTGTCTTGACTAATCTAGCTTTGTATAGTACATCTCAAAGTAAGATAGCGTCAGTCCTCTGATTTTGTTCTTTAGTATTTGACTGGCTACTCTGGCTCGGCTCTTTTGCCTTTCCATATAAACTTCAGAAACTGATTATCAGTATCCACAAAATAACCTGCTGGGATTTTGATTTGGGGTTGTATTGCATTTGTAGAATTTATTGTTAGCTGCAAGAAACCATGCTGCACTTTGCACATTTAGTTTAGAAAAATTCTGAGCTAAGTACCCAAGCTTATCACTTTCCATTTCACTTTTTCCAAGTTCTTTGCCACTTTAAAATAAAGGTCGTCTTTCTTCCAGTAAGTAACTTTAGCATCCATATGTCTACCACCGATCTCTTCAAAGCAACGTCAGCCTTTTCTATCAAGCTCCTCGCAGTTCTTCAGCTTCTTCCCATTACCCGATTCCAAAGCCATTTCCACATTTTTGGTATTTGCAGTAGCAGCACCCTGCTCTTCTGGTACCAAAATCTCTTCTGGTTTCCTAGGCTGCTGAAAGCAGATACCATGAAATAGGTTGGCTTAGAATTGGGAATGTATTCGCTTACAGTTTTGAGGATGAGAAAATGTCCAAATCAGGCATCAAGGCGATCTTTCCTTCCTGAAGACCGGCTGCCACGTGGCAGGGCACCGGCGGCCTCTGCGGCTCTCCTCCTCTTCCAGGTCTCCTTGCTTTCATGGTCTTGCTTCTGTGGCTTCTTCTCTTTCTTCCTCTCTCTCTCTTTCTCTCTCCCTCCCTCCCTCTCTCTCATCCCAACCCCCCACCTTTTTCTGTGTTCATCCTCTTTATTCAGGACTCCAGTAATAGGATTAAGGCCCTCCGGCCCACGCCTTACCTGAAGCCACCGAGTCAGAAGGGCTCCTTCCAGGAGTTCACACCCACAGGGACAGAGCCGCCTTGAAGACATGATTTTCTGGAGTACATGCAGTTCCAAATCATAAAATATCTATTTATCTATATCTTCTTTTTTTTTTTTTTTTTAATTAGAATTCTGTAGTTTTCCTCATGTAGATCTTATACATTTTTGTTAGGTTTATACCTATGTATTTCTTTCTTTTCTTTTATTTCTTTATTTTGATTTTTCTTTTTAGTTTTTTATTCTTTTCTTTTTTTAAAAGATACTAATGTGTTTCTAAGTTCAATTTCTGTTTGTTCACTGCTGGTATGAACAATTAGGGAACAATTAGGGAAGCAATTGATTTTTGTGTATTAATCTTATATCCTGCAATTTGCTATAATCAATTTATACTTTTCTTATTTTATTGCATTAGCTAGGACTTCTACAATATTGTGAAATAGTTGTGAGAGGGAACATCATTTTCCTGTTCTGATCTTAGGGAGAATAGCATCTACTTTCTCTTGTTGTCATAAATTTTATGTAGATGTTCAGTATTCAGTTGAGGAAATGCCCCTATATTCCTAGTTTGTGAGATATATGGGCAGTTATCTACTTTGTGATTTAAAATTTTAAAAAAATTATTTTAAATACATACTTATTTTATAAGCTGCAAAAATATGAATATCATTTTAGTAAATTCACACTGTGTGTATATATAACTGTCTGTGGAAACTGGTATCATTGGTTGCCTCCAAATGGGTTCACGGGAGACTTTTCACGGTTTACTCTTTAAAACATTTTGTGTTTTATACAATATTGATGCTACCTATTTAAAAAAAGTTAAAACTTTAGAAAGGTAAAAGATACTTTCTTAACATCTGTATTGATTTCCTGGGACATCCACAAGGAAATGTGGCTTAAAACTACAGAAGTTAATTTCTTCGCCGAGGCCGGGCCCCCCAGCCCTGGGCTGCCACGGCTTCTGGTGGCCGCCGGGCTCCGCGCGCCGGCTCCAGGCTCTGCTCTGGCTCCCACGGCCGCCTTCCCTCGGCGCCCCATTTCCTCTCAGTCAGTGCGGGCTCCCGACCTGATTCTGTTTGCAGGCGCCCTGTTTCACCACACCCACAGCCAGGTGTGGAGGTGGGATCACCCGGGGCCCCGGCATCGCAGCCCGAAGCCAGCGACTCTTGCCTTCTGCCCTTGGTGGTCTGTGGTCATGGGGGCCCCACATAAAACATTTTTATTTTGACTTCCCATTACACATCTGGTCTTTTGGTTTTCAATTTAAAGCTATATCCAACTGTAATTAAAATTTAAATTTAAGCTTAAACTTAAATTTCTCCTGCACTTTAAATTTTGATTGCAGTTGAATATAAAGGCATTATATTTGGTTTGCCAGAATTCTGGCAAACTCCGTAGTGAGCAAGTTAAAGAATGCCGGCAGCTTCACATTCGTGGTGGCGTAGGCTCGGGCGTGTGAGGTCAGGCTTGACCGCCTCGGGGTTTCTGTGCTGTTCCACCCAGCGTTCTCACTGTCTTTGCAGAGAGTCTCTCTCCTCAGTGAACCTGCGATCCAGGTGAGAAGAAAAGGAAAAGGCAAACAGATTTGGTCTCTGGAGAAACTGGACAACAGGCTGTTGGATATGAGGGACCTTTATCAGGAGTGGAAGGAGTGTGAGGAAGACAGCCCAGTAAGTTGAGAAAATCACCTGCTTGGTGGTCACAGAAGGACCCAAGAGGAACGAGCCTACTTATTCCAGGAGAAAATGTGATATTTTAAGCCCCTAGGTTGTAATAACCTATTTTTCTGGCATCTTTTTTTTTTTTTTTCTCTCCCAATTTTGTGTTCTTTGCATTTCTAGAAGAATTTTCCACTTTAAAATAGTACATATGGGGAGCAGATGTAGCTCAGTGGCAGAGCGCCTGCTTCCCAGGTACAAGGTCCTGGGTTCAATCCCTGGTACCTCCTAAAAAAATAAAAAAAGAAGAGAAAATAGTATATATATATCATGCGTTTTAAAATGTATTTTCAGTATTACTTCCTTTGTTGCCACATTGTTGGTTACTTCCTTAGCCTCTTATTTTGTCAAAATTTTTATTTTTCCAGATTGTCATGAGTAAAAATGACTTCTTATGGTCAGATAACTTTTTTTGCTAAATTTTTTTCCATTCTATTCTCTCTATTTCTCTCCTATTTCAATTTAGAAATAGTACTACAGTAGTGACAAATGCACAAAAAAGCAAACCAACCACTCTTCCATTGGGGGGTGTCTCTCATTAGCAGCAGCGTCTAATGACTTGGCAAGTGCGAAGGGGAGAGCTCCCAGTCATCTGCTCTCCTGATGGGAGTTGGGGAGAGTCTGTGCACTTTGTCTTTACCTGTGTAAGACACGTGCCTCTCCAGCTCCTGGGCGAGGTTTCCACGTGAAGGAGGAGCGGTGTGAAAGTGCAGGACGTGGTGGTGGGATTGCTCTCACAGCTGAAGGGTTCCAGCTGGCCTTCTGCGTGGGGACGAAGGCGAGAAGGGAGCTGGGGGCAGTGGTGCGCTTCAGCAAGAACTTTCTTTCATTTTAAAGAGTACGAGGGTCAGGATGTGGTTATGAACGTTAAGTTTAACGACTTAAATTAGAGAAAACAAAAATGGTGAATCCCTCTCTTTTACGTGACTTTCTCACGTTGTCTGCTCTGAATTTTATCAAAGGTCATACGGTCTTACTTCAAGCGTGCTGATCCCTTCTATGATGAGCAGGAAAATCACAGCCTCATTGGGGTAGCCAACGTCTTCCTCGAGTCCCTCTTCTACGATGTGAAGCTGCAGTACGCTGTACCGATCATCAACCAGAAAGGAGAGGTGGGTGTTCTCGTCGTCCCTGGCTCTGTGCAGAGAAAGGTTCTAGACGTCGGCAGGGGGGTACCCCTGCTACCCTCAGTGATGACGAGCGATATTACGTGCATTATTGATCCTTGTGTTAACGTAGGTCTTTAGGGCGGTTATTTCAAGGACTTTCAGAGAAAATAACTGTTAAAACCTAGCCTTCCAGAGTCTCATGAACCATAAACCTAACCAGTTGGCTCTAAAACAGAAGGGAGATAATCTCTTAGAAGAAAGAACAAAACTTGAGAAAAAGAGCTTCTGCTTCCCCCGGTTGTTACAGGTGGCAGGTCGCCTGCACGTGGAGGTGATGCGAGTCAGTGGGGAGATTGGTGAGAGGCTTGCGGGCGGCGATGATGCTGCGGACACCTGCTCTGAGAAGGAGGCCCAGGAGAACAAGCTTGTGTGCATGGTGAGTCCCAGGTGCCTCTTAGGAGTGGAAGCGGCTGTTGGAGACGGTGTATTTAGATGACGAAGACTGTGTTCCTTTTTGAATTTTGAAAATATCTGTCTCTCAATAAATATTTAATATTTTCAAGACCATACTTCACCATAAATTCTGAAGACTGGATCGATCTTATACTAGCACTTCCAGTAACTTATACTGTGAAGCCTTGGTTAAGTCACCTCTTTTCTCTGGGTGATTTGGCTCCAACATTGTTTGAATCTCTGAACCTGTACTTCTCTAGAGAGAAACGAAGTTTCTTCACATAAGTTTCATCCTTCTCTTGTTGGGCTCCTAAGAGCTGGCCCTGTGCCTGGGCTCTTGCCGCACGACATGCCGCTCCTCCTCACCCGTGTGCGTGTGCTCGCTTCAGCGTGCCGCGCCGCGTGCCGCTCCTGCTCACCCGTGTGCGTGTGCTCACTTCAGCGTGCCGCGCCGCGTGCCGCTCCTGCTCACCCGTGTGCGTGTGCTCGCTTCGGCGTGCCGCGCCGCGTGCTGCTCCTCACCCGTGTGCGTGTGCTCGCTTCGGCGTGCCGCGCCGCGTGCCGCTCCTGCTCACCCGTGTGCGTGTGCTCGCTTCGGCGTGCCGCGCCGCGTGCCGCTCCTGCTCACCCGTGTGCGTGTGCTCGCTTCGGCGTGCCGCGCCGCGTGCCGCTCCTGCTCACCCGTGTGCGTGTGCTTGCTTCGGCGTGCCGCGCCGAGTGCCGCTCCTGCTCACCCGTGTGCGTGTGCTCGCTTCGGCGTGCCGCGCCGAGTGCCGCTCCTGCTCACCCGTGTGCGTGTGCTCGCTTCGGCGTGCCGCGCCGCGTGCCGCTCCTGCTCACCCGTGTGCGTGTGCTCGCTTCGGCGTGCCGCGCCGCGTGCCGCTCCTGCTCACCCGTGTGCGTGTGCTCGCTTCGGCATGCTGCGCCGCGTGCCGCTCCTGCTCACCCGTGTGCGTGTGCTCGCTTTGGCGTGCCTCAGCACCAGACGCTCTTCTTTCCACTCTTCTCATGTACTCTGATCATCAAATGTCTGCTGAGTGCTCTCTGCCTGGTGCTGGGTTTATCAAGCGGGCAAGACTCAACGAGTTCACTCATAGTGTGTGTGTATGTGTAGGAGAGACACATAGAGCAAAAAATATTGTGTGATCCAGGTGGCTCCGATCAAGGTAGGCAATAGGATGCTTTGGACAGAGGGGAAAGGTAATGGATTCAAGGTCTGAGGAGCATTTCTGGAAAGTGAGACTTGGGCTGAACCTTGAGGGGGCAGGTCTTATTTAAAGTGTTTCTCCATAGGAAGCTGGTGGTGCTTTCACAGGTAGTTGCTAGGTAGATGGAGGGGGGTCCTTGCAGTTCTCCACTCCTGCTCAGTAAACATGGTGTGCCCACCTGCCCCACTGGTTGTGACGGTGAAGACTGTGCTCCCATACATTCCAAATAGCCCCTGCTGAAGCCGTACTGCCTCCAGTTGAGAAGCACCCTAGGAGCCAGTTAAAAAGGAGGTCTTTGAGGAAGAGGAGTCAGCAAGGGCATAGGGACAGAAATATGCCGATGCGGAGGCTGGTAGGGGGAAATGAAGGATGCTCAAGCTTAAACCTTACTTCATAATCCATCCTGGATCAGCCCTTTTCTCAGCAAATGCTTCTAGAATTGAAGTTGATGTTGAAAGGGGTAGATTATGTATTAGCCCTCAAGTAAGGAGAAGCTAAAACTGTTAAGAGCTGGGCGTTTTCCTCTAGGTCACGGATTCTTAACCTTATTTTGTTCCATGGACCCCTTCTCAGAATGTAGTGGCAGATAATTTTATGACACTCAACATTGGAGGTCAGAGAAAAGAAAAGATAGTTGATGTTTTTCAGGTCCAGTTCACGGACCCCTGGTTTAAGAACCCGTGCACTAGGTGTTTGCATACAGTAAGGTCTCAGATGTGTCAGGGGAAAACATCTTAATTCGCTGAAAGTTACTCTTCATTGCATTTTACTTGGTGTGAGTGTGTTCCTTTGAGACGTCATGTTGTCAGGGATGAACACATAGGCTTAATACTGGTCCAGTTTAGAGGAGTCGGACTAGTAAATGCACCTCCGTGAGATACAGACTTGTACCAGAAAGTCACGTGACACACGCAGGAACTCACATTTAGGAAATTATCTTTCGTCCCTTTATCCTGGTGTGATGGTTAGGTTATTGTGTCAGATATCCTTTGTTGATTGTGTTTCCCTAGAGAACCCTGACTAATACACCTGGATAACATGATCTTTTAAAAAAATGGAACTAGAATCTTACTCTAAGAAAGTCGTGGCAGTGGTGTAATTGATCCCTGTTCACCTTGCCTTAACAGTTACTCATCACGGTCAGTCTTGTTTCATTCGTGCACCCAAGCCACTTCTGTGGATTATTTTGGAACAGTCTCCCAAAAAGTATAACCATATCGTTATTACACCTAAAAATTCCTTAATATCATGAAGTATCTGGTCAGTTTCCCTAATTGTCGTAGTTTGATATGTCGTTTAAGTCTTTTAATCTCTGTGTGCTCTTTCTTGTTTTCTCTGTTTCTCATCTTCTCTTACCCTAAAACCTGTTTATTACAGAAACGGAATTGCCCTGTGGTTTTTCATGGTCTGGATTTTGCTGGTTGCATGGGTTCATGTGTCTAACATGTGCCTGGAGGTTAGATAGAGCCGCAGGTGTGGGAAGAGGGAGAGCAAGGACGCGCCCAGGAAGCCGTGTGCCGCTTCCTGGAGCTCAGCCGGGAGGACAGCCGGGGAGGACGAGCAGCGCGGCGTGGAGGCACCTGGGCTGAGCAGTCGTCGGTTCTTACCTAGAGGCCTTTTGTCATTAGGACTACCAGTCTCTACTCATTAGCTGGACTACATCAGTAGAGAGAATCTTCCCCTTAATAACCGTATGGCTGTTCACAAATACACTTTGTATAGGACAAATGCTTGATATGCTCCCTATATTTACCAGTTTTCAAAATGTTAATTGGTTTTCCTTCTGCTATCCAAAGGTGACCAGTGAGGTTTTTTATGTTTCGTTTTAGTATCATCATGAACTCTTAGATGTAAACATATTGCATGTGTTTGAATCCATTGTATTTATTACCTGTATTGAAGCGTATGTTGTCCCATTTTTGGCCAGTGGGAGTCTTTTCAGTCAGCTTTTGAGGCCTTTGTTTTTCCAGATTGCATGCAAGTTAAGTGAAAAATACAGGGGGAAGCAGATGTGGCTCAAGCAGTTGGGTGCCCACTTACCACATGGGAGGTCCTGGGTTCGGTTCCCTGTGTCTCCTAAAGAAGATGAGCAAGACAGCAGCTGACATGACGGGCTAGTGCCGTGAGCTGATGCAACAAGATGACGCGATGAAGACACTCAATGAGGAAACACAGTGAGACACAACAAGCAGGGAGCTGAGGTGGCTCAAGTGATTGGGTCCCTCCCTCCCACATGGGATGCCCTGGGTTTAGTTCCTGTTGCCTCCTGAAAAGAAGACAAGCACACAATGAACAAACAGAGAGCAGGCAGCAAGCGTAAACAATGGGGGCAGGGGATAAAAGAAAATAATCTTAAAAAACATATACATAGGGGATTCTTTTATACCCCCCTTTCCTCCTTTTCTACTTTCCTCCATTAATAGCATGTTTCATTGGTATGATACATTTGTTAGAATTGAACTCTTGAGTACTTTTGAAATAAACCTAATATTAATAGGGTAATAGCTTTCTTGCTTTGTGGTGTAAGATATTCTGTGCTTATTCTGTTCATATCCTGTCCCAGACCTGGAATCACCCATTTCTCTAAGGAGCTCTGATGGTGTTTAGCGGGGAATGGTATAAAGAGACCACACGGGAACATGCAGTAGCCTTTTGAGTTTAAAAAAAAAAAAGGCCAAAAAATTGTATGACAATAATCAAAATATTGGTAGGAAAACAAAAGAAACCAGTCTGGAGACGGTTAAACTATCATGCGTGTTGAGTATCATAGGCCAGAGAAGAGGTCTAGATTTCCTTTTCTGTAATGGAAAAATATGCCTATTAACATTAACAGTTCAATTACGTATGTCGAGTTAGTGTATTTTAAATTCTGCTGACATCCCAGCTGTCTGAGCAGCTCGCAGTTAAAGTCCTGAGGTGTTCTGACACCTTGTGGTGGTTGTAGCTTCTGTAAATCTAAGTGTCCTCTTTCCTGATAGTCTTCATATTAAATCTTGCTTCCTTGTTGATTTCAACCTTAAAATTGAGCAATGTAGTCGCAGAGTTTGGGATTTGCTCGGCATAAACAGTTTGTCACTGTCAAAACTGCATTCCATATCTCTGAGTCAACGTACTTCTTGGAACTTATTTTTTTTTTTAAGATTTATTTTATTTATTTCTCCCTACCATCTTATTTGCACTTGCTGTGTTTTTTCATCTTCTTTGTTTTTTTAGGAGGCACCAGGAACTGAACCTGGGACCTACGATGTGGGAGGGAGGTACCTATCACTTGAGTCACCTCTATTCCCTGCTTTGTTGCATCTCTCATTGTTTTCCTCCATGTGTCCCTTGTTGCATCATCTTGTTGTGTCAGCTCGTTGTGCCTACCTGTTGCATCAGCTTGTTGTCTTGCTTGTCTTCTTTGGAGGCACTAGGAACTGAACCTGGAACTTCCTGTGTGGTAGGTGGGAGCTCAGTTGCTTGAGCCACATCCGTTTCCCACTTCTTGGAACTTTCTGATGAAAAAAATAATAATAAAGTCTTCTTTTCCTTCAGGTTAAAATACTGCAAGCTACTGGGTTGCCACAGCATCTCTCCCACTTTGTATTTTGCAAATACAACTTCTGGGAGCAACAGGAGCCAGTAATGGTTGCACCTGAAGTAGATACCACATCGTCTCCTGTCAGCAAGGAGCCTCAGTGCATGGTTGTCTTTGATCACTGCAATGTAAGTTTCTTTTTCAGATTTGGCCAAATTTTAAATAACTCGTATAGAAATAGAGCAGAAAAAACTTATTTAAAAAACATAATTTGATATGCTGTATGTTTTGGAGCAGTTCCTTAAAGTGGGGTTGGAGTGAGTACCTGAAATGTCAGTGCGCTTAACGCCTTCACAACTAAAAGGGAACTTTCGGTGACGTGTAGTATGTATGTGTGTACTTTTGTATTAGATTCCTGGAGAAATTGTCCTCTAAAGAAGTTAAGAAACCAGTGTTTTAGAGAAATTGAAGATAGAACATAGAGAACTAAGTTTATTGAGCACTTAATGCTCTGTGAATCTTACATTTGCTCTTTTCCAAGTTGTATTTGAGGTTAAGTGTTTTCAGCTGTGACGGCAGGTCAACGAGATCAGTTTGCACAAGGTTACATGGATTGTAACTAGCGAAGCCAGGACTGACACATTCCAAAATATTTTTTTCTGTTATACCACAGTTGGTCCATCTCCTTTTTTCCCCAAGAAAGAGGCCCCTTTCTAATTAGTTTCAAATAGAGAAATACTTTCAGTGTGTTGAAATTCCTGAGAGAGAAAGAGAAAGGGAGATTCCATGGCTTGCTTTAATAAGCTCTTTTAGAGCTTAGTCCTTTTCATTGCAAAATGCTGTCTTAAAATCCAGTTTAAATACATCAGTTCCAGTTCATTTCCTCTGATTTTTCCTTGTAAAGATGGACAGGTTGGGAGAATTATTTATAATTAGATCATTTTTTTCAGTGATGATCATTATTCCCTTTCTCTCCTTTTGTTTGAGATAGTTACCTAAAACTGGAAATCATTGGTTTTCCAATACCCTGCTAGTTTACTGCATATAATAACTTCTATATCAGGACACTGTAGATCACTGTTTTAATAACTAATATAATTATTTATACTTTTATAAATAGGTCCCCAAATGTTGCTAACAAAATAGACTATAACTTAGTCCTTATATAATAGGCTTTAAAGGTGAAACGTGTGAAAAATTCAGTTATATAAAGTCAAGGACCTTGGGCCATCTACATGTTCATTTTGGGTGTTAGATAGTAGTTCTGTTCTGTAACCGAAACGTTCTGTTTTCTACTACTTTTCTCCATGAGTAAGTAAGTACATGTTATCATATATAGGTAATTATAACGTTTCCAGAAAGTCTCTCCCTTTCTTAACTAGTAAGTAACTGTTTTCTTTCAGGAGTTTTCTGTTAATATCACTGAAGACTTTATTGAGCATCTTTCAGAAGGGGCATTGGCAATTGAAGTATACGGCCATAAGATTAACGATCCTCGGAAAAACCCAGCCCTGTGGGATTTGGGAATTATCCAAGCAAAAACACGTAGTCTTCGAGACAGGTGAATTTTAGATATCTATCTGATCCCATTTATAATTTTAAAAATTGTTAGAGATGAAAACTGCCGTATATAAAGGCTGCTACTTCCCGAACATTGCCAGTGTTCCAGAGACAGTGTCCAGCTCTCAGTGGCTTGGGGAAACTTCTTTAACGAGAGTGAGCTTTGAGGGGTGATGGAGTAAGTTTAAATGCGTAGGTATTTAAGAAGAAACAGTTAAATGAACTTCTGATAGCTTATTAGGAATTTTTTCTGATTAATCACTGTAGAGAGAAGGATCACGATCTACTCTAGCATTCAGGTTTTTTATTGTCTTCAGCTCACAGCTCTTTTCAAGTGGTGTCAGTGATGAAAAGAGGTAGGCTTGTTTGTTGACCAGGATTTTATTAGGTGTGAAAGAGACTGAAATAGCATAATATACTTTCCATCTAATTATAGGTGATAACCTGATTTATTTTTTGTTGTATTTGGAGAGTGTTTTAGAAGTTGAGATTTTCTTCATGCATTTATTGCCTGGATGTGATGAAAGTTACTTGCCAAGTCAGTAAAGTATGTGACGCTATCTCAGTTTACCTGTGAAGGGATGATCGCTGTAACTGCTTCTTTACATTGATTAAAATGTTTCAGTTTTTGAGTACCTGCTTTGAAATAGATTTGTAATTATATCTTCTTGAAAAAACTGAAGGAACCATTCCAATTTTGATGTTAGGTTTCCATAATGTTGCTTTTAATTAAATATACCAGTATGTACTTATATATTATTCTTTGATCATTCTACTGAGTTATTCTTTTCAGAGATCATTTTCTTTGTTAATTGTGTGTTTTGCTTAAAGCAATTTTATTCTCTGAGCTACAGGTATTTGCATAAATAGCCGTTGTTCAAATAATGCTTGCTTAAATATAGCACATTATGAAATAAAAGTATAAAATATTATGATTTTCCAAGAGCTTCACCTGTTTCCTAGATGGAGTGAGGTCACCAGGAAAGTGGAGTTCTGGGTTCAAATTCTGGAACAGAATGAGAATGGCGATTACTGTCCTGTGGAGGTGACTTTCGCAAAGGATGTGCCAACGGGAGGTGTCTTCCAACTCCGTCAGGTAAGAAAATTGCGAACGTTACCTTTGTGAAAGCTACTGTTAAATTCTCTAGTGCCATAAAGCTTACTATTGCATTCCTTTTAGCAGAAATGTCAATGAAAATGAAATCTCTACTGGCCAAGCTTACTTTCATATTACAGTTGTCTCCTATTTCTGGTGTATTTCTTATGTTTTCACAAATATTGCTATTGATAATATTTTAAAACTAGCTTCTATTTGCATTAAGTAAGAAAGAAGATAGGTTAAAAAAAAGATAATTGAACTGTGGGATGTAAAAGACACACCACATAATGCAGAGAGCGCACAAAGGCCGGGGTGGTGCGGCGGCACGTTGGGAAGGAGGGGCCCTTCAGGCCTGTGCCCGGGCCCAGCCGTGTCCAGCTGAATTACTTCCCAGCGCTCCTTCCCCTGTAAGGTGGAGGGACGGTGATCCCTGCCTCACAGGGACAGTGCGAAGACCGAGAGAGGACTGACTGTGCAGCACCGTGCTTGACACTTAGGGGTGCTCAGTGCACCAGGTGAGTGAGAGTGCGTGCCAGAGGCTGCAGGAGGACAGATGTGGGACCATTTCTTAACCGCAGGTGGGTTGTGATTGGCCAGTGTCGTCATTGCCAACTGTTGTCGTTTGCTAAAAGCTGCTGGGAGCACTACGCTGGCAACGGCTGGCTTTTAAAGTGGGATTTCTTCGGTTAAGGCTCATTCTGAGAGGCCATGGGAGGTGTCCAGATGAGGCACCGCAGCAGCTGCTTTCTCCCGAGCCGCGGCCAGGGCCACAGGGCACGTGGCAGGCACAGCCCCTCGCTGCCTGCTCTTCCCGTTGCCTCTGGGCCTTGCTGTCAGCTTCTGGCTAAAGTGGTTTTCTCTTAGCTGTAGGGTTCCTCACTGTCTCTGCAGCTTTTTCCTCTTATTTGTGGCTTTTTATTCCTCTGTTATAAAGGACACCAGCGAGAGTATTAAGACGTACCTTGGGTCATGCAACCTAATCAAAGACCCTTAACTGAAGTTATGTAATCAAAAGGCCCCACCTGCAGTAGGTCAGCTGCACAGGCATGGACTGGCTCTAAGAACGTGACCTCCCGGGGTCCCACAAAAGCTTCAGGCTGCACACCAGCTAACACGACGGGCAGCTCTCGCTTAACAATGTTAATAGGAATTTGCATATGAGATTTAAAAATACACTTTCAGCTATACTCTGCATTTACCTTATGATTGTTTTCCTGCTTTAAAAAATAGTAAGATAATAGATATAGAAAAGGAATGTTGAAAGCATTGAAAGCAAAATATGAGGGTTAAGGCGAGAGAAAGTTTAATTATTTAGGTTTCGGAATGTTTTAGGAGAACGATAAGTACTTATTCAATGACCACAGAAAATGAAAATTAATTTTAACAATTTCATTCATGTTGGCAAGGAACTAAAAGCTAGAATAGGATTTTTAAGTGTGTGAAGAACATCTTTTTTCCGAACATTTTAGAGTAAAGTGGGCATCTTTATTGTTCATCTGTTAGAAAATGTATGTGTGTGTGTGTATCTCTTCCTTGATGACTCAAATTCATCTACTAGAAGGCAAGACCATATAATTTTCTGTAGTTTAGTCTAAATTGAATATTTAAGTATCTATCATACTTCTTACAGTCTTTATTGAAAGTGTTCAAATATAGTTGGGCTTCTCAGGAAAGGCTGTCTGGAAGATGTCATCTTGACTTGGATACTGAAAGAACTATTGCAAGGACTGTAAAGGTATTTCAGCTATAAATGGCAAGAATGAGGGATTAGGTTAGTTTGGGTAGAAACTAACACATATGGAAGACCTGGAAGGTGGTAAGAGAAGAGCTTAGAGAAGCATGTGGTAGCTGGTTAACAGAGGGCCCTGAAGGCGAGGCTTATTTGGATTTAATATGTTTCAAAATTTGGGGCCTGCTGTTCATGAACAGAAAAGTAGAAGAAGGAACCGGACGTATTTACTCTACAAGTACTTACTGAGTCATGAATGCAGGACAGGCACTGGGACGAGTGTTCGAGCTCCAATGGGTAAGACATACATAGTTTGTTTTAATCTCAGATCTTAGAATCTAGTGGGAAATACTGACCTTAATTAAATAATCCCATAAATAAATGGCAAAAGTGTAGCTATGATAACGTCTACTAGGTGGAGTTTATCGCGGGGAGATGTGTCTGATGCTGGGGTAAACTGAGAAGCTTTCCTGGGGACTGGAGTGAGCTCAGAGCTGAGCTCAGCTCCCAGGTGAATGGGCGTTGGCTGGGCAGATGGGGGTGACAAGCCATGGGGACAGAAGAGCGGGTGCACGGGCTGCTGTGGGGCGCTTGTCACGGAAGGCTTGGTGGGCCTCCGTGGACCCAGGAAGGACGAGGACAGGGTAAGGGTTGGGACATAAATCCTGCATGGCCTTGTGATTCTCTGCGTCTAGTGGGAAACTCTGCTTCCGTTGTGTCTTGTTGAACCAGCAGCAGGACTTGGCCCAAGAAGAAATGGGGTGAGACCCAGCCAGGACTGCCCCAAAGCACCCTGCAGTGGGGCTGGTTGATTCCGAAGAAAGAGGCACTGAACCTCAGAGCGACCGCCCAGAGCACTTAGCAGGGTGATGTCAGGAGGAGGGCGGCAGCCCTCGGGATAGGCAGCGAGATGGCGAGGAGTTTGCAGGAGGCTGTCTGCACCTGCCAGAGCCCCTACAAAGACAAAGGGGCCAGGAGCCAGAGGCTTGTGTGCAGGTGTTGGGAAGACCTCTTCCTATGCGATCTTTTCTTAAATCACCATGTGCTCCCAGTGAGCCGTGCTCCAGGGTGTAGCAGCCGAGCACTGCTGTGTGCTTCCAAGGTGAGCCGTGCTCCAGGGCATAGCAGCCGAGCACTGCTGTGTGCTTCCAAGGTGAGCCGTGCTCCAGGGCATAGCAGCCAAGCACTGCTGTGTGCTTCCAAGGTGTGAGGTCTGAGGAGGGAGGCAGGAGGGCAGTCAGCCCTGGTCAGGTGGAAGGTGATTGGATACTAGATGGGAGCATGAAAGGATATGGGTGAGCCAGTAAAAAGACTATCATTGCAGCCTAACCTGGAGTAATGATAGTGGACTATACTGTGGTAGAAGAGATGGAGAAAAATAAATGTTGAAAGGTAAAACTTAAGAGATAGAGCCCGTGGGGCTACTGATGGATTGGAACTGTGGGCGTGAGGGGAGTGCCGTGGCTCCTCAGCTGGGGACTCCGCTCTTTGAGAGCATCACAGGAGGAAGAGCCAGATTTGAAAAGAAGCTGAACTCCTCTTTGATCCTGTTGAATTTTAGAGCCTTGGAGACATACCAGAAGAGATACTGTAAAGTCTGGACCTCAAGGCAAGGTCTGTGTTGGAAATAAAATTGTACAACTCCTCTGTAACGACAGCTGGCTAGGGTGGCGACGCGGCTGTCCAGAGAGAGAGCACTCAGGTTGACGAGCGGGCCTAGAGCTGGCCCTGGAGGAGCCCTGCACTCAGCCAAGCAGAGACGCTGAGCTGCACAGGGCGCTTGAGAGTAACAACCAGGCAGGAGGAAGGAGAGCCGGGGAGAGCTTATGTCAGAGAAGCCACAGGAGCCGGAAAGAGTCTTGAGTGCTGTACATTGAATTTTAGAAACCCTGGACACTGGCATACTGGACATGATGCTTCAGAGAGCTCCAGGTGCATTTAGATACCATCTAGACCTGTTCTTTAGAAACGGTAGTTACGGTTCAAGTAATTCGTGCGTGTTCGCATGGGGTGTTAGTGACAAAACTGAAATTAGAATCCATGGTCTGCAGTGACTACTGTTAGGTTTAGCAATTTGAAATTGCTATTTCTGTATATAAAAAATGGTCAAACTGCAGTTATTAGAGGTTCAATCTTATTAGAGGTTCAATCTAATATTTTAATATGCTTTTTGGAGCTTTTCTATGAATCCCTAGCAAGTCCAGGATCCTTTTTCTCCTTTTCTTCCCTCGTCTTGAATTCTCCCCCAAATCCATACTTCGGCACATGACAGTATGCTTTCTGAGGGAATTTTTTCCCCCACAAAATATCTCATGCATAAGTTCTGGAAAAAAATCAAAAGACATTTATATTCCATCTATTCAAATCTAGCTTGATAGGGTCCATCATTGCCTAAGTGGATTT
The DNA here is from genome assembly GCF_030445035.2 of Dasypus novemcinctus. NCBI lineage: Eukaryota > Metazoa > Chordata > Mammalia > Cingulata > Dasypodidae > Dasypus > Dasypus novemcinctus. The sequence goes on from NC_080697.1 coordinate 61,491,691, forward strand.
TCCTGATATTGCAAAACTCTTGGGAACTAAAGTTCCAGTGGAAGAAGGGGAGAAATTGTAGAACCAAATTCCATTTTTCAAGTTCTATTTTAGGTTCCTAAAATTTATGAACCATTTTCAAGTCAGTATTTTGGAAATACTGGGAATTAAAATATGTGTATGTATTACTTAATAGTAAGTACATAAATGCCACATAGTATTCTGAAAATGTGCTAAAGAAGGTACAGCTTTTCTTTGATAAGTTCTTTAATTTACATTTTGGCTTGAAATTTATTTTTATTTGGGAAAAGGAGAGTAATTCCAAGATAATAGTCTGTCTTATTTCTAACACTGATAGTTAATTTTTAAAAAGTAGGTCATACTGTAAATTTTTTTGTAATCTCTTTAATTAACATACTTATTTCTACAGCTGTATTTTAATAGCTACATAGTAGTTCATTATATGTTCCTTAGTTTATTTAAACAGTTGTCAGTATTATGCATTTAATTTGTATCTAATTTTTTTTGTTATTCTTAACAGTACTTTAAAATTCCTTAGAGTTTTATCTTTATGCATATGAATATTTACTTAGAATAGATTCGAGAAGTTGAATTGCTGGATTAAAGGATACATACATTTTTAAGGCAAATTGCCCTGCAGAAAGGTTGTACCAACTTATATTTCTACCACCAGTGTATAAAATGACCTGTTTCCTAACTTCAGGCATTGTCAAAACTTGCCTTTTACCAAGATAATTGCTAGTTTAGTAAGTGAAAATTAAATTGTAACACTACTATTTTGTGTTTGATTACCAGTAAGCTAAACATTTTTAATTGACTGCCTTTTGTGTTCACTTTTATAAGTCTTTTTTTTAATGTATAAAAATGTATAAGTCTTTTTTTTTATGTTCTGACAACTTGCTTAAAAGGTAAATGGTTTTTCCTGAATACTTCTTCAGTTGGTGTTTTAGTGCTGGATGTTTAAGTGAGGCAAGTCTCCAGAGGGAAAGGTTTTCTCAGTGTCCGCCTGTAGGGGTCTCTCTTGACTAAATTTTTGGAAATGAAGAAACTGATTTTAGGAACTCTTAAAATTGTCTACAAAAGTACAGATATTGTATGATTTCACTTACATGTACGAACTAGAATATGAAAATGCACAGAAACAGAAAGTAGATTGTAAGTTAACCGGGCGGGAGTGGGGTGGGAGGATGGGGAGGTAATGCTCAAGGGTTCAGAGCTCCCGCTGGGTAAAAGGCGTGGAGAGAGTAACGCAGCATTAAATAGAATTAATGCCACAGAACTGTGTATTCGAAAGTGGTTAAAATGGGAAATTATATGTTGTGTATATATCCCCACAATTAAAAATATTGGGATGCAGGGGCAGTCTCGGCGAATTCAAGTCGAAGTGAAGTCTGTGCAGGAGTCTGGGACTTTACCACTAATGGAAGAATGCATATTGTCTGTTGGCATTGGATGTGTAAAAATTCGGCCGCTAAGATCCCCTAAAACTCATGAGACCTTCCAGGTAAGTTTCCATGTCTGTTATGTTCTTTCAGACAAAACCAGATTAGAGTCTTTTGGCTCCCGAAAGAAAACTGCCTCCTATGAACAGTTCCTTCAGTATTTCTTTGTCTTTTTTTTAGTATTTTTCATTTGCTTGAAATCACTGTGCCAGACTATGAGTTTTGCCCTGTGCACGGCGGGCTGAGAGTGGAGCCGGCTCAGCCTCCAGGCTCCCACAGTGCCTGGTACTGTGACCGTCTCAGTGCCGCCCACCCTCTGCTCCCGCCTCCTGGCTTGTAAGGCGCTTGGCAGCCGGTGTGCGATTTTCCCTGGCGAGTGGGACATAAACGCAGCACTGGTTCCTGAAAAGATCCGATGAACGTCCTCCACTTTCTATGAGAATGTCCAAGTTCCTGAAAACTATAGAACCAAGACTGAGGTTGAGGGCAGGTGGGGGGTGAAGTACTGTATTAATTAAATTTGAGTATATAAAGTAATGGACAAGACTCAGATTGTTTTGACTATTTTGGTTCTACATAATTATGTTTTTTTCTTTTAGGAGGAAGGGGAGGACATGGATAGCTACCAGGTAATTTAGCATCTGTCCACCTTATCAAATAAACTTGATATAAGTATAAATTACACATTCCTGGATTTTGCCATACTGTTACTTAATAATTGTACAATGAATTTTGATTCAAGTATTGCTTCTTCTTATATTAAAACAGAATAGAGGCAAATGAGCATTCATTCGTAGACTATAAAGTAAAATCTGCTAGGCGTAGGAAGTCTAGTGTGTCTGTCCCAGAGAAATCATTTCTGACTGTTAACCTTCTTCCAAATCTGGAACTTCCCTATCCCGGTTCCTCCAAAGATCCCACCTCCAGAGCCGCCTCCTTGTACCTTTTCTCTCCTGTACATGTGTCGCTCCCTCCTCTCTCTGCGGCAGCTGGCTCGCGCTGAGCTCGTCGGACCAAGCCTCCACTCCCAGCCCCTGTCTCCTGCAAAATTTTGTTTCTGTCCATTAAGTCTCGGCTCATCCCTTGGACTGTCAGAGCCCTTCGAATTCTGATTGTAGTCATTCAGTGTAGTCACTCTTCTGGTTTTGTATCGTGCTAAGTTGATAACAACGGCTGCCTTCCTTTAAGTTACTGATAAAAACATTGTATCAGATAGGGTTAAATACGGAGTCCTGTGGAGACTTCCTTTTAATTTGACATTATTCCTTTAGTCACTGTTTGGATGTGCTATTCAGTCATCCGTGATTTCACATAAGTAAATTAGCTACACATTTCTCCATCTTGTCCGCAAGAATGTCATAAGCAATTTTGGTCAAGTGCCTTAGTGAAGTCCACATACATGTACCTGCAGCGTTCCCCTGCTCCTCCCAGCCTCGCAGTTCTGTTAGACAGGGAAAACGAGGTGCGACTGGCATATGTATCCAGGTGTTGATGGTAGAGTTGCTGCTCTGTCAGTAGCTCCTTGCCTCCCCTCCCCAACCCACCCCCAATAAACAAAAAACCGACACGGGAGAAAAGCTTTCACTTGGTGTTTGGAGACACTAATGAGGCACGGTGCAGGCAGTGGGAGTGCTCACGGTGGTCCTGAGGGGTGCGGGTTGAAAGGCTCTAGAGCCCTGTCTGTGATTTCACCCAGCACGGAGGTCTCTTCGAGGGGCTCTGTTGCAGGTACTTGGAGTTCTACCCCTGGAGCCACTGGAGATACAGCTGGTCGGGGTAGTAGAGGATGCCCCTGCAGAAATACTACCCTAGAAAGCAGTGCTTTACGCTCTGAGAATTTCTGTCCTGAATTATGAAGAAATTATTGTATAATAGGTCATGTTTTCAAAGCAATTTACAGGAAGGTAAGATACAGGATCATTTTCTGATATATTGCTTTGACATTATGTTTAATATGAGGCACCTTTTTTTTCTTTCAGGATCGGGATTTAGAAAGACTACGTAGAAAATGGCTGAATGCCTTAACGAAACGTCAGGAATATTTGGATCAACAACTACAAAAGCTTGTCAGTAAACATGGTAGGAAAAACAAGTCAAATATTTCCCTGTCCCCAAATTAGTGGGTAATTAACTCCCCTCTGCAGCCAAATAAGCCGAGTCAGGTAAAAGTCAGTCAGGGGATGTCGAGGCTGTGTGAATGTAGCCACTCTTGTTCAGGCCGTGTGCTTTCCAAAGAGCATTTGCCCGGTGGTGAAGATATCTCTGTTTAGGTAGTCCCCTCCCCATATAAAGAAAGAAAATACAGTACGTACGGCCAACTTCATTCCTCAGAAGTGACTTCAGGAGGGCTGGTATTTTTTGTTCCAAGCCCTTGAGTCCTCTGGCTCTGGAACCAGCGGCGCCTGCCCTGCTCCACCCCAGGCCTCGCGGAGCTCGGGCGGCCCCCTGGGGGAGCATGCCTCCCCTCTCTAGCTCCGGGGAGCTGGGTTTTCTTAGACTGCGAACCATCGGTATTGTCACCGACCAGGGAAGTGACGAGTTCCCAGGGAGCCCTGTCAGCCGGTAGCTGTCCTGCCGCACGAGCAGCCCCGTCTTCCTTAGGACTGTGGGATGCATAGCAGGCGAGGCTGCTGCGCTGAGCCTCTCTCTCTGCTGCAGATAAAACAGAGGACGATGCTGACCGCGAGGCTCACCTTCTGGAGATGCGGCTGACACTCACCGAGGAGAGGAACGCGGTGATGGTGCCCTCTGCCGGCAGTGGGATTCCAGGGGCCCCCGCGGAGTGGTATGAAACCGCAGGCTGGCTTTTGGAATTCTGGAGGCTAGGCAGCTGTCTGCTTTCAGTATGAATTTTTTTCTGTGCTTTAAAGAATGGAAGATACACAGTAGCATATGGGAAAAAGTTGTTTGAATTAGAGGAAGTGTTAAACTGTTTTCATGTGTTGAATGACTGTGACCTAAAACTGCATCTTATTAAATAATATTGTTATAGCCAAAGTAATTAAGATTTCTGAGAATCTAAATCAATATTTAGTACCACTGCACTTAGCATAAAAAAATTAATATGTTAATTACTTCAGTCATTCCTTTAAAAGACTGCTCCATCATCATAAAATTGCATCTCCAGGAGTTTTTGGTGTTGGTGCTGGCTTCAAGTATACTGTCAGCAAATGTTTTGTGCTGCTTTATAGAAATTAAGAAATAATGTACAGGGAGCAGATGTGGCTCAAGCAGTTGAGCACCCGCCTCCCACACGGGAGGTCCAGGGTTTGGTTTCCAGTGCCTCCTAAAAACAACAAGCAAACAAATGAAAAAAGCAACTCAGGGGAGCTAATGTGGCTCAGTGGTTGAGCACCGGCTTCCTTCATATGAGGTCTGGGGTAAAGTCCCCAGTGCTGGTACCTCAAAAATTTTTAAAAAATGGTGTATTAAGGGGAGCAGATGTAACTCCGTGGTTGAGCTCCTGCTTTCATGTCTGAGGTCCTGGGTTCAATCCATGGTACCTCCTTAAAAAAATAAACAGTATATTAGGCCCATAGGGTCCTCAAATATATAATTTTATAAGAAAATAAATTTAAACAAGGGAACTTCAATTAAAAAAGAGGTATAGGTTTCTTATAAGACTAAGTTCCAGTGTCAGAGGATATGATAAATATGAAAGCACTGGTTAAAAAGCAGCAGTTCCAGTTAATTCTGTGGCTGACTGCCTGTGAGTGTTCTGAGTGCGAGGGGGAGCACGTGCTGCCGTGCACCTGCTCTGTGGAGATGCTACCTGTTCTCGTTTTGTAGGACTCCAGCACCTGGGATGGAGACGCACATTCCTGTTCTATTCCTTGATTTAAATGGTAAGTTAGGAAGTGTTTTCTGAGGGCTAACTCCGCTGACAACAGGATCCTCACAAAGTGCATAGTTGGGCAGTTCTGTAACCCTAAGCTTTGAGTTAGTTTTGTTTGAGCCTACGTACTCTGATGCTTACAAAAGAATGAATTTTTATGGGTAGTATTTTTATAACGGGAATAGGTGTATTTTATCCTGAAGCCTCCTCACATTTCATTGCCGCAGCCTCCAGTGCTGTGCGTGTGCTTTGCTTTCAGGATGGGAGTAGTGGTGGCCTATGTTTGGTATTTAGGATGGTAGTGAGGGTTTTCCACATGTGACATTATCTAATAAATTTCTCCTCTTTTCTCTGTGTTCTTGTGGCTTTCATCTTGCATTGTCTGTTTTTCAATACTGTCATTTTTCTGACACTCCCCCACGCTTCACCCCCAGTTAAATGTTTTGGGTCTGGCTGCATTTCATATATACGCTATTTAGAGAAGGGTAGATTCAGGAGTAAAGATAGTTATAAGTCAGCAGTTGAATTCCTAACCCATCTGAAGGAAAACTTTATACTGATGTTTTAAAATTTACTTTCGCAAATAGGCAGGTTTGCATGTCCTTAATGTTTTCCTCCCCTGAATTATAATAATTGAGGTGCTTAGTATCGTGTGCTGTTTAGCTTCTTTAGACATAGAAGATTTTTTCTATACCCATGGAGTTAGAGAATAACATTAACTCTTTCATTATTGTCTTAGTGGTTGGAGATTTGGTGTTTGTTTATCCCATTTATTTCTATTCTACCTTGTTCTCTTAGATCTTGGTGACTCAGGTTTGTCCAATCTCTTCATGTGTTAGGATTCTTAGATGGTGAGGTGTGCTTCTAAAGGGGATGGGTAAGAAAGTGGAAAAGAATAAACTTAAGGATGCCCTGGTAGTATGGAGATTTGAACAGATGATCAGAACCTTGTACAGTTGTCCGCACGTTCTTGGTCCAGCCAAGCCCCCGTGCTAGGAGGGGCCTTGCCAAGGCCACAGCTTAGGGAGGTGGGAGCGGGAGGCCTGGGCTCAGGCCACAGGACGGCTCTCTCGTTTCTTGCTCCTGTGGCCAGTTGATTTTGTTGAAATTTACTGTCAGATAACAGGAATCATTCTCTTATTTCTCATTTCTTTCCTTACCTTTTAAATGGAATAACCAAGAGCAAAGCACTAAAAGGTAGGGAATTTGGGTTTTAATGATGTCATTAACATTTATGAGCGATGACTTGGGTAAACTATTGCATATCTTGGCTTCAGTTACCTTCCATGTAAAATATGTGATAAAGGCAGGAGATTGGATAAGATAATTTCTTGAGCCACTTTCTAATATTTGTGTACTATTTAATGGCTGTCATCAGTGTCACTGAGATTTCACAGCAAAAAGCAAATGAAATTTGAAGCCAAAGATTTTAAATAATAAGTAATTAAAATTTAGCTAGTAGGGGTTATCCTTTAAAATACCTTAGTATTTAATGGAGCTTCTTTGCTTTTAGCTGATGATTTCAGCTCTCAGGATAATCTTGATGACCCAGAAGCTGGCGGGTGGGACGCTACCCTCACTGGGGAAGATGAAGAAGAGTTCTTTGAACTGCAGATTGTAAAACAACATGATGGAGAGGTAAGAAAGCCAAACTCTGAAAGGTCAGATACAAGGTAGTTTCATTAACCTTTCCCCGAGCCTTTTGAAACAACCAGCAAAATAATTTCAGTGCTTACAGTTCTCACAAGATATAAATGGAAACCTTTCATTGTGACCTCCAGAAATAATAGAGCTTTGACATCAGGTTCTGTCCATCCAGCGTTTCACTCTTTCCTGGGAAGGACCTGGTTAGTGTCACAGGTCCTCCAGCAGTGCTCGTTCCCTGGGGTCACGCTGCTTCTCTTCCTTGACCGGTGATGGGCGGAAGTAAGTTTACTGAAGCACATAAAGTGACATGATGCTTGGGATTTGGCTTTGAAATTTTCCAGGAAATTATTTTTAAATGGGAAATGAAGAGATGAAGGGAGAAAATATTTGCAAGTCATATATCTGACCAGAATATGTGAAGAATTGGTATAACTCAAAAACAAAAAGACGGACAACCGATGAAAAAATGGCAAAGGGCTTGAATAGACATTTCTCCAGAGAAGATACACAAGTGATCAGTGAGCACACAAAATGATGCTCAGCACCACTATTCATTAGGGAAATGCAAAACCACCATGAAATACTCCTTTACACTTTCTAGGATGGCTCTAACCCACCCAAGGAAAATAGCAAGTGAGACCGTGGAGAAACTGGAGTTCTCGTTTATTGCTAGTGGGAATGGAAAATGGTGAGCTGGTGTGGAAAACAGTTGGGTGGTTCCCTCGAAAATTTAAAAATAGAATTACCATGTGACCCAACAATTCTTCTTTTATGTATATATACCAAGGTGAAATCAGGGACTCAAAACAGATACTTGCATGCCAGTATTCACATTATTATTGACAGTATTCAAAATGTGGAAACAAGCCAAGTTTCTATCAACAGATGATGAGTGGATAAACAAAATGTGTATATACTTAAACAGTGAAATGTTATCCTGCCATAAATGGAATGAAATTTTGATCTATGCTACAACATGGATGAACTTTGAAAACATTATGCTAAGAGAAGTAAGCCAGACAAAAAAGGACAAATATTGTATGAATCCACTTACGTGAAATATTGAGACTAGGCAGATTTATAGAGTAGAAAGTAGATTAGAGGTTCATAGGGGCTGGGGAGAGGGAGTGGGGAGTTATTGTTCATTGGGTAGAGTTTCTGTTTGGGGTGATGAAAAGGTAAAATTAGATGTGGTGAGGTTGCTTAACACTGTGAAGTAGCTAACGCCTCCGACTTCTACACTTACAGATGGCAAATTTTATGCTATGTGTATATTTTACCACAATGTGAAAAAATGACAGATGAAGCAAATGCACCAAAACCTTGGTTGTGGTTGAAATTGTGTAATGGGTATACAGCGAGGGGGTTTCATTCTCTCTGGTTTTGAATATATTTGGAAAATCATTATCAATTTTTAAGGAAGGGAAGCATTGAGGCTGATCCTCACTTAGTGGTATTCCTAAGATGCAAAACTTGAATCTAACATTGAGGAAACAGTCGACAAATCCAAACGAGTTGCAGTCTGTAAAACAGCAGGTCAGTTCCTTTCAATAAGTCAATGTCTTGAATAATTAAAGAAAAAATAAGGCTGAGGAAATATTCTAGATGAAAATAGAAGGCCGTGACAGCCAGTGTGAGCTGTGCTCAGGGAGTGAGGCACCTGGAAAATTTTATGGAGGGGCTCTATATTACACATAGTATTATGCTAACATGAAATTTCTTGAATATCGTAATTTTTCCATGGTGAAGTAAGAGGATGTTCTTTCTTAAATGGCACTTGCTGAACTAATTAGAGATGAAGAGTCACATGTCTGCCACCTAAGTGGTTCACTGTATAGCCGGAGAGGGAATGGCGAATGGGCAAATGTGAATAATTGGTGAATCTAGCTGAAGGGGATACAGGAGTTCACTGTACTAAATTTGCACCTTTTCTTTAGGTTTGAAAATTTTCAAAATAAAAACGGTTAAGGCGTGCAGAGCGGGCGAGGACCGTGGGGCTGTGGCTTCCCGGCCTGCGGCGGCGGTGGGCGCCGGCCGGGCCTGCAGCAGCCCCGGGGTCTCCGCCCGCCCGCCCCGAGGCGCCGCTGCGAGGGGAGCCGCGAGGAGCCGCGAGGGCCGTCTCTGTTTCCTCTGCAGGTGAAAGCGGAAGCCTCGTGGGACTCGGCGGTGCACGGCTGCCCGCAGCTCAGCAGAGGCTCGTCGGCCGCCGAGCGCGTCTTCCTGATCGTGCGCGCGGCCGTGCAGCTCAGCCACCCGGCCGCCATGCAGCTCGTGCTGCGCAAGCGCGTCTGCGTCAGCGTGCACGGCCGCCAGGTGCGTCCTCGGGGCGGCCCCGGGGCGGAGGGGACCTGGGCGTCCTCGGGGGCGGCCCCGGGGCGGAGGGGACCTGGGCGTCCTCGGGGGCGGCCCCGGGAGCAGAGGTGGCCTGGGCGTCCTCGGGGGCGGCCCCGCGGGTCACAGAGGGGACCTGGGCGTCCTCGGGGCGGCCCCGGGGCGGAGGGGACCTGGGCGTCCTCGGGGGCGGCCCCGGGGCGGAGGGGACCTGGGCGTCCTCGGGGGCGGCCCTGGGGGCAGAGGTGACTCCTGGGCGTCCTCGGGGATGGCCCCGGGGGTCACAGAGGTGACCTGGGCGTCCTCAGGGGGCGGCCCTGGGGCAGAGGTGACTCCTGGACGTCCTCGGGGATGGCCCCGGGGGTCACAGAGGTGACCTGGGCGTCCTCGGGGGCGGCCCCGCGGGTCACAGAGGGGACCTGGGCGTCCTCAGAGGGCGGCCCCGGGGCGGAGGGGACCTGGGCGTCCTCGGGGGCGGCCCCGGGGGCAGAGGTGACCTGGGCGTCCTCAGAGGGCGGCCCCGGGAGCAGAGGTGGCCTCCTGGACGTCCTCGGGGGCGGCCCCGCGGGTCACAGAGGGGACCTGGGCGTCCTCGGGGGCGGCCCCGGGGCGGAGGTGACCTGGGCGTCCTCGGGGGCGGCCCCGCGGGTCACAGAGGTGACCTGGGCGTCCTCAGGGGGCGGCCCTGGGGCAGAGGTGACCTCCTGGACGTCCTCGGGGGCGGCCCCGGAGGTCACAGAGGGGACCTGGGCGTCCCCGGGGGGGGCGGCCCCGGGGCAGAGGTGACCTCCTGGATGTCCTCGGGGGCGGCTCTGGGGGTCAGAGGTGACCTGGGCGTCCTCGGGGGCGGCCCTGTTGCAGAGGTGGCCTCCTGGGCGTCCTCGGGGGCGGCCCCGGGGGCAGAGGTGACCTGGGCGTCCTCAGAGGGCGGCCCCGGGAGCAGAGGTGGCCTCCTGGGCATCCACGGGGGCGGCCCTGTCCACGGGGGTTCTGCGCCTGCTTCCGCCCGTGTGCCCGGCGCCCCGCTCCAGGCTGCCTCGCGGAACCCCGGAGCGCGCCCCTGGGTGGGCGCCCGCGCCTTCCTGCCTGGGCCAGCACGTCGGCTCTTGTGCCCGCTGCTGCTTCGCTGCCCTTCCCTGCCTTCTCTGTCCGCTTAGACTTGTATTTAGAGAGTGTGCTCTATTGTGTTCAAGATAAAAAGCTGGGTGAGAAATAACGTCCTTAAAGTGCCCACGTCTCTCTGCACATGCAGATCCATCAGGGGCAGCTGTTCTAGAGTAGATGAGTGCCATCTTGCCCGTGCGCACGAATTACAGTGAGGTCACAGGTTAGAAAAGGGTGAATTCAGCCCCAGGAAACCAGGGCTGCTTCAGAGTGCTCTGGCACTTTAAAGATGAGCGGTGGGTGTTCCATGGAGGGAAGGAAATAGCACGCGTGCAGACCTTGAGGAGGGGGCACACGTGGCAGGCTCGGGGGGCGTTGAGGCGCTCGTGAGGGTCCTGCCCGCGCCAGGGAGCACGGCTGGAAGCCTCGCTGGCTGGCCCAGGAGGGGCCGTGGCAGGGGAGGAGTGAGTGGAGGACTTCCCATGAGAACTGAAGTACTTCTGTAATTGGTTTTACAAATACCCGCATTTGGGAGGTTGGTTCTGGGGATTCTTTTTTACTCTCTTACCTCTGGACTAAAACCAGTACGGGTGAAAATAAATCTTTTTATTGAAAAGAGCACAGTCATGGTCGACAAACTCCTAGATGTAACCTCCACCCCTCAGAATTCATCTTTACTTCTAAATGTCACTCTGACATCAATCTTTGAAATGAAGACTGGCAGTAATGCTGTTAAAATTACAACTCTTTAGCTTGGCAGGCCAGCACCCATGAAACCCAGGTCATTGGTCACTACTGATGTGTATTGTGTGTCTCCCCTTTCTGGTAAGTCCGTGAGGGATTGAAAAAGACGTGCTATCGTGGGGAGCTTTCTAGGAATTGTTTTACACTTTGGAATTAGAGATCCTGGGGCCACGTAGTAGGACCCCCCGCACAGCTGGTGTCCCTGCGCAGCGGCAGAGTCACCAAGTTCCTACTCTTTGTTTTTTTTTGTTTTAGGACAAATGAATTTTATTCCTTGTTGAAGTGTTTTAGGGCATGCCTTTTGCCTCCCTAAAAACTGCTGCTTTTTGGCAAGAAAAGGAGCTTCTTTATGATGCTTCACTAATTCCCTGCAGATGGGAAAAAAACCCCAAAGATGTCAGTAGCCTCCCCACCTCACCTCACCATCCATTGAAAAGGCTGCGCTTCCGCCCATGTAACTGGTGGTGCCTCAGCCTTGTGCTGCTAAAATCCGGAGAGTAAAGGGGTGGAATAAAGGCTATCTTTGTGTTCTAAGAGTCAGACATTCTTAAAAAAAAAACCAAAACAACCCAAAACTAACTATCACTAAATAGGATAGAAGTGATTGTTAAGGAGGTTTGTGAAATTATATATTTTTAAGACCAAAGAGCTTGAGTTTTCTTTTTCTCTTTTGGGGTTTTTCCAGATACTTCTGACTTTTCTTTTGCATGGGGAAAAAGGTCAGTGTCAGTTTAATATTCTCTCTTCTTATCTTTATTCAACAACTGTATGCTGCCCCATCTCTGCTCCCCTCGACCTCTACAGGATGTTCACTCTTACCGTCTTCAAATGAGTCATCTCTGCATTAATTCAGCAGCTCAGCTCCTGCCTGTGCGAAGAGCGCAGCCAGCATCAGCAGTGAACACGCTCTCCTAAATCATTTGTCAGACCGATCCTGCTTTGGTCGAGAATTTAATGCCTGAACTTGTCAATATTCATGATACAAGATGTCCATCATGCTGCCAAAAAAAAAAAGGAAGAGCCACTGGCCCTTGTTTACATTTTAGTATGGAAGGTCTCTTTATTGTGTAGAATTAACTGTCTCATTTCTGTGGTGTTTCAGCAGCGTTTAACTAGGTGACTAGTCAGTTTTCAGAATGTGGGGTGTGCTTTAGTAGTGGGTAGAGGAGCTATCGTGCATCGCAGCATTTACTAAATTAGTTTTGTGCATTTAGATGAACTTGGGAGAGCTTCAGTTGGTGATTTTGGCTTTCTTCTTATATTGGAAAAATACTCTTGTTTCCTTTTGGGTAGAATGAATGCAGTGTCCTTTATGCTGTCTTTGTGAATGGAAGCACAGTTTTTGAGCTGGGAAACCATATCTCCTGTTATGTTTTTAATTCCTAGGGTTTTGCTCAGTCTCTCCTGAAAAAGATGTCTCACCGAAGTTCTATTCCTGGCTGCGGAGTCACTTTTGAAATTGTCTCCAATATTCCAGAGGTGAAGGATCATATGAAATTTGAGTTTATTAAAAATAAACACTTAAAAAGAGCTAACTCCCAAGAATTATTTAAGTGAAAATATGTATTTAGAAAAATGCTGTAGATTTTCAGAGGAATTTCTTCCTAATCTTCTACTCCACTGATAGTAATATGTACTGTGGCTTTTAAAGTTCTGATTTCAGTGTTTTGTTAAAGAAAAAATTTCTTTGATAAAACAAATCAGGGGAGTGTATGTAGCTCAAATGGTTGAGCGTCTGCTTCCCATATACAAGGTCCCAGGTTTGATCTCTGGTACCTCCTAAAAACAAACTAAAAAACCAGCTCTCTTTGGGAAAAGGATGTAGGTCAGTGGTTGAGCACCTGCTTCCCATGGATGTAGTCCTGAGTTCAATCCCCAGTACCTCCTAAAAACAAAAAAAACAAATCAACGCCTCAGAAGAAGAAGTAAAACGACAGCGTTGTCACCCAGAAGGTGAGGCGGTACAGCCTAGGGATTAACTGCTTCGTTTTGGGGCCAAGTGATACCCATTTCTGTCACTTATTAGTGAAGTCAACCTGGGAAGTTACTCTGAACCTAAGTTTTTTCACTTGTCAAGTGGGGTTTGTGATACCTTCCACACAATTGTTTTTAAGGGTTAGATGAGACGGTGTACCTGAGCTGTTGTGCATAATAAATTGTAATCACTACTCTGACTGTCATTATTGTTGCTGTAATTTCAGCTTTGAGGCCTTGGTAGCTCCATTCCTCTCTTTTTAACTAATCGTGATATTCACAAAAGTCAGACAAATGGTGCTCGGCATACCCTCTCAGAAGCTTCCCGGAGGACGTGTCTGAGCTGTGCTTCCTGTTATTTACCCCCTGGATTAGACACGGCGCCTGTCGGTGGCGCACTGGGGAACGGAGGCCGTCCTTGCAGGGCGGGGCTGCTTCCTGGGTGGCAGCGAGGTGGCAGTCCTCCGGAAGGACTTGGAGACGAGGAGGACAGCAGCTCCTCCTTTCAGGCTAGCTGCCAGGAAGCAGGCTGCTGGGGCGTGGAGCACAGGAGCGTGGCCACGGGCCGAGCCCGTCCTCAGCCAGCACAGCACAGCACCGGGCACTGAAGTGCAGGCCCCGTGTTTGCTGACTCACCCACCGCACCTGGGGCAGTGTCTGCTTTAATGGAAGTCAACTTTGGAAAGGCAAAAGCAGACTACACAGTACTTGGTTTTTGTTTCAGTTCTCTTGTCATCTTTTTTTTTTTAGCCCCCCCCTTTGCGGCTTGTGTGAGTGTGTGTGTGTGAGTGCGCTGTCTGCTCGCGCTGTCCATTTGCTGTACGTTCTTCTGTGTCCGTGTTTATTTCCCTTCCCCCCTGCGGCTTGCTTACTGCCTGCTCTCTGTGTGCATTCGCTGCGGGGCTCTGCTGTGTTCTTGCTTGTCTCCCTTCTTTTTGTTATGTCACCTTGCTGAGTCGGCTCTCCACGGCGTCTGCGGGCCGGGCAGCGCTCAGCACCTCGCAGGCGAACCTGCCTTCACGAGGAGGCCTGGGGACACGAACCCAGGGCCTCCCACATGGTAGACGGGAGCCCAGCTGATTGAGCCGCAGCTGTTTCCCAGTTCTCTTTTAAAAAAATTTTGCCTCTCAAATAACGTCAAATAGTAACTAGTCCTTTCCTGAATCTTTGAGGTGTTAGTCTTTACAGAGGAAAAATTAACTAGTTAACTATTTAGTTTAGAGCCTGCTGAAAATTTAAAATAATAAGTTTGTTTTCAGAGTTCATTCACTCTTGTTCCTAAGATTTAAAACAAGTATACTAACCTGCTTAGCCAGAATTACTGTCTATTCTGTTTCTAAATATTCTGCATGTTTCCCTGCTTTTTTTTAGTATGCTAGCTTTAGAATACATGGTTTAAGTTGCAGTTCAGAAACAGTGACAGCTCTAATGTACTCTCATTTTCTTTTTTATTTTCTCCTTTACTTCCCTTCAACTCCCTCCCTTCCATACTATTTGTAATTTTCTTATCTTCTTTAAAAGTGTTTTTATTCTTCAGATGATATGCTTTTCAAAGGGGAGAAATGTGGGAAACATATAGCCTGTTAGTAATTAGCTAAGCCTCCAAGTTGGCAAATATTTTCATGTGGTTAAATTCTGCTGATAAAGTAAAGGAAAAGTGAAACACTTATGGTGTAAAGACCACATTTAGTTATTTTCTAGTTTACTTTTTATAAAAAAAATAAGTAAAAAGATCCCTGGATATAGCAGCTCAATTTTATGAGAAAGCCCCAGAAACTTCTTTATATTCCATATTAAAGAGGTTATTTAGAAGACAGTGGCCAAAAGAAGTGGTCCCAAGCCCAAGAGCGTCAGGAGACACTTTATTCCCTCTCCTGATAAAGCAAGGATAATGCCTGCCTGTTCCCTTCTGAGGCACAAAGCACTTGGTATTGGGTAGTGAAAAGAGCAGGCAGGACACCCCAGCTCCGCTCTGGACTCCTGCTGATTATGTGGCCTTCTTCCTTTGTCATCTCTAAGATGAGGACAGTGTCTTCTTTTCAGGGTCCATGTTTTATCTATTCTAAGACTCATTAAAATTTTTCTTTAATATCTTTGAGGTTGGGATGATATCTTAAAATTAATAGATTTTTAAAAATCTTCGTGGTATATAAAATAATGTTTTGTCTTACAGTTGATGGCATCTTAAATAACAGTGGAATATGAAAGTGTGTTTGTTTTTCAGGAGGTACTGGGGATTGAACCTGGACCTTGTACATGGGAAGCAGGTGCTCAGCCACAGGCCACACCCTCTCCTCTGGTATCATATTAAATTACTGCGAAAAGTAATTTAATATGAATTGGGTTTGCTTGAAGTAATCAATACATAAATAAAGGCCCTCCCTGACACACAAATGTCCTATTTCTATGCATGACCATCCCATGCCAGAGGAGAAGGGGTGGGTTCTACTTGAAAGCATGGCGATTTTGCCTAGATACATCTCTTTTTGCTATGCTGTGGGCCATTGGCAGTGCCACTCCGGGGGTGATGGCAGTTGTAGAAGTTGCCACGTTTTGCACGTGCAGTGCAGCCGGGGCTGGATCCTGACCTCTGTCCTGGCTCCCCTCGCCACACCTGTGTCTGCCTCCTTCCAGGACAGCTGGGTGTGGCTCCCACCCTCCCTGGCAGCTCCTCTCCCAGCTCCTCAGCGCCCTTTCCTGCCTCCAGAGCCCGGGAGCACCGTGTTCCTGAGGGGTTATCATCATCGTGCTTGTATTTCCCGTTAGTCCCCAAAAGCCTTTCTAACACGTAATGTTTTTGTTTGTAGTGGAAATACAGTAGAAAATAGTCCTGTGGAGAGTGCGTGACTGTGGTCTGCCTAGGCCATGTTTAAGTAGGTTTTTTAGGTAAACCTAGAAACCTAACCACCATTTATGCCATTATTTCTGTGGGAAAGGAATATGGATTCCAAAGTGCTGACTTTAAACTGGAATTTTGGAATGTATTCCATTTGTTAGCTCAGAACTCTGTGTGTGTGTGTGTTTTCCTGTATAGACCAAGAAGCTTATAGAATGTTGTTTTCATCTGTAAAGTACTTAATTAAGGTAAACCTTCCATTCTACAGGATGCCCAGGGAGTGGAGGAACGAGAAGCGTTAGCAAGAATGGCGGCGAACGTGGAAAACCCAGCCTCTGACTCAGAGGCGTATATGGAGAAATACCTCCGAAGCGTGCTGGCCGTGGAGAACCTCCTCACCCTGGACCGCCTGCGGCAGGTCAGCCGCGGGGCTGGCCGAGGCAGTGCTGGCCAGCCTGGCTCTGTTTTCGGCCTTCTCTAACTGCAGTGTTATTCCCTTTAAAGAGGTTCAGTGGGACACATTAATTTAGGTTGAACTTCTTGCCTGTGAATCTTGAAATACACAAAAGCTACATTCAGAAAGTGACTTTTTCTAAGACGCTAGATGATATCCTTTTTAGTTGCTCTTGGGTAATGGAGGAAAGTGTTTAGTTCTTGCTAGCTAAGGAATTCTCTAAAACATTCCTTGATACTTGGAAATCACATTGCCGAAAGGAATAAGCAGTCCTGAGGCAGAATGGGCCCTCGCTGGCGAACCGAGCACACCTGCTGCCTTCCAAGCCCGCGTCGCCGCAGGGGGAGACAGGAGCGTCAGCAGGAGACAGGTCCCTAGAGAAAAACTAAACTTTATCCCCCAGCATTGAGTTTTTTGTTTTTTGGGTTTTTTTGCACCGATAGTACTAATAAAAAAATTGAAGTGAATGATCTGATTTTCACTATCTTTTCCTGGGCTCCTGAGACTAATTTCTGACCAGCCTCCAAAGGTAGGCAGTAGATAGCATAAGATAAGAAAAAAACTAGGCAGTCTGTCAACTGTATAACTGAGTAATCGAGAGTAAGTGTAATTAGTTCATTCTGTCATGTGAAATAACAGGCATTATTTAAATAGGAATATGTATGCGTAGATCTAATTAAAGAAGCCTGCTTTATTTAGGTATTATTGATTTTGGGGTATGTCTCTGCTACTCATTTTTCCTCTGTATATTGTCTTCTTCACAGGAAGTTTCCGTGAAGGAACAGTTAACAGGAAAAAGGAAGTTAAGCAGGAGAAGTATTAGCTCTCCAAATGTGCACAGAGTGAGTACAGAGAATTCATGCCTCTTTGTGCTGCCGGGTGTCTCTTCTTCATCTCCTCGTTGCTTGTGTAACTCTCCTTCCTTTAAATTTCATCTCAGATATACTTTCCTTCCCTGACTGATTTAGGGCCCCTGTTCTGTGCCTACCTCTACCACTGTTCTTACTCTCAATAATACTTTAGGGAAGTATCCATTTGGCATCTTGCAAATGTTTCTTGTTTACTTTATATTCTGGTCATTTTCAAGGAAGACTAGGTCCTGAACAAAAGTAAGACCAGCCCAGTGCCTGGGGTAGGGTGTTTAAACCTTCTAGTCTTACTCTAAGCATTTTTAGATTGAGAAATTTGGACCAGGAGTCAGCAGGTAGGCAAGTAGCATACATGAGTAAAATTAGGTTTGTTTTCTAACAGTGTCTTAAGTGTGTTATTTTTAAACATAGATATATTTTACATGCATGTTAAACATATAGAAATAATTCTTCACCAAGAAATCGGCTTATGGCCCTATTATCTCTCCTTTCTTGGCTCTCGCTAACTATGTAAATATGAGAAATGCCACACCTTTGTGTTAACTTTACACAGAGAAAAACTTTAGCGCGAGCATTGCAGTGATGAGTAGCTGACGCAGCCCCAGTGCTGGAGCGCGGGTAAGGTGGCAGGGGCACCCGCGCTGGAGAGCGTGCTCAGCCTCCGCTGCCCAGCTCAGGCGGTTGGCGCCAGGCCTCAGCGTTGGCAGGGCATCTTGATTTTATGTAAATCTCCCACCTGTTGGTAACTTACTCAAGTTTTTAAAAAAAGTTGTGCTTGATGTCGTCCCGAAAGGCACTGGCTTGCAGCCGCGGTCTGGCCGCCCCGCGGCTTCGTGCTGGCGGCTCCAGACTTGCGGGCCGGCCGGGCCTCGCTCAGGACTGACCTGCCTTCCCCCGCCCGCAGCTCTCTGGAAGCCCACAGGACCTCACCCCGCCGCCCGGCCTCGGCAGCAGCAAGGTGGGTGTCGCGGCTGCTCCCCACCAGGTTCAGTCGTGTTTCACGTCCGCCCTTCCTCCTCTCAGATAGCTCCCGAAACTTCTGCCTGTCAAAACCTCTCCTGCTTTTCTGTGCTGTGTGAAATTCATAGGAAAGTGTTTATATCTTTTTATCTGCCAGTTAATTTAAGATGGAAAGGTTTTACCAGCCCTTCTTATGATTGGCCTGAAAAATAATTTTGGTACTAAAGCTCATATTTTTGTCTAAAATATTCTTCATATTCATAACAGGAAAGGAACTTCAAATCAGATTTTTCATAGTAAAATATTGATGTAATGATTGAAAATGAAGAATAAGATTGTCCAAAAGAAAATTACTTGTTAAAAGAAATTAAGACAAGGAATAGAAATTTTGTTAGCTGGAATTTGTTTATTTACATGTTAATATAGCTTTCCCTATTAGCATGGTTTTATGCATAGATAATTCATTGTTTCTTTCTTTCTTAGAAAGAGAGCACTCCTTGAAACTGTTGTAACTAAATGCCAGGTGCCACAGCTTTGTGCCTACCATTGTTTTGAGCGGCCTGGTTACCCTAATATATGTGGTAGAGGTTCATGCTGTATGCAGAATACTCTGGATTGCTGTCTTAACCCTTGAGGAGGCTAAAAGGGAACAGTGTCAGATTAAATGGTGTATCACGAACTTCTTTCAAAATAATCTGGGGTCTGGAGGTGGTAGGTGTATATAGATAAAGCAAGATTGGCTATTTAATGATAATTACAAAAGCTGAATGGGGTTCATTATACAACTATTTTTCTTCATTATTCTACTCTCTGTTTTTGTATATGTTTGGAATTTTGAATAAGAATAGCTGACTTGGCCCAGTGGATAGGGCATCCGTCTACCACATGGGAGGTCTGTGGTTCAAACCCTGGTCTCCTTGACCCGTGTGGAGCTGGAACCATGCGCAGTGCTGATGCGCGCAAGGAGTGCTGTGCCATGCAGGGGTGTCCCCCGTGTAGGGGAGCCCCATGTGCAAGGAGTGCGCCCCATAAGGAGAGCCGCCCAGCGTGAAAGAAAGTGCAGCCTGCCCAGGAATGGCACCGCACACACGGAGAGCTGACACAAGATGACACAACAAAACAAAACACAGATTCCCGTGCCACTGACAACAACAGAAGCGGACAAAGAGGAAGATGCAGCAAATAGACACAGAGAACAGACAACTGGAGTGGGGTGGGGGGAAGGGGAGAGATAAATAAATAAATCTTAAAAAAAAAAGAATAACTTATAAAAAAGAAATGCAATGGATGTGTCATGATGATGGGAGTGAGTGTTGCTGGGGGGGAGTGGTGGGGTGGGGGTGGTGGGGTTGAATGGGACCTCATATTTTTTTTAATGTATATTTTTACAAAATCAATAAAAAAATAAAAAACTCATTTTAAGATTTAGATTATTAATAGTTTTATTAATAGTTTGCCTGAACATAATAGGCTATTTTTATATATTCATAAATGTTTAGGGATCTGCTTTCTACTCATCAATTCACTGATCACCTACTATGTCTCTAGAATTATGTTAAGCTTTAGTACTTCTTTTTATTTGTTCACTGATGTTTGATTAGCTATTTTTTTTTAATCTCTTGATAAGCATAGCCTAGGTTTGATTACCTGAACAAAGTAAAGATTTTGGAAAGTTGATTGTGTCATTATTTTTCAATGTAAATAAATAAAAGATTTATATGGAAAGTATATATATATATATATATATTTTTTTTTTTTAAGATTTATTTATTTATTTAATTTCCCCCCCTCCCCTGGTTGTCTGTTCTTGGTGTCTATTTGCTGCGTCTTGTTTCTTTGTCCGCTTCTGTTGTCGTCAGCAGCACGGGAAGTGTGGGCGGCACCATTCCTGGGCAGGCTGCACTTTCTTTTCACGCTGGGCGGCTTTCCTCACGGGCGCACTCCTTGCGCGTGGGGCTCCCCCATGCGGGGGACACCCCTGCGTGGCAGGGCACTCCTTGCGTGCATCAGCACTGCGCATGGCCAGCTCCACACGGGTCAAGGAGGCCGGGGGTTTGAACCGCGGACCTCCCATATGGTAGATGGACGCCCTAACCACTGGGCCAAAGTCCGTTTCCCTGGAAAGTATATTTATAAGAAAAAGATGACTTCCATTTTTTTCCCAAAAATATCTGAACCAAATCGTCAATTAAATTATAAGTTCCTTGAAAGACGAGGCCCACATTTCTTCTGCTTTTCCATCTCATCCCAGTTTCCTCATCTTAAATTGAGAAAATAATAGTGTCTACTGCAAGGAAAATGACTGTGCTTAAGTGATGCCAATAATTGGAATAAGGGGATACAGAGCCAATCATTGAAATCTCCAGATAAAAGCACTTTGAGAGCGGGCGCTTTCTAAGCATTATATGTGGGTCCAGAAAAGCTGGAGTTAGGGTCAAGAGACACTGCCAAGAGGCCGTTAGGTCCCTACAAGGCAGAGAAGGAGTTGAAAGGGACTTTCCAGGCAGAAGGTCAGCGTGTGCATCAGAGGAGGGGCTCAGCGGCCTGGGGGTCGAGTGGAGTGAAGGGAGCAGAACCCAGTGAGGAGGCGCCCTGCTCTCGAAGCCCTAAAATCGTGCCAGGGAGTAACTGGGAGCTGGGCAGATGCTACAAGACTGGCCCAGTGGATAGGGCGTCCTAGAAAGTTTTTTGTTTTTTTTTAAAAAAGATTTATTTCCCCCTTTCCCCCCCCCACCCCAGTTGTTTGTTCTATTTGCTGTGTGTTCTTTGTCCACTTCTGTTGTTGACAGCGGCACAGGAATCTGTGTTTCTTTTTGTTGTGTCATCTTGTGTCAGCTCTCCGTGTGTGCGGCGCCATTCCTGGGCAGGCTGCACTGTCTTTTGCACTGGCAGCTCTCCTTACGGGGAGCACTCCTTGCTCGTGGGGCTCCCCTACGCAGGGACAGCGCTGTGTGGCACAGCACTGCTTGCGCGCATCAGCACTGCGCATGGGCCAGCTCCACGTGGGTCAAGGAGGCCCGGGGTTTGAACCGTGGACCTCCCATGTGGTAGACGGAAGCCCTAACCACTAGGCCAAGTCCGCTTCACAGAAAGTTTTTTTTAACAGACCATCTAAAACCCCTTAGTTATCACATATAAAATTGCATTAGTATAGTAGAGATGTGAATAGTTATCCATGGGAGAGTTTACATGTTAAGAAACCTAAAAATGTAAAAGTATAAACAAATTTATTTTGAAGTAGGGCTTGTAGGGTGATGAGACCAGATAGGAGAAGGGATTCAGCAGGAGGACATGGAAAGGAATAGACACACAAATATGTTAAGGAAACAGAGTCTGTAGAATTCAGTGGACATGAAGAAAGAGGTTAGGGAGGAAGTAGAGTAGATGATATTTAGGTGTCTGGATGACAGAGTTCACTGAGAAACTGGAGGAGGAGCAGATCTAGGGAAGACTTTATTCCCACTTTCACGGTGATGAATTTATATATCTGTGCCAGTTGAATGGTTTTGTGTGCCAAGGTTGAAGCCTGCAATGAACAGAGATTAGGGGAGCCGGAGGCGATAGTTGGGGCCGTGTAAGAGGAGGCTCGGGTAACTCAGCACGGCTGGGAGGGAGGGGAAGCTGGCCAAAAAGGGGGAGAGCGACGGTCCAAGAAGGAGACCCAGGAGAGTGTGTCTTAGAAACTGGGGAGAAGAGCATTTCAGGAGGATTCCCTCTAGATTTTTCAGGGTAAGAGGAAGGCTGAAAAGACTGCTTTGGGTGTGACAGTGGCAAAGTCAGAATGAAAATTCACCCAGAGACGTGTACTAAATGAGCTGGTGAAACACAGTCCACTCTTGTTACTGTGCCAGGACGTTCCCTGTTTCTCAGGGTCCTTGAGTAGCTGATGGAAGATGTAGGAGGTCTAATTTATTTATTCTCAGATTTTATTGACACCATGCTGCCATCACAGAAACAAGAATATAGAAATCTTCACCCTATCTCAATACTATTTTTTGACATATAGTCAAATACCTCAAAAAACATTGAATACCCTTTTGTAATATTACAGCAGTTTGCAGTCCTCCATGTCTCCCCAACCATAGCAGTCCCCATCTTCCGACGAACAGAGGAGATACCATCAGGAAAAGCAGGCGGTGCCAGCTGTTAGTACTAACTGTGCCCCCAATGCAGCCTTGTGGTAGCACTTTGCCTTCTCCACAGTTGTGGGCATAGCCCAGGAGCCCTGGACTGTCACCAGATGAAGCTTTGGTTAGGGTGTCACCAGGGCTGTCACTTCACTGCCCCCTTGCATACAGATAAATGGATTCAATGAATATCAGCTAGAGGAAAAGTAAGGAGAGATATTCTAAGATAGATTTTTATGAATGGACTTATTCAGTGGATAATGAAATTTGGGTGATAGAGGATTGTAACTATCTGACTCTGGAAAACAAAGGGAAGAGGGGAGTTACGTTTTCTTTACTAGTGAGAAAGGAAACCATGTCATTCTCCCCCCAACCCTCAAAAATGAGGCTCTCCCTGGGCCCTTCTTTTAAGTGAAACACTAGAGAAAACTTCAAGTATGTGGCTGCCTTGGACTCAAGTGTGAGAGCTACGCACAGTGCTCCTCAAGAATGGAATGCTTTAAAACTATGTGATGTACAACTTATCGACACTCTATCAACCCCCCTAAGAGCAGTGCCTGCACACGGGGGAATCGACGTCTGTCCTTGGGCGTCCACTGCAGCGTGTTTATAATGGCGGGAGATTGGAAACAAGCCTAGTGTCTGTTGGTGGGTTCTGGTTACATAGGTTTTACACACACACATACACACAAGTGCATGGGATACTCTACAGCTGTAAAGAGAATTAGGAGCTCTCCATGTACCAATATGGAACGAATGTCAGGATGTAGTTAGTGATTTAAAGCAAGGTACAGAGCAATATGCTTCCGTTTGTCTTATAAAGGAGTTGGACAGAGAGCAATGTGGCTGTGTGCAGATGTACAAAAGAGCTTTGTAAGGTGATACGAGGAGCTCATAGTTTCCTGCTGGTGTGCAGGGTAGGAGGATGCTGGGGACTGAGCAAGAGGTGGGGGCAAGAGTGAGACTTGTACAGTCTGCCACTTTACATTATTTACGTTATTAGGATTTTGAACTGTAAAAAAAATTACCCATTTAGGAAGACAACCAGTAAGATGGCAGCAGAGTAAGGAGCTCCTAGAATCAGCTCTTTCTACAGGGCAGTTAATAATTACCCAGAGCTCTCTGCAGCTAGCTGAAGCACCTGTTTGGGGGCTCCAGAAGACCAGAAGAGCATCCTGCAACATCCTTGAAGGAATGGAAGGAGGAGACTGCTCATCTGCAGAGAAGATTCATAAGTAGAGGCTCCACGCCCCGGAGGCCAGTGCCAATCCTCCACTGGAGGCACAAGCTGCCTCGGGAGCGGTTCTGCGACTGGAATTGGAAGCTCCACTTCCCAAAAACGGGAGGAAGAAGCCATTGGGCACCAACTTCCGCTATTGATGAGTAAATTCTCAGTAGGCTAAAGTATAATCCTAAGAACAGCTAAAATTTGAGCCTGTCCAGGTCAGAAAGAGGCCGGTAGCCACCATCTTAACTCTGCACTGAGATGAGGGGAAGCTGGGCGGACTGAAAATCAAAGTGCTGGTGGGGACCGGCTTCTTTCCATCCAGATCAGAACAGAGCTCTAACCTAGGCCCCAGCTGCATCTCTGGCAGAGAGAAAGCTGCAGGGACCTGCGCCAGCCTCTCCAGGACAATACAGGCCAAACCGTGGAGGCTGGTGATTATCCTACTCTGGAGGTGCAAGGTACCCCAAGAGCTGTTCTGTGACTACAGTTGGAAGTTCCATTTCCCAAAAACGGGAGGAGCAGATGGTTGACCATTGATTGTAGCTATGATTAGTAAATTCAGCAGGCAAAGTATAACCTTAAGAAGGCTGAAGTTTGAATCTGTCCAAGTAGGAAAGAGACCCGTGGCCGTCATTTTGACTCCACCCCCAGCATGAGGGGAAGCCAGGCTGACCAAAAATCACAGTGATGGTAGGAACTGGCTTCTTTCACTCAGACTGGCCCGCAGCCCTAGCCCAGGCTTCAGCCCCGACTCTGGCAGGGAAGAGGCTGAGGAGCCCTGCACCAGCCTATCCAGGTAACTGCAGGTACCTTTGCTGACACAGACTTAAGTCAGAAGTCTACTGGGGCAACTGTGGTCATCTTGGACCCGCACTGCATAGACTGCTGCCCACACCTGCAGCTCCATCCCCACCCCAGGCAGGGGAGAAAGGGGCATGAAGCTTCATCAGTCTCTCTGGGTAACTAGAACCTAGGCCTGCACAACTTGATTATTCCACATAACTGTGACTCTCCCTACCCCTCACAAAGGAGAGAGGTGGGAGAAGGTTCATCAGTCCCTGGGGCATGAGGGCAGCTGGAGCCTCCACAGCTTGTAGCAACAACTACATCCTTGGCTCCTACTGCACAATCAGCAAGGGAGAAAGGGCAGGAAGCCCTAAACAATAGAGAAAAACTGCACCCAGAACAGATACTCCAGTAAGCCAGATGCCAAGCCACCAACAAAAAATTACGATTCACACCAAGAAACAGGAAGCTATGGCCCAGTTAAAGGAACAAGATAAACCTCCAGATGACATAAAGTAGTTGAGGGAACTAACTATAGATGTTCAAACAAGTCTCCTTAACATTTTCAATGAGATGTCTAAAGAGATTAAGGACATTAAGAAGACATTAAATGAGCACAAAAAAGAATTTGAAAGCATACATAGAAGCGTAGCAGTTCTTACGGGAATGAAAGATGCAATAAATGAAAATTTAAAAACATTGGAATCGTATAATAGCAGATTTGAGGAGGCAGAAGAAAGAATTGGTAAGCTTGAAATGGACTCTAAAAGTGAACATACAAAAGAACAGATGAAGAATAGAAAAAATTGAACAAGTTCTCAGGAAACTAAATGACAGCAAGAGACATGCAAACATATAAGTAATGGATATCCCAGAAAGAGAAGAGAAGGGAAAAGGGGCAGAAGGAATATTTGAAGAAATAATGGTAGAAAATTTCCCAACCCTATTTCAATATGGACATGAATATCCATGTCTAAACCACAATGTACTCCCAGCTAAAAAAAATCTGAGTAGACCATCTTGGAGATACATACTAATCAGAATGTCAAATGCCAAAGACAGAGAAAATTCTGAGAACAACAAGAGAAAAACAATGCATAACATAAAAGGGATACCCAATAAGATTAAGTTGCTGATTTCTCACCAGAAACTATAGAGTCAAAAAGACAGTGGTCTGATATGTTTAGATACTGTAAGAGAAAAACTTCCAGCTAAGAATTGTATATCCGGCAGGATTGTCTTTCAAAAATGAGAGTGAGTTTAGAATATTCACAGATAAACGAGACTGGCTGTGTAGGAATCTCAAAAGGGTGTGCTACAGGTCTGAAAAGTGAAAAACAGGAGAGAGAGGCTGAAAGAGGGTCTAGAAATGAAGATTATATCAATAAAAGTAACTAAAACTGTCAAAAGTGGTGAAAATAAAATATGAACAGATAAAACACAAATACTTAGGAATAATCTTAACCAACGACATAAAGCACTTGTATTCAGAAATCTGCAACTCTTGGTTAAAAGAAATTTTAAAAAGTCCTAAATAACTGGAAGAACATTCCATGTTCATGAATTGGAAGACTAAATATCATTAAGATGTCAATACTGTTCAAATGGATATACAGATTTAGTGCAATCCTGATAAAAATTCCACCAGCTTTTAAAAAGTAAATGGAAAACATAGTTATCAAATTAATTTAGAAAGGAAAGGGGTCCTGAACATCTTTAAGAAATATCTTAAAAAGAAAGAGCGAAGTTGGAGAACTCTCACTTCTGAACTTTAAATCATATTACCTAGCTACAGTGGTCAAAAACAGCATGGTACTGGCATAAAGACAGACACATAGACAAGTGGAACCAAATTGATGGTTCAGAAACAGACCCTTCCATCTATGGCCAAGAGCTTTTTGACTAGCCTGTCCAACCTGCCCAGCTCAGGCAGAGCAGTCTGTTTAACAAATGGTGCTGCAAAAACAGGATAGCCATAGTTAAAAGAAGGAAAGAGGACCCCTATCTCACACCTTATAGAAAAAGTAATTCAAAATGGAACAGAAACCTAAATATAAAAGCAAGAACCATAAACCTTCTAGAAGAAATTGTAGGAAAATATCTTCAAGACCTGGTGGTAGGTGGTGGATTCTTAACATGAGATAAGAGGAGGACTGAGGTGGACTACTGATGTTTAATGTATGTAGAAGTTTTAATTAGCTTTACTGTAAAGGTGTGGAAATGTATAGAGTTGGTGGTAACACGCTATAGGGTGTAACAGCTGGTTTATAAATGGGGATGTGGCTGAAAAGGGTACTGTAAGTGTTGGCCTCCGCTGCGGCACTGCAGGCAGGTTGCTGCAGGCGAGTCGCTGCCGGGGATCGGGCCTACGCCACGGCCGGACCGGGGCGGCAGCGGGCGGCTCAAGGCTTGGGGGACGCGCGGTTCGATGGAGGAAAAACCACGGAGACGAGGTCTATGCGCAGGTCTGATTTTATTCGGGAAGTACATGGGGTTTTATAGTGTCATGGAGGCGGGGAGGTTGTGGGAGGGGCATGTCCGCGGGGCAGCTGAGGATTGGCTGCAGAGGCAAGGGCGGACCTGCGGTTTATGACGTAAGCCATTGATGGCAGAGGGGGTTGTTTCCGAGGTTGTGCCGGGGCGGATACGGGATGAGGGCGGTTGAAATGAGGCGGGGAGAACAGCGATCGGCTGGGAGGGGGAAGATAACAGTGGCTGGGAGGAGGGGCGGAGGGAGGCAGCAGCACAAACTGCTGCTGAGAAGGGCCATAATACAGGGAGGTTACGAGGAACAGGCGGGCAAAGTATAAGGAAGCGAAAGGCAGGGTGGGAGCAGGGGACATGTAAGGATGTAAATGCCAATTGACAGAGTGCCAGAGCATAACCTAGGAACCAAATAGCACAGTAAACCCAGAGGTGGATGAGAACTGTGGCTGATGGTACAGATGCAAGAGTGTCCTGTGTGAGCTAGAGCAAATGTACATCACTATTGCAGGGTGGTGGGAATGTGGAGCAGCATGGGAAAAATACACCTGGAGTGACCTATGGACTGTGGTTAACAGTAATTATGTAATAATTATGCATCTATGCCAAAGACGTACTGTGTTAATAAGGGGGGGAGTATGAAAAAAGTACCAAGTGTATGCTATGGACCTGGTAATAATCTGATGATATTATCTCATAATCTGTAATAAATGTTCCACCACGGTGTGGTGTGCTGCTAGAGGGGTGTTGTTTGGGAATTCTGCACATGTGCATGATTGTTTTGTAAGTTTACAACTTCTTTCTTAAAAATATATTTAAGAAATAAAAATAGTGTAGGTTGGGGGAAAAATATACCAAATGTAAAATAAGGACTATAGTTAGTATTAAGATTTTGATGACACTCTTTCATAATTTGTAACAAATGTCTCACAACAAGCCAGGGTGTTGGTGGCAGGTTGATGTATGGGACCCCATCTGATGTTATGCATGTTTGCTTTGTAAGTTCACAACTTTTAATATTCATTTATTGCTTTTGTATATTCATGTATAAATGGTATAAAAAATAATAACAGGGTGGGTTGGGGGAAAATACACCCAATGTAAGATACTTTGTTTAGTAGCAATATTTTGAGGATGCTCCTTAATCATTAGTTAGAAATATTTCACAAGAATGCAATGTATTGGTGGTAGGGTGAGGTATGAGAGTCCTGTATGATGTTATCTATGTTTGTTTTGCAAGTTCACAACTATTATTATGCCCTTATTGTTTATTTATGTTTATGCATGACTGATATACTTCAATAAATGAAAAAAAATTACCAATTTAAAAATAAATAAATTTTTAAAAATCCTATTTTCTACCCATTTATGTAGCTGTAAGTCCCTGTTCTCATATATTGAGTATATTGAGAAGGTTCCTAATTGTTTTATCCACGACATATTGCATAAAAAATCCTAAAGGAGCAATTGCTGAAGAAATTGTGGTTTTGGAAATCTGAAAGATTTGTATTCTGTTTTTTTGTTTTCTTTTCTTTCCTTTTGGGGACTCCTGTATTCCTCAGTGTTCAGAGATCTAAAGCGAGGTAATTAAGCCATTAGGTTTTCCTAACAAGTGGGATAAAAGTACTATCCTACTATTTAAAACTTACCAAACTTGTTCTTACCTGGAGAATAAGATACATCTTTTAAATGTATTTTCTGAGATTACTAAAGGTTCCACTGTATGCTCTAGCCATGTTAGAATAACTTCTGGTGGTCAGAGGAATGATTCCTTTCAGATGTCCTTTTTATCTGGGCATCTGTATATCATGAATATACAAAAACAGTCAGAAGGGACCAGAAGGGGCAGCTGGCCGCATGTAGAAGGCTCTGGAACGGGAGCAGTCGAGCGGATTCCTGTTGCACAGACAGGACACGTGCGTCTTCAGGGGCTGCTGAGTCCTGTTTTTCTCCGGCTTGAGGCAGGGCGGGAGGGGAAAACACACACAGGCACAGCAGGATTTTGGTCAGTTCAGGAGTCTCGGCTTATTTGCATGAAAGTATTTAATGTGCAAGAGAGGCTGAGTCTGAATATAGTTTTAACCCGGACCTAGTGATGCTGAAAACGGTAGAAATTTTGTTTTGAAATAATGAAAAATTATAACTATGTTAATTGCATATACTTTACCCTCTTAATATGATGAAATGTTTTCAGGGAAGATGGTTTTTATTTTACTAACACCTGAAATCAGGGTCTTTGTTCATTTAATTAGACTCTTTCAGATGGATGGAAAGGCCATCTAAATAACCGGAAAGTTTTGTAACCAGCATTATCTATCACTTTTTAAAAAAATAACAGCTTTATTGAAATAAAATTCACATATCATATAATTCACTCTTTTAGAAGTGCTCAGTGGTTTTTAGTATATTCACAGAGTTGTACAGCCATCACCACAATCAATTTTAGAACATTTTCATCAAAAAACCCTTATACCCATTAGCAGTCACCCATTTCTCCCCACTCCCCTCCCACCCCCAGGCAACCATTAATCTATAGATTTGCCTATTCTCGACATTCTGTATAAATGGAATCATATATCATGTGTTTTGGGACTGAATTTTTAAACTTAGTATAATGTTCTCAAGGTCCATCTATGCTATATTATGTGTCAGAACATCATTCCTTTTTATTGTTGAAGAATATTCCATTGTATGAATATATCACATTTTATTCATTCATCAGTTGATGGACATTTGGGTTGTTTCCACTTTTTGGTTACTATGAATAATGCTGCCGTGAACATCTGTGTACAAGTTTTTGTGTGGACCTATGTTTTCACTTCTTGAGTATATGCCCAGGAGTGGAATTGCTAGGTAGCAGTATGGATTTTAATTTTTAATCCATATCAGTGGTTGAGAATTGTCAAATTGTTCTCTTTTAACTGGTGTGGTTAAATACATGGTTAGATGTATGTGTGTATTCACTGTTACTGATAAATAAGAACTTTCACTAACGAGTTAAGCATCTTTGCTTTGTGATTTCAGTAACTGGAGAGAAGTATCTATTGGTTACAAAAGAAAGTTTTAATTTAATCTCAGGATGAATTCTGCATCTTAAGAATTTTTCTGGATTTGACATTTCCTCTTGCTTAATCATCTTAAACATTATAAGGATTCAGAATTATCACCCCCAAACTCTGAATAATTAGCTTTTTAAAACACTTTTTATTTTAAAATAATTATAGATTCACAAGACGTTGCAAAGATAGTACAAAGAGGTCCTGTGTACCCTTCACTTACTTTTCCCCAGTGGTTACATCTTACATAGTTAGAGCAGGGTATCAAAACCAGGAACTTGGCATCTCCACGATATTTATGTTTTCATGCCGTTTTGTCATGTGCACATTTGTGCGACTGCCACCCCTGCAGCGCACACACAGCGCTCCCTCCCGGTTGCTCACCCTGTCGGCGCAGTTCTCCAGCTGTTCTCCAAGTTTGCCGTTTGAGCATGTAGGAGACTCCGAGCTGTGCGCAGCCTTGGGGTTGGCCTCGCCCCCGAGGCCCATCTCGGGTGTCGCGCTCAGCACTCCTTCCCCCCGGTGTTTTTTTTTTTTTTTTTTTTAATTTTATTTATTTATTTAATTTCCCCCCCTCCCCTGGTTGTCTGTTCTTGGTGTCTATTTGCTGCGTCTTGTTTCTTTGTCCGCTTCTGTTGTCGCCAGCGGCACGGGAAGTGTGGGCGGCGCCATTCCTCGGCAGGCTGCACTTTCTTTTCACGCTGGGCGGCTTTCCTCACGGGGCGCACTCCTTGCGTGTGGGGCTCCCCCACGCGGGGGACACCCTTGCGTGGCACGGCACTCCTTGCGTGTGGAGCTCCCCCACGTGGGGGACACCCTTGCGTGGCACGGCACTCCTTGCGCGCATCAGCACTGCGCATGGCCAGCTCCACACGGGTCAAGGAGGCCCAGGGTTTGAACTGCGGACCTCCCATATGGTAGACGGACGCCCTAACCACTGGGCCAAAGTCCATTTCCTCCTTCCCGGTGTTGTGAGGGGCGCTGGGTGCTGTGGTTTGTGTGACTGCTCACCCACCTGCTGGAGGGAGAGCTGTCAGGGGTTAGCAGCACTTCTGTGTAAGGTTTTGTGTAAACATTAGTGTTCATTTCTTTGCAATAAATGCCCAGGAATGCAATTGCAGAGTCATGTGGTTGAATAGTTTTTTAAGAAACTTCCAAGCTGCTCTCCAGAGCACTGTAGCATTTTACATTCCTACCAGGAGTGGTCGAGAGATTTAGTTTCTCCATGACCTCACCAGCATTTGTTGTTGTCACCGTTTTTAACAGGAGCTATTCTGATAGGTGTCAACACTGCATTGTCATTGCAGTTTTCATTTCCCTGATTGCTAGTGGTGTTGAGTGTCTTTCCAAGTGTTTCTCTGCCATTCGTATATCCGCTTCAGTAAAATGTCTGTTCATGTTGCCCATTTTCCGATTTTTTAAATGTGTTCTAGGTACGAGTCCTTGTCAGATACATCGTTTGCAGATATTTTCTCCCAGTCTGTAGCTTGTCTTTTGGTGTTCGTTATTAACAGGGATTTTTTGGTACAACAAATTTTTTTAATTTTGGTGAAGGTCAGTTTACTATTTTCTTTTACGGATTGTGGTTTCAGTGTCATGTCTAAGAACTCCTCACCAAACCCAAGGTCACCTAAATTTTCTCCTGCTTTATCTTCTAAAAGTTTAATAGTTTTTTGGTTTACATTTAAATCTGTGATCCATTCTGATTTCATTTCTGTAAGAGGAGTTTAGGTCAAAACTAGCCTTCCTCCACTGAATTGTTTTTGCACCTTTGTCAAAATCAGTTGGCTGTACTGGTGTGGGGCAGTTTTGGGGTTCTCTCTTGTCTTCTGTTAGTCTATGTGTCTGTTTCTTTGCCATCACTGCTAGTCGTGATTCCAGAGTCAGAATTACAGGGTCCAATGTGCTGTTTCTTCCCCAGTGTCGGATGGGAATGTTGAAGTTTTAGAGTAATCTTCAGAGGCAGGGGAGTCACAGGGTGAGAGTCTCCCTTTCCCAGGTAGTTGAGAGCAAGAGTGGCATTGCAGGGAGGGGAGGGGACATGGGGAGAGTTGGGTAGGGTTAGGGGCCTCCTGGGCCATGGGAGGTGGTACTGTGACATAATAGGAACAGAACCACGGTTTGGCCTAATACTACTTGAATTAGGCCAGCTATATTTGGCATCCCCATAGTTATGATTGTTGCTGCGTATTAGAATTGGAATGGTTTTCCTGAGCTCCACCAAGATAGAGCTGATGAACTTAATAATCCTAAAAATATAAATAGAATGTAAATACTACTCCAACTGTCTAAATTTGCCTTAAGGCCCAAAAGAAATCATTCTAGTGAGAAGTCCTTCAGTTAAAAAATGTAAAGTAAGATCCATAATAGCACTGATATTGCTATTTCCTGTTACTGGGTGTTTCGTCATTATTGTACGCATATTTTTTGTAGGTATAATGAAAACTTAGCAAGCTTTTTATGACCAGTCTAACAAGATGGCCTAATATTTAGGTTCAGAGTTAATTTCAGCCTATTCTTTATCTCTCTACCTCAGAATGGCAGTGCATTGAGATCTTTTTCAGTACAAGGAACATGGTCTACATAAAAATATTACTGAAGCTATTTTAGGGGGAATTTTTTTTTTATAACAATGCAATGTGTTTGATACCCCCTGATTAAAGAAGAGTTTTTGTTGAAATTAAAATTAGTCGAAAGCATGAACAAATATCCAGTTTCTGTATTCTGTTACTTGGATTCATGTCCTTCCTAAAAACTAATTATTGAGTGTAGCTCTGGTAAAGGTTGATGCCAAGCATGAATCATTTCTTCTTTAGCCGAATTGAAGCCACCAGCTTCTATTTACATCCTTGTCACTTTCCTGATCAAAATTGGACACCTTTGTAGAAAATCCAACAGGTTTGTGCCTGGGAGAAGAGGAGTAACGGGAAAACGTGGGTGTGCAAGTGGGGCGGTGGGGTCGGGCCCAGAAGAGCCCCGAGCGCCCCTGGCGTTTCGACCTCGCCTTTCGGCAGGCTGCTGACCGCAGGTCCTTGCTGGACTGAGCATGGTGTGATTTTTCGAGTTCCGCCTGCTGGAGCGTGTAACCTCTAGGAACCGTTAAGCTAGAACAAAGCCAGGCTCGTCTTTGCTGCTCCCATTTTATCTCCTCATCAGGGCTGCTGCTGAAGTTTGATAGACATACAGAATGTTAGAAACAGATTGCCGATGGGTCTTTCCAGATTCCAGGTGGGTTGTAGGTTTAAAACTAAACTAAAACAAACAAACAAAAAAAACACGCTTGCTCTTCCACTGTTAACACTAAGCTCAGAAGAGAGCAGAAAAGACCAGTCTCTTGTAAAGCGCTTTTATTCGTAGTCCTGAGTTCATCTCCCTTGAAAATTTTTACTGGGATGCTCCCTTCCACACCTTCCTTTCTGTGAAAGGAAGATAATTCTGGATGAGCCCAGCATATTACAGCTGTTAGAAAAACAGGAATTCCTCGTTTCTGGGGGAAATTGTGTGTAGCAGACCCTGAACCGCAGGGTTCGTTTCTGGAGAAGACTCTGGGAATGGTTTGCGAGGAACGTTCTGGAGAGCTGTGGGCGTCTGTCACCCAGCGGGGGTGTGTGGGACCCCACGTGCTGCCCAGGGCTCTGGCTCCTGGAAGCAAAGTCTGCTGTACCCGCTAGATGGAGGGGCTGTGCCTCTCCATCTCTGGGGTGTGTGCGGCTCCTCACGACCAAGCTGGCAGTGAAGGGGGTGGCTGGAAGGGCGGTGCCTAGGCCGCGGCGTGGCCAGGGCTCTGAGCGCCGTGCACCTGAGACGCTGGAGAGGGTGAGGCCCCTGCTGTGCTGTGGTGCTGTGCGGGGGACCCCGGGAAGGTCACCCCTGACGCTGGCCGAGCCTGGGCCGTGCCTTGGCCAGAAGCAACACCCACGCTGCCTGTCACCGCAGGGGCGGTGACACCCAGTCAGTTTTGTTCCTAAGGGACAGAGTGCTGCTCTGTCACCACCAGACAAGGAAGGAAAAGCTAACTAGGAAATCGACTGTTCCTTGCAGTAGGTAACTCTTCAAAACAGCACTTTAAACGAAGCGGGGCGTCTCCCTAGGCGCAGTGGCTGAGCCCGGCGCTCAGCACCTGAGGGCCGTGTCCCCGCCGCCCAAAGCCACAGCTTCCGGACGGACAGCAGAGCGGCGAGGCCTTCGCTGTGCAGGTCAGCGCACGTCCCTGGCCCACAGGCGCCAATCCGGAGTGCCTCAGCGCTCATGTCCGTTTGTTTTCCTTGTGCTAAACAGTGTACCATTTTAATAAAAATTCCCCAGTGCTGAGAGTTCCTAGGAAAAGGTGGTGTTCCCTGCGGCAAGCGGGATCCAGATCACTGAGAGCTGATTGGTTAGGCTGCTGCTAAAGCAGATGAGTTTCCCATAGTATCTAGTGTAAGAGGCATTCCACCTCGGTCCGTCTTTGCACGCAGTGAAGAACTTGCTGTCCCCACACTGCACTTGAGGCAGTTAGGAGTGGACACTGAAGCTGTGGTCAGCTATGGTCATTCATCTGTGGAGTATTTGCTTAAGCCAGCATCGAATGCCGTTATTTAACTCTAGTGGAAAAGTCGTCAGTGGTTATCCGAGGATGAAAAGCGTTTAAAAGATTCCCATCTCACCTCTGTTACCTTTTTTTTGTATAGGTAGCAGTTGGGGTTCACTTCTCTCCTGGGTGGGTCTGGTGCTAACCGTGCTTTCCCGGAGCTGGTATGGCTCAGTGCTGAGCGCCTGCGTTGCGGAAACCAGGCCCAGCGGGCTTACTTCCTAGTACCTCCTTAAAAAGGCGTTCTGTGACAGCAGCGCCCTTTTTAGAGTTCACCAGGAGCCTTCGAAGGGTAATTTAACCCATTACCTGGCCTTGTTCTTGTATTAAGCGACGGATCTCTTTAGTAAGAATTTACAGAATAGAGAGTGCAGTGAAACTTCAGAGACTCCTGTGATTGAGAACTTGTGATTATTTGATTCGGGTTTAATTGCAATCTTTCATGCCTGTTAAACACCGGGCTGCGGGGAGTGCTCTTCTGGGCAGGGTGGGAAAGGCCCCTTGGGGCACTGGAGTCCCTCCTGCTGTCAGTTCAGGAGTGTGAGCGGAAAAGCAGGCGAGGGGAGCAGCCTGGAAGGATTTCAGAGGCGCGTCCTCAGAGCGGCTTGGGGGTGTGAGACTGTGCATCAGATGCAGAGGGTTGTTAGGGAGAGTGAGACTAGAAGCAAGATTGACTTTGAGTAACCAGACTTAGTGTGTCCTGTGAAGGAAACAGAGTTTTAGTAATATGTAAGAGATTTTTAAAATACCTTTTAAAAATAAGATGAAGAAATCTAATTTTTAAAAATTGACTAATCTGAAGCGGAATTACTCACCTTGTCTTTCCAGTGCCGATGGGAGAGTCACCAGGATGTGTCCCAAACAGGACTTTCCCGCGGAGCGGCTGCGGGGCCGCCAGCCGCTGCCGGCGGTGCTAAGAGCAGTCGCTCTCCTGACCCAGGTAGAGTACATGGTCGTTGCCCTTGGTTGCTGGCAGGCAAGCGTGTCTCCTGTGACTCGTTGTCCTAGGTCAGGATCTCATGCCCACAGCGTGCTGCTCCACAAGCTCCGTCCCCTGCGTTTTCCTCCTGATTCTCTGCACACCTGAATTGCGTTCACTTCCGAAGGTGCAGCCGCCCTGGGCTCCTGCACTGCGACCCTCGCACGGCGCCTCTGTGAGGTGCTGGCGCCACGGTCATGGTGGCACGTGAGTGACTCGGGCAGTGACCCCTCCTCCCACTCTTTCTGTGTTATTGTAGGATTGGTGTCACTTCTTCCTTAGAGGTTTGGTAGAATTCTCCAGAGACGCCGTGCGCATGGTGTTTTCTTTGTGGGAAGTTTTTAGAATTTTCCTTCAATTTCTTTAATATAGAGTAATTCAGACTTGGTATTTCCTTCCAGTCAGTTTTTATTTTTTTTTTAGGGCCAAGCCATTTTATTGAGGGACATTGAGGGGGTCGAGGAAGGGGTGGGGGCAAGGTCGGCAAACCTGCAGGGACCTCCCAGCCTTGCAGCCGCGAAGAGCAGTTGTTTTTTTAATGAGGAATTTTCTATTTCATCTAAATTAATTTTCATAAACTTCACAATATTCTCTTGTTATCCCTTTAGTGCCTGTAGATCTGTTGTGATGTTCCCTCTTTTTATTCTGATATGGATACTTTTTGTTTTCTTTCTGTTTTTCTTACATAGTTTTGTGGTGGATTTATAAGTTTCATAACTGACGCCAATTTTGGCTGTTAATTTTCTTTATTATTTTCTGATTCATTTATTTCTTTTCTTATTTCTTTCTGCATTTCACAAGTTTTCATATGTTGTGTTTTAATCATCTTTTATTTAAAATGTTTTCTAATTTTCCTTTGATTTCTCCTTTGATCCTTTTGCTTATTGAGTAGTATATTATTAATAATTTTCAAACATTTTGGGATTTTTAGATAGTTTACTATTGATTTCTAACTTAATTTTATGATTGGGGAACAAACGCTTTAATATTTCAATCTTTTGAATTTCCTTGACTGCCTCTGTTTCCTAGACCACGTTTTTGGAGGGGGAAGGTCCTGTGCAGCTGGGCCAGTGCGCGCTGCGTGCCGGAGGTCGCGGGGTCGCTGTCCTGTCCAGGCCGTCCGCGTCCTGACTTCTTTCCCGCCTCTTCTGTCAGGCACTGAGAGAGGGTGTTAACGTCTATGAGTACGACTAGAGTATTGTCTCTTTTCCCTGTAGATCGTTCCCTTTCCCTTCCTTTGCTTAGGAACTCAGTAATTAAGCGTGCGTACACATTCGGGGCTGTCACGTCTTCCTGGAGGAGAGGCTTCTCTCTTCTTGAAATGTGCCTTCGCTCGTCTCCTGGTGTCGATACAGCTGCGGTGGCTGCAGCTGCGCGTCCCCAGAACAGCCCACAGGGACCTCTGTGAGCCGCTTCGGGGAGGAGGGCCTGGCCGTCAGGGTGGGCCTCCATCCTGTTGCTGGAGTCCCCTGTGAGTGGACAGAGGGGCCGCCAGGAACCGAAGGGGAGTGGTGAGGCCAGCAGGCGCAGCTGTGGCCGTGCCGCGCAGAGGCGCTGGGGCCCCGGGGCCAGCCGTCTCCCAGGCAGAGTCGCTTGATGCCGCTTGGTGGGGACTTTCCCAGCACAAACCCTAAGCGAGTAAACTCCCCTGGTTTAAGCCACACCGTTTCGTGCCATTGGCTTAAGCAGCCTGGGAAACTAAAACAGCAGCTCTATCAATTTGTGTTTATTGTTTGTGTTTTTAATTTTAGCCTGTATTTGCCTTTAAATTATAGTTCGTTCAACTCTTTTTTTCTTTTCTGAATTCAGTGTTTCAATATTTGCCTTTTATTAATAATTGGTAGGTTTGGTTTTTTAACATTAGTTATTGATTTGCCTGTCGGTTTTTTATTTGGCCCTTCTACTTTGTTTTGTTTCACTGTAGGTCTGTCTTGCCTTGTTTTGGGTTAATGTATTTCATTTTCTCTCTGTTTTTGGATGTTAGGTACAACCTTGATTGATTTGTTCATTTGTACCTTTGCTTTAGGTACTGTTGACTGCATCTTGGACTTAGCAGCGTCTCCTCCTCAGGTCACTTTCCTCCACCCCGTTTAGCATGCTAGCAGAGCTGTTCTTTTATTTACAAAGTCCACTTGTCTTTTGAGGAAATTGAGATACAGTGCAGGAAAAAATGGTACTTTTTACGTCACCCTCCTATTCTTTCTGGGGCTCCCCGTTCCTTCTCACAGTTCCCATCTTGGTGTGATCCTTCTCTATCCCAGTGAATGTCCTTCAGCATTTCCTGTGCAGTTTTCTGGGAGTTTCACCTATGTGGAATTCTGGGCTGATGGCTGGGCATAGGCTGCTGCGCACACCACTGCACAAGCGCCTGTTCTGGTGGTCTCCGCTCTGCGTTTGGGGGCTGCACCTGCTGGAGGGATTGCCAGTCCTGTGGCAATTCCTTCTTGGCTTTCTGAGGAACTGCCGAGCTGTCTCCCACAGCAGCTGCCCCGTTCCACACTGCCGCTGGCAGTGGAAGAGTGCGCCTGTTTCTGGACGTCCTCTCCAACACTTGTAGTTTTCTGTTTGTTTTTGTTTAATAGTAGCCATTTTATTGGGTGTGAAATGGTATCTCAGTGTGTTTTCATTTGTTTCCCTGGTAGCTAATGATGTTGAGCATCTTTTTATGTGCTTTTTAGCCATTTGTATGTCTTCTTTGGAGAAGTGTCTGTTCCAGTCTTTGGTTTTTAGCCATTTGTATGTCTTCTTTGGAGAAGTGTCTGTTCCAGTCTTTGGCCCATTTTTAATTGGGTTGTTTGTCTTTTTATTGTTGAGTTGTAGGATTTCTTTATATAATCTGAATATTAAACCCTTATAGGATATATAGTTTCCAAATGATTTCTTCCATTGAATAGGTTTTTTTTTTTTTTAACTTTTGTGATAAAGTCCTTTGATGCATAAAAGTTTTAATTTGGACGAGTTCCCATTTGTCTGTTTTTTCTATCAGTGCTGGTACTTTAGTGTAAAGTCTAAGAAACCATTGCCTAGCCCAAGATCCTGAAACGCATACTGCATTTACTCTAGGAGCTTTATAATTTTGGTTCTTATATTTAGGTCTATGATCCATTTTTAGTTAATTTTTGTATATGGTGTGAGATAGGGGACCTCCTTTACTTTTTTGTATATTTTTATATACAGTTCTCCCAGCACTGTTTATTGAAGTCCCAATTGAGTGAACTTGGCAGCCTTTTCAAAAATCAGTTGCTCTTGGGAGTGGGTATAGCTCAGTGATTGAGCACCTGCCTCCCCTCCCACATGGGTGGTCTCGGACTTGATCCCTGGTACCTCCAATAGAGGGATGGATGGACGGATGGATGGATGGATGGATGGATGGATGATAGATAGCCCATGGATGTGAGGGTCTATTTCTGAACTCTGAATTCAGTTCCATTTGTCTATAGGTCTGTCCTTTTGTCAATACCGTGCTGTTTTGACCACTGTAGCTGTGTAATCTTGAAAGTCAGGAAGTGTGAGTCCTCCAACTTCATTTTTCTTTTTCAAGATGTTTTTGGCTATTCCCGGCCCCTTACCCTTCCAATGAATTTTGATAATTGGCCTTTCCATTTCTGCAAAGTCGACTGTTAGAATTTTGATTGGGATCACGTTGAATCTGTATGTCTGTTTTTGGTAGAATTGACATCTTAACAATATTTACTTATTCTTCCAATCTGTTAACATGGAATGTCCTTCCATTTATTTAGGCCTTCTTTGATTTCCTTAGCTGTATTTTATTGTTTTCTGTGTACATGTCCTTTACATCCTTGGTTAGGTTTATTCTGAGATATTTGGTTCATTTAGTTGCTATCATAAATGGAATTTTTTCCTTGATCTTGTCTTCTGATTGTTTAGTGCTAGTGATTTTTGCATGTTGGTCTTGTACTCTGCCTCTTTGCTTAATTTGTTTTCTTGTTGTAGTAGCTTTGCTGTGAATTGTTCAGGATTTTCTGTGCACATGATCATGTCATATGCAATTCAGGAAAGTTCTGCTTCCTTTTCCATTTGGATGCCTTTAATTTTTTCTCTTATTGCCCCGTCTGGAATTCTAGAACAGTGTTGAATAGTACTGGAGACAGTGGCATCCTTGCCTTGTTCTTAGAGGTTAGGCTTTCAGTCTTTCACCATTGAGTACGATCTTAGCACCAGGTTTTTTATCATATCTACACTTCAGCATGTTGAGGACATCTCCTAGTTCTGTGTTCCTAAGTGTTTTTATCAAGCAGGGATGCTGGGTTTTGTCAAATGCCTTTTCTGCAGCAATCGAGATGACCGTGTTGTTTCTTCCTTTCATTGTGTTAATGAATGGAGTCTTAGACTAATTGGTTTTCTTATGTTGAAACACCCTTGCATTCCTGGGATAAATCCCACTTGATCCTGGTGTATATTCTTT
Organism: Dasypus novemcinctus; assembly: GCF_030445035.2. Lineage (NCBI taxonomy): Eukaryota > Metazoa > Chordata > Mammalia > Cingulata > Dasypodidae > Dasypus > Dasypus novemcinctus. Next base: position 61,531,543 of record NC_080697.1, read on the forward strand.
CAGTGTGACGTTAGATTCCTGGTATCCCTGGACTGCTGCGTCTCTCGCTGTCTCTCCTCTGTGGTCCCTTTGTTGTGTCATCTTGCTGCACCAGCTGTCCACACAGGGCGCCAGCTCTGCACCACACAGGCCAGCTTACCTTCGCCAGGAGGCCCCGGGAATTGAACCTGGGGCCTCCCATAGGTAGATGGGAGCCCAATCTCTTGAGACACATCGCTTCCCTCTCTATTGTTTTTTAAATTCTCTTTTTCATTTATCCCTGTTCTAATCTTTATTTGCTTCTTTCTCCTAGTTTTGGGTTTAACTCACTCTTCCGTTTCTAGATCCTCGAATTTTGAGGTTAGGTCTCTGAGTTGAGATCTTTCTTCTTTCTTAACATAAGCATTAAAAGCTCTACAATTTCCTCTCAGCACTGCCCTTGCCTGCAATTCATAAATTTTCCTGTGGTTTGTTTTCATTTTCCTCAGGATGTTTCCTAAATTTCCTTGTCATTTCTTCTTTGACCCATTGGCTCTTTAAGCAGACATTGTTTAACTTCCACATATTTGTGAAGTTTTCATTTCTCTCCCGGCTGTTGATTTCTGGCTTGATTTCATTGTGGTCAGAGAAGATACATGGTGTGACTTTAGTGTTTTGAATTTATCGTGACTTGTTCTGCTCCCTAAGACAGTCAGTCCTGCCAGCGGCTCGGGTGGGGGGTGCCTCCTGCTGCTGGGCCCTGGGTGTGTGCGGGGCCCTGGGTGTGTGTGGGGCGCTGGGTGTGTGCTGGGCGCTGGGTGTGTGCTGGGCCCTGGTGTGTGCTGGGTGCTGGGTGTGTGCTGGGCGCTGGGTGTGTCAGGGTGCTGGGTGTGTGCTGGGCCCTGGGTGAGTGCGGGGCCCTGGGTGTGTGCTGGGCCCTGGTGTGTGCTGGGTGCTGGGTGTGTGCTGGGCGCTGGGTGTGTGCGGGGTCCTGGGTGTTTGCGGGGCGCTGGGTGTGTGCTGGGCGCTGGGTGTGTGGGGCCCTGGGTGAGTGCGGGGCCCTGGGTGTGTGCTGGGCCCTGGTGTGTGCTGGGCGCTGGGTGTGTGCTGGGCACTGGGTGTGTGCGGGGTCCTGGGTGTTTGCGGGGCGCTGGGTGTGTGCTGGGCGCTGGGTGTGTCAGGGCCCTGGGTGTGTGCTGGGCGCTGGGTGTGTGCTGGGCCCTGGGTGTGTGCGGGGCCCTGGGTGTGTGCGGGGCCCTGGGTGTGTGGGGCCCTGGGTGTGTGCTGGGCGCTGGGTGTGTGGGGCCCTGGGTGTGTGCTGGGTGCTGGGTGTGTGCGGGGCCCTGGGTGTGTGCGGGGCCCTGGGTGTGTGCAGGGCTGCTGGGTGTGTGCAGGGCTGCTGGGTGTGTCAGGGCCCTGGGTGTGTCAGGGCCCTGGGTCTGTCAGGGCTGCTGGGTCTGGAGGATCCTCCCAGCTTCCGCCTCCTGCTCCCTCTTCCTCCGTCTAGATTTTCTCATTGTATCGAAAGTGCTGAATTGTAGTCTCCCATTACAATTTATAACCGTCTATTTCCCCCCTCAAATTTGTCAATATTTGTTTCATATGTTTTTGGCCTAGGTGCATATATATTTATAATTTTTGTGTTCTTGCTGAATTGACCCTTTTATCAGTACATAATATCCTTCTTAGTCCCTTGTAATAGTTTTTGACTTAAAGTCTATTTTATCTGATGTTAGTATACTCCGGGTCTCTTTTGGTTACTACTTGCATGGTATATGTTCTTCTATCCTTTCACTTTCAGCTCACTTGTGTCTTTTAAGGTGAGTCTCCTGTAAACAGCATATAATTGGGTCATGCTTTTTATATATTCTGCCAATTTCTGCCTTTTGACTGAAGAGTTCAGTCATTTGCATTTAAAGTAACTACTTCAGGGCTCTCTGCTGACATTTTGCTATTTAGTCTTCATACATCTTAAACTTTTTTGCCTCTCAATTCTTCTCTTAATGCCTGCTTTCATTTTTATTTGGGCTTTTTTTTTTGTATTGTACCATATTGAATCCTTCTGCATTTCTTAATGAATTTATTTTTTATATGTTTTCCTTTTTTTTACTGTGGGGTTAAAATGTAACATTCTAAATCTATAACAATCATATTAGATTTGATATCAGTTCAACTTGCATAGCATATACATACATAGTTTCTTTTCTCCTCTGTCCCCCTCCCCTTTTGTACTGTTACAAATTATTTGTTTTCCTCATATCCTTTAGTTCTTTCCTTGTTTTCCTTTATCTCACTGAACATATTGAGGATCATGTTTTAAAGTCTTTGTTGAGTAGTCCAAATTCTTTTCCTCTTCATTGATTGTTTCTTTTTCCTTTGGATGGGCCATTAGATCCTATTTTTGTTTGCTTGTTTGTTTGTATTGTACAGTGTGCTACAGAAAACTACATGTAAGTAGTTTTATTTATTTCTGTCCCCTCCCCCCCATTGGCTGCTCTCTGTGTCCATTCGCTGTGTATTCTTCTGTGTCTGCTTGCATTCTCGGCACTGGGATTCTGTGTCTCCTTTTGTTGTGTCACCTTGCTGCGTCACTCTCCATGTGGGTGGTGCCACTCCCAGGTGGGCTGCGCTTTTTGCACATGGGGCGGTTGTCCTTACGGGCGCACTCCTTGCGCGTGGGTCTCCCCTACTCGGGGGACACCCCTGCGTGGCATGGCACTCCTTGCGCGCATCAGCACTGCGCATGGACCAGCTCCACACGGGTTGGGAGGCCCGGGGTTTGAACCCTGGACCTCGCATGTGGTAGGCGGACGCCCTATCAGTTGAGCCACGTCCACTTCCCGGGACATGTACTTATTTTAAGGTGATCATCTGGGACTCCCTCCCTGTCTTCTGTTCCTTGAGTTTGTATCCTGCTAGTGATACGACAGAGATTTCCTTGAATGCCAGGAGGTAGTCAAACCCAAGCAGAAAGCCCTTTTGGCGGTCATTGCCAGCCGGCTCCGCTGGGCTGGTGGTCTCCTTCGGGGTGTCATCCCCACGCACAGGGCTCGCGTCTAAGAAGCTGACGCTTCCGCGCGCCGTGTGGACACCTCTAGTCCTAGCCCTGGGAGCCCACGTGGCCTCCTCCCGTCTCCCCCAGACCCTCGGGGCCCAGGCTAGGACCGCCCTGCCCCCTGTGCCCGCCCTCTCCTTCCTGCAGCTTGTGGTCCAGTCAGTGGCGCGGTCCTGCCTGCCTGGTCGTCTCCTCATCACCCAGAGAACAGCGTCGGCGGGTCGCTTCCGGCAGTGTCTGCGTGCGCGCCTCTGCCCTCGGGCAGCTTCTGGGGCCGAGCGCCCAGGTGTCCTGGCTCGGCTCTGCAGAATTCCTCCTGCACGCTGGCCCCGGAGGCACAGGCTGCCGTGCCCCCTTGGACGGGCCAGGGCCGCAACCTTACAAGGGCTGGCTCCGTGCTCCGTGTGGGTCCTGGAGGGCTGGGCCGCGAGGGTGACGGGGCAGCTTCTAGGGGGTTCTGGAGCCGTGTGTTCTGCGTTCAGCACTGGACTGGCTAATGCAGCCCCTTGGCTGTGTTCCAGTTTCTCGGAAGGTTACCGTCTTTGAGGCTCCTCCGCCGTTTTTGCCTGAGGCACAGCCCCTTGGTCGGGCCAGCGAGGCGAGGCGGTGCTCAGCCGGCAGACGTGCAGCCCACGGTTAGCAGAAGCAGGTTTGATGCCCACCTGGCACCAGCGGGCTGTGCTGGGGGCCCTGGCTGCAGTCCCCGTTGCTGCCTGCCAGGCGGCGGGGGACAGGGGACACCGGGCGGGGCGGGGGCTGAAGCAGCGGGGGTGAGCTTCGGTGGTGCTCACAGCAGTTGGCCGTGCCCTTCCCGCCCGTCCTAGGATGCTGTGCAGCTTTCAGGGAGGCCCTGGAAGGTCAAAAGAGCTGATTCAGAAGCTCTGGGGAAGCGGACATGGTTCACCTGATAGAGCGTCCGTCTACCACATGGGAGGTGCAGGGTTCAAACCCCGGGCCTCCTGCCCGTGTGGAGCTGGCCCATGTGCAGAGCTGCTGCATGCAAGGAGTGCTGTGCCATACAGGGGGTCTCCCGTGTAAGGGAGCCCCAAGTGCAAGGAATGTGCCCTGCAAGGAGAGCTGCCCTGCAAAAAAAAGCGTAACCTGCCCAGGAATGGCGCCGCACACACAGAGAGCTGATGCAGCAAGATGACGCAACAAAAAAACACAGATTCCCTGTGCCACTGACAAGTATACAAGCGGACCCAGAAGAACATACAGCAAATGGACATAGAGCGCTGACAGTGGGGGGAGGGGGGGGGGGAGAGAAATAAATAAAATAAAAATCTAAAAAAAAAAAAAAGAAACTCTGGGTAGAGGGACTGATTCCTGGCGCTTTCTACTCTGCCATCTTCCCAGTCCTCCTCCTTCCCCCAATCTGCTGCCTTTGGTTCACTCTCCAGAGCCTTCAGGGAATGGCTGTGGTTTTTGTTTTTTAGCTTTGTTCAGAGTTTCGCAGGTGTCTGTGGGACACTGTCCTGGGCTCCCCTGTGCTTCCTCCGGGCTGCCCACCTGTTTCCCTCCGTTCTTCGGGGGACTGGTTTGTCGGGTCTCGGGCCTCCGGTCCTGCTGGCTTGTTTTCTCGCTCTTCCTTCCTCCTGGCGCCCTCTGGAGCGCGTCCGTCCTGTGTGTGCCGCCGAGCAGCCCTGTGCTGACGGCGCCAGGCGGCGCCAGGACCACGGAGCTCGTCAGGAGGAGCCCGTTTTTGTAGTCATTTCTTGGTTTGTAAATTCTCGTTCTTGTAGGTGTTTAAGTGTCAGACTCCACATACCTAAGCAAAGCGTGTGCATGGGTCTTCCGATCTGTGCGAGAATCGTCTCTGCTCGTCCTGCTCACCCGTGTGCCCCACGTGGCGTCCTGGGCTGTGGGACGCAGGGGAGGCAGAGCCTCTGCCGTCTGCCTGCAGAGCCTCGTCTACACCTAGTCGCAGGCAGCAGGCGGTGCTCGTTGGCTTGGGGCATTGTTCCAGCTTCCTAGCTGCCAAAGCCAATACCGCTGGCTTAAACAACGGGAATTAATTGGCTTGCAGTTTTAAGGCTAGAAAATGAAGGCACCATCAAGGCGTTGCTTTCTCCCGGAAGACTGGCCTGTGGGGCTGCTGCCGGCCATCCTTGGTCCTCGGCGTTTACCTGGGCGGCGAAGCACGTGGCAGCCTTTCTTGGCTTCTCGTTCTTCCGGGCTGGGCGACTCCCAGCTTCCGGCTGCCGCCCTGCCTTCGCCCTTCCTCAGCCCTCCCTGGAAGGCCGGCAGGGATGGGACTCAGACCCAGCGCGGTCAGGGGGCCTCGTCCACGGCCCGGCCAAGTGTTCCCACCACAGGGCAGATCAAGGGTGAGGGGCTGTAGCTCGAGGCCTTCACGGGCGCTTTCCTTCCCGCGCATCAACTCAAAACGCCCCTCCTCTTGAAAGGCCAGTTTTAGCCTCTTCATTGAGTGAACGGTTTTGAAAAGGTAATTGTCAAATAATACGTAGTCCCTGACTTCAAAGAGTGTGAAGTCTAACTGACAGCTGTTCATGTGTGTGACTGGCTGTATGATTTAAAAATTAAAACCCAGATTTTACGTTGTTTTTGAGAATGACTGCAATAATACTGTGTTTTTCCAGTATTAATTTTTTCAGGGATACCTGTTCTCATTTATATTTTAGATCTGCTTATAAATGGTATATGAAAAATTTATAAAGAAAATGTTTGTTTTTGTCTTACCTTTTTTTTTTTTTTAATGTTGACAGGACTTAGTAGCTTAGCAGCCTCCTACTTGGACCCAGTGAAGTCTTTTGTGCCACAGATGCCAAAGCTGCTTAAGTCACTTTTCCCTATCCGAGATGAGAAGAGAGGCCAGCCATCATCTCTTGCACATCAGGTAAAAAACAATCCAGAGCAACAATGAACGTTTTAAAAATGTATTGCTGGCAGATGCTGCTCTGTATTGTGCTGAGGCTAGAGGGAGAGGGATAGCAAAGACGGGGGCCTTGGACCTGGGCTTATAGATGTCATGAAAGCTCACGACAGTTTCTCTTCCACTCTTCAGAGATAACAGAGCTGTTTAAACTTAGTGACACTCTCAGTCCTTTTTGCTTTTAAAGAGGCCATGTATGCTGCTAATGTGATTTATGGTAATATCACTTAGAGCAACAATAGTAAAATTTATGAAGTGCACTTACCGTTGTTTGTGTATTGCCAAGTAGAAAATGTAGGTCTATTTTTAAATCTTGATTTCATTTCTCATCTCAAACAAATTTATATCACCACTGTCCTCCCCTCTCAACCTCATTTTCCTTTTCTGTGGATTACTTGTTTTTTTCACTTAAGATATTAAAGTGATCACTTATCTTGTTTCTTTTTTTTAAATTAAGAGTCTCTACTTAGCCATAGAATAAGTGTTCTAGAAAACGAGCTTTCCAAACAATCAGGAAGCTGCTGTTATGCAGTGGTGAATGGGAACCTCATTGGAAATGCAATTTCTAGTCCTATATAGGTATGAACTCAGCAGAAGATGATAAATGAGGATTTATTTTTACTTATTCAAGAACACATGCAGTACAAGTTCAGTCGTTGAAGTAGGTCTTTTGACATCAGCTTCTCTACATTCTCTTAACATTGGGGCTGCTGAAATGCAGAAGAATAGTGGTCTGAGACCTTAACTATTAATTTAAAAGAACTTTTGTTAGTTTATAAGACTACAAGTGACTATCAGTAAGGCTGCTGTGCAGATATGTAACTTTTCAATCTAGCCTTAGATAAGCATATACTAAGTACACACATGCACATTGGATGAAAAAGGTAGCAGCGGGGATCTGGGAAGTACTTACATTTAACTCAAGCATTATGCTCGTGGTGGGTGCTTGATAATTTACTAAAGTGACTCTCTGGCTCCAAGAGCAAGTCAGGTGCCTGGTGGGTAGGGAGGACAGGCAGGTGCTCTGCTGCTCCACGCGTGGTTCTGGCGTCACGTTGTACGTTCCTCATTCATGACTGCCTGTGGCAGAATCACCCAGGTAGCTTTTTAAGGAAATGGAATTTATTCTGTTTGACCTCCGAGCCCACACCTAGCTTGGGGGGCCTTTAATATGCATTTATAAGCACCAAGGTGGTTCTGAGTCACTTTGAAGTTTGAATAACCACTGTCGTTCCGCTGCTGTTTTGTGAAGGCAGAGCTATCTAGGTTAAAAGAAATTGGAATTGCATTAAAAGCCACTGAATCAGCCTACCATAGTTATAGTTTTTTCTTTTTTTAAAAGCAATTTTAAGTTTAGATGTAGCAATTCAAATGGCTCGCTGCACAGAAATTATTTATACTTTTCTTGTTTGGGGAATAAGTGCTTGGCTCTTTGTGGTTACTAGAGAAAAATAATAATGAGTTAGAAACAATTTCAGTGGTTGAAGAATAACATTGTAATTTGCAATGTCTAGTTTAAGAGAGGTTATCTTCAAATGTTTTGAAGATAAATTAAGCAATATTTTCTCATTCACTCTGTTTACTTCATTTTTAGAAACTGAGTATGTGTGAACAAAGGTGGTAGGAAATGTGGCCGTGCAAATATGAAAAAATAAATTAATGAAAATATAAATATTAAACTGGCTCCTGCCTCAACACAGTTGTCCAGCAGTGGCCTGCTAGTGCAGTCAAGACATCCGAAGTGGCTCTTCAGCCACCACTCCATGTAAGAGCCTTTATTTCCCCCAGGAACCCAGGTTATTTCCCCCAGGAACCCAGGGAGCTGTGTCTTCCCCAGGCTGTCTTCCCCCACTTACTGGGCCTCTTAGCCACGTAATGCCTGGTGCACTTCTTTTTCTTACTTTTTAAATTTAAGTATATCATTCATACATGAACACTCTTAATAAGTGTATAGTAAAGATTGCGAACGTACAAAATAAACACACATAACATCACACAGGGGTCTCATACCAACCCGTCCACCAACTCTTTGCATTGGTGTGAAACATTTGTTACGAATTATGCAAGAGCATCATCAAAATATAGCTACCAGCTATATTCCTTATCTTACATTTGGTGTGTTTTTCCCCCAACCCATGCTATTTTTTTCAATGTATTTTTGTTATAGATATTGTGAACTTCCAAAACAATCATACAGATGTATACATTTCATACAACTCCACACCCTGGTGGAACATTTGTTACAGATTATGAGATATCATCAGACTATTACCACCAGCCATGGTCCGTAGAGTACATTTGGCACACTTTTTCCATACACCTCCATTATCAACACAGTACAGGTTGGCATTGATGCAGGAATATTATTGTATTGCTGTTAACCACAGTCTGTAGGTCACACCAGTTGTAGTTTTCCCATGTTTCTCCATATTCCCATCACCCTGCAATTGTGATGTACATCTGTTCTAGCTCACAGTAGGACTCTGTTGCATTTGTACCCTTAACCACAATTCTTAACCACCTCTGGGTTCACTGTGTTATTCAGTCCCTAGATTGTTCTTTTTTTTTTTTTTTTTAATATTTTGGTTAGTAGTAATATTTTGACAATGCTCTTTATTTTTTTAAATTTAATTTAATTTTTTTTTAAAGATTTATTTTTATTTATTTAATTCCCCTCCCCTCCCCTGGTTGTCTGTTTTCTGTGTCTTTTTGCTGCGTCTTGTTTCTTTGTCCGCCTCTGTTGTCGTCAGCGGCACGGGAAGTGTGGGCGGCGCCATTCCTCGGCAGGCTGCTCCCTCCTTCGCGCTGGGCGGCTCTCCTTATGGGTGCACTCCTTGCGCGTGGGGCTCCCCCACGCGGGGGACACCTTGCGTGGCACGGCACTCCTTGCGCGCATCAGCGCTGCGCATGGCCAGCTCCACACGGGTCAATGAGGCCCGGGGCTTGAACCGCGGGCCTCCCATATGGTAGACGGACGCCCTAACCACTGGGCCAAAGTCCGTTTCCCCCTAGATTGTTCTTGAGCTTTCTTTCTATTGACATTTACTTCCCCAGACTACCTTTTTCAGTCACAATCCCATTTGCAAACCCGTTGTTACTCACTATAATGTGTTACTATCAACTATCCATCTCCACACTTTTACAGTCAAGTTAATGAAAACTTCTATGTGCATTAAGCATCCATAGTTCTTCTCAACCCTCCTCTTATCTCCTTATAACCTCTACTCTAGGTTTTAATTCCATATGTTTATTATTTGTATTTAGTTCATATTAATGAGACCATGCAATATTTGTCCTTTTGTGTCTGGCTTACTTCACTAAGTATAGTGTCTTCAAGACTCATCCATGTTATCACATATGTCCTAATTTCATTTCTTCTTATTGCAGCATAGTATTCCATCATATGTATATGCCACATTTCGTATATCCATTCATTGGTGGATGGACACTTGGGTTGTTTCCATCTTTTAGCAATCGTGAACAGCGCTGCTGTGAACATTGGTATGCAGATATCTGTTCGTGTCCTAGTTTTTAGTTCTTCTGGATATATCCCTAGTAGAGGAATTGCTGGATCATGTGGCAGTTCTATATTTAGCTTCCTGAGGAACTGCCAAACTGTCTTCCACAGAGGCTGCACCATTTTACACTCCCACCAACAGTGAAGGAGTGTTCCTGTTTCTCCACATCCTCTCCAGCACTTATTGTTGTCTGTTTTTTTAATAATGGCCATTCTATGTGGCGTTAGATGATATCTCATTGTTGTTTTAATTTGCATTTCCCTAACAGCTAGTGATATGGAACAGTTTTTCATGTGCTTTTGGCCATTTGTATTTCCTCTTTGGAGAAATATCTATTTAAATCTTTTGCCCATTTTTAAATTGGATCGCTTGCTCTTTTATTGTCGAGTTGTATGGTCCCTTTATATAGAATGGAAATCAAACCCTTATCAGATAAGTGGTTACCAAATATTTTCTCCCATCGACTGGGCTGCCTTTTCACCTTCTTGATAAAGTCCTTTGAATCACAGAGTGTTTAAGTTTGAGGAAGTCCCATTTATCCATGTTTTCTTTTGTTGCTTGTGCTTTTGGTGTAAGGGTTAATAATCCACCACCTACCACCAGGTCTTGAAGATGTTTCCCTACATTTTCTTCTAGGAGCTTTATTGTACTTCCTTTTATATTTAGGTCTTTGATCCATTTTGAGTTAATTTTTGAGGTAGGGGTCTTCTTTCTTTTGGCTATGGATATCCAGTTCTCCCTATACCATTTGTTGAATAAACTGTTCTGCCCCAACTGGGTAGGCTGGACAGGCTTGTCAAAAATCACTTGGCCGTGGATCTGAGGGTCTGTTTCTGAACCATCAGTTTGGTTCCATTGGTCTATGTGTCTTTCTTTATACCAATACCATGCTGTTTTTACCACTCTAGCTAGGTAATATGATTTAAAGTCCAGATGTGAGAGTTCTTTAGCTTCACTTTTCCTTTATAAGATGTTTCTGGCTATCTGGGGCCTCTTACCCTTCCAGATAAATTTGATAATTGTGTTTTCCAGTTGCTTAAAAAATGCTGGTGGAATTTTTTGGGGATTGCATTGAATCTATATATCAATTTGAGTAGAAATGACATCTTAATGATATTTAGTCTTCCAATCCATGAGCATGGAATGTTTTTCCAATTATTTAGGTCTTTTTTGATTTCTTTTTGCAATGCATTTTAGTTTTCTGAATACAAATGCTTTGCATCCTTGGTTAAGTTTATTCCTAAATATTTGATTCTTTTAGTTGCTTTTTATAAATGGAATTTTTTTCCTTACTTCCTCCTCAGATTGTGCATTAGTGTACAGAAACACCACTGATTTTTGTGTATTGATCTTGTATCCTGACACTCTACTGAAATCATTTATTAGCTGTTGCAGCTTTGTTGTAGATTTTTCGGGATTTTTCTAGATATACAATCATCATCTGCGAATAGTGAAAGTTTTAATTCTTCCTTTCTGATTTGGATGCCTTTTATTTCTTTTTCTTGCCTGATTGCTCTAGCTAGAGCCTCTAGCACTATATTGAACAACAGTGGTAAAAGTGGGCATCCTTGTCTTGTCCCTGATCTCAACGGGAAAGCTTTTAGTGTTTCACCACTGAGTACAGTGCTAGCTGTGGGTTTTTCATATATGGCCTTTATCATGTTGAGAAAGTTTCCTTCAATTCCTATTTTTTGTAGTATTTTTATCAAGAAAGGTTGCTGTTTTTTGTCAAATGCCTTTTCTGTATGAATAGATAGAATTACATAATTTTTCTTCATTTTATTAATGTGGTGTATTATGCTGATTGATTTTTTTGTGTTGAACCAACCTTGCATGCCTGGCATAAAACCCACTTGATCATGATGGATAATTCTTTCAATGTGTTGTTGGATTTGATTAGCAAGTATTTTATTGAGGATTTTTGCATCTGTATTCATTAGAGAAATGGGTCTATAATTATCTGTTTTTGTAATATCTTTATCTGGCTTTGGTATTAAGGTGATATTGGCTTCATAGAATGTGTTTGGTACCGTTCCTTCTTGTTGAATTTTTTGGAAGAGCTTGAGTAAGATTGGTATTAAATTTTCCTTGAATTGGTAGAACTCACCTGTGAAACCATCTGGTCCTGGGTGTTTCATTTTGGGGAGCTGTTTGATGACTGCTTCAGTCTCTTGTGATTGATTTATTGAGGTCTTCTATTTTTTCTAGTGTCTGTAGGTTGTTTGTCCATTCCTAGGAATTTTTCCATTTCATCTACATTGTCTAGTTTTTTAGCATAAAGTTGTTCATAGTATCTCCCTAATTTCTGTGGGGTCAGTAATAAGGTTCCTCTTTTCATTTTTTATTTCATTTATTTGTATATTCTCTCTTTTTTTCTTAGTCAGTCTAGCTAAGGGTTTGTCAATTTTGTTAATCTTCTCGAAGAACCAACTTTTGGTTTTGTTAATTTTCTCTTCTTGTTTTTTCTTTTGTTCTCAATTTCATTTATTTCTGCTCTGATCTTTGTTATTTCATTCCTTCTCCTTGCTTTAGAATTAATTTGCTGTACTTTTTTAGTTCCTCCAGCTGTGTAGTTAGGTCATTGATTTTAGCTCTTTCTCCTTTTTAAAGTAAGCATTGAGGTCTATAAATTTTCTTAACATTGCCTTTGTAGCATCCCATACGTTCTGATATGTTGTATTCTCATTGTCATTTGTCTTGAATATTTATTGATTTCTCTTGAAATTTCTTCTTTGACCCACTGATTATTTGAGTGTGTTGTTTAATCTCCATATATATGTGAGTTTTCCCTTTATTTGCCACTTGTTGATTTCCAGCTTTACTTCATTATAATCAGAGAAAGTGTTTGTATAATTTCAATTTTGTTGAATTTATTGAGATCTGCTTTGTGTCCTAACATATGGTCTATCCTGGAGAAAGATCCATGAGCACTTGAAAAGAATGTATATCCTGCTGTTTTGGGGTACAGTGTTCTATATATGTCTCTTAGGTTTAGTCCATGTATCATATTATTCAAGCACTCTGTTTCCTTTATTGATTTTCTGCCCAGACGTTCTGTCCAACACTGAGTGGTGTATTGAAGTCTCCGACTATTATTATAGAGTGTCTGTTTCTCCCCTCAGTTTTTTTTTTTCAAGATTTATTTTTTATTTATTTCTCTCTCCTTCCCCGCCCCCATTGTCTCCTCTCTGTGTCCATTTGCTGTGTGTTCTTCTGTGTCTTCTTGCATTCTTGTCAGCGGCACTGGAAATCTGTGTCTCTTTTTGTTGCGTCATCTTGCTGCATCAGCTCTCTGTGTGTGCGGCGCCACTCCTGGGCTGGCTGCACTTTTTTTGCATGGGGCACCTCTCCTTATGGGGTGCACTCCTTGCATGTGGGGCTCCCCTACACGGGGGACACCTCTGTGTGGCAGGGCACTCCTTGCACGCATCAGCACTGCGTGTGGGCAGCTCACCCCACAGGCCCGGAGGCCCTGGGTCTGAACCCTGGACCTCCCTTGTGATAGAGGGATGCTCTATCCATTGAGCCAAATCCACATCCCTCTCCCCTCAGTTTTGCCAGTGTTTCCGTCATGTACCTTGGGGCATCCTGGTAAGGTGCATATACATTTATGATCGTTATTTCTTCCTGGTGAATCATCCCTTTTATTAATATGTAATGTCCTTCCTTGTCTCTAACAACAGTCTTGCTTTTAAAGTCTGTGTCATCTGATATAAGTGTAGCTACCCAGCTTTTTTTTTGGTTACTGCATGCGTGGAATATCTTTTTCCAACCTTTCACTTTCAGTTTATTGGTATCCTTGGGTCTAAGGTGAGTCTCTTGCAGACAGCATATAGATGGCTTATATTTTCTTATCCATTCTGCCAGTCTGTGTCTTTTGATTGGGGAGTTTAATCCATTAACATAAAATGTTATTACTGTAAAGGCAGTTCTTATTGCATCTATTTTGATCTTTTCATTTTGTCTGTCCTTTTATATTTGACACTTTTAGTTACTGTTACTGATATAGTTGTCATTTCTAGACTCTCTTCCAGGCCTCTCTCCTGTCTTTTCTTTTCAGGCTGTAACACTTCCTTTAGTATTTCTTGCAAAGCTGGTCTTTTTGTTATAAACTCTCTCAGTTTCTGTTTATCTGTAAATATTCTAATCTCACCCTCATTTTTAATAGATAATCTTGCTGGTATAAAATCCTTGGCTGGCAGTTTCTATCCTGCAGTATCTTGAATATGTCATACCACTGCCTTCTTGTCTCCATGGTTTCTGATGAGAAATCGGTACTTAATCTTATTGGGTAGCCGTTATATGTTATGCATTGCTTTTCTCTCGCAGCTCTCAGAATTCTCTCTTTGTTCCTGGCATTTGACATTCTGATTAGTGTGTGTCTCAGAGTTGGTCTATGTGGATTTTTTCGGATGGGAATATGTTATGCTTCTTAGACATGGATATCTATGTCCTTCAATAGGGTTGGGAAATTTTCCACCATTATTTCTTCAAATAATCTTTCTGCCCCTTTCCCTTCTCTTCTCCTTCTGGGACACCCATGACACATATGTTTGCATGTCTCTTGCTGTCATTTAGTCCCCTGAGACCTTCTTCTATTTTTTCCATTCTTTCTTCATCTTTTCTTTTGTTTGTTTACTTTCAGAGGCCATGTCTTTGAGCTTGCCAGTCCTTTCTTCTGCATCTTCAAATCTGCTGTTATATGCCTCCAGTGTATTTTTAATTTCATTTATTGCAACTTTCATTCCCATAAAGTCTGCTGTTTTTCTTTGTATGCTTTCAAATTCTTCTTTGTGCTCATCCAGTGTCTTCTTAATATCCTTAATCTCTTTAGCCATCTCATTGAATTTATTAAGGAGATTTGTTTGAACATCTAGGATTAGTTGTCTCCTTTATGTCATCTGCAGGCTTATCTTGTTCTTTTAAGTGGGCCATCTCTTCCTGTTTCTTGGTATGGATTGTAATTTTTGTTGGTGTTTCCACATCTGGCTTGCCAGATGTATTTATTCTGGGTGCAGTTTCTCCCTTTAGTTTAGGGATTTCTCATCTTTTCTCTCTTCGTGGTTGTGTAGTAGCAGCCAAGGATGTAGGTGGTGCTGTGAGCTATGCAGGCTGAAGCTGCCCCTGTTGCCCCAGGAAGTGATGAAGCTTCTCCCACCTTTCTCCTCTGTCAGGGGTAGGGACAGAGCTGCAGCCGTGTATCATAATCCAAGTTGGGCACAAGACTGTCTGTAGTCACCTAGAGACACTGATGGAGCTTCACACCCCTTCCTCCCCTACCTTAGGCAGGGATGAGCTATAGTTGTGGTCAGCAGTCTGTGCTGTGTGGGTCCAAGACGATCACAGTCGCTCAGGTAAACTGATGTGTCACCTCTTCCTGCTGGGTGTGGGAATGGACCCTCTGGAGTGCCCAGCAGTCTAATCTCTGTGGGCCAGGTATGCCTGCAGTTGCCCCGAGAGGCTGAGGGAGTTCTGTCCCTTCTGCCCTTTAGGGGGTGGGAACAGAACCACAAACGCTCAACAGTTCAGTCCTGTCGGCCGAAAGTGCCCACCACTGCCCGGAGAGGCTGAGGAAGCGCCAGCCCCTCCCATCCTGCTGGGTGGTGGTGGGGTTCTCTGGGTGCTCAGCTGCTCAGTCCCTTCAGGCTGAGAATTCCTGCTGTTCCCTGGAGTTACTGAGGGACACCAGCCCCTTCTGTCCTCTTAAGGTTATGGGGTTGGATCCACAGGCACCCGACAGTCCAGTCCCTGTTGGCTGGAAGTACCCACTGTTGTCCAGAGAGGCTGTGGAGGCACCAGACCCCTCCTGTCCTACTGGGGGTGCAGTGGACTCATAGGCATCCAGTAGTCCAGTCCATGCAGGCTGAAGGTCTAATGTGGCCCAAAAAGGCTGTGGAAAGACCAGCCCCCTTCTTTCCTATTGGGGGGTGAGGGTGCATCCACAAGCACCCATCAGACAAGGCTGGGTGGGCCAAAAGCACCTGCAGTTACCCAGAGAGGCTGGGCAAACACAGCCCCTCTCTCGTCCTGCTGGGGATGGAGGTAGAGCCACAGGTGGCCAGCAGTCAGACTTACGCAGCCCCAAACTGTTGCCCTGAGAGGCTGAAGCAACACCAGCCCCCTCCTATCCTGTGGGGGACAGAGGTGGAGACAGGCTCAAAGGCACTCATCAAATCTATGTGGGCTGAAAACTGCCATTGCCTGGAGAGGCTGAGGATACCCAGCTCCTCTCCTGTTCTCTTGGGGTGTGGGGATGCAGCCCCAGGTGTCCAGCTACTCAGCCTCTGCCAGCGGAGAGCACTTGCAGTTGCCTGGACAGCCTGGTGCAGGTCCCGCCAGCTTCCTTCCTGCTGGAGGTGGGGCTGGAGCCTAGGCTAGGGCTGCAGTCTGATCTTGGTGGAAAGAAGCGCGTCCCTAACTTCCCTGGATTTCAGTCAGCCCCGCTCCCCCTCGTGCCGGGGGTGGAGTCAGCATGCAGCTACGGCCTCTTTCCCACTTGGACAGGCTTGACCCCAGCTGGCTCTAGGGTTATGCTTTAGCCAGCAGAGTCCACTAAGCTGTAGCTGAGGTCAGTGGACATCTGTCTCTTCCTCCATCATTTATGGGAAATGGAGCTTCCAACTCCAGCCACAGAACAGCTCCTGAGGCGGCCTGCGCCCCTAGAGTAGGACGGGCACCAGCCTCTGCAGCGTGGCTGCAGCTTCTCAGAGAGGCGGTGCAGGTGCCCCAGCTTCCTCCTGCTGGAAGTGGGACTGGGGTTTAGGCTGGAGCTGCAGTCCCACCTGGGTGGAAGGAAGCCGGGCCTTACAAGCACTGGTTTTCAGTCAGCGCCGCTGCCCTTCCTGCCCGGGTTGGAGTCAGAATGGCGGCCACCGGCTTCCCTCCGACCTTGACAGGCTCAAAGTTTAGCTGTTCCTAGGATTCTACTTCAGCCCGCCGAATCCACTCATCAGTAGCTGAGGGCGGTGCCACACCGTGTTTTCCTTCCGTTTTTACTGGGGGAAATGGAACTTCAACCACGGAACAGCTCCCGAGCAGCTTGCACGCCCCGGGCACCGACCCCGCGGCGTGGAGGGCTCTGCTCGTGATTCCTCTGTGCAGATGGGCATCTCCTCCTTCCACACTGTCAAGGAGGTTGCAGGATGCTCCTCTGGTCTCCTGGGTCCTCCAGAAGGTGCTTTAGGTAGCTCTGGGTGACCCCCAACCGCCCTGTGTCAGGAGCCGCCTCCGGGAGCGCCTCACTCTGCCGCCATTTGGCTCCGCCGCCCTGATGCACTTACTCAGGCGCACTGTGACCACCGCTGCCCGCCTCTCCTTCTGCTCCCGGCCCATGCTTTCTCAGGGGCCTTTGCTGGATCGCTTATTTTATTAAGCCTCTAATATTCAGGTGCCTCAGCGTTCAGTCCTGACCTTTTTTTCCACCTAATTCTTTCCATGCATAATCTCATTCACTTGCATGGTTTTACTCTTTCTACGTCGATACTGCTCAGTTAATTTCTCCAGTGCAGACCTTGCTCTTGAGCTCTGGCCTTGCATATCTACCCACTCATCTTTTCCATTTAGATATCTGATAGGTATTCATTTGCACATTACAAGTTCAGAACATCAATATTGATTTTGCTCACAGGTCTGCTTCCTTCCAACACATGTACAAATATACACGCCTTCCTCACCTCAGTACACAGCGCAGATGTCCACCCGCTTGTTTACGCCACAAATGGTTCATCAGTGAGATTTTGTGGGTACCACTTCCCATCCAGTGCGATCTCAGCATCTCCTTTTCTTACCTCTCATCTGTGCCGCCGTCTTCTCTTGCCTTGACCATTGCAGTAATCTTGCCAGTTGATCTAGCCGATGCTGTTTTGATCCATCATTCATCAAGTAACCAAAGCAATTTTCTAAAACTTTATACTTGTCCATGGCTTCAAGCCTTGGAATGCTTACCCTGGAGCTCAATAAAATCTAAGTTGTTTACCATGGCTTATGGGGTCTCATGTGAGCTCGTCCCCTGACCTTAAACCTCTCCTCTTTGTTTGTCATGTTAAGCTGTATTGGCCCTCTTTCTTTCATGAACACTTAGCGCTCATTTCTGTCTCAAGAGTATTTGCACTTGCCTGCCTTCTACTTGGAATGTTCTTTCCCAGAATCTTTGCGTGGCTGCTCGATCTCAACTCAAGTGAGCTTCCTCGAGAGGTCTTTCTTGATCATCTAAACTAGAAACAGCAGCTTCCGTGGTAGACGCATACGCCATAGTACCATATTTTACCTTCCATTGAATGTTTCTGTGCTTACTGTTTATCTTCCCCTCCCCCAGGTGTAATTCTCTGGGGCAGTAGCTCACTGTCCCTACAACAGAGCACGGTGCATAGTGGGTCCTAAATGTGCATTGGTCAACTGACTGTCAGTGTGTGTACACATTAAATGTTACGTCGTTTTATGTGCCAAGTGTCATCCAAATTGTATAAAGGACTATGTTTGCAGTTTAGAGGTGAGAGAATAACATCTGAGTGGACATTTGAGGAATCAAGACATATTTATGAACTTCTTAGATAGACAGAGTCCACTAAAAAGCTGTTCGTAAAAGAGAGGAAAACTTGAGCTTATTATTTTGAATATGCTGGATCAGAGATGCATATGCTCATCTCATTTTTACTCTCTCTGCTAATGTTCTAGGAGAAGGAAATTACAATTTTAAATGACAGTGTCAACATAAAGATTTACCTTACTTGAGCACTTTAAATGTACTTGAAGTTGTTAGAACCCAAATGATGTTTCAGCCTTGAAAGTTGAGCTCTTTAAGAATGCCAGGGGGGACCTGGACTTGGCCCAGTGGTTAGGGCGTCCGTCTACCACATGGGAGGTCTGCAGTTCAAACCCCGGGCCTCCTTGACCCGTGTGGAGCTGGCCATGCGCAGTGCTGATGCGCGCAAGGAGTGCCCTGCCACGCAGGGGTGTCCCCGCGTAGGGGAGCCCCACACGCAAGGAGTGCGCCCGTAAGGAGAGCCGCCCAGCGCGAAAGAAAGCGCAGCCTGCCCAGGAATGGTGCCGCCCACACGGAGAGCTGCCACAACAAGATGACGCAACAAAAAGAAACACAAGTTCCCAGTGCGGCTGATAAGGATAGAAGCGATCACAGAAGAACCCACAGCGAGTGGACACAGAGCAGACAACTGGGGGAGGGGCGGGGAATTAAAAAAAAAAGCTGGGAGCCAGTGTGGCTTGGGCGGTTGGGCACCTGCTTCGCACACGGGAGGGTCTGGATTCCGTTTCTGGTGCCTCCTGAGAACAAGCAAACAGGTGGAGGAGCCAGCGCAGGGGGGCTGACGCGGCTTGGCGACTGGGCGCTGGCTTCCCCGTGCAGGGTCCTGGTTCAGTCCCCGGCCCTGGAACCTCAGAAAAAAAAAGTGCCAGTGGAATTTCAAAAGAACAGGAACAAGCTATATTGCCCCGACTTTTTTAGTGTTCCAAAATTTTTTATAGTAAACTTCGCTTTCATGAGGTTTCATGCACCTGAAAATCCGATGTGGTGCTAGTGATGAGTCTCCAGGACCGGCGATTTGCTAGAGGGGCCCAGAGAACCCAGAAAAACTGTTCCAGTCACTGTTGGTTTCTGTGCGAGGACGCAGACTGAAATTAGCGAGGGGAGGAGGCGCCGCTCCTGCCGTCCTCCCAGGGCCGCGAGGGGCAGCGTGGGACAGCACCGGAGCCCGCGGCCGAGCCCCCCAGCTGGGTGGGCCGTGTGCACGGGCCTGGTGGCGCCACTCAGCCTCCGTCCCCCGAGATGGGCTGATCCGGTGTAAACCACAAGGTTTAGAGGAGCCGGCTCGGCCCAGGCACCTCGAGCAGAGGAGGGCATCGGGGAAGGCTCTTCCCGGGCCTCGGGCGTGGCTCCGGAGCCAGTGCTTTCTCCCAGTTGAGGTTCTGAACCTCCCAGCCGGCTGAATTAACGCCTCACCGCAGGGGTGCCTAAGGGTGAGGCGTTTGCTGCTTTTAGTGAAATCCCTCCCTGTAAAACCTCAGGTTCCTTCAGGAAAAAGGGCGTCTTATTTTTTCCAACCAATGTTTGCCTCAGGTTGTTTTCTCTGGTATTACTTAGGAGTTAAAGGGCAAGCGATTCCTTTGTTCTCTTTGGAGAGGTCTTCCTCTGACTGCAGAGCTAGTGATTATTCAACCTTATCTCATAAAATAAATCAACACCGGCCTTGTCACTCCTTAAAGCCAGGAGCTGAGAAGCTGCACCGAGTTCCCGAGTTCCCGGCCCTGGGGGGGTGGAGCCGCACCGCCCTCCCCCGCAGTGCGCCCCCCAGGGCTGGCTTCTGGGTGTTAGAGGACCTGGGAGCAGTAGCTCACGCTGCTGGTCAGCTGGCATTCCCCGACTGTTTTGTTCATTTGTTTATCCTCTTGTTAGTGCAGTTCTCTTTTATTATCATGTGTGTACTTGATGTTAAAAAATACTTAACATTAGATGCATTTCCAAAAATTTTCATCTTTGATTATGTTTTAGAATTCCTAAGGCATCCAGATATTTTGAGTATTTGTAGAAAACATGCACCCATTCTGACTATCATCTTTTTATACATTCTAGCTATCATACTCCATACAGGCATAGTAGTCTCTGCATTTGAGGTGTGAACAAAACACTGAATGTCACAGGGGGTCTGAGAAAGCCCTGTCTCGGTGTGAGGGACCTCGCCCCAAGCCAGACTGACCCGGCGGCGCATTTCAGCTGCAAGTTTCAGTAACTGCCCACTTCGCCTCTCATTTCCGAGGAAACCTTGGGGGACTTTGTTAGGTACTTTGTGGAAATAACACAGCGCTGCTTCGGCGCCCCTCCTCTGTATCGCCTCAACCTACACAGAATAAATGGCGACCAGCGTCTCCAGACTGCCCGCTCGCTGCTGGGCTCGCCACAGAACCGCGGGATAATCTGCTGATACGGCTTGTTGCAGTTTAAAGAAACGCAGGAACGGCCTGAGCGCTCCGCTCCGTTTGGTTCTGGCTTTGTTTGCTGCTTGAGCCTGTCCGTGCAGCCCTCTCGTGGGCTGCCCCACTCATCCCCACGGATGCCACGGGCTCCTTCACACTCGAGAACGGGAAGGGCTTAGAGGGACGTCAGAGACGGCGCCCGTAGTCGGGCCAGCTCTTCCCTGCACGAAGGGATGGACACTGATGGTAGTTTTACTAAGACTTCGAGAAGTGGATAGATGGGAACACTGCTTAAAGTTTAAAATGTGAAACAGTGCAAATAAATACAGCCAGATCCCCAGCATGACTGGCAACCAGCAGAGCAGTACAAACACACACTTTCTCTCTCCATCATTTTAAAAGCTCCATTTCCTGCCTACCTATGAGCAATATTAAAATTGCTTCCTTTTTATGTTTCTGTACCATGTAATACAGTTTTGGAAACTTTAAATTCTTCTCACAATAATGAAGAAATTTGTTCTGACATACCTGAACAGACACCGCCCCCCATGCCCTCTTGCCGACACACGTGGGCTCTTGGCGTTATTAGATCGTATTTGGACTACTGCACTTGGTTCTGCGTATATGACCACTGGAAATACATTGGCCAATTGGAATTATTTCAGAACAGCATCAAAAATGATTTATGAAGAAGGATTAAAGGAGCTATATTTATAGCTTGACCAAGCAATGATGAAGAGAGCTGACTGCGTAAGCATTCAAGGGTTAGAAACACCAGAGAAGGTGAAGAAATGTGTAGGTTCAGCTTCGTAAAAACAGTGGAATGAAAGTCATAGAATGATGGAGGTGGAGTCAACAAAGATCATTAACTACTGTGAAGAAGTCACGTTTTACAGGTGGGCACTCTCTAAAAACAAAGTGGTGGGCTTCCTGTCAAGAAAGGAAGTTCTTGAGAGTAAAAAATAACCCAGGCATGAGCAGAAAAAGCGAGCAGGTCCTGTCTCCACAAGCCACTCCTCATATTTTCACTGTTAGGTGGAAAAGGGGCAGGAGCTGTGTGTAATGGAGCAGTTAAAAAAATTTTTCAATAGGAGAGTCCTTGGTGTTTTCAAAAACAATGTTTAATTCCCTCTCTTATGCAGAGATACACAGATACATAACCGTAGTTAAAGTCTAGTGAAGAGATTAGTGTTTATTAACTCGTGCTTTGGAATCAGCAAGTTCTCAGATCAAGATGCTAAAGAAGAGTCAGGGATCTTTTTTTGTAGGATAGAAGCTAACAGTTTTGGTTTGAACATACTCATAAAGACTTATGTTTCTAGTTTTTACGGTGATTCGATTTTATTTGTAGTCAATTTCTGAGTTCCAGAAATGCAAAGATACTGCACTGAAGGAGGTGTCAGCTGACAGAATCGCTCTCTTTGACCTTCTGATGCAAGTTTAGTAACTAATCTGGAAAATAATGAACTGCAATTAATGAAATCTGTTCTCATATTCAAGTGTGTTTCTCAGACATAAAATAATTGAAAGAACTTCCTGCTCTCTAATTAGTTAGATTGGATTAATTTGGCATAATAGCTCTTTTCATGTATCTAGAAGTTTGTCTTCAGATGAAGCTATTTATATACTTCAAACTCAGGATCGCTAAGTGGCCTCTTTGATTTACCCGGGACTTACGGCGTTAACGGTCAGATTTACTCCATTGGAAGCACAGCCACGTTTCTGTTTCTGGCCTCTCCTCGTTGTGCTTGCCCTGTTCGGTGTCCTGTGTTGTGGTCAGGACTGCCTTGTAAACCACACGACATGTCCTTCCTGCTTCGGCGTCACTGCAAGTGCACTGGGTGGCACAATGCCCTGCGCATCTCTGCTGCTAACAGAGAAGGCGTTACGTTGTCGTTCCGCATTCACTGTAGTTAATCCTTCATATGTAAGATGGGAAACAAACAGCTGCCATTTCTTCCATTGCACACAAAGATGCCATGTAGGTTAGTCATACTTGAACTCCGGTTTATATTGCAAGGAGCAATATAAATGCTTGTCCTTGTGCCTTGAATAAGGTCTTATCATCTTAACTAAGAAAGAAGATCTTGCATTCTAGCCTGAGTTCCCATCATCCTTCAGCTTATTTTAAAAATAATGTACATTAGCATTTTCCCTGTCAGTTATACCACACGTGACAGACATGTTTTGATATGGTATGCTACTTTCACTTGTACTTGACTTAAGGAAGGAAAACGTTCACAATGTTGCATTATCATGAACGCGATCCAGTACCCAAACTTTTCCATCATCCCGAATAGAAACTCTGTACAATTTAAGCATTAACTCCCTATTCCTTATCCCACCCCATCCCCTATAACCTGTGTCCTAGATTCTGACTCTGAGTTTGCTTATTCTCATTATTTCTTATCAGTGAGATCACACATATTTTGTCCTTGTGTGTGTGTGTGTGTGTGTGTGTGTGCGCGTTTTACTCAACGTGATGCCTTCAGGGTTCATCCGTGAGTTCTGTTGGGTTATCAGGACTTCATTCTTTTTTTACATGTTTTTTAAATCCATTTCATCAGTTGGTGGATACTTGGGTTTTTTCCATCTTTTGGCAATTGTGAATAAATGCCGCTGTGAACCCTGGGTGTGCACGTATCTTCTGAAGGCCCTGGCTTCACTTGGGGTCTATGCCTGGACCTGGGCTTGCCAGTCACGCGGTAATTCTGTGCGTAGCTTTATTAGCTCTGTGCTGAGCTACTGAGGTAACGTCTTCCTTCACCTCCTGAGGACCTGACAGCCCCGTTCTTACGGCAGCTTCGTCCGGTAACCTTTAGTAGCTCTTCATTGCTATGGCAATCTCCCTGAGTTAACGGGCTTTTGGGCCGCGCGCAGAGCGACACGGGGAGCGCAGCGTGGCGCTCCGGCCGGCTTGCCTGGCCGTGGCACGCTGCGTGCTTGAAATCTTCCCCGCTCAGCCCGCGCCAGCCTGAGACAAGTTTTGGCAAGTTTCACCATGTTCAGTTTCCCAGTTTCCAGGTTCACAGTTGACCTGAGCTGTGTGAGCTGGGGGCGGGGATGTGCCTGGTTGGGGGGTGGCCCCTGGGGGCGAGGGGCGAGGGGCGCGGGGCGCGGGGAGAACTGAGGCTGCGAGCCCCGGCTGCGGGAGCCGCGAGCCGCCTGGGCGCCCTGGACCGGCCTGCACCGGCCTGGACCGGCCTGGGTCCTGTCGTCTGTGCCTTCATTCATTCCAGCAAGCGCTTAGTAGGTACAGGTTTTTCTAATGATCTTGATTCACAAAGAACATGTAAATTATGTTTCTAGGCTCCATTTAGTGGGGCAGGAATCACATCAGTTTAGAAAAGGTTTTGTCCTGGTGCTTAACGGTTCCATCTGTGGTGGGTTTTTACATTTTTATGCTTTAAAAGGTAAGCATCACCTTAGTGAAAATAATCGTTCCCAATCTTGTCTGTTTTAAACACAATTTAAGAGTATCTGTATTTTGGAATTTGTACATTAAACGCTTGTGAACACCTTCCCCTGTATGTGGGGCACCTTAGATATTGCGGGAAATAAATAAAAATAAAGGCCAAGAGCCCTGATTCGAGGACTGGGTGTAGAATGGAAGATACAGGCCTGAAATAACTCCATTCTCAGGGAATTTATGTGCTGTGGGGAAACAGAGGACTGACGCAAGGGAGAGTGGACAGAGTGCTGTAGAAGAGGTGACCGGAGCCGCGGGTCCTGGAGCTGGCCAGGGGCTGAGGAGAGGCGGGAGGCTCTGGTGGTTCCACACCGTCCTGGCGTTTGGTGGCCTTGCTGCCCCCAGCTGTGTCTTCTCCCTCCCTGCCCCAGCTCTGCGCTCTCCCTCCCTGCCCCAGCTCTGCCCTCTCCCTCCCTGCCCCAGCTGTGTCCTCTCCCTCCCTGCCCCAGCTCTGCCCTCTCCCTCCCTGCCCCAGCTCTGTCCTCTCCCTCCCTGCCCCAGCTCTGCCCTCTCCCTCCCTGCCCCAGCTGTGTCCTCTCCCTCCCTGCCCCAGCTCTGCCCTCTCCCTCCCTGCCCCAGCTCTGTCCTCTCCCTCCCTGCCCCAGCTCTGTCCTCTCCCTCCCTGCCCCAGCTCTGCCCTCTCCCTCCCTGCCCCAGCTCTGCCCTCTCCCTCCCTGCCCCAGCTCTGCCCTCTCCCTCCCTGCCCCAGTTCTGCCCTCTCCCTCCCTGCCCCAGCTCTGCCCTCTCCCTCCCTGCCCCAGCTCTGTCCTCTCCCTCCCCGACCCCAGCTCTGCCCTCTCTCCCTGTGGCTGTCTGCTGTCTTCCTTGGACTCCTGCACCTGTCCCTGCCACACCTTAACCCCCACTTGCTCCCCAGTGTTTGTAGGTAACGCCCCACCGCTCGACCCTTCTGTCCTCGAGCCCGACACCCCATTTCCTGATTGTCAGCTTCCTCCCTGCCTGTTCTGAAACCCTTAGGTCACTGCTCCCTACCGTCCTCAGAATTAATCCCTCTAGCACTGTTCTCCCCAAAGCGGCCTCAGACGTAGGTGGTTCTAATGATACCGTCATCTGAAACGAGCACTGAGGGTCATACCGAGTGAGCCACCTTGTCCCGAGTGACTCTCCCCCGTGAGGGGAGACTCTGGTCTTCCCAGCAGGAAGGACCGCGGCCGTCGGCCGTGGAGGGGCAGCCTGTGCGAGAGCCGCCGGCTGCCAGGCGCGCACCTGCAGGGCTGGAGGGGGAGGGCCGAGGCACGCGCAGGACGGGGACCTACGCCTGGAGAGCGGCAGAGAACCAGCCCCGTGCCCCAAGGAGGCTCTCGTGGGGAGGCCGGAGGGAGCGAAGGGCGCCGTCCTGGGTGCGCAGGCGCCGTGTCCAGCCTCGAGCTGGGGACGGGGCCGCAGGCGTCAGGCCGGCGTGGCGGGCTCCGGTCCTTCCACAGATAGTCGGGCCCGCTTCTGCGTCTTCCTTGTTTCAAAACTGGCACTGCAGAACGAATTCCCCCTGTATTAAAAAGTTGTGGTTTTATAGAACAATCTTGTATAAAATATAGGACTCCCACACACCACTCTATCTTTTCTTTTTAAGATTATTTTTTATTTATTTCTCTCCACCATTCCCCCCCCCCCATTGTCTGCTCTCTTATGTCCATTCACTGTTGTTGTTCTGTGTCCGCTTCTGTTGTTGTCAGTGGCACTGGGAATCTGTGTCTCTTTTTGTTGTGTCATCTTGCTGCGTCAGCTCTCCGTGTGGGTGGCGCCATTCCTGGGCAGGCTGCACTTACTTTCACGCTGGGCGGCTCTCCTTACGGGGCGCACTCCTTGCGCGTGGGGCTCCCCTACGCGGGGGACACCCCTGCGTGGCACGGCACTCCTTGTGTGCATCAGCACTGTGCATGGGCCAGCTCTACACAGGTCAAGGAGGCCCGGGGTTCGAACCGCAGACCTCCCGTGTGGCAGGCGGATGCTCTATCAATTGAGCCAACTCTGCTTTCCATACACATATACCACTCTATTATTAACGCCTTGCCAAAGTGAATTTTTTTTAAGATTAAAATTTTTTAAAAATTTCTCCCCACCCCCTTGTTTTTCACTTGCTGTGTCTGCTGGTCGTCCTTGTTTCTTCAGCAGGCACTGGGAGCCGAATCCAGGACCTCCGATGTGGGCGGGAGTGGGGGGCCTCATACCTGAGCCACCTCCACTCCCCGCTGTGTTGAGTCTCATTATGGTTTCCTCCCCACGTCTCTTGTTGTGTCACCTTGCCAGTCAGCTCGCTGCATCTCCCATCGCACCAGCTCGCTCTCTCTAGGAAGCCCTGGGAACTGAACCGGGGACCTCCCTGTGTAGGCGGGAGCCCAGTCACCTGAGCCACAGCCGCTTCCCCAAAATGAGTTTTTGGTTCTTTCTCCTTCATGGTTATCAGCCCGCTCCTCCTCCTGACTCCCTTGTCCCTTCCTAGCTCCAATTGCCTTTTCTTCTTCCTTTTTTAAGTTTCCTTGAGCCGTGTGCTTGAGGAGTAGCTTCTCCCTGTTCTTCCCCGCGAGGAGGTTTGCGTCCCGGGCTCCGAAGGCCCGGTCTCCGCCCGCCTGCCGCTGGCTTCCGACCCACTCGCGGCCTTGCCCGCAGACGCTGCGCGCCAGCTTGCGCCCCGCCGCTCGGTGCCTCTGCTCTTCCGCTTTCCTTGCCCAGAGGTCTGCGGTGCCCCTCACCACCTCCCGGTTAGGTGGGTGTCAGGCACCGGCAGCCTCCGGCACTGCAGGCCTGGCGTGGACCTGCCTCCCGCCTGCTGACCTGACCCTTCCTCCCGCGAGCCTGTGGCACCCGCTTGTCCACACGTGTGTCCGCACGTGGAGGGCGAGCAGGCGCACGTGTGCGCTGCTGCTCGTAGCCCGTGGCCTCGGGCGCGCCCTCGCCCGGGCCAGGGCTTTGTGGGCAGTGACCGGGCGTCCCGAGTGTCGTGAGTGTCCACCTGGGGCATCCTCCAGGGGCTCCGCAGACCTCCCGCTTGTTTCCTCAGCCCGTGCCCCGAATCGCCACGCAGTCGCCCTCGTGGGCGCAGCGGCCAGGATGGAGCAGGCCAGCCCGGCTGCCACTGGTGCTGCCCGCACGGAGCGGACCCCGCGCTGTGCCAGCCACGCCTGCCGTCCTGTCGAACGTCCCGCTCTGATGATGAGCTGTGACGCAGGGTGCCGCCTTCTCCCTCTGTGTTCCCCGCGTTACACGCTTCTATTTTCAACTTGTTAGTCCTATGACTGCTAAACTTTTAGGTGCTTGACTGTTAATGTAGTCCTGCTGTAATAGCCCACTGCCAGGCAAGGGGCGCTCTGTAAAGAGAACATGCTCCTTATTCTGAGTGTCTGGCTTTATTCTCAGTTTTACATTTCATTTTGATTCATGATATCAGCGTGAAAAGACTAAAGCTAAGCTGGGAGAAAATAGTCTCTTATGATCTCCCACAGATCAGCAGCACTTCACATCTTACGAATAGCAAATCTATTTTCTCCCACTGTGCTTTCATTCTCTTAGGAAGTGCTGTATCTTTAGAGGAAAATTTTATTTATTAAAACATCACAGAAGGCCAAAGAATTTGAGAGAAAATGCGTACGCCCGTGTCCCCCTCGCTCCCCCAGGCCCTTCAGCCGGTGCGTCCTCGGGCCCGGCAGCTGCGCCCGCCTCGCCCCAGTCGGCCCCTCGGCCGTCCCCCGCAAGGGGTGGTGGTTTCGCCTCGGGGACATTCTGCTGCCAGAGTGCAAGGCAGGGGGTGCAGCGAGCCCAGCCCTGGGGACGCCCGGACGCCACCCAGGGCGTCCCCGAGGCTCCGGAAGTGCCCCGGCGGCAGGGCTGCCCCCGAGGACGGTGCAGGCCGCGGCCCCACACAGCGCCCGCCTCCCCTTGCGCCCTCCCCGGCCTGCCGGTGCTGTCCCGCCAGGCCGGTCCCCAGCCCGCGTTCTGATGTTGTCTCCCCACGTAGGGCGGTCCTACGTAAACCCTTCCACCTCTCCAGGCCGTTGTCAGGTGATAATGCCGTGTAAACACGCGGTGCTGTCACTGCTGCCAGCGCCAGAGGCGCCTGGCCATGCAGACGTGGTTGGAACGACAAGGACCGGGCCCCAGCGTGGGAGCAGGGTCCCAGCTGCCGCCCGGTGCGTGCGCTCCCAGCCCCGCTGGTCCCTGCGTGCTCTGTCCAAGTCGCGAAAGAAAAGCGGTGGAAGCACCGCCTCGTCTTTTAGATGTAGAGGCTGGCGACAGTTACTGACCTCCTGGATTTAGTAAGTTTATAGCCTAGAGATCCACCAAGGAAATGGGTGTTAATCTCGAGCTGCAGTTCCTTTCCTACCCGGAACGTGTGCCTTGAGGGGCGGCGGCCTGGAGCGGGGATGCAGACGACGTGGAAACGCGCTGTTTGTCAGCCTGCGAGGCGCACACACCACAGCTGTTCCCAGTCAAATAAATCCTGCATTTCAAATGGAAAATGACCATTCCTGTAATATAAATAATTCTTCCGTAAATATGGGAAAGCGTATTTTTTTCCTGCGCCGCACCCCTCTTGGCCCCCCGCCCGTGTGCCCCATTCTTGCCTTTTGTTGTCGCCGTGGGCGGGTGGTAAGATACCTGGGAGCTCTCCACCGGCGGGCGCAGCGGGGTGGCCTCGCCTCGGGCTCCATGTGTCTGTCCCCCGCCACAGAGACCCCCAGCCGGAGGTGGGACGCGGGAGCCCCCAGCAGCCGCCCGCCCCCTGCCTGCCCTGGCGGCTGCTGTCCCTGTGGCCTCGGAGCCGGAGCCGTTGCTCGCGGGCCCGTGGGCTCGGGGCGGGGCAGGCCTGGGGTCTTTTATTTTTATTTTTTTCAATGTGAGCTGGTAAAGCTGTTCTGAAGCATTGTCAGATCCTCATCTTTCACACTTTATAGGAAAAAGTGCTTTTCTGGCCTCTTAAATGATTTTCCCAGTCTCCTGTGAAGCTTGTGGTGGCAGGTGTGTGATAGCACTCAGGTGAAGAAGGCAGGGGAGGTGGGGGAGCGGGATCAGCACCTGCTGTGCACCTGCCGTGCGCCTCCCCCTGCAGCTCGGGCTCCACTCCAGCCGCGGCTGCCAGTGCGGGAATTGGAACCCCAGTTTTCTGTACGAGGTGGAGAAAGGGGAGGGCGGGGCCCCGCCCGCGCTGTCCCGCAGTGGGACCCTCGGTCTCGATGACCTGAAAGCCGGGGCTCCCGGAGGAGTCGGGCCGCGACGGGGGCCAGCCCCTGCCTCCGGGCGCCGCGCTCTTCCCTGCCGGAGCCCGGCGTTTGGCAGCGCACGCCCGGCTCTCCGTTCTGACGTCCCGCTTCCCTGCAGGTCCGCCGGGAGGCCGTGGGGACAAGCGCGCCGTCGGCGGGGCCGGCGGCCAGAAGCAGCGACGGGCCGGCGGGGCCGCCCCCCCAGCGGGCCCAGGAGCCTCCAGAAGGCCCCCCCAGCCCGCTGAGCGAGGCCTCCAGCGGCTACTTCTCCCACAGCGTCTCCACGGCCACCCTGTCGGATGCCCTGGCCCCTGGCCCTGACACCGCGGCCCCAGGTGGCCCAGCCCGCAGCTGCCCCCCCAGCCCCCGCCCTCAGGGCCCGCCCGAGGCCGGGCCTCCAGCGCCCGCAGCAGGTGCCCGGGCAGAGGGCCCCCGCCCCGCCCAGCTGCAGGGCCGCGCCGGCCTGTCGCTGGCCACATGGCCCGGGCAGGCCACGCCGGGCGCCGGCGCCTCGGAGGCCGAGGACCTGGCCTCCTCCGAGAGGCCTGAGGAGGCTCCGACAGCGGCTCCCTTGCCCATGGACGCGTCGACTCGTTTTTCCACCCGTGCCCCCCAGAAGGAGCCATCCAGCCCGCCGATGGCAGCAGCCACTTCTGCTCCTGAGCAGCCCGGGCGGCCAGGGGGGCCCCCGCTGATGGCCACCTACTCAGCGAGGGATGGCCCGGCGCCCCAGCTGCCGCCCGCGCTGCCCACCCCAGCCTCTCCGTTCAGAGTCCAGAAGGTGCGGCCCTCCGAGCTGAGATCGTTCACGCGCCTGCTCGGCGGGGACCCCGACTGCCCCGCGGGCGCGGGGGACAGCGGCTCTGGGGGGCCGGCCCCGGGAAAGCTGGACGTCGCCGCCGACTCTGAAGGCGCTACCGAAGTCCCCGAGTGGCTCAGAGAGGGGGAGTATGTCACCGTCGGCGCGAACAGAACAGGCACCGTGAGATACGTCGGGCCAGCGGACCTGCAGGAGGGCATGTGGGTTGGCGTGGAGCTGGACGTGCCTTCAGGTAAGGGCTCCTTGCCGGGAGCAGGTGCTTGGCGCAGGGGGAACCTAGCAAGGTGCTTGGGTCCAGCCGGGAGAGCCTGCCCGGGACCGGGGCTGCCCTCTGTGCCCGAGCCGGCCAAAAACCTGCCGTGGGTCTTTGGACGCATCATTTGACCTCTAACCTCAGTGTCCCCACTTTTCAAAATTAGGAATTTTCACTAGCTAAGAGTTCCCTAGGCCTTTTAGAGAGTAAGGTTCCCTTTTTCAAGCTCCAGAAATTTCTCAGACACCCAAGATGATAGCAGTAAAAAGCTGCTGACAATTCGGCAGTGGTTTTAGATGCACTTGTTTCGTAGTCGCAGAAGTGTCTGCTGAGCCGCGCTGGTCAGCTGTACTTGCCGTGCGTGCTCAGGTTACAAACAGCGCCAGGGTGCTCAGACTCCTCCTTCTGATGACTTCCCAAGGCTCTTTGGCCCAAAGGTTGGACCCTCAGGGCGAGATGACCTAAGACGGGTGCATGCTTGCAGCTGTCCTAAATCTTACTACAGCGTGGCAGATTCTAAGAATGAATGAGGGAGCAGCTGTGCTCAGCGGTTAGTGCCTCCTTCATGTGTAGAGGTCCTGGTTCAATCCCCAGGCCCCCCTGAAAACAAACAAAACAAGTAGGTCGTCATTCTAAGAGCTGAGGGGACAGGGCTTACGGCAATTCTGTCCTTCATAGGTTTCACTTGTTTGCTTTAAACAGTTTCATGGAAATATATTTAATAGACCATAACATTCACCTGTTTAAAGTGTACAACTGATTCATTTTTTAGTATATTTACAGAATTGTGCAACCGTCGCTACAGTACAAACTTAGAACGTTTTCAGGCCCCTGAAAAGAAATCTCTTGCCCTTTAGCAGGAATTCCCTTTCCTGCCATAGGCAGCCATTAATCTACTTGCTTTCTCTCTAACTTTGTCTATTCTGTACATTTCATACAAATGAAATCATGTAATGTGTAGTCTTCTGTGACTGCTTTCATGTGAGCGTGATGGTTTTGAGGTTCATCCCAGTCGTAGCATTTACTTCATTCTTTTTTATTGCCAAATAGTTCTCCCTTGTATGGATACACTACCTGTTGTCTATCCATTTTCAGTTGTTGGTTCTACTTTTTGGCTCTTCCTTTTTTTTAGGAGGTCCCAGGAATTGAATCCAGGACCTCGTACATGGGAAGCAGGTGCTCAACCACTGAGCTGCACCTGCTCCTCATGGCTCTTCTGAACAATCCCGTGGCGAGCATTCATGTCCACATTTCTGTGTGGACCTCTGTTTTCATCTCTCTTGAGTCTATACCTAAGAGTCAGTTCTGTGTTTAACATTTTGAGGAACTATCAAGTGTTCTCCACTCTCACCAGTAGTGCATGAAGTGCCACATCCTCTCCAACACTTGTTGTCCACCTTTCTTAGTAGTCATCCTAGTAGGTGTGAAGTGGTATCTCGTGTGTTTATTAGAGATGTAGATTTACAGAAAGATCAGGCACAAAATGCAGTTCCCATATGCCCACCCCTCTCCCCTTACTGTTTTGCCTTAGTGTGTTGCTTTGTTACAGTTGCTGAGAATATTATTAGAATGTGCTAGTAACTGTAGGCCACACTTTACATTAGGGTTTCTGTGTTATGGTTTTTAAAGTTTTAAAAAAATCTCTAGCAACATATATACCACCTAGACTGTCCCCTTTTAACCACATTCAGATATATAATTGAGTGGTGTTAATTGCATTCACAATGTTGTGTTACCAGCACCACTATCCATTACCAAAACTTGTCCATGACCCCAAATAAACACTCTCTGCACCAATTAAGGAATTAACTCCCATCCCATACCCCACCCTGGCCCCCGGTAACCTTTATTCTAGTTTCTGACTTATAAATCTGCTAGTTTTAGTTATTTACTATCAGTGAGATCATACGATATTTGTCCTTTTGTACCTGTGTCACTCAATATGATCTCTTCGAGGTTTAACCATATTGTCGCATTATCAGAACTTCATTCTTTTTTAATGATTGAGTCATAGACCTCTGTGTGTGTCTACACCACGTTTTGTTCATTCATTTATTGATGGCCATTTGTGTTGCTTCCACCTTTTGGCTATTGGGAATACTGCTGCTGTGAACATCGGTGTAAAAGCCCCTGCTTTTAGTTATTTGGGGTGCACCCCTGGTCAGACAAGAGTTCAGCATCCAGCTTTCTGAGGACCCACCTAGCTTTCCCACAGCAGCTGCACGTCTCACATTCCCACCAACAGTGTGTGAGGGCTCCTGCGTCTTCACGTCTCTGCCAGCACGTGTTGCTCTTCCCTGTTTCACGCAGACGTGCTAATGGGTGGCATCTCACTGTGGTTTTGATTTACGCTTCCCTAGTGGCTAATGACGTTGAGCATCTTTACCTGTGTTTATTGACTCTTGTATATTCAAGAAATGTCTATTCAAATCCTTTGCCCATTTATTAATTTGGTTATTTCTCGTTCTGTTATTGAGTTGTGGGATTTAAAAACTGTATTCTAGATACAGGCTCCTTATCAGAGGTTAGCAAGTATTTTCTCCCATTTTTTGGGCTGTCTTTTCATTTTCTTGATGGTCCTGTTTGAACAGCAGATGTTTTGAATTGGGATGCAGCCCGTCAGGCGGTTCTGCTTTCCGTCCTGTGTGTGGCAGGAGTGGCGCTGGGCCCGTCGGTCTCCAGGAGCACGCCCCTGTGTTGGCCACGCTCGGCTTTGTTGTTTATCAGAGACGTGGACTCACACCCTAGTCCATCCTGACCTCAGGCCTTAGCAGCATCATTTGTCTTAATAACGGGGCGACCCCGCACAAAAGCGGGTGTGGGGGGCGGTGTCCCGTCAGCGCAGCTAACGGTGCACCCTCTCGAGGAGGCCCGCGCAGCCTGGCGGCCCTGCTCTTGGCCAGCGGACATGGAGGTGGAGAGAGCGTCGCAGAGCAGAGCGCGAGCCGGGGCAGGGGCAGCGCTGCGGGATGTCCACTCTGGACACGGGGAGTCGCCTTGGTGCGCTGGGAAACCGAGGCCACGGAAGGGCCTGACGGCGCCGTGGCCGCAGAGCAGAGCCCGCTGAGGGCGCTTGAGCCCCGCGGCCTCGCCGGCCCAGGACGTGCCTAGTGCTGCCCCTCGTCTTGGGCCGCACGCGTAGATGTGACGCCACGGCCGCCTTTAGACCTAGTTTTGACAGAGAACATCTTGACTGTAAGTGGCTCTAGAAGATTGGTGCAGCACAGACTGGAATGTTTTTAAAAATCTATTGCTAAGGGGGATGGGGAAGAAAGTTTTTACGTGCAGTTGAGCTCAAGAATTAAAGGGGAATTGGCAAGTCAAGGAATGCACCTGCAGTAAGTGAGCGCTGGCGACGCTCAGCTGCGGCTGGAGCGTGAGGACGCCTGGGCGAGACAAGCAAGTACCTGACCTGAAACGATGTGCGGCGCGGAGAGGACCGCCAAGGCAACAGAGGCCAGCCGGGCACATCCGCGAAGCCCAGGGGGGTGTCAGGAGGCCGTAAGGAGCCGTCAGGGAGCGGAGGGAGGACGTGGGGATGTTTCAGTCACTCAGGGGCGCCCAGGCGCGCTGTGGCGAGACCCCCCGAGACCCCCCGAGCTGGGGCCGGGCCGGGCGGGCCTGGGCCACGGTGCGGACTTTGACTTTTTGGCGGACTCTGATGGGAAACCCTTTGAGGGTTTGAGCAGGTGGGGGGATCCGCTGGAGGTTTAGAAAGTTCGCTACCAAACACTTTTCTGAGAACAGTCTTAGGTGGGAGAATAGAAAGGGGAAGGTGGGGGGGCTGGAGGCGCAGGACCGTGGCCGGGGGTGGGGGTCAGATCCGGGGGGGCGGCGGCGCTCTAGGGCGGCCGTGGAGACGGAGGCGGCTGGGAGCGCGGGGGTGACGGGGGCCGTGGGGGGCGCGGGGGGCCGTGGGTGGCGCGGGGGAACGTGGGGGGCGCGGGGGCGCGGGGGCGGCGGGGCAGGCGCGCGGCTGACCCGTGTCCTCTCCGCAGGCGACAGCGACGGCGCGGCGGGCGGCGGGCGCTACTTCAGCTGCCGCCCGGGCCACGGGCTGCTGGTGCCGGCCCGCGGGGTGCGCAGGGCGGCGGCGCCCCCCAGCCTGGCCGCCCTGACCGCCCTGGCCAAGGCCGAGGCCGGAGCCGCCCCGCGCGCGCAGAGGAGCCGCCCGAGCTGCGAGACGCGCAAGTCCTGGGCCAGCTAGACGGCGGCGCCGCGGGGGCCGGGGCCGGGGGTCCCTGCGGCCAGAGCTGGAGGCTGCTCCGCCCCGGGCCCTGCAGCCGAAGGTTCCAGAAGTCCGGGCCGCGCCGGCCCCCCTTCCCGCAGGCCTGGGCCCAGGAGGGCCCTCACCCCTTCCCTCACCCGCGACCCCCGACCCCGCTTCTCGGGAGGAGTCCCTGGCCGCCCGGCCCGTGCGCGCCCCGTTTCCTCCCAGCAGTTCCTGCGGGGGTCCCCCCGTCCTTCAGCCTGGAAAGCCCCCCCACCCCGTGGGCCATTTAGTCCCGTGGCCGAGGGCTGGGAGTGTATTTATTTATATTTATTTTTCAAATTCTAAAATCACTTGCGAGCCGCAATCCCTGCCCCTGCGGCGCGCGCGGGGGCCGGGAGGGGGAGCCGCGGGGACGCGCCAGCGGAGGGGGCGCTCCGGGGGTGCAGCCCCGGGTTCTGGGCGGGCCTGGAAGCCCCCGGCTCCTGGGCCCCGCAGCCCCCGCCCCCGCCCCGACGCCGCAGCCCTGCCCGGGCCTGGAGCGCGCCTGGTGCCGCGACGACGGCCCCCCCGCGGACCCCCGCCCGGCGCGGCCGCCTCCGCCATCTGACCCTGAAGCGACGCCTGCGCCCGGGGCTCCGCCGAGGACGTGGGGACGTCGGGAGGGCCGCGAGGAGCTGCCTCCAACCCGCCTCCGGTGGGCGCAGCCCAGGGGGCCCCCCGCCCCTCTGCCCCCAGGCGGGCTCCCCCGGGGGCCGTCCCCGCCGCCCCGGGCGCACCTGCGGGGGTGCCCCGAGCCCACGCCCCGCCCGGGTCCTCCCCGCCTGCGTCCACGCGCGCCCCCTCCTCGGCCGCAGCAGGCGGGCCGCCCTGGCTCTGCCCCTCGGGGCGCACCTGCCTGGGGACGCGGGGTCAGGGGTCCCTGGAACCGTGGGCGCCGCTTCCCGCGGGGCTCCTGGCTCGCCCCGCAGCGCCCCAAATCGAGGAAGGACTGGAGCGGCCGCTGCAGCCCGGCCTGGACGCGGGGCGCGCGGAGCTCGGAGCAGCGCCCTGGCCGCCCCTCCGTGCCGGGGACCCCGTGCCGCACAGCCCCTACCCCGGCCTCCCGCACCTCGGCCCCGCGGCCTTGCGTGGACGCCCCCAGGCCCCGCGCAGCTTCTCCACGAGCTCGGCTGCTCCTGGGGGGCGGGCAGGGCGCCCCCCCCCAGCTCCCCGCACGGGCGAAGGGCCTCGCGCTGCTGCAGCCGTCGGGCCCGGCGCCCCGCGGCCTCCTGCCCGCTCGCTTTGCGCGCAGCGCGGCCCTGGCTGCGAAGAGGCCGCGGCGGGGCACGGCCGGGGCGTCCCGGGCTCCCCGGGGCGGGGGACGGGCCGTGCGGGGCGGAGGGGCCCGTGTCCTGGCAGAGAGGCCGCCCCCGCCCGCCCGAGCGCGGCCCCGGCGCGGGGTCCTCGGGGCCCAGGCGTGGCGGGGCCTCTCCTCTTCCTCGTGAGCGCTGGTCGCTGAGGGGCTCGTCCTCGATGACGCTGACCGTCACGGCGGGGGCCTCGCTTCCCGCTGACGCCGCGCGTGGGCCCCTGTCCCCGCGTCCTGCCCGCCGCGCCCCGCGGCCTCTGAATAAACGCTCCTGACCCGCCTGACTTTGCTTCTTGCTGTCGCCGTCCCCTCCGGGGCTTCGTCTCGGGCCGCAGACCGAGCGCCCCGCGCCCCCGCCCGCGCCCCCGCCCCCGCCGCGCCCCCGCCCCCGCCCCCGCCCCTGCCCCTGCCGCGCCCCCGCGCCCCCGCCCCCGCCCCTGCCCCTGCCGCGCCCCCGCGCCCCCGCCCGCGCCCCCGCCCGCGCCCCCGCGCCCCTGCCCGGGTGGTGCCGACGCCCCCGGAGCGTGACCCAGGCCTGGCCCCCGAGCGCTCGCGGAGCCGGAGCCAGAGGCGCCTCGGGTGGCCCCAGACCGGGTCCCTGGGCCCCTGGCGGGCGGCGGGAGGTGGGGGGCGGGGGTCCCCGGGGACAGCCCACCCTCCGCGCGGGGTCGACGGCGCAGGGGCCGCCC
Organism: Dasypus novemcinctus; assembly: GCF_030445035.2. Classification (NCBI taxonomy): domain Eukaryota; kingdom Metazoa; phylum Chordata; class Mammalia; order Cingulata; family Dasypodidae; genus Dasypus; species Dasypus novemcinctus. The sequence goes on from NC_080697.1 coordinate 61,567,901, forward strand.
CGAGGCCGCAGGACGGAGGAGGCCGCGGAGGAGCGCGGGCGGCGGGGCTGGTCGCGGCCCTCGCGGCACCGCCCGGCACCGCGGGGCCGCCTTTCCCGGCCGCGAAGAGCGCGCCCCGCTCGGACCCCGCGGCGGCCCCCGGCTCAGCGGCCTCAGCGCAGGGCGGGAGGTCGCCGCGTCGCGCGGGGCCAGGCGGGTCTTGGTCCTTCAGGGTCGAGACGAGGAAAACCCCGCGGCCGAGCGCGGGCAGTGGCGGGGGCCGGCGGGGCAGGCGCGGCGCGGGGACGCGTGCGGGGGCGGGGGGCGCGGGGCGGCCCCTCGGTGGGCTGCGGCCTCGGCCCCGCGCCGCCCTGAGCGGAGCTCCGCCCCGAGCCCGGAGGCCGCGGCCCCGCCGGGTGTCCGCGCAGCGCCGCGATCGTGCAGCCCGTCGGCCCGGCGGGAGCGCGCGCTCCAGGGACGGCGCCGACCCCCGGCGGGGTGGGGGGGCTCCTGCCGCTGCTCCGAGCCCCGCCACGCTGAGGCCCCTCGGGGCGGGCCCTGCGGGGAGGCTCCCCTAAGAGCGAGGGGGGGGCGCCTCAGGGACGGGGGGGTGGCCTTGGGGCAGGGGAGGGGGCGCGGGGCCGGGCTTCTTCGCGTGTTCTGCTCGCGTGCGCGAGGGCAGGGGCCCCGACTGCTCAGGTTTCCTCCCGGGGAAGCGGGTGAATTCGAGGCCACTGGTGGGGAAGGCGCGCTCTGGACCTCGCCTGAGCTTGCTCCCGGCCACTGGGACCTCGAGAAAGGTTTTCGCTTCCCCGCGGGGGCACAGCCCTGGCTGGCACGTCTGAGCTGCAGCTCAGGGCGTGCCCTGGAACGGGCGAGTTCAGAGGGATGGGGTTTAGCGGCTGGAACAACGAGGAGAAAGGACGTGCTCGGCAGTGCGCCGGGCGGGCGGGTCAGGGCTTAGGCGGGGCTGTGCGCCCCCAGGTCCGTGCACCGGCGCGCACCGGGGCCGGAGACGAGGCTCGGGGCTGCGGCTCTTTGCGGAGGCCGTGACGCTCCAGACCGCGCTGCCGCCCTTGGGTCCAGCCACTGTCCCACCCCAAGAAATGCCACCAGTCTTTGTTCAGTTATACATTTTATTCTCTAATAGGTACAATACTAAAATAAACACAAATTAAAAAAAAGTTTTATTAAAACAAAACTGTACAAAAAAGCGGTATACTACATTTTAATTACAGAACAGTCTACTGTCCAAAAGGCACTAATCCAGAAGAGGAGACACAACGGAACGGGCCTCGTGTGAACTATTTTCATCAATACAATGGAGCGCTTGCTTCTTCGCCATTTACATCTAGAAACAAGGGCTTTTTGCTACAGTCGTTACACGTGTTATAAATATGAGCCCTACGGGGAAGGTGCAGTATCGCCCCGCCTCGAGGCTGCCGCAGGAGGCACCGGGCGGCGGGCAGGGGCTCCTCCCCGCTGGGCCTCCCTGGCTCCGGCGCTGACCCGCTTGCGTTTTAGCACCAGGAAGGCGGCTCTGGGCCCGCGGGAAGCCAGGGCTAGAGGCACCTGCACCTGCCCCGGGAAAGGGTCGAAGCGACTCTGGGGGGCCGGGCCCTGGGCAGAGCACCCCCCCACGCAGAGCTTCCCCCAGCGGGGGGTGGGGGGCGGCCCTGGCAGGGGGGCCGCGGCCCGGGGCGCAGGGCGGGCAGGCGGCCTCCCTCCTGCGGGAGCTCAGCCTGGGCGCACCGTCCACTGGCCGTGCTCTGGGGCCGGGACAGGGCTTGGGTCCGCGTCTGCCCCTGTGGACTGGCCCGAGGAAGGGGGATACTGCAGCTTCCGGACAGTGTCACACAGTGAAGACGAAGACGGGCGGAGGGTGCAACCAAACGGGAGACAAAGAAATGGGATCAAACCAAAGCTCTTCTCACAGCATCCTATACTACATCCTCCTTCTGCTTAGCAGAAAATTGTACGTACACAAAAATACAAATACACAATTTTGTAGAACAGTCTGATTTTAATATATTTATATATATTTATATTTATACGAGTGGCAGGTTAGTTCATTATATAGAGCTTTTTGCACTTTTGGCTCATATGCAACAAGGCTTATAAATTCAGCTTTAGCTTTCATTCAGGTTTTATAGCTTTTGAAGAATTGTTTTCACATTTAAAGCAGCATCCAATTTGCACTAGGAGTTTGTGGTGATTATAGGGAAGGGGTCAGGAGGTGACCAAGGGGCGGGCGGCGAGGACGGACATTCCAGTGTGTGGCCACGTGGGAGGGCGGGACGGCGCGCCATGACGACCCTTGAGGTAGACGGACCTCGCAGCAGACGCGGCAGGTGTGGCTCGCCTTCAGGGAGGCGGGAGGAGAGGCCAGAGGAGGCGCCCAGTGGGGACACCAAGACTTAAGACACCGCGGCCAAGGCAGGGAGGGTGCTCTGGCCCCGGTCCTGCGGACAGGCCCCACGCTGTTCAGAGCCTCGAGTGCTGGGTGGACGCTGCGCTCAGGCAATCCCAAGGCGTCTGGTCCACGGCATCCGATCACACGGCGCCTGCTTTCCGTGCTTTCCACCTGGCTCTCCCCGGCGAGTTCCCGCCACCAGCAGTGGAGCGCAAGCCGCTCCCTGGCGCAGCCTCGCTGGAGTGCTCAAGTGCAGTCGAGGGAAGGGACCGCGGCTTCTCTTCCTGCCTGGACTGCCTCACTGCCCGCTGCCCTCTGCTGCTCTCACACTCGTCTCTTTTCAGTTACTACCAGGGCAGCTGACGAGCACTGGGGAGAACCTGTAAAAGCAAACACCAGCCCCCATAGGCCCGGCCCCGCCTGGCCCCGTCCTGGCCCCTGCGGGGCGCCCAGCAGGCCTGCGGGTGTCAGGTGGGAACGCCCAGGGTCTGGCTCATCCACCTCAACAAAAAAGCTGGACTACTAGGAAAATAAAGTGCCTGGGGAGAGATTGTTCCGTTTTGCAAAGCCTTCTAATGTACAGTAAACCGCCTGGCGCTGCTTGGCCCCAACGCGGACGGCCTGGCGCTCACCCCGCGCAGCAGAGGCCGACGCTGAGGGCAGACTTCGTTACTCAGGAAGGAGCACCCGCACGCAAGGCTCAGGGGGCACCTTGGATCTCAATGGGCGCCTCCTGAGCCTCCCACCCAGGGGCAGGGCGGGAGGCAGAGGAGCCGGGCCCTCGGCTGGAACGGCGCCGAGTTAACCACCACGAGGACCGGCCGGGCCCTCCTGGACGGCGCTGCCTTTTGGAATTCTGCGGAGACTTCACCCCGTCTGCACGCACGAGTTACTGAGCTGTAGCAACATGAGTCTCCTTCAAGACTCTCCGTGAACCAAGACTAAACCACATGAACAGAAACACCCGAGAAAAGGAAACCAGGTGGCCGGCAGCCCTGCCCGCAGAGCGCGGGGCCATGGACGGGCCGGGTGCGGGCAGGGCCCGGAGGCCTGCATCTTGCTTAGGCACTTAAAACACAAGCAGAACCGTGACCTGGAGGTACTGCGCGCCAGGGAGTGGTGGCCGCGGAAGGGCGAGCCCGAGGGGTCAGAGAAGGCTGCGGGCTCTTCCAGGGGAGGCAACTATGATCTTGGCGTCTCCTGACGTGGGCCGCTTCCCACTGCAGCTGGGTGACCGTGAGCGGCGCGAGGGCCCGCTTGGGGCCAGGCCGGGGCCCTGCAGGCCACTGAAGACATCGAGGGCAGGGGCCAGGCTGTGGGGACGTGCAGGCGGGACCGGCCCCCACAGCCAGCGGCAGGAACGGCGAGGCCTGCACAGGGCAGCAGGGGCGCCCGGCAGCGCGGCCAGCATGAAGGACAGAGCGCGGGTTTGGTGTGGCGGTAGAGAGGCCCGACCACGGGGCGCCCCAGCGCTGATACACTGAAACGTGGTTTTCAAGGCGAATGACTAATAACACTAATGCTTCTTGAATAAAAGCCCACAGTGCGCGTGCTCTCACCTCCCGCCAGCCACCTGCTAATCACGTACTTGCTCCCTCAGCCCCACGAATCCGGCCTAAGAACTAAAGTGTTCAGTGTGATGCTACTGCTGTTTACACGAAGGCAGCACTAATGTAGTTTTGCTTTTAGGTTTAATAGCTTCAATGACTACAAAATGGAAAAATGACCCTTGTAAGTTGATGCTGGACTCTTAGTTCCAGTAAAGCAAAAAGTGACAGATTTTTGTCCTTAAAGGAAGCCACAAAACAAGACTGAAATTTAGACTAACCTGAATGTGAAGAGATGCTGAAAAGTCAAAGGGAGGAATAAAATCTTGAAATGAAAGTTCCATGTCTTGTCTGGTCATGAATATGTCTGAAACTCATGTGGTACTTCCTACGGAGGAGCCGAGCAGTGCCCGATCCACAGTGTCAACCAGAGATGCACGATCTGGACCAGCACTCAACCGGAAGGTGCACGCCTTCTTCCCTCCAAATTAAGGTGTTTTTTTTTGGGGGGGAGGGGGAGTAGGGGAGTAAGAATGGAAAACCTTGTTAGCCAGCTAATGAAAATGAATGTTCTGGGACCGTCAATCCTACCGGTCGCCACGGTGGAGCCCCCACGCTGCGGCTTTGCTCCCCAACGCCCGCACTTTCCTCGGCTGTAAGGAGGCCTGTGACTCCAACAGCAGGTGCCAAGACAAGGGGACAAGGAACCAACAAGGGGTAGCCACTTAACTGTGAGAGAGAAAGCGGGAACAGGGGGAAACGGGGAAGAGGGATTTTAAGCTGGTGGAGGCCTCAGGCCAGCCCTGCTGTCCTCGGGGACCTGTGTCCCTTGCCTGAGGCCGTCACTGAGGCTCGCCAGCATGGCGCAGGGCGTCTCTACCCCAAAGCTCATTCCTTTGCCAGCTTCTAATTACTAGAGTCCTTATGCTGCGCCCAAACCGACCTGCCTTCGTGCAGTCGTTACTTACTGGCCACTGAAACAGGCACAGCAAACACGACTAAAGCAGAACACCAGAGCCTCTGATGCCCACAAACCCTGGAGCCAGCCTCACTGCACACGACTTCCCACCTCCAGCGTCTGTCGTGGAGGGGAAGGCATCAGGAGCTGGAATGGCTTAGAACACTCCTAAACGCTGGCAGATGCCCAGAAGTAACAGGCACTAAGAGAACGCGAGAAGAGCCTTCTGGAGAGAGAATGCAGGACCTGGTGCTCCTGGAGCGTGTGTGAATGCCAGCTCCCTGTACTCGGAGCGTAAGGCTCCTCCAGATCTGCCTCCTGGACAACAGGGGACTGAAACAAGCCTCCCTGAATCCCCTGCCTTCTGTCAGCATCACTAACCACAGAGAGAGACTAACCAGTAGCTTGTTTACTGGCTAGAAGATGGGGTGTGGAATCTAGATCATCACGATGATATGTGCAGAGGGGACAGGCACGATGACGGTGAGGCTGCAGCCACTGGGCCATCCCCGGTGCTCTTGACCACGCTCAGTGGCTTTGTTCAGAGCAGGCGCCAAGGAGGCTTTTTTCCACGTGGTCATTTTTGGTCCATGCCAGGCACCTGGCCTCGCTCAGTGGCTGCCCAGGGGGTGCTGTGTGTCCTTGAGCATTAGCATTTAGAGACACAGCAGCTTCAATCTAGTTTCTGATAGGAATAATTATTTTTGATGCTTTCTTCCAAAAATAGGTATTTCTTAGGCAAATGTTACCTGTATTTTCACTTGTTTGGGTAGGCTGGGTTGCTTTTTTATTAGGGGAAGGGGTGGGGGCTGTTGGTGGTGAAGAAGATACAAAGGAGGGTTTTTTGAGTCATCAAAGTAGTCTCTGGGAACATTTGGGAAGATAAATGTCTTTCCAACTCCAGTATTTTTAAGTAACACCATCCCATAAGCACTTTATCACGTTAGGTTTTAACCGCAGTGATAATTCAGAATGTAAGCAGATAATGAGAATGTTCTGTGGGATGTTTTAATGTATGTCTCAGAAATCAAAGAATTATACTCTAGTCAGATGTCAGAATCTCTAATCTTAAAACATAATCTAAATCCTAATGGAGATATTTAATTATTTTTCAGCAGCTTAGAAGAAAAAGGATGCTATACTCTTTGGGGTCCTAATCCATAATCATTCCAATTGCTCCAAAGACAGGAACCCAAAGCAAACAGACTCAATGCCTGCAGGTGTGCAGGGGCCTCAGGCTGCTGATTTCAGACCTCGGAGGAAGAGAAGTCTTGAGTAAAAAGCCTTTTAAAGGACCTTTTCCTGAATCTAGCCCAACTATTATACACTTGATTGTTATTGTAGATATTTGGGGAGGAACAAAAAGAAGAGAAAGAGTCTCAAGGTCTAAGGCCCTCCTTCCCAGTGGTGTGTGTGTGTGTGTGTGTGTGTGTGTGTGTGTGTGTGTGTGAAGGAAGGACAACCACACAGCAGCAGCCCACCGCGGATTCTCCTAATGAACCGTAGGTCTTAAGGCTGGGTTAGGATTCCTGCTGGTATGTGGAAGGGGTGAAGAGTTGTACAAGGGGAAGGAGCAAGATATGAAGAAAAGCAAGAGCTGTGTTCTTCACAGTGGGCGCTGAGCAAAGGGGCCTCCTGGGAACAAAAGGCTCGCGACGGCCACTGGGCACCCCGCTTGAAGACTCGCTCCTGACTTCTGCAAGTGATGGAGACAAAACCCCCTGCATATGCTGGAGAAAGGCTAGTGACTCAGCAGCTCCCATGCAGTGCGAGCCTCACGTGAGCAGAGGCGGCAGCATGGCCAGGTCAGCGGGGCTCAGGCCCCATGCCTAGGGCCCAGGGTGGGTGGAAGGAGAGAGTGGATGCGCAAGTGCCAGGGAGGCCCTCGTGGGAACTCAGGACGACAGAGCCAGGCGGCGGGTGACTCCTGTGAGAACGGAAGGGGGAAAAGCTGGGGAAGGTCCTGCATCATTTCCCGTAACTTTAAGACACTGCAAACGCCAGTACTCCATTTCCACAGTTGCTGAAAGCTGGTATGGTTGGTTTATTTGTATGTCATGTTATCTATTCTACATTGCGGTTCAATGAGGAAAAACCCTATTGAACTCATGTGTAAACTGCCATTTGATAAATACTTTCTGACTGTAACAGCAATGGAAGTACCAATCAAGGAAAAATGTGACAATTCTAGGGGCTCATTCAGCAGTAAGTGTCCTTGAGCCAGGCCCACATGGCACCCAGCTGGCTGGCAGGTGGGAGGGAGTCACCTGAAAGGCCCGTCAGTGGGCCGTTGTTCAGCAATGACTCAGTTTGGGATTCTGTCTATGGTTTCTGTCCAAAGGTGGCGCACACTGCAATTGGAGGTGAGAGAGGTTTCAAATAACTTAGAAGTCAAATAGGGGACAATAAACAAAGGCTTCCATTCTGAAGCTGACATAAATCCAGATCCTCCTCTCTCCCTCAGGAGAGCACACAGTACTACGCCATTATTTCAGTCCACTGAGCTGTTGTTCCGAATGTTCTTGGGACTATTCATGCAAAGGGAATAGGGAGTGGGAGAGCTGCCATTTTCAGTCACATAAAGGACAGAAACCCTTTTAATTATGACGATGCCAATCTGCATCTTGCTGAAACAGCTAATTACATGTCAGGAGGACACTTGGCCATTCAGAACAATTGCCATTATCTTTTTATACATTCATTTTATGCCACCCCCCTCAATTACCATGGTTACAATTCGAACAGATTCAGCCAAACCATTTGATCACAGCACACCAATGTGAATTTGATAATTATGGCTGGTTTAGAGCCACTTCTACTTTAAAAAAGAGAAAATGAAGATGGCAGCAAGGAAGCCCGCGTCCCAAGATCTTCTCAGGGGAAGCCGAGCCGTGCGTTCACACTCTAGTCAGGGCCCTCAGCCAGACGTGGACAGCCCACGCCCCGGGCTCCCAGAGCAGGCCGAACGCTGCTGTCCAGACGAAGGCAAAGAAACCCAAAAGCCTGGCATAAAAACGAAGTCAGGGGAGGGAAAAGGCAAAGCTCCTCCCCGTACCGTTCTGTTTGCTGTTAGAGAACTGGCTGATAGAGGGTGTGAAATGTGCACGCTAAGCTGCCAAGTGGTGGGAAAAGGCCAGTTCAAGCTCACCTGAATCAACTCTACTTAGTTGCTCCTTGCCTTGACCAAGTGTCCTCAGCAGCAGCCTAACAAGCAGCTCAGGACATGCACATTTTAATCCCTCCATCCACCCTCGGGTGGCGACAAGAAGGCAGCATAAGAGCTGGGTGCACCCCAGTTGTCCCTCTCTCGATTGTGAAAGAAAACCACCATTACAGGAAACTGGCTTTCTCATTGCTGGTATTTCTCATCCCTACCAAGAAAGAATAATGAAGCTGATATGGAACCTTGTCAATTTATATATGCATGTCAATACAGACACTGGACTTCAGAGCAAAGTGAGCCAGCTGCCGGCCCCTAAGACAGGAAGGGCAGACGCTGGTCACTTCAGGCTTGGAAAGAGGAAAGACTGGCCTTTCCAGTCCTAGCCTGTCTGCGCGAGAGGCGTTTCTATAACCCGAAAACCAGAAAGTCCTTCCTATCACCTTGGAATTGTGATTCTCTTGAGAGCGGTAAGGAAGTCTCTTCTTGATGACAGTCATCTTTTGAAACGAGTACATGGGGAGGGAGGCTGCACTAAGGAAAAAGTCAAGGGCCACGCTTTGACCAGCCGCCACCACGAGGTCCTCGGAGTACCACAGAGGTGTCCGTTCATAGTTGCCTCCTCTGGAAAACCTTCCGTTCTCATTATTGTGCAGTACTTTAAACTGGACAGCTTGGGTATTACTAGGTAATATAAATCAGACAGTACGGAAATTAAGTAGTAGTAAGAGGGCTTTCAGGGCATGCAGCTCAGTTTGCCAATTCAGTATGGCTGACAACTGACCCCCAAATCCTGAGTAAAACATCTTTGCCATTTAAAGAGCACGCAAAAAAAGGAATGCTTTATATGTGTAATTCCCACCCTTGCCCCACTGCATTCTCTCATCCTCCCACTCCAAAAAAGATACCACCAGCAGGCACTGGCCTAGTGTCCAACTTTCACTTGGGAAATCGTGACTAATAAATCTGGCTCAGTAAAGCTATAAATGGATTTGGCTGTTCTCAATGCAGCCTCAATGAGTACAGTAGTACAATGTTACTAATAACCAGCACTAACAAAAACAAAATAAAGACTGTCATACTGTAACATAAGATTTAAATCACAGAGATTAACACAAAACCAACACACAGTGTACAGAGGACTATTCAATGTAGAGTGCTACTGAAAACAAAACCATCAACAAGAAAAATTATTGCCTAAGAATCAGATGGGACTCACTGGGGGAAAAATACTCTGGTGTTCTCTGCATAATGAACAACAGAAAGCAATTTTAAAAGGCAGAGCCACAAGTTAAGGAGGAAGACTGCTTTAAACCAAACCATTCTTAAGACCAAAGGGAGAGTAGAAAGTTCACAGTGGGAATTGGGGTGGAGGACCGCTGATGAGAAAGGGTTCTTTCCACTGTGTGCACAGACATGTGGCCGGTCAGGGTACGTGCAACTGGCTGCAAGACAGGAAGGAGGGCGACCACGCTTGCCGACTCTGGCTGATGTCAAAGGTAAAAAAATATTCCAGCCAAGTCACTTCAAGGTGAGGACTCGGTGATGGAGCCCAGAGGAAGAGGGATGCTGTTCGCAGGCCGAGGGAGCGTGACTGGGAAGGACGGTCTATTTTATGTTTGGTGCTTGGTGGCTGGAACACAAGAGGAGAGTGTCTAAAGCCACGTCTTCCTAAAGACTGCGGCCACGGGCGGAGGCAAGCGTACCAGTGAAATCGCCTGCGCGTCTCCCTTTGAGCGTGGGTGACTCGATTCCACGAACACCTTCCCGGAAGTGAGGGCGAGACCTAGCGCCTCCTCCTTGGGCAGGCCTCCTTCCGTGGTCTTACCTCCTGAGCTCCCGGGCAGGGGTCCTGGGAGGGCTGGGGCTGCACTGGCGACAGTGCAGGGGCCGCGGGTGTGTGGGCAGGTGGACGGCTCCACCCTTGGCAGCCACTCACCGGACCAGGACAGTGGGGATGGCCTGCCTGAGGGGCCCTCCAGGGTCAGCGCTGCTGCCCGGGGCCTGACGGGACTGCAAGGTCCCTCCTCTGCATCGCCCTCCTCTGCAACCAACGATAAGCAGAACTCTCATTAGGACAACCCATCTTTAAAGGGTTTTTTTTTTAATAGAAAGGTGGAAAATCCACCCATCTGACCACAGTAATTCAATTAAAGTATCTTTAAAAACATAATAACATATAAACAAGTAACTATTGGCAAGTTTCCTCCCACCCCCCACTTTTAAATACTTTCCTCAAACAGGAAGGAAAGACCTAAAAGGGTCCTTTGGGGCCTGACGGAGTTTAGAATGAAGTAGAGAAGAGGGACAGAGCAAATGAAAAGCATGAAACAGGAATTCTGAAGACCCTGGCTACTTCTCTTTCAGAGAAATAGAGAAGTTTAGGGTTTCTATTTTAAGACCACCTTTAAAATCTGGAAAGCTTAAAAAAAACCTATTCACAGATATTTTAAGTTAAGCAGTAGTAAGAACAAAGGTGGCCTGTGAAAGACAGCCCCTGTTGAAACTGGTGACCAAGAGAAAACCAATGGTAGACTTGAATCTGGATCCAAAAGGATTAATTCTTAATCTTGGAGAAAAAGCAAAAGTTGTATGTAAGGCAGTGGTGTAGAGCAGGTGAGTCTTCTCTGATTAAGAGCTGTGGGAGCGTTCCTTCCTCCTCACCCACTGCTGCCACGATGCCGATGCCCGTGATGCCCGTGCGGGCAGAGCAGACAGGGCGTGGGGCCGCCTTCAGGGGCTCGAATCCCTTGTATTATCTGAGGCCTTTTTCTTCCTTCAGGGTCTTAAAACAATGAAACCTTTTAGCTCTTCTGTGACAATCATTGTGTTTCTTTGAGAACTGCAGCTGTCTTAAGTTTGAGACCGTTCCTTTAGAAGACAGCAAGAACAAATGGTAGTTGCAATCTCATCATAAAGAAGCTATCAATTAAAATAATCTGCTTACAATAAATCATGGAGATGGCTTGTCAGAGAGTGTGTTTTTTTCTCTCTCTCTTTTTCTTTCTGTTTCAACCAAGAACATGCAGGCAAAATTCCACCAAAATGAAGGATACATGTTATATTTCTTCTCAGTAAAATAAAATGAAAGAGGGATAATACAGTCTCCTATTTGAATCAAGAAAGAAGATGAGTGATCATTCCTGAGAATAACAAATGCTACTCTTGAATTGATTGGTTCAAGTAAAACAGGAAAGAGTGCTGTTTCACTTTTATTCTTGGAAGCTGGAAAAAGTACATACATGTTCCCCCTAAAACCCATGGACAAGAGCAGGACAGGCCCTGCCGCCAGGCCTTGAAAGTCGCAGATGCATGGAAGGTGGCATCTTCATGCCTTTTCAAAGACCTCCTCACACTTAGGTATGCAAGATCAACAGACAGACGACCTAGTTAGTGTGTGCCTGAAGTGGAGTTAGATCAGTTAAAAAAACTAACGAGAAAAGGAAAAGCAAGGAAGGTCAGTAACTTTCTCTCAATGGTTTAAGGGCGAATATATTTGGGGGGCAGAGGAGAAGAGGTAAGGAAATGGCACCTTCCTTCTATCTTAGAAATTGTTTCAGGTAATGGGCAAAAAGGTAGAAGCCCTGCGTAAGAGCCAGCTCCATGTCCCCGTTCAACAAGATTCTGTCATCTTAGAGAGGGCAGGATGAAGCTGAGCGCAGAGGTGTGCCTCTCGCAGGCACCCTGTGCTGCTCCTCTGCCCCGCAGGGACACTGTGCCACTTAATCGGGGTGCCCAGAGAGCACCTCCACACAAGGCCAGCTGATCTAATTTTCTCTGATGCATGAATAGTTCATCATTTTGCTACTAGATGACAAAGTGACCACAGGGTGACTTTATAACGCAAGTTCACTGTTTGGTATTTTGAGTTCTAAAAATGATAAAAGGATTTATCAAATATAAATATCTTTAAAAAGTAACAAAAGTGCTACATATGTGATCAAGGAAAAAAATCCCATTAGTTACTGCCGCTTAAAGTAGATTAAACTTTACAAATACTACCACATCCATTATCAATATGGCTTCCAATTATTAAACAAATCGCCTGTAGCAACACAGCCTTTCACCCTCTAAAAGGATGACACCGGCGCAGCCGCGGCCTGCACCCAGTGCGAGCGCGACTTCCCCACGCCTTCCCGCCCCTCTTGGGCATCGGTGACAGTCAGCACAACCCACAGCCCCTGGCGGCCACCAGGCTGAGGGGCTGCAGCTGATGGATACAACGACCACGTTCCTTCGCTCGCTCGGACCTTAGTGCCGTCCTCAAGAGACATTTTTGGTAGTAAGGAAAGGGCACACGCGGGTGGCCAAGCCACTTGAGTGGTGACCTCTGGAAATTTTCCAGGCAGGCACTGGTAACTGCCACACAACAAACACTGGTTCTGAGAACTGGACAGCGCCCATTAGACATCCAGCCCGTACTTTCCCCAATGCTCTCAAGCTGCATTTTTTTTAATGACTTGCTTTTTGTCTTTTTTTTAATCATGGTCCCAAAGGCAGACGGCAGTATTTCATCTATGTCACACAGCTCGTGAGAGGAAAGGCTGTCTGTGTCAGACAGGTTAACATCAACCAGCATCTGAGACTGAATTTTCCCATTGACATTCTTAGCACAGCACCCGAAGAAGTATAATCTAGCCACAGTGCGGCTGTAAGGAGGCACGGCTTATTGCAGCTGGAAATCCATCGTCCTCGGGCCGAGGCGGGGACGGTCGTGTTCTTTTACTCTGTGGACACTCCCCGATGGTGTCTGCCAGTCCTGTGCCAACGACCTCAGCTTGCATCCTACCAGTCTTGGGGAAGGAAACGGGGTTACAGACTAGTGTTACATGAATCTACAGATACCCGAGATTTTACACGTAGCCTAATACTTGAGAACTGAGGGCTAGCTAAATACCTGGAAGCACTTTCTTGGAATGCTAAGACAGAGCAGCAAGATTTTCTAGCCTCAGGGGCTGGGAGAGGAACGTTGGTTGGTTATTATTTACTGGGAATTAATACTGAGAGTATACGCAAAGGCTGAGGGCACCATGCCATCTTCACAGAACAAGACCCTAAAGGCTAACTGACGTACAGGAAACTGCAAAGTTACACCGTAAGAACACATGGTAGGACCGAGGGGAGTCTGCTAAGGTGCTACGTCTAACGCTAAGTTAACTTCTTGTGTCTAACCATCCCTGATCAGTCGTCATCCAGGGCCTCTGTCTTGATTTCGTTGGCTCCTTGTCGGGCCAATGCCAAGATAGTGTGGTTGACCGCTGCCATCTCCACGGCTAAGGAGATGGGGTCTTGGTGGTCACTGTGGCTAGTGCTGTCATCCTGGATGTGCAGAAACAAGAAACAAAACGTTATTAGAGGACTGACAAAATCCTCTAATTCACAGAAAGGCATGCGGGGGCGGGGGAAGCACAGTGTTCACGGAAGGAGACGGGGACATGCTCACGACAGAGCAAAGGTGAAGCGTATTTAAGTAGACACTGAATGGATATCGGTCCTGAGACTTACAGTTGATATTCTTGTGAGTCAACAAATAAAAAGCAGTAATTTGTTTTCTTACTGGGAATTTTATGCATTCCATGAGAAAGACAATCAAACTGGGAGCAATCGATATAAAGCTAACAGTTTGGCTCCTTCATTTTGAAACAAATGTAGAATTAATTCTTGAAGACTTACTAGTGAGCTATTAAATTCTAGATTGGTATTCTTATTAAAATTCAAGGTATTTCTCTATTGAACTGAGAAAATGAAGCAAAACTTAAAACTATAGACCAATATCTGATAGGCCAAATGTCCACTATTTTACAGATAAAAGTGCATTTTTGCCTCCAACCCCCTTCTCAATTACACAGGCCAAAATTGTAAGCACCTGAAGTGGATATAGAAAAAAATCCTTGGAATTCTCCTTTGTAAGGCAACTGTGTAACAAAGGTGTCAGGTATAGGAGGAGTGTGAAGCGCAATGTGTGAAAAAGTCACACTGAACGGAAGACTGCACTTCAGAATGTATGCAGGCCATCAAAGATGGTGTTACAAATAAGGGGAAAGTGTCTCACCTGTCACATCTTCAAGGGAAAGCTACCAAAGAGCTCTGAAAAGGGTGAGTCCCTGAGGAAAAAAGCATGGGCTGTACTGCCCTTTAGGGCATCTGTGAAAAAGATGGAAATGATCCATCTAGGTATGCAGATTGAAAAATAATAGGAATGTTTCCTGTTATAAAGAAGTTTGAGCTATACTTCTGAGTGCTAAAAGGAAAAAAGGTAACCCTTGGAAAGTGCTACCGGTTGACACTAAAAATTTCACAAATAATTGCAAACTAATGAAGTGAGAGGTATCACTGTTTCATTCTCACATTCAGGGACTGGTCTTCAGAGGTGTAAGGGTACAGAACTTCAGGCATTTCTGCAGTGCCTATGGCTCTAGGTGGTGTTTAGACGGGAAGTGGGAGAGACTGGACATGGTGGGCTATGACTAAGAGCTGGCTGAGGGGAAGGACCAACAGTCCCTTCACATTCCAAATGGAAACAAATTTTAAATCGTATAAAAATTTTATGGGGGAAAAATCACTACTCTTACTTACTGCATTATTCCATCCAGTGGCTACAATTAAATACATTATTTCCCAAGCAATGATGAATCGGTCAGGGTGAGACAAGAAGACATGCAGGTCTTGCGTTTATGAAGGTATGGGAGTGCCAAAGTGCCAGGGAGCCTCTGGAAGGACCACTCATTTTGGCACGAGGGTCCCACTGCAGTGGGGCCATAGTGGGTGGACTTCCCATTCTGTCCTGTATCGGTCCACGTTTGGGCATGGATTACAGCTGCCCAGTGGCCCTTAATGTTTCTCAAACATTGAGTGTTTGTGTGGTGAATGGTGTAACTTGCTTGTTTGGGTCAGATCCTCCTCTCTTCTTCTACCTTCTCTGCTTCTCTGCCTCCCTCTGAACTTCTTCCCTCCTCCTCCTCCCCATTGCGTACTTGCCAAGTATCCTGTTATGTGACAACAAATCCACGTGGGTGAACGATGACTTCTCACAAATTAAACAGGACAACTGAATCTTACCACATTCCTTTCAAATTACATGAAAATCTAACTAGACACATGAGCAGAGTGGGGGGACATTGTACTGCCTCCCCTCCCCCTCCCCGCACCACACCCCCCCAGGTTGAGCTGTCACACCGTCCCACCGCTCTGTGACCCAGCACCTCTGCTCAGTAGCTCACCTGCTCTGAGTAGTCGTTTCCATCGACATCGTCACTGTTGGAATGGCCTCCTGGGCTCTGTACATCTATCCCATGACTCTCCAGGATTGCTGCTTCTTCGAAAAAAGCATATAGATCCCTAAATTTATCTGTTACATTATTATAATGGCTGAAAGTCTTAATTGATTTTTGTATTGAGGACATTAGAATGTAATTAAATAGGAACCCAGATTCCTCTACATTGTATTCCTTTTGAATTTCAGGGAGAGGAAATCCAACTGTGCATGGGTAGGGGGAAATACACACTTGCCATTCTGGAGTCCCTGCTGCTAGGTATATTAAATCTGAGAAGTTGACTCTTAGATGCTTAATAAATACTTGTTTAGCTCTCATTCTTGGTGGTCTACAAAGAATTTGAGAAGTATAATGATGAACATGAAGTTTGGGTATATGTGAAATACAATTTTACAAGTTCAAAACCAACACTCCATCCCAATCTCACCAATTCTAATTATTTAAATGGTCTTGTTATCTATTGCCTTTTACTGCATTCCTTGTCTATTAAACCTTTTTCAATTTTATTAATCAGAGATGATGCCTAGTTGCTAAATTGTGTCCCAGTATAACACAGAAGCTTAGAGTATCATGTTATCTCTCTTTAAGGCCCTAAAGTATCTTGAATATATATCACAGAAGGCACTGGTCAGAGGCCATGTCTACTTCTGTATTCTGGAACATTAAAAGCAATGAATTTTTTAGAAATAATAATACTATTATTTAATAAAAATAGTGTACATAATATTAACTGGGTTATTAAAAATACAGTGAAGAAAAACCTAATTCTTGTTAGGCTTAAAAGTTAGGACTACTTAGATCTGCAGTTTCTAAACTGAAGCCACTCTTAAACAAACACGATGCTCGTTACCCGCTTCTGAAGGAGAAAGCAGCCTCTCTGATACATTACCGATATTAGCTCTCCTCTTGATCTCCTTCCGCCTGTTAGCAAACCAATTGTACACTTTCAAGGAGGTAACTCGTTCCAGATCTGACAGCTTTCTGCCTGTGAATGCACACAATAAAATTCAGGTAGTCTCTATCTGGGACCCAAGAATGAACTCGTTGCTTTTGATTGCATTTATTATGTCTGTGGGGGTGAGGTTTTTATTTTATTTTTAACTTTCCCTACTACCACGTTCATACTCACATTATTAGATGAACATATAAGTGAGTACTTGAGTAGCAGCTGATAACATAATATGCTTCAATTTAGAAAGCCACACAGTGGTCAAGTGTCCAGAAAGCCAGCCTGCTGGGTGTCAGGTCAAAGTTCAACTTAGAGGATCACTGGGGCTTTGTTTAATTAGCATCATTCTAGATGAAAACGGTATTCTGCATCAAGTTTTATCATAACGTTTACTTATATCTTTAAGGCCTTATGCTAAATAGCTGCTGTCTTAGAAGATATGATACAGGTGTTTTAAGACTACAGGTGGCTCTGACCATCCATTATCACATCTCTGCTGAAATGCACAGCACAAGTCAGTCGCATTTTAGATTTATCTCCTTTGCTGTCAAATGTCACTTCTCACTGATAGCACCATGCTTGCCAGTAAATGACCCACTTGTACAATTCCCCTCCCTCCATCCTTTTCAATTTTCAGCTTTTAATCCATAGTGGGCTGGAAACCAGAAAACAGGTTCATGAGGGCCTTGAGGATGCAGGGCCAAGGCACTTCCCAGGGAGAGCTCAGGGCCCCGCTGGCTCCTGCCTGGTGTGAAGTTGAGGAGCCAGGTGTACGCTTAGCTGGAGTGAGCCTGGAGGTCTGGCTTGCCGAAGGCCCACCTTCTAATTAGGGGAGAACAACTGCAGTTTAATTATTATAAAAATCTATACTTTTAGATATGGCTTTTAAACCAATCAAAATAACCGACCAAATGGAGTGCAAACTTATACTAACTGAGAATGATTTCTGGTAACAAAAACTGTAAAATGTGGAAGACTATTGCAGCACAAGGAAGAAAGTACATATGAACTGTGTAAGTGGCTCTGCTGACTTACAAAGGAACAGTAAGGAAGGACTTCAAATTGGAACCCCCCAAGCTTTTCCTCATCAGTAAAAGAGATTCCAACCTGGGAAGATAGACACCAACTCCAAAAAGAACTCCTCCTCAAAAGACAATACAGAATTATACAATTTACAACAAATGTAAAAAAAGTCTGCCTCAACCTTTTAATTAACCTGGTTAGAAAAAGCAGCCCACATTTTATTGGAAAAATAATGCTCAGGTCTCTTATCTTATGCAGGTCAATTCCAGGAAACTTTCCAGTGTGCGAGTTTGAGTTTGAACAGCAAGATAACATCCCTGAGAAGTGCATTTGAAAAAGAAAGGGCAGTAACTACCTGCAGAATGGTGGCAGCACCTTGGGAAGAGAAAGGAGATTCAGAGCCCTAAAGGCTGACCCGAGGCACAGAGCTCCACCACGAGGCAAAGCTGTGCTTGGCCTTACCTGGCTTCTGGATAACTGCATTGCAAGCATTTGCAATTTCTTCTCTCTTTGCTTCATCTGGATATTGATTCTCATTGAAATAACTGTAGAGGCAACCAATAAAGACAAAAAGTTTCTACTTAATGTGCTCTCACTTCATGTTTTATTCTTTGAGATGTAACACGAACGTGTCTAGACCAGTGCTGTACAGTACGGCAGCCAATACTCCCACATGGCTATTAAAACATTTGAAACGTAGCTACTGTGACTGAAGAAACGGATTTTAAATTTCATTTAATTTTAGTTAATTTAGTTACATGTGATTAGTGGCTACTGTATTGGACAGCACTGTATTGGTCTCGGCATTCATGCTTCATTAAAAGATGACGTCGTGGATGTGGAGTTCAGTGCCTTGTCAGTGGGCCCTACTTTGGAATTTGTGCTCCTGAGTGTGATGGAGCTGGACTCAGGTGTGACCTTCCTTCACTTTTACTGAACCTGTAGTTGGTGCTAGGGATGGTGCATACTTAGGAGGACTTGAATCTCTGGACTGCCCATGTGCCAGCTGGGCCCTGAGCCTCAGCAGAGTGGCGACTCCTACTCTCTAGTTTGTTGGTCTTACCCAGCTCAGCTAACAGGGAGGTGAAGAGGGTCAACCACCACATGAGGGAGCCAAGAGTGCCTACAACTGCAAGCAGAGGAATCGCACCCACCATCCATGTGGGATCTAAGCCCCCTCTTGATCTAGAGGTGGAGGGGATATCACCATCCCAGGGCCCACAGGATGGAGGAATAGAATATGGATAGAGGGGACTTATTGATATTCTACTATAAAACTATTGTGACTAGTACTAGAAGAAATTGTAGCATTAATGTGGAGAAAGTGACCACACCTAGTTGCTGAGGGCAGGGAGAGGGAAGAAGAGATGTGATGTGGGGGCATTTTTGGGACTTTGAGTTGTCCTAAATGATATTGCAGGGTCAGATGCTGGACATTATACATCCTGCCAAAATCCACTGAATGTACTGGGGGAGAGTGTGAACTACAGGGTAAACCATTATCCACATGGTGCAGCGGTGCCCCAAAATGTGTTCACTGAGTGCGATGAATGTGCCACAATGATGGGGGAGGTTGCTGGTGTGGGAGGAGTGGGGGGGGGAGGTGCAGGGTATATGGGAACCTCTTATATTTTTTAATGTAACATTTTTTTTGGTGATGTATATATCTTAAAAAAAATAGAACTAAAAAAAATGATGGGGTGGGGTGGGGGGGGAGGTGGGGTATGTGGGAAACTCATGTTTTTTTTTAATGTGCTTTAATGTAACGTTCTTTGTAATCTATTAACTTTAATTTAAAAAGTATTAAAAAAATAAAAGATGACATCAATACAAAAGCTACTTTTAATATACGTGACTGACTGAATTCAATAGGGTTGTGTTTTCTGAGGCGCCAGTCATAATAGGATTTTTCTTTTTTTTTTTTTTGTCATATTGGTTGTAGTGACAAAAACTGGAAATAACCCAATCAACAGGAGAACAACAGAACAAATTATGGGACATCTATATTTATACACAACTATTCAAAAGTGGCTAGAAAAAAATAAGTTGAGCCACCTGCCTGCTGATTTGGAGGGATGTCTGTGGCACCATCCTCAGTGAGGACAGCAATCCTCACAATTCTTTGCATGTGAAAATTCCCTTCTGGAATTTAAGATACTCCTATGTGTATATAAGTTTGCAAGAAAAAAGCTGGAAGAATACATTTCAGCTGTAATATTGATTACTTAATTGTGGGGGAAAGGCTTAGTGAGAGGAAATTTAAAACATTTTCTTTATCTTTGCATTTTTTCATATGTTAAAAAAGCCATTCTTGCCCCATGTTGAGCACCAAAAACAAAACAAACAACAAAAAAACCAACCCCCTCCTCCCGAAAAAAAAGCATGTATTACTTTCATTCAAGTAGCACTTCCAAAAAAAATCAGGTTTACTGAACCCATCCTTAGCATTATTAGATCTGCAAAACTTATCTGAGAACAGATTAATTACTAAAATGTGCTACTTTTTCTGTCATCTGTGAGTTTAAAAAAGAAAAAGAGAAGCTTAATGTTCTGACCTGGAAAATTAAGATGAGGAAATGACCACTTGCTAAATTCTAGTACCTTACCCTCCACCCTGCCTTCCCTATTTCTCGGGCTCTATCGTGAATGAACTCTGGAGGCCCCAGCTCTTCTTGGGAACCCCCCCAGAGCCCGAAACCTGCAGCATGGCCATTGACCCCTCCAGCCCTTCCGTGAGGGCATTCCTTTGCTGCCGTCTGACTCAAAACAGCGGCCCGCCACCTAACAAGCTTTCCTCTTCTAAAACATAAATGCTGTAACTGTGTCAGCCGGCTTTGCCAACTACCATTCCCACAATGGCCTCCTGTTCTGTTCCATGATCTAAGCAGCTAGATTCTCTTCCACCACTATTTCCTGCTATCATTTTTTGGGGTTCCAATGTTCATACTGAGGCTTGTTCCAAGCCCCTCTTCTCAGAAGCATTCCACTTCTACATTGCTAATCACCTTTGTCTTTATTGTACTTCAAGAATAAAAACATGGTGTTTTTGAAAGCTAAAGTAAAATGTGCAATTATTTATTGCATATGTAAGTTTTTATTGAGTTAAAAAGTTTTAAATATACTTTTTTTTTTTAAAGATTTATTTATTTATTTAATTCCCCACCCCCCCCCCCCCCCCCCGGTTGTCTGTTCTTGGTGTCTATTTGCTGCGTCTTGTTTCTTTGTCCGCTTCTGTTGTCGTCAGCGGCACGGGAAGTGTGGGCGCGCCATTCCTGGGCAGGCTGCTCTTTCTTTTCACGCTGGGCGGCTTTTCCTCATGGGCGCACGTCCTTGCGCGTGGGGCTCCCCCACGCGGGGGACACCCTTGCGTGGCACGGCACTCCTTGCGCGCATCAGCACTGCGCACGGCCAGCTCCACACGGGTCAAGGAGGCCCGGGGTTTGAACCGCGGGACCTCCATATGGTAGACGACGCCCTAACCACTGGGCCAAAGTCCGTTTCCCTAAATATACTTTTAATCTACATTTTAGGATTTACCTCTATAAAATAAAAATCAGAGGGAAAAAAACAACTTTTTCCAAATCAAAGGCTCAAGAAAATAAGAATTCATTCAATACAGTTTTAAATCTTTAAGTGGGACAATTAACCCTTTCTTCTCTATTAAAGACCTATGGGAAAGACTAATTTTCATTAAAATGTGCTTCTAGGGAAGCAGATTTGGCTCAATGGATAGTGTGTCTGCCTACCACATGGGAGGTCCAGGGTTCAAACCCAGGGCCTCCTGACCCATGTGGTGAGCTGGCCCACGTGCAGTGCTGATTAACCCAAGGAGTGCCGTGCCACGCAGGGGTGTCTCCCGCGTAGGGGAGCCCCACGTGCAAGAAATGTGCTCTGTAAGGAGAGCCACCCAACACGAAAAGAGTGCAGCCTGCCCAGGAGTGGCACCACACACATGGAGAGCTGACACAGCAAGATGATGCAACAAAATGAGACACAGATTCCCAGTGCCGCTAACAAGAATGCAAGCGGACACAGAAGAACACACAGCGAATGGACACAGAGAGGAGATAACTGGGGGGGGGGGGGGGGGGGGGGGGGGGGGGGGGGGGGGGAGGAAAGGGGAGAGAAATAAATCTTGAGAAAAAAAAAAGTGCTTCAACAGCGGGAAGGGCAAAGGAAACAGTGAAGGGCCAAGGGACAGAGACATGGATCCCAAGAGTGCTCTGAAAGGGACGGTGCCTGGAACGCAATCCCCGGGCCACAGGGATGAGTGCAGGGGGCACCAACCCTGGTTTGCCTGGCGCAGTCTGTGATCTCAGATTAGTAATCAAACCCCTTTTACTCCCTCAGAATGTTCCACATTGGACAGTAAACTACAGTGCCCTCCTGTGTCCTACATAAGTCAGTTCCATTCAGTACTGCTTGATCAATAGATGGTAAAATAGATGAATGCGTGAAGGAAATAAAGGTGGAAATATAGGAAATGGTGTTAGCGAAACTCAGAATTTTTTTCTCAGGAGAAAGACAGCTGGTCTCACTGGATTATATAGTATCTTTTCCAAGTGTGTCCAATAGTTTAGATGAAGATATAGCTTGATACAGAGACATTAGCATTGTCTTTATGAATGATGTAGAATAAAAAAGGACTAGCAATAAAGTTGGAAAATAGGTCTAACAACCTGAATTTTGGACCTACCTAATTAATCATTCATTTAGCCACTGAACAGATGCTGACCAAGTCCTAGTTTATACCAGGAAATTGGCTAAATGGTGGCAAACCGGCGTCTGACAGAGCTTCCCAGCGCAGCAGTCACTGGGGGTAAAGAGTGTACAGAGCTCGGTGTGAAACTACAGAACGACGGCACTCGTGCATGAGCACAGTGCAGGGCACAGACCAGACGGACCTTGTGCAAGGGGGAAGGAAGTCAGGGCATGGGCTTTCAGGCTGGACAGGTGCCTCAACTGAAAGGATGCGAGGAACAGGAAAGCAACATAAAGACAGAAATCATGAAAACTCAAGTGTTCTGAGAATTGGGTGAGTTCAGTGTGGCTGGACTACATGGTCCAGGGGATGGGTAGTAGGGGAGCCGACTGGAGAGAAAGGCTGGGTCCAAAATCTGAGGCTGTAGTAGAATCTGGAGGAAACTCTGGGCAGTTGGGAACCAGTGTGTGTAGGCAGGGGTATTGTGTGACCAAACTCGTTTTTGGGGCAGTGTATCTGGTGCCACCAGAGGTGGAAGCCAGTCAGGCAGCTTTGGCAGTACCTAAGGAGAGGGAATGAAACAGGCTGAGGCGTGGAGGTGGAGAGGAAAGGTGAGGTGAGAAACGTTCTGGAATGGTTTAAAACTCATTCAGCAGTCCTGCAACAGAATACACTATTGCTTATCTTAGAGCATTTTAACTGTCATATTATTTTGGAGAAATAGATATTTCTACCATTACCAGGAGCATAAATCGACTCTCAAAGACCCTAAAAGGGACCTATTTCTGAAATGGAACTCTGAAACTCAAAGCTTAGTTTTTTTCCATATAAGAAAGTTTATAGTCCTAGACATTTTCTAATGTCTAAGACCAAAGAAAGCAAAGAAACAAACAGAAATCTATAGGTAGCAATAAAAAAGTGATGAAATAAATCCTAAGGGCACTATACTTTTGTAGACAAAGGACACTGCCATTGAGTGATCAATGCATATATTCACAGAGAGAAATCAAATGATCACTTTGCCAGACAATGACAGCAAAGAATTAAAATGAAAAGTGGCAAAATAATTTACATGAGAAGAGAAACCACAAGCTAGTAACAAGTAGAAATGTCCTTGAAGCATTTTCATTTCCATAATACTCGTCTATAAAAGCTGCAGCCAGACAATTCCTCCTTTCTGTTGTAGTGAGCACGTAGAAAAGACTGGCTCACTAAGGGACTGATGATGCTATGTTAATGAACATTTTCTTCTGTGTCTTTATGTGAACTATTTCTGCTGAAGAGATTTTTAAAAATCTCTCCTTTTAGTTTCCAAAATAAGGATTTCAGGATTGTCAGACATTGCGTGTGACCTACAATTCAGTGTGCGTTTCCTCATCATCAAGTAAAATTACTGGGAGGTGCCCACTTCTAGGTTAACCATCACACACACTTGGAACCTAATTGTCCCATTTCCTATTTGAGGGAATCCATGTCTTAAATGATTCTCAGGAAAAAACAAAACAGAATTTTTCCTTTCTGTTGCCTTTAAAAAAACAAAACAAAACAAAAACCATGAGGGTAAAGACAGAACACCTTCCCCAAGGACTGAACTACTGTGTTACACCAAGGGCCTAGGGAACACCATCTATCCACTTAACCCACAGGCATCCAACCCCTAATGCTAACCAGACTTTGCAATACCCTGAAACACCTAAGGCCAGAGAGAAACAAGAGGGGCAGAGCCAGGTATCAATTCTGCATATGGGGGAGAAGATGTGGCTCAAGCAACTGAGCTCCACCTACCACATGGGAGGCCCCAGGTTCGGTTCTCAGTGCCTCCTAGAGAAGACAAGCAAGACAGCGACCTGATGCAATGGGCAGGTGTGGCAAGATGATGCAACAATATGATGCAACAAGAGACACAAAGAGGAAAGACAATGAGAGACACAGCAAACCAGGGCGCTGAGGTGGCTCAAGTGATTGAATGCCTCCTTCCCACATGGGAGGTCCCAGGTTCAGTTCCCAGTGCCTCCTGAAAAGAAGATGAGCAGACACAGAGAACATATAGCAAATGGACACAGAGAGCAGACAGTGAGTGCAAACAAGGGTGGGGGGAGTGGAATAAATAAGTAAAATAAACCTTAAGAAAAGTCTGTATATGACATCATTTAATGTGGACTTTGGGGCAATTAGGGGTTTTAAAGATCATTGACAAACCTCTTCATTTGCTATCATCACTTGTAACCAATGTTCCACGCCAATGCCAGGTGTTGGTGGGGGATGGTTTAGGGGAATCCTGTATTTTATGCATGATTGGTCTGTAAATCCATAACTCCTCTAATAAAAAATTTTAAAAAAATAGATTGGAGGGAAGTGGCTGTGGCTTAATCATATGAGCTTCCGCTACCACATGGGAGGTCCTGGGTTCATGTCCCGGGGCCTCCTTGTGAATACAGGCTGGCCTGCATGCCGCAGAGTGCTGCCTGGCCTGCAGATGCCATGGAGAACTGACTCAGCAAAGTGACGCAACAAAAAGAAGGGAGACAAGCGAGAACACAGAAGAGCCTGCAGCGAATGGACACAAAGAACAGACAGCAAGCAAGCCGCAAGGGGGGAGGGGAAATAAAATAAATAAATAGACACAGAAGAATGTACGGTGAATGGACACAGAGAGCAGACAGCAAGCAAAAAGCCGCAAGGGGGGGGGGTTTAAAAAAAATAGATTGGAAAAGTCAGAAAAGGATAGCCAGACTGCTCAATAAACAAAAAACAGCAATCCCCAGAAGCATGGAAGAAGTTGATTTCCAGAGTTACAACAACATAATACTCAGATTATTGAGTTCTCAACAAAAAATTACAAAACATGTAAAGAAGTAGAAGAGTATGGCCCATTCAAAGTAAAAAAGGATCTGATAGAAACCAACCATGTGGAAGTTCATACATGGAACTATTCATTAAAGACTTTAAATCAACTGTCTTAAATATGTTCAATGAGCTAAAAGAAACCATGGACAAAAAATTAAAGGAAATTAGGAAAATGTGCAAAAAAATAAGGGTAGAAATTTTAAAAAGGAAGCAAACAGAAACTCTGGTGCTGAATAGCATAATAATTGAAATAAAAGGTACCTAGAGACAAAAGCAGATTTGAACAGGCAGAAGAAAGGATCAGAGAGCAATGTCAGAGTGGAGAGAGGGAGCTGTTCGGTGCCACCTCACAGCCACGGCAGGGCACGAGCTCCAGAGGCAGCGCCAGGCAAGCGTGAACCAGGTGGGCGCTGGGGCTCAGCCATGTGGACGAAAAGTAAGTGGATGTGGGCACCGCGAGGTGCCACGAGGCAGTGTCACCAAAGGCACTCTCCGTGCGGACTCGCTGGGAGGAGCACAGGAAGCACCCGGATGCTTCGGCCAGCTTTTCAGAGCTTTCCTAGAAGAGCTCGGAGGGGTGGAAGATCTTGCCTGCTAAAGAGAAAGGAAAGTCTGAAGACATGACCAAGACAGACAGGGCCCAGTAAGAAAGAGAAATGGAAACCTATATCCCTCGTAAAGGGGAAACAAAAAAGAAGTTCAAGGATCCCAGTGCCCAAGTGCTGACCCAAATGCTGAGGATCGCCCACAACGCAGAGGCGAGCATGCTGGCCTCTCCGCCGGGAGAGACGTGGAGTTCAGGGCTGCAGATGGCAGGCCGCCGTAGGAAGAGAAGGAGCCAAGCCGGAGGAGAAACTCGAAAAGGATATTCCTGTGTACTGGGCTAAAGGAAAGCCTGATGCGGAAAAGCGGGGAGTCGTCAAGGCTGAAAAAAGCAAGAAAAAGAAGGAAGTGGAGGAAGATGAAGAAGGTGAATAAATTAGTTCTAGTGCAGTGTTTTCTTTTATAAAGCACTGAACCCCCCTGTACACAACTCACTCCTTCTAAAGAAAAAAACTGAAATGTAAGGCTATGTAAGATACGTTTTTAAACATTATAATTAAATATTTTTAATTAATTGGGCCAGTTCTTGAAACAATGGTGCCACATTTAAAGTAGGGTATATTTCCACATATTGTGGTTGCCCCTTTGTGGATGAAATGGATACAAGGAAATATACTTGAACTCTGCATCTCAGTACCAGCTACCCAATTTATTTAAATTTGGTTTTTCTTTATAACACCTAAACTGATTTGTTAGGGTCATTTTTACCTATCTAGTAGCTCAGGGAACAATTTGGCAATTTTGTGGTTTTTGACATCGTTTTCTTAAAGTACCAGTGTGTTAAAATAGCATTCTTGTAATTTTACAAGCTTTTGTGATGGAGTACTGTTTTCTTACATTATTTTGAATTTTAGATTCTTTCCATTTGCATTTGTTTATGTATGATTTCAGGAGGAATACTGAAATCTGAGTTCTAGATAATACTAATAAACTAGTAATTGCAGAATTCTATTTAAAGAAATAGTGACCAAAAACAAACCAAATTTTACGAATGATATGAATATACACATTGAAGAAGCTCAACAAACTCTAAGCAGGATAAACTCAAACAAATGTGCACTAAGACACATTATTGTGAAATTGTCAAAACACAAAGAGTGAATTTTTAAAGCAGCAAGAGAGGTTGACTTGTCACAAGAGATCCTCAATAAGTTTAACATAGCCCATTTCTCATCTGGTATCGTGGAGTCCAAAGAGTGGTGGGATGACATATTTAAAGTCCTTGGAAAAAATAACCATCCACCAAGCATTTTACATCTGGAAAAATTATCCTTTAAGAATGAAGGAGAGGAGATCAGAGCAAGATGGCGGCGGAGTAAGGAGCTCCTAGAGTCAGCTCCTGCTACAGGGCAGTTAGCAAACACCCAGAACTCTCTGTAGCTAGCTGAAGCACCTGTTTGGGGGATCCAGCAGACCAGAAGAGCATCCTGCCACATCCTTGAAGGAACGGAAGAAGGAGACTGCCCATCTGCAGAGAAAACTCATAAGGAGAGCACTCTATGCCACGGAGGCCAGTGCCCATCCTCCACTGGAGGCACAAGCCACCTCAAGAGCTATTCCACGGTTGGAATTGAAAGCTCCACTTCCCAAAAACAGGAGAGGAAGAAACAACTGGGCACCAACTTCAGCTACTGATGAGTAAAATTCAGCAGGCTAAAGTACAGTCCTGAGAACAGCTGAAGTGTGAGCCTGTCCAAGTAGAAAGAGGCCGGGAGCTGCCACCTTAACTCTGTGCCTGCCATGAGGGGAAGCAGGGTGGACTGAGAATCCCAGTGCTGGTGGGGACCGGCTTCTTTCCATTCAGGTCTGACTGCACTAGCCTAAGCCCCAGTGCCACCTCTGACAGGGAGGAAGTTGCAGGGACCTGCACCAGCCTCTCCAGGAAATTCCCGGCCAAGCCACGGAGGCCAGTGATTGTCCTACTCTGTTGGTGTGAGCTGCCCCAGGAGCTGTTCTGTGTCTGGAATTGGAAGCTCCATTTCCCAAAAACAGGGGAGGAGGAGACAGTGGGCTGCTGACTTCGGCTACTGATTGGTAGACTCATATGGCTAAGGAATAACCCTGGAACAGTTGGGGTGTGATTTGTCTAAGTTGGAATGAGGCCGGTGGCTGCTATTCTGACTCCACCCCAGCCTGAGGGGAAGCAGGCGGCATGATCAAATATCACAGAGAAGGTAGGATCTGGTGTCTTTCATCCCCATCAGTCAGCAATCCTAGGCTAGGCTTCAGTCCCTCCTCTGGCAGGAAGGAGGCTGGCTAGCTCAGCACCAGTCTATCTAGCTAACCGAGGGTTTGCCAGCTAATCTTTGGCTGGCACAAACTGAATAATTAAAAGTCTACTGGGGCAACTGCGGTCATCTTGGACCTGGACTGCAAAGATTGCTGCCCACACCTGCAGCTCCATCCATGCCCCAGGCAGGGGAGAAAGGGGCATAAAGCTTTATCAGTCTCTCTAGACAACTACAGTCTAGGCATGCACGACTTGGATTATTCCACACAACTGTAACTGTCCCTACCTCTGGGAAAGGAGAAAGTTGGGAGAAGCTTCATCTGTCCCTGGGGCAATGAGGGCAGCTTGAACCTCCATAATTTATAGCACCAACTATATCCTTGGCTCCTACTGCATAACCAGCAAGGGAGAAAGGGCAAGAAGCCCTAAACTAAAGAGCAAAACTGCACCCAGAATAAATACTCTAGTAAGCCAGATGCCAAGACACCAATCAAAAATTACAATCCACACCAAGAAACAGGAAGCTATGGCCCAGTTAAAGGAACAAGGTAAGCCTCCAGAAGATATAAAGTAGTTGAGACAAGTAATCATAGATGTTCAAACAAATCTCCTTAATAAATTCAATGAGATGGCTAAAGAGATTAAGGATATTAAGAAGACACTGGATGAGCACAAAGAAGAATTTGAAAGCATGCACAGAAAAATAGCAAATCTTATGGGAATGAAAGGCGCAATAAATGAAATTAAAAAAACACACTGGAATGATATAATAGAAGATTTGGGGAGGCAGAAGAAAGGATTGGTGAGTTTGAAAAAATGGCCTGAGGGAAACGGACTTGGCCGGGTGGTTGGGGCGTCCATCTACCACATGGGAGGTCCACGGTTCAAACCCCAGGCCTCCTTGACCCGTGTGGAGCTGGCCCATGCGTGGTGCTGATGCACGCGGGGAGTGCCGTGCCACGCTGGGGTGTCCCCCGCAAAGAGGAGCCCCATGCACAAGGAGTGCGCCCCGCAAGGGGAGCCGCCCAGCACGAAGGAGGGTGCAGCCTGCCCAGGAATGGCGCCGCCCACACTTCCCATGCCGCTGATGACAAGAGAAGCAGACAAAGAAACAAGATGCAGCAAGTGGACACAGAGAACGGACAGCCCCTGAAAGTGAACATACAAAACAACAGATGAAGAATGGAAAAAATTGAACAAGGTCTCAGCGAACTAAACGGTAGCTAGAGATGTGCAAACATACGTGTCATGGATGTCCCAGAAGGAGAAGAGAAGGGAAAAGGGGCAGAAGGAATATTTAAAGAAATAATGGTAGAAAATTTCCCAACCCTATTGAAGGACATAGATATCCATGTCCAAGAAGCACAACATACATACTCCCATCCGAAAAATTCTGTATAGACCAACTCTGAGACACATAATCATCAGAATGTGAAATCCCAAAGACAAAGAGAGAATTCTGAGAACAAGAGAAGAGCAATGCATAACATATAAGGGATACCCAATAAGATTAAGTGCTGATTTCTCACCAGAAACCACAGAGTCAAGAAGACAGTGTTATTATATATTTAAGATACTATGAGAGAAAAACTTCCAGCCAAGAATTTTATATCCAGCAAGACTGTCTTTCAAAAATGAGCGCAAAAATATTCACAGATAAACAGAAACTGAGAGAACTTCTAAGCAAGAGAACAGACTTTCAGGAAATACTAAAGGGTGTGTTAGAGACTGAAAAGAAAAGACAGGAGAGAGAGGCCTGGAAGAGAGTCTAAAAATGAAGATTAGATCAATAAAAAGTAACTAGAAGTGTCAAAAGAGTGGTGAAAATGAAATACGACACATAATACTCAAATAGTCAGGAATAAACTTAACCAATGATGTAAAGCACTTGTATTCAGAAAACTGCACCTCAGTGTTAAAGGAAATTTAATAAGGGCCTAAATAACTGGAAGAACATTTCATGTTCATGGATTGGAAGACTAAATATCATTGAGGTGTCAATTCTACACAAATTGATATACAGATTCAATGCAACCCTGATAAAATTCCACCAGCATTAAAAAAAAACAAATGTGAAAACACAATTAGCAAATTTATTTGGAAGGGTAAGGGGTCCTGAATAGCCAAAAACATCATGAAAGAAAAAAGCAAACCCTCATCTCTGGACTTTATTTATTTATTTAAAAAGATTTAATTATTTATTTATTTCTCTCCCCTCCACCCCCCCACCCCGGCTGTCTGTTTTCTGTGTTTGCTGCGTCTTCTTCTTTGTCTGCTTCTGTTGTCAGTGGCACGAGAATCTGTGTTTCTTTTTGTTGCATCATCTTGTGTCAGCTCTCCATGTGTGTGGCGCCATTCCTGAGCAGGCTGCACTTTCTTTCGCTCTGGGCGGCTCTCCTTACGGGGCACACTCCTTGTGCGTGGGGCTCCCCTATGCGGGAGACACTCCTGCACAGCATGGCACTCCTTGTGCGCATTAGCACTGCACATGGGCCAGCTCCATACGGGTCAAGGAGGCCCGGGGTTTGAACCACAGACCTCCCATGTGGTAGACGGACGCCCTAACCACTGGGCCAAGTCCGCTTCCCTCTCCGGACTTTAAATCATACTACCCAGCTATAGTGGTAAAAACAGCATGGTACTGGTATAAAGACAGATACACAGTCCAATGGAACCAAACTGATGGCTCAGAAACAGACTCTCACATGTATGGTCAAGTGATTTTTGACTAGCCTGTAAACCCACACAGCTCAGGCAGAACAGTCCATTCAACAAATGGTGCTGAAAGAACTGGATATCCGTAGCCAAAAGAAGGAAAAAGGACCCCAATCTCACACCTTATCCAAAATTAACCCAAATGGATCAAAAACCTAAAAATAAAAGCAAGAACCATAAAACTTCTAGAAGAAATTGTAGGAAAATAATTTCAAGACCTGGTGGTAGGTGGTGGATTCTTAATGGAGATTAGAGAAGGACTGATATGGACTACTGATGTTTAATATATGTAGAAGTTTTAATTAGCTTTACTGTATAAGTGTGGAAATGTATAGAATGGATGGTAAAAATAGGAATAGCTAGTTAATAAATAGGGATGTGGCTGAAAATGGTAACCTAGGGATGTAAATGCCAATTGACAGAATGCTAGAGAATAATCTAGGAACTGAGTAGCATAGTAAACCAGCACGTAGATGAGAACTGTGGTTGACGATACAGATGCAAGAGTGTCCTTTGTAAGCTAGAGAAAATGTATATCACTACTGCAGGGTGTTCAGAATGCATGGGAAAAATACAAGTGGAATGACCTATAGTTAGCAGTAATAATATAATATTCTTGCATCTATGCCAAAGATCTACTGTGTTGGTAATGGGGCAGTATGGAAAATGTGAGCCAAATACTATGGACATGGTAACAATCAGATGATATAATCTTATCTGTAACAAACATTCCACCACAGTGTGATGTGTTGCTAGAGGGGTGTTGCTTGGGAATTCTGCATATGTGCATGACTGTTTTATAAGTTTACAACTTCTGTCATAAAAAATATATTTAAAAAATAATAATAAGGTGTGTTGGGGGAAAAACACCAAATGTAAGATAAGGACTATTAGTAGTAGTAAGATTTTGACAAAATTCTTTCGTAATTTGTAACAAACATCTCATGACAATGCAAGGTGTTGGTGGAGGGTTGAGGTATGGGACCCCTGTATGATGTTATGCATGTTCACTTTGTAAGTTCACAACTTTACTATATACTTGTTTATGTATGTTCATATATAAATGACATAAAGGTAATAATAACATGGAGGGTTGGGGAAAATAACTTTGGTTAGTAGTAATGCTTTGATAATGCTCTTTAATCATTAGTTAAAAAGGTTTAACAATAATGAAAGGTGTTGGTGGCAGGGTGAGGTATAAGAGTCCTATATGATGTTATATATGTTTGTTTTATAAGTTCACAACTATTACTATACACTTATTGTTTATGTATGTTTGTGTGCGGGTGATATATTTCAATAAATTAATTTAAAAAAAAGAATGAAGGAGAAATTAAGATATTTACAGAAAAATATAAGGTGAAAGCATTCATTACCAGAAAACCTGTCCTTTGAGAAATGTTAAATCAAACGGAATCCTTTAAGCTGAAATAAAAGTACAGCAGAGAATAACTTAAAGCCATAAGAAGAAATAAATAAACACCACACACAAATAGAAAATCCTGTATTATTAAACCTTTGGTGTGTTACTTTTTTTCCCTTATATGACTTAAAAGGCAAATGGGTAAAAGGATAATAAACATCTATGTTAATGAGAATACACTTGCAAAAGTATGTAATTTGGACAATAACATTATAAAGATTTTAGAGATGTACAGGATAAGGAACAAGACAAGGGTGCCCACTCCTTCTATTTAAAATTGTATTAGAAGTACTTTTTCAAGCACTGAGGCAAGAACCAGATATAAAAGGGATCCAAACAGGAAAGGAAGAAGTCAAAATTTTACTATCTGCAGATGACATGATCCTATACATAGAAAGCCCTGAGAAGTCTACAACAAAGCTTCTAGAACTTATAAATGAGCTCAGGAAAGTAGCAGGTTACAAAAACAATGCACAAAAATCAGTAGCATTTCTGTGAACCAATGATGACAATCTGAGGAGGAAATCAAGAAACAAATACCATTTACAATAGAAAACAGAAAAATCAAAAACCTAGGAATAAATTTAACTAAAGATGTAAAAGACTTATACACAGAAAACTACACAACACTGTTCAAGGAAATCAAAGATGACCTAAATAAATGGAAGAATTTTCCCTGTTCATGGAGAGGAAGACTAAATATTATTAAGATGCCTATCCTACTAAAACTGATCTACACATTCAATGCAATCCCAATAAAAATCAACACAGCATTTTTTAATGAACTAGAAAAAACTATGAAATTTATTTGGAAAGGAAAGAGACCCCAGGAATTGGAGGGAGGGCTGGGAGGAACAGTTGAATATAGGAGACTGTCAGGTATATGGTTGAAACTATAATGTTGAAAAAACTCTTTAGAAAATATAAAAAGTATGTGTTTAAGGTGCTAAAGGGGAGGCATCTGGCACAGGGGCAGGCTTCTAGGCAGTGTGTGAGTGCTCATCTTGTTATAGTGCGTTAACTCATTGGGTGGAGACTCATACAATGAGTGGGAAGCTGTATCCCCATCCTGGGGAGACTTGATGTTCTCAAACAGAGGGAATTGTGTCTCTTGAGAAAATCGCTGGCTCCCAATTGGTTAGGGCAGACTAGTACGTCAAGCCCTCAGCATTGTTGCAAGTATCTGTAAATCTGGTCCCTCAAGTAGTGAAGACTGATTGTCACTGTGGGCCCTGAGGGGAGGAGGAGAGAGGTATAGAATAGATGGAAGCAGGGCAACTGGGGGGCACTGGAAGTGCTCCACAAGATCCTGTAATGATGGATACAGGACATGTTAACTTTCACCGAAAGGGTATAAAAGTCTATAAGCTAAAATGTAAACCATAATGTAAAACATAGGGAAACAAAAAATTTAAAAATATGTACAGTCTAAAATATAAACCATAATAAAAATAAATAAACATTTTTGCTTCAAAGGACAACAACATTAAAGTGAAAAGATAAGCCATAGAATAGGAGATAATATTTGGAAATCATATATCTTATAAGGGTTTCATATCTAGAATATGTTAAGACCTCCTATAACTCAAGAACAAAAAGACAAAGGATCCCATTAAAAATGGGCAAAGGATTTGAAAAGACATTTCTCCAGAGAAGATACACAAATCGTCAATAAGCAAATGAAAAGATTAGCCACTAGCGATGGTTCACTTACCAGGATGGCTATTACTAAAAAATAGGAAAGAGCAAGTGTTGGTGAGGATGCAGAGATATTTCAAGCCTCATAAATTGTTGGTGACAACATAAAATGGAGCAGCTGCTGTGGAAAATAGTTTGGCAGTTCTTCAGAAAGTTAAATTGTTAAAAGCAATTCCCTTTTTAGGTATATGCCCCAAAGAACTGGAAACAGGGACTCAAAAGAGTTATCTGCAGACCAAGATCCACAGCAGCATCGTTCACAATCGCCATAATGTGGAAGCAAGGACAGATGGATAAATGAAACATGGTCTAGCCACAGAGTGTTATATTATTCAGCCATTAAAAAGAAATGGAGTTTTGATACCTACTGCAACATGGATGAACTTTGAAGACATCATGTTTCATGAAAGAAACCAGATATTAATTGACAAATATTATATGTTTCCTCTTATATGAAATATTTAGAATAAACAAATTCACAGAAACAGAAAGCAGAATTGTGCTTACCAGGGGCTAGGGTAAGGGGAATAGTTATTGCTTAATGGGTATGAGTTTCTATTTGGGATGTTAAATTATAGGAGTTGAACGTCACACAATACTGTCAATGTACTTAATGTCACCAAACTGAACACTTAAAATAGTTAAAATGATTTTCATATTTTGTATATTTTGCCACAATAAAAAAGTAAACATAAAAAGAATGATTATAGTAAAATAAAATTGTTCATGGTAGAATCTTGGTAATTGGCATATACATGTTAACTGTAAAATTCTTTCAACTTTACTATATTTTTTAAATCTTTCACAATAAAACATGGAGGAAAAAAAGAAATGGCACCATTATTAATAAAATGATAAAATGCCAGCAGCATCCCCGTAAAATCAGAAACCATGAACAGAGCTCATTATTACCATTACATTTTTCATTGGTACTAATTAACAATTTTCTGGAAGCTCTGGCTAGTACAGTAAGATATAGAACAGAATTAAGAAACAAATAGGAGGGAAGAGGATGTGACTCAAGCAACTGGGCTCCCACCTACCACATGGGAGGTCCCTGATTCAGTTCCTGGTGTCTCCTAAAGAAGACAGGAAGCTGGCACAACAGCTAGATGCAGCAAGCTGACACAACGAGACGATGCAACATGAAACATGGGGAGGAAAACACAATGAGAGAGACAACAAAGCAGGGAGCAGAGGTGGCTCAAGCAATTAGGTGCCTCCCTCCCACACTGGAGGTCCTGGGCTCAGTTCCCAGTGACTCTCTTTTTTTAAAGATTTATTTATTTATTTATTCCCCGCCCCCTCCTCCCCACCCCCCAGTGCCTCTTAAACAAACAAGGAAGATGAACAGATCCAGGAAATGCAACCAACAGGGGGTGGGTGAGATAAATAAATAAAATAAATTAAAAAAAAAAATGGGAGAAGAGGGCCACAAAATTATCATTTGCATACTATACAACGAGAAAACCAAGAGATAGACAATGCTTAAAAAATAATCTCTTTATTATTATTATTATTGGAAAAATAAAAGTGCTTTAAGAACAACTGAAGTAATAAATGTACAAATATATGAGAACACCAAATACCAATAGTTGTACACTTTGGATGGGTTTATACATTAATATGCATCAATAAAATTGATTTGTTTAAAAAAAGTCAGATGGTTGGGTACTACATAAACAACCCCAAAAGTAAAAAATAAAAACCTTCCCAGTATGATAAGCAATTAGACAACTTAAAAGAAAACAGGTTTCTATTCAACAGAAATAACAACTGAAAATAAAAATACCTAACAAGAAAAATATAGAAACCATACAAGAAAAACACAAAAGAACTTTACTGAGAGGTATAAAAAAATATATATATATAATGAAATGGAGAGGCATACAATACATTCCTAGTTAAGAAGAATGTAGAGTATAATAATATCATTTCTTCCCAAATGAATTTTTAGATTTAATATACTTGAAATGAAAGCATACTTTTTTCTCTTTTAAATTGGGAGTGTTAGCAGTTAATAATATGATTTTAATGTTCACTTGGAAAAACAGATGAAAATGGTTAATGAGATTTTGAAAAGAAAATCATAATAAAAGGGCCCTATCATGGCAGGTGTCATGAAATTATAAAGCTATATAACCACAATAACCAAAACTGTGTTTCAAGAAGGGAGATCAACAAACAAGGCTGTAACTTTGTACGTGCTGTGGGGGAATCGCAGCTGAAGTCCTGACCCCTGGGCTTCACTGGGAAATAAGGTCATCGCAGATGCACTCAGTTAGGATGAAGGCCTGCTGGCACAGGCGCCCTATTAAGAAGAGGAGAGAAGGGAAGAGGACTTGGTCCAATGGACAGGGCGTCCACCTACCATATGGGAGGTCGGCGGTTCAAACCCCAGGCCTCCTTGACCCGTGTGGAGCTGGCCCATGCACAATGCTGATGCGCGCAAGGAGTGCCGTGCCACGCTGGGGTGTCCCCCGAGTAGGGAGCCCACGTGCAAGGAGTGCGCCCTGTAAGGAGAGCCGCCCAGTGCGAAAGGAAGTGCAGCCTGCCCAAGAATGGTGACGCACACACGGAGAGCTGACACAGAATGATGATGCAACAAAAAGAAACACAGGTTCCCGTGCCACTGACAACAACAGAAGCGGACAAAGAAGAAGGAGTAGCAAATAGATACAGAGAACAGACAACCAGGGCAGGGGGGTGGGGGGAAGGGGAGAGAAATAAATAAATAAATAAATCTTTAACAAATAATAAAGTAAAAAAAAAAAAAGAGAAGAGAAGACAGAGGCACAAAGAAGGTGCTAAAGAGACGGGAACAGGAGCGGGCGAGGAGCGCCTGCGGCAAGGAGCGCCTGCATGCAGTGGCAAACCCCAGAGCTGGAAGATCAGAGCACGTGTCCTCACTCGGGACTTAGCCCACAAGGCTAGGGTACAAACACACGCCACTTCCAGACCCCAGTCTGTGGCAGTTTACGTGCACAGCCCTAGGAACTTAACACAGGTTTGGGTACCAGGAAGTGGTATGCAGTTGCAAAAAATACCTAAAAATGTGGAGGTGGCTTTGGAATTGGGTAATGGGTGGAAGCTGGAAGAATTTTAAGGTTTATGATAGAAAAAGCCAAGACTGTTGGTGAAAATGTGGACTTTAAAGGTGCTGCTGGTGAGGCCCTGGATGGAGATGAGGACATATCACTGCACACTGGAAGAAAAGCAACACTTGCTATAAAATAACAAAGAACTTGGCTCAATTTGTCTTCCTGCTTTGTGGAAAGTAGAACTTTTTAAATGATGAACCTGGGTATTTAGATTAGGTGATTACCAAGCGAAGTGTGGAAGGGATAGCCTGGT
Source organism: Dasypus novemcinctus (assembly GCF_030445035.2). NCBI lineage: Eukaryota > Metazoa > Chordata > Mammalia > Cingulata > Dasypodidae > Dasypus > Dasypus novemcinctus. The sequence goes on from NC_080697.1 coordinate 61,604,776, forward strand.
AAACTAAAGAATGAACTGCTAAGCACAAAGGAACCAGCCCCTGATGATCTGGAGAGTGCTCAGCCCGTCCACATAGGCTGCTCTGGACAATTATTTGTTACAGATATGAGGTGTGTGTCTTATGGACCCAATCAGCTGTCGTGGCAGAAACAATGCTATGATGGACTGAGGGGAACAGCAACAGAACTCAATAAAGAAAGGTGTCAGACTTCTGGGGGTCTACAGGGAGGCTTGGGCCCCCAGAGCTACTTGCTATTAACACGTGTTATCCTCCAAGAAAAAGGAGAATGTCTCTGAGGGAGACGCAGAAGCTTCCAGGACTGTGGCTGCCCGCACAGGCCTACGGGGCACAGGCCCAGAGGCTGGGCCACAGCAACAAACGAGCACTCCAATTGCTCCACATCCTCCCCAGAGCACGGTGTCAGTGTTTGGGAGGCCTGCCATTCTAACAGCGGTATAGAGGCATCTCACTGCTGCTTTAATTTATAATTCCCTAATAAAATAGAATTCTAAGCACCTTCTAAAATGATTTACTACCTTTTTCATACGTGTATTTGCATATCTTCTCTGGTGAGGTATATTTTCAGATATTTTGACAATTTCCTATTTGAGTTTTTTGTTTTCTTACTGTTGCATTTTAAGAGCACTTTGTATATTTGGATACAAATTCTTTATTATATAAGTGTTTTGCAAACATTTTCTCCCACTCTGTGGCTTGTTTATTCATTCTCTTTTTTTTTTTTTTTAAAGATTTATTTTTATTTATTTAGTTCCCCTCCCCCGGTTGTCTGTTTTCTGTGTCTTTTTGCTGCGTCTTGTTTCTTTGTCCGCTTCTGTTGTCGTCAGCGGCACGGGAAGTGTGGGCGGCGCCATTCCTCGGCAGGCTGCTCCCTCCTTCGCGCTGGGCAGCTCTCCTTATGGGGCGCACTCCTTGCGTGTGGGCTCCCCTACGCGGGGGACACCCCTGCATGGCACAGCACTCCTTGCGCGCATCAGCACTGCCCATGGGCCAGCTCCACACGGGGCAAGGAGGCCCGGGGCTTGAACCGTGGACCTCCCATGTGGTAGACGGACGCCCTAACCACTGGGCCAAGTCCGTTTCCCTATTCATTCTCTTAACAATGTCTTTCTAGAGAAGAAGTTTTTTAATTTTAATGAAGTCTAGCATCAATTTTTTCTTTCACTGATTGTGCTTCTGGCATATCTTGAAAGTCATCACCAAACCCAAGGTCACCTAGATGCTCTCCTTTGTCATCTTCTAGAAGTTATACAGTTCTTTGAGTTAGCTTCTGTGAAAGGTGTAAGGTCAATGCCTAGATCATTTTTTTGTATGTGGATGTCTACTTGTTTACAGCACTGAACTGCTTTTGTTGCCTTATCAAAGATAAGCCAACTTTATTTGTATGGATCTACTTTTGGGCTCTCTTCTGTTTCACTGGTCTATCAACCTGTTTTTACATCAGTTCCACACAGTCTTTTTTTTTTTTAAAGATTTATTTTATTTATTTGTCTCCCTTCCCCTCCCCCATTGTCTGCTCTCTTGTATCCATTCTCTGTGTTCTTCTGTGTCCACTTGCATACTCGGCAGCACCAGGAATCTGTGTTTCTTTTTGTTGCATCATCTTGTTGTGCGTGCGGCACCATTCTTGGGCGGGCTGTACTTTCTTTCGCATTGGGTGGCTCTCCTTACGGACACGCTCCTTGCGCGTGGGGCTCCCCTACGCAGGGGACACCCCTGCATGGTAGGGCACTCCTTGCGCGCATTAGCACTGCGCATGGCCAGCTCCACAAGGGTCGAGGAGGCCCGGGGTTTGAACCGTGGACGCCCTATCCATTGGGCCAAGTCCGCTTCCCTATTGTTAGGATTTTAATATCTTCCAGAAAGAAATGTTCAAGTCCTTTTGTTTAAATTTGAATTGGGTCCTCAATAATATCAGGAAGACGTTAATTTTGTTGGGGTATAATAATGATATTGTGCCTATGTTAAAAAATATAAAGTCCTCATCTGGTTTGTTATACTATTTTCTCTACTTCTATGTATGCTCGACATTTTCTATAATAAACTATTGTACTATAGTGAATATCCTTCCATAAGCCTCTTCCTACATCTTTCCTGGACTTGGCCTCCTTAATTTTTTTTTTTAATTTATAATTTTTAAAGACATTTAAAATACATAAATATTACATAAAAAATACAGAGGATTTCCATATGCCCTGCTCCCCATACCCCCACATTTATCCCCATTAACACCATCTTTCATTAGTGGGGCACATTCATTGCAACTGATGACACACTTTGGAGGATTGCCACTAAGCATGGATTATAGTGTACACTGTAGTTTACACTCTCTCCCACTCAATTCTGTAGGCTATGGCAAGATATATAATGGCCTCTGTAGTTGCAATGTCATTCAGGACAATTCCCAAATCCTGAAAATGCCCCCATATTACACCAGTTTTTCCCTCTCCCTGACTTCAGAAAATGTTCAAGTCTTACCCCTTAGTCCTTGGATGTGAACCAATTAGTCACAGAACCTTTGAAAACGTTAGTGTTAGTTAAGGTGGGGCAAACTGAATGAGGGAGGACCTTAACCCAATACGACTTAAGTTCTTATAAGCAAACAAAATTGGACACAGTAGAGGCCAGAAGTCAGAAGCAACCGAATGACAGCAGACAGAGAATGTGGTAGATCCTCACGTGATAGAGGAAGAGAAACAAGCAAGAAACACCATGGACAACTAGCAAGAAGCCACCAGAACCCTCCTGACTGCACGAGAAAGCAAGCCCAGCCAAGGCCCAGGTGCTGGACTTCCGGCTTCCAAAACTGTGCGACAATAAACTCCTGGCGTGTCTGACTTGTTACAGCAGCCCTGGGAAATTAAGACAGTTATTCTGGGTCCTTTGCCTTTCCATGTAAATTTTAGAATCAGTTTGTTGATATCCACAAAGTAACCTGCTGCGATTCTGACTGGGATTGTATTGAATCTATAGATCAAATTGGGAAGAACTGACATCTTAACGGTACTGAGTGTTCCTATACATGAATACAGAATACCTCTCCATTCATTCATTCATTCACTCCATTATTTCATTTATTTTATTATTTATTTCTCCCTCCCCTCACTGTTTGCACTTGCTGTCTGTTTTCTGTGTCTGTTTGTTGTGTGCTTATCTTCTTTTTAGGAGGCACCAGGAACCCATCTGTGGCCTCCCATGTGGGAGGGAAGCACCCAATTGCTTGAGGCACCTCTGCTCCCTGCTTGTTGTGTCTCTCGTTGTGTTTCCTTGTTATGTCTCTGTTGTGTCAGCTTGCCGTGCCAGTCCACCATATCAGCTTGCTGTCTTGCTCATCCTTTTTTCAGGAGGCACCAGGAACTAAACTTGGGACTTCCCATGTGGTATATGGGCACCTAACTGCTTGAGCTACATCCACTTCCCTCTCCAATTATTTAGATCTTCTTTGATTTCTTTCATTAGAGTTTTCTGGTTTTCCTCATGTAGATTTTGTACATTGTTTGTTAGGTTTATACAAAAGTATTTCATTTTTTTTCAATTGATGCTAATGTAAATGATGTTCTCACTGCTATTTGAAAGGGCCAAACTGGGAAGAATTAAAATGCCCAATAAAAGCAGTAATGGTTAAAAACAAAGTATGGTATAGACAAATGATAAAAAAGAAAGAAGGAGCTATTTAAAAATCATGTTTCAAAGAGTATTTAAAGAAATGTGACAGTATCAGTGAATTAATAAGGCTACAAAACCACATATAAGTGTGATTCTAATTATATTTTTTATATATGGGGAGAAGGGGAAAAGAGGTGTGAGGAAGAGAGAGGGGGGTTAAATATAAATGTATCAAAATATTTTCCAGTGGTTATTTATGAATGGAAGGAGTATTTTCTTTATACCCTGTGTTTTCTAAATAGTTTACTATATGCCAATATTAATTTTTCCAATAAAAATGTTACCCAAAATAAAAATAAACTGGGTTATGTAATATCACAAAAACATTTCTCGGATTGATTTTTAAAGTGTTTTTCAAAGCACTCTTTTCTCTTTCACCATCTCTGTATTAGTCTACGAAGTAGCAGTATAACTGGTATGAAGCTAGACCCTGAACTACAAATATAGTTGCCGCCTTAAATATCCAAATACAGGGGATTAGGAAATAAATTATAGTACTTTTTTCTTTTTTTAAATTTATTTTTCTAGAGTATATTTTTTAAGATGGGTTTCATCATTAAAAAACATTTTCAAAGATCATACAAGTGATATTAAGTTTAAAACTACATGTCTAGTATACAGTCCTTTAAAAAAAAAAGATGTATGTATAACAGAAAGTTGACTGAAAGAATACACCAAAATGTTATCAGTGATTATCCCTGGATAGTGGTATTAAGGGTTATTTTATTGTCTTCTTTATATTTTCTTACATTTTTTCCATATTTTCTATAAAAAAGCATGTACTAATTTAAAAAATTTTTTTAAAGTCCTAATTGAAAATAAAGGTTGCTGCCTCAAAGAAAGAGCAAAATGGAATTTTAAAAATTATTTGTAGGTCACAAATTGTAGTTTATTTTAATGCCTATTAGGCAATAAACAAATTAATAGTTTAAAATTTGTACTGTAAATACACTATAGTACAACAGACAAAAAATGTTCTATATCTCCTATGGTCTGATCCTGCACACAATGATCAGGTGGTGATTTTATGTTTAATAATTAATGATATTACTATGACTCCCCTTCTTGAACCTTCAGGTAAGTAACATGTTATCTGTACTTTGGAGGGAGAGAAAACTCTTATTTGTGGACAATGTATTCTCACCATTTGGGGAAAAAGCATTTTAGTAGATTTAGCCACAAGATGGCAAAGAGACTATTCACTCATTTTAGGGATGGCAAAGAGACTATTCACTCATTTTAGATGAATGGTAATCTATTGTTAGGAGACTTATCTGAATAGATTATCTTTTTTTCTTGTTTTGAGGTATGGGGGTGGGCAGGGAGGGGGGCCTGGGATTGAACCCAGGACCTTGTATGTGGGAAGCCAGCACTAAACCACTGAGCTTCACCAGGTCCCCTGAGTTATTTTTCTTTGTTGGCTTGCTTTTAGGAGTCATGGGGGATCAAACCTGGGACCTCGTACATGGGAAGCAGGTGCTCAACCACTGAGCTACAGCTGCTCCCCTGAGTAGATTATCTTTAATGCACTTTTTGCAAATAAGAGCTCATTTTTAATTCTCCAGTTAAAATAAATGTCTCTGTCTAAATTAGTCTTATTAGAAGGTTTGACTGTATAAGGAAAAGGTAAAATATAAATGAGCTCTATTCGAAAAAAGCTATGAGTTCTTATGGCTTTGTGGTTTCTAAGAAAGCATGGAAAAGTCTTTGAAAAGAGAGGAGAGTTTTTAAGTGGAAAAATTATTATTGGCCTCTGAATAGATTAAAGCATTCAGATATAAGAAGTTGAGTTTTTAAACAGTAACTGATAAATGCAATGGAATCCCATAACATAGCTCATACACATGGATTTTAGATACACTACAGAGCAGATCTGACAAAAGAATCAAAGAACATTTAGCTAAAAAGAAACATTGCCAGGTCAGCCTCTTCGCTTTACAGGTGGGTCTGGACTTTATAGAGGAGGAGCCAAACAGGAGAACTGACTCCTCAAGGTCACACAACCTAGAACTCAAGTTCCCCGACTCAGTTCATTGACTCAACTTCACAGGAACAGCCATTATTCTGCTAGGACATGGTACTGCTCAGACTTCGTTTAAGACGTAATGAAAATTTCTGTACCAATGAATCATCTAAATGGAGCTCCTGTAAGTGTCACAGGAGTCCTTGGCAGCGGTGATGTGGTGCCTCAGTAAGCCCAGCCCACAGCTGCCTCTCCTCTAGGGAAAGGAGCTCTACCTGCTTTGGAGGCAGCATAGTGTTGACGCCACCTTTTCCCAAAGGTAAAGTGAGTTAAACCCTGGGACTTCTTACTTGAATCAAAGACTGATACAGGGAAGATTTGGCCCAATGGATGGGGCGTCCACCTACCACATGGGAGGGCCAGTGTTCAAACCCCAGGCCTCCTGACCCATGTGGAGCTGGCCCACGTATAGTACTGATGCGCGCAAGGAGTATCCTGCCATGCAGGGGTGTCCCCCGCGTAGTGGAGCCCCACGAGCAAGGAGTGCGCCCCATAAGGAGAGCCGCCCAGCGCAAAAAAAGTGCAGCCTGCCCAGGAATGGCGCCGCACACACGGAGAGCTAACGCAGCAAGATGACGCAACAAAATGAGACACAGACTCTGGTGCTGCTGACACAGAAGAACACACAGCAAAATGGACACAGACAGCAGAAAACTGGGGAGGGAGGCAGGGAAGGGGAGAGAAAGAAAAAAGAAAAAAAGAAAAAAAAGACCAATACACATTAAAAGTCTATGTATACAGGGGAGCAGATGTGGCTCATGTGGTTGAGTACCTGTTTCCCACATGGGAGGTCCCGGGTTTGGTCCCTGATGCCTCCTAAAAACAAACCAAAAAAAATAGACAACAAGCAAATAAGCGAAAAAACCAGCGCAGGGGAGCGGATGTGGCTTGGTGGTTGAGTGCTGGCTTCCCACATACGAGGTCCTGGGTCCCAGGTTTAATCCCCAGCCCTGGTACCTCTATGTATACAGTACAGTCAACCTAGAAGAATTAGTAACTTTTCAGAAACTAGCACGGTAAAATGTTTCCAAATTGTTACCAGGATGGAAAAATGTCTTCTTCATTTGCTTAAGAAGAGAAAAACCTACATATAAGACTTATGGATATTACATATATGTGCTTTAACATAAAATTTTCATCTCTCAAGGTCATTTATTGCAAAGATTCTAATGTTTAAATATTTTATTTTTTTACAACACACTAATTTCCACTAGACCCTAACTGCTATTTGATAAAGAGGTTTAGGTTTCAAGAATAACACAGAACTAGAAGCTGAGTTTTTAGCATATTTTATACTGCCACTAAGCCTGAGAAACAACAAGGCTATTATTTGTCCAACAACATGAATCCCTAAATGAATTACTATCAGATTTGGTGTGAATTTTATTATTATATGACAATTGTGGCACAGGTTTCCTTCTAAGATGTATTACCTTTAGTTCTAAGTCTTTCTATGAAGACCATGAACAGAAGAATGTAGGCAATTTTCAGGATTTGTCAAGCAATAGCAGTAAAACTCTAACCACATTAAAAACAAAACAAAATTGAGAAACAAAATTTCACCTGCAGCATCTCTCTTGATGGAACACCCACTGAAGTCATCAACTATTTGCTCAACCCTTCAGTTTATTTTAATAAGAAAAACATGCATAAAGGGGCAGACTCAGGTTTTGCCGGTCCAATGATTCCCCAGTTTTCTAATGAAACTACCAAATGTGAGTGAAAATTATGTGACGTTCATACCAGTGGAAACAGGGGTTCCTGGAAAGTGAACTGGCATGCTCCTTTCTACATCTGCTTTGCCCTGGGGCGGCAGCTGCATCTTCTTTTCTGTTTTGTCAGTTTTACAAGTAGGAAGTAAGTGTACAAGAGATTTGTTAGGTGATCTGGAATTAAGCCCCAAGACAGGGACTCCATTTTTAAATATAAAGCTTTGAATTATAAACTGACCACTTGTAAACCTGATACTACTAATGATGTACTTTAATGTGAAGATCAACAGAACAGGACTGAAAAAGATCAATTCATTATATCCCTTTTGGTTTTCCTTATGATCAATACTAGTCTGGATCCAAAATGAGACCTTGTCAAAACAGGCATTCAAATTCTTGGTCTCAACAAATAGCAAACCAGCCACAGACAAGAGCACAGATTCTTCTGAGAACCAGGGGTGCCCTGGCCTGGGGTGACCCTGACACCTCCCTCAGGGCAGAGGAGCACAAGCCTGGCAGCAGGGCCACGCACTCTCTCTAAACCCAGCCTCCTTCCTCTGCGCCTTTGGCTTTGCTACCCTTGTGAGCAGGAGTCAAGCAAGGCACTCAGGACACAGACAGAGGACTCTTCCACTTGCCTGTAAGAAAGTCAAAGTAATTCTGGTAAAACTAGACAAAACACATACTATTATAGTAATATTGTCAGAGCTGAAAGGTTATCTTACCAATCATCAATAAGTTACATATATTTCTTCAAAGTGATACCACAAAACAAATGTGGGGTGAAGTCAGGTCAAGAAAGGTATTTTGATGAAAAAAAAACAAGGGCTTCTATTCCCAGTAAAATGATGACAATTAAATGATAGCCTCAAATGGTTAGAACCATAGGTTAGACTGATCTTTTTTTTTTTTTTTTTTTTTTAATGGTTAAAATGGGAGGTTTTATTTTGTGTATATTTTAGCACAATAAAAAAGAAAGAAAATACATGGTAGTCCAAATGTAGGTACCCCACTGCATACTCTTCAATTTCAAAAATAGATGTCTAGTTTAGTTGCATCCTTTGTGATCTTATACCTTTTATCCCTAGAGTTAGAAGCCTCTATCACTACAGCTTTACCAGGCCCTCCAACTGCCAGCCGCTTTGGCAGTACATGGCCTGTAGCTGTGCTGACTTCTAGAGGTTTGGAAGCTTTTATATTTCTGGTCTTCCCACCTCTCTGCTGAAATTAGACTGATCTTTTAACAGATGAAATGTCAAGGTAGGAACCAATAAAATTCAATATTTGGATGAGACACTATTATAATTGGGATTTCTACGGTACAAAGGTTTTCAAAGGATAAGCTAAAAACCACTTTTAGATGCTATATATCACTGAAATTACATAGTCCACTCAAACTTTCCTGATCAAAAGGCAACTGAAAAAGGATATTTACCCACAGGTTCATATTCTACCATTTTTAGATCTTCAAATAGCCAACACATATGTAAACCTTTTGCACATGCTGTGAACGTTTAGTCTAACAATAATGATTTCTTAATGCACTATTAGAAGGGCAAGGACCACTTGGCCTTATTAATTACTGTAACCCCTAGTATCTTTCACAATGATTGGTACAAAGCAGAAGCTCAATAAGTATTTGTTGAATTTAAAAATTTTTTAAAAATCAGTAGTTTTCCATGAAAATTTTCCAGCTCATCTACAATTTGGTCTACTTCTGTATTAATTTTATAATATGATACCTATAATTCTGCTCCTGAATTATATGTATCAGACACATATACGTAGCATATCATATACTCACATTATATGAATCATATATCATTGATGACTCATTACATATAACACCAATGTTTACCTAATTATGCTTCATTTCTTTGTAAACTTTGGCCACAGAAAAATATGAGAAACATGGGGTCTTTTGTCCTGTTTTAATGGCTCAGGGACTAGAGAAATGAGAAGTTTGTTGTTTGCACAAAATGAAGCTGCTGGCAAAGCATCTATACGAGGATGGGGAGAATTTTAACCCGTCTCGAAAACATAGTGGTCATTTCTCTTTTGGCTATTTCTGTTTGACCAAAAGAAAACCAGGAAGTATAATTTGCCAATTTTAAAATGCATTTAAGGATAGTTCTTCTCCTTACTGGCTATAAGAAATGGATTGGAATAACTTCACCTGTCAATAAGAGGGAAAGTTTTGTGCTCTTAGGCCTCAGAGTCTAATGGCCTGAAATGCGGCCGTGCCCAGGCTCCTGCCGCCTCCGTCAGGTATTGAGAAGGTCCTTCCATTTGGAGACAGCGGCAAGCAGAGCTCATTCTGTTCCACCCAAGGCATTCCATAAGGAATGTGAACAAGGATTAACTCCTTAAAATTCAACTTCTAGCATCCATTAATTCCAAAATTTATGGCGTATGCCTCCAAAATTTTCTATCCTACAGCAGCGATGACATCAGAAGAGAGGGAAGGAGAGACCAGCTCGTGGAGGGCTGTGGTGAGCGCAGGACAACCTAAGGGAGGGCAGAGTGTGTGTATTTCAGGTCCTCATTCATACCAAACAGATTTTAAAGGCTGTAACTCTGCTCGCATTAAGTGGTTGTGGGAAGTAGAAACTTGTGCAATGGTCAGTCTAAGGAAAAACAACAATGAGGCAGGTAAAAGTCATTATTATACTGTTTTGAGTGATTTTAATTGGATCTTCTTTCATCATTTAATTAATGGATTACATATTATTTATCACTGAATTAAACGGAAGGCCTCACAACTTTAACAAAATTACAAAATGCTGTATTCCTTTTAACAGCCCTCTCTGCCCCCCTGTCTAATATGTCTGGTGGGGTCAGGGTGGGCATAAAGGGGGATGCAATATTTACTAATTCTGTTGAAGTTGTAAGGGTCATCTTAAATATTCAGTTCAATCAAATCTGAGCAAGACTTGTAGATGTCAGATTTTAGGTAGAACACTGTGCTAGCCTACGAACCAGCTGAGCACAATCAAGTCCTACCCACAGCGGGAGCATAAAAAATACACGACTGAAATACCAGGTAAAATTTAGTTAACCGATGGTGAAATAATTCACTCTACGACTTGCTCACATTTTCTTCCTACCGATGCATCCCTATAATAGAAGTCAGCAGGAAAAGTAGGATTTTATAACTATGTAACAATGTACCTTTATAAGAGAAGACAGAAAAAAAAATGAATCAAAGTTTTTTGTTTTAAATTATAAACTGCTGGAATTTCAAGATATTTCCTTGAACATGTAGAAAAGGGAGTTATTAATTAGATTCTTGCCTTAAAAAGGAAGGCTGGGAAGATTTTTCAAATAATTTTTGATTTTTTAAATTCCCAGGATGTTTAATAAATACTAACACAAAATCTACTTCTACCCCAAAAATAATTTGAGTCAATGGCATAAAATAACTATTGTTATCTGTTTTACAGATGTGAGGAGAGCAGAACAAGCACTCAAGAAAACTGATTCCGAAAAAAAAAATTCAATTATTAAAACAACCACACTTGGGCATGGATGCAAGTAAGAATACTTTGAGAAAGATAAATATTGCAGCTGTTGCAATCTGCAGTCTTGTTGCATCCGTTTGCTCAGCTCCATTTCCTGCCTGACTGACCACAGAGTCTTGTGCTTAGGCACATACTGCCCTTTGTGCCTTTCTTCTTCCCTCTTTACATCCCATAAAATCTCTACTGCTGGGGAGTAGGTGTAGTTCAGTGGGTGAGCACCTGCTTCCCATGTATGAGGTCCTGGGTTCAATCTTGGTACCTCCTGAAAAAAAAAAATTCAACTGCTCTGCAAGACCCAGCTCAGATGTCACCTTCTCAGGTCACCTTTGTGCACAGCACTCTCCGAGCTCTTACCGTCCTCGGTCCCATCCCTACACTGTGGTGCACAGGCTAGCACCTCATCTTTACAGGTGCTTCAGGACTGGGCATGGTGCTGGACACACACATGGGAAATGAGCTGCTCTGAGTGAAGAGGTGCTAAGCACACTTTCTTTGGCTGAGGCTTATGAATGCAAAAAATGGTAATTCTGGAAAATTCCACTTGAAGAAATCCAGAATTCCACTTGAAAGTTCCTATTTATTTAATATTCTTTTACTATTAGTAGTAGTAGGAACATTATTAAACAATTACTAATGTTTGTCATGTATCATGCTTAGCACTTTATGTCTCTTGTCTTTTGCTATTAAATTATATGATTATTAAGCCATTTTATAGAAAATAATTTGCCTAAGAACATATAGTTGGTGAGGAGGAGTTGAGACTACAACCAGTCTTTCTAATCCAAAGTTCTTAGCCACTTACTGTCATCAAAAACAAACAAAAAAAAGTAACAAAAATGTACAAACTACTCAATAATTAGGACAAATTATTTAGAAGCTTTATTACCCTTTCCAATCTTTTAATCTTTATACATGTATGGCTTTTAAAATTATGATAATAATGTAATTTGTTTGTTTCTTCGCTTGCTTAACATTATTTCATTCACAATTTTCCCTGAAAAGGCCATATCTGCCATTTTACTATAGCATTCCACTTAAAGAGTCATCATTATTGACTTAGTCACTTGCTAAAGAGCCATCATACGTAAAGATAAAGAAGCTGGGGAAAAATGTACTCTGAATTTCCTATCCTGGGTGAAAGCATACATGATCTCTTCCATCCTAGATGTGAAGAGCATATTTCTTCAGCTAGTTTATTCAATACAGCAGCAACATAATATAGAAGAAAATGAAATCTAAGTTTCTTTGCAATTAAAGAGCACTGAACAAAGTTTTAATCTTAGAGATAAACTGAAAAATAAGTCAATTTCATCAAAGCAGCAAGAACATGAATTTTTAGTTTCCTCATTTTATTAGTAAGAAGGATCAGAGGTAGGAGAGCAATGATTTCTTTGCATTTTCATAGAGAAATGCCTTCAAGGTATTTCATTATTATAATATATAAGTATAGAAATTGTAGGAATTAGAATACAAGATGATTGCTAAACACAAGGTACTGAGGTAGATTATGTGGACAGCAGACTTGGCCCAGTGGTTAGGGCGTCCGTCTACCACATGGGAGGTCCATGGTTCAAACCCCAGGCCTCCTTGACCCATGTGGAGCTGGCCCACACGCAGTGCTGATGCACGTAAGGAGTGCCGTGCCACGCAGGGGTGTCCCCCGCGTAGGGGAGCCCCACACGCAAGGAGTGCGCCCCATAAGGAGAGCCGCCCAGCGTGAAACAAAGTGCAGCCTGCCCAGGAATGGCGCCGCACACACGGAGAGCTGACACAACAAGATGACACAACAAAAAGAGACACAGATTCCCAGTGCCACTGATAAGGATAGAAGGGGTCACAGAAGAACACACAGCAAATGGACACAGAGAGTAGACAACTGGGGCGGGGGGGACAGGAGAGAAATAAATAAAAAATAAATCTTTAAAAAAAAAAAGAACTACTCTTCTAATGACTTAAGTTAGCATGGGAGTGATTTTGTTCTTTGAAGTTGGCCTGTTGATGCTGTTACGATAAGTACCAATTATTTCCCCAAACTTTAATTCTAGAGTGGGGAATATCTTCTTATTGAAAGTGATGGCATCTCCAAGAGAACAAAGAAATTATTTATCTGTGGGGGGTAGAGAAAGATATGTTGGAGTTCTCTTATGGGGCTAGTATTATTTTTTTAACTGTCCTATAAGTTTGAAGTATTTCAAAATAAAAAGTTAAAAAACAAACAAAAAGTCTGCTCCTGACAACTCTTCCATCTACACTGTGTGTTTTCAAAAACTTTCACTGATCCCCTGCAATGACTGGATCAAAACGGGAGATGAGGACATGCGGGGTAATTTAGATAAATCTGAGATTCTTTAACTCATAGTCATCTAAAGCCTTCCCTTGCTTGCATACCAGCTATTTTTATAAGGAAAGTGGGTGGTGATTAACTTGATGTTCTTTAGGTACAGGACTGTGGGTTAAATAGAAGAGGAATGAGCATCACGAAGAACTGAATACAGTTTCTGGTAAGATTTTGTGTCTCCTATGTTAGGGGAGAGGATAATAATTTGTATGAGGGAAAGCTGCATATGTTAGATGGAAGAATGATTTTGTTGTCATCATTGTTCAGAAAGTTATTCACTGGAAACTGCTAAGCAGTTTCTTGACGATCTCAAAAAAAAAAAACAAAAAAAAAACACCCAAAAACATGTTTTAGAGCTTGAAGAACTCTCAGAATTTAAATAATACTTAAATTGCTTTGAAAGTATAAATTGGCCAATTTGCTTTTTAAATAATATACAAGTATAACACTTTTATTCAATAAACATAAAAAACACTATAACAAACACTTCATTTTTACATTATGATGAACTAGGAAGCAACTAAGAACAGAGGTGGGTGGGTAGAGGATGGTGCTTAAATGAAGTTTTTCTGGTAAACTAATGAATGGTAGATGAAGAAGAGAAAGAGAAAGTAGTACAAAAAGGAAAAAGAAAGATTAATGGGGCTTGAGAGAAATAAGAGAGATGAATGAAGAAACACAGAAGAGAAGAAATTCAGAGTTAAATGCAATAAGGACTCTTTTGTACTCTGTATCCCATTTCTTAGTACAAAGATTATCAGCACATAGCATTCAATAATGATTATCAAATAAAAATTAAGAAATATAATGATTGAGAAGTTAAATAAGTATGCTTTTTAATCCTATTTCACGGTTCACATGATTCAAAATAAGCAACTTAATCTCATTTCTTCTATGAATTTAACCAAGTTAATTAACCTCTTTGAACTACAAGTTCATTGTCTAAAAAGTGAATGGGTTGAAACAGCTGATCTTTAAAGTCTTTTCCTTATTCTCTGCTGTACTGGTAACCAAATATAAGTTAATGAAATTATAGGAAGGGTCTTAGCTTAAACTTGGGCTGTTTAGATCAAATCAGTGGTCAGTAAATGCAATTTATATCTTTTTGAACAACAGAGATAAAACAGTTCTTTTATTTATTGTTCACATAAAACAAGCTGTCTTCCAAAGAAATAATGGCTAGGTTTCAGTCTCTCAGAAGAGCACTAGTAAGATCGCATCGTAAGCCTTCCTACTCTGAATATTTTTCTTTTGTGCTAAGTATACTCTTACTGAAGTCAGCAGGGTTACATCACAACTTCTGTATGGAATCAAGGATACCCAAATAAAATATTAGGGCATTATATTAATGAAAAAGGATACTACTAAGGAAGAAAACGTGATGATTTTTGCATTTTACAAATTAACAGGATTTTCTTCAAGAAAAAAAGTTTTTTAAAAAGGCGGGAAAATCCTACTAGGAGCACAAAAAGTTCCTCCTCCATTTCTTAAATGTCAATCAAGAAAGTCTCAAACTACTTTAACCAAAACAAGAAGAAAAAGTATTAAAAGAAAATGTGGCTTCATCAATGGAAGCTGAAGTGGAACTGCCTTCCTGGGTAATTTTTTAAAATTTCAAAGTGTTAATAAAAGAATAACCTGAAGCAGTACCTGAAAACAGGACAGGATACTTTCATTACGTGATCACTATAGAAGAATGGAGGAAACCTCTTTCAGAGCCACTTCAAACTTTGCATTTACTTGCCTCTTTTGTCTTTATTTTACTTACACATACAACAGCGTGTACCTCATATCAGCACCCTATTATAATTCAGCATTTCAGAGACAGAAGGCCTGGGAAAGGAAGGCTCCCTACAAGTCAAGGCTTGGATGACAGGCCAACAGGGCAGACAAGCTTGCACTGCCATTGTGTGAGCCATACCCAGGCTGCAATTAAATACAGAATGCAGTTTCTGGAACTTCTTAACCTTGACAGTCCAAGAATTCACCTGAAAAATTAAAAGTAAAAAGGAGAAAGGAAAGAGACTGAAACCAAGTCCACATACCGATAAACTGTCCTGGGAAGAATTCCAAAATGCAGTAAAGACAAAGAGAATTAAATTACAGAAACCTCAAACACATTCTAGAAACACACTTCACAAACTGAATTGTCTCTATCTCGCCAATCTTCCCAGTTTAAATAAACAAACTTTTATCAAATGCTTTTGTGCAGCAGACCCATGTGTCTAATTCAGCTTATATACATGCCATGTTAACAGCAGTGACACCAAATTTAGAGTTAGATTTTTTCCCTTTTCTCCTTTATTAGTTGCAGGTTTACAGAACAATCATGCATAAAATACAAGATTCCAATACACCATTCCACCACCAACACCTTGCACTGGTGTGGAACATTTGTTACAAAGGATGATAGCACATTTTTATAATTGTCCTATTAATTAAAGTCCGTTATTTAACTTAGGGTTTACTATTGGTATAATGTAGCTCCATGGATTTTTTAAAACTTAATTTTTATTGTTACCATATAAGAACCCTATACACTGTCAGCCTTACTTTCCCATTCCCTATTCACACCCCATCCCCTGGTAACCTATATGCTAGATTCAGACTCTATGAATTTGCTAATTCTAAGTGTTTGAGATCAGTGAGATCACACGATATTTTTCTTTTTGTGTCTGGTTTATTTCACTCAACATGATGTCTTCAGGGTTCATCCATGTTGCTGCATGCATCAGGAATTCAGTTCTTTTTACAGCAGAATAATATTTCATTGCATGTATATACCACAATTCATTTATCCATTCATCAGCTGATGGACACTTGGGTTGCTAACATCTATTGGGAACTGTGAACAATGCTGCTATGAACATTGATGTGCAAATACCTGTTTGAGTCCCTGCTTTCAATTCTTTTGGCTACATATTCAGAAGTGGGATTGCTGGGCCATATGTAGTTCTATACACAGCTTTCTGAGGAACTGTCAAATTATCTTCCACAGAGGCTACACCATTTTACATTGCCACCAGCAATGAATGTGTGCATCCTCTACAACACCTGCAATTTTCTGTTTGTTTGCATGATAGGATGCACATGATGAGACACTCAACATCATTAGCCATGAGGGAAATGAAAATCAGAATGTGTCCTGTTTGTTTCTAATAGCAGCCATTCTAATGGGTATGAAATGGTATCTCACGGTTCTGATTTTCATCTCCCTGATGGCTAATGATGTTGAGTATCTTATCACGTGCATCTTATCATGTATATCTTTCTTGGAGAGATGTCTCTTCAAGTCTTTTTTTTTTTTTAAGATTTGTTTATTTATTTATTTCTCTCCCCTTCCCCCCCACCCCAGTTGTCTGTTCTCTGTGTCTATTTGCTTCTTCTTCTTTGTCCGCTTCTGTTGTTGCCAGCAGCAGGGGAATCTGTGTTTCTTTTTGTTGCGTCATCTTGTGTCAGCTCTCCGTGTGTGCAGTGCCATTTCTGGGCAGGCTGCACTTTCTTTTGCACTGGGTGGCTCTCCTTACCCGGACGCACTCCTTGCACGTGGGGCTCCCCTACATGGGGGACACCCCTGCGTGGCAGGGCACTCCTTGCGCGCATCAGCATTGCACATGGGCCAGCTCCACATGGGTGAAGGAGGTCCTAGGTTTGAACCGTGGACCTCCCATGTGGTAGATGGACGCCCTAACCACTGGGCCAGGTCCGCTGCCACTTCAAGTCTTTTAACCACTTTTAAATTGGTAGTTTGTCTTTTTGTTGTTAAATCGAAGGATTTCTTTATATATTCTGGATATTAATCCTTCACTGGATATGTGGTTTCCAAGTATTTTCTCCCATTGTGTGCTGTCATTTTACTTTCATGATAAAGTCCTTTGAGGAACAAAAGTTTTTAATTTTGATGAGGTCCCGTTTACCTATTTTTTTCTTTGGTTGCTTGGGCTTTGGTTGTAACGTCTAAGAAACCACTGCCTAACATAAGGTCCTAAAGATGCTTCCCTACAATTTCTCCTATGTGTTTGATAGTTCTGACTCTTATATTTAAGCCTTTGATCCTTTATGAATTGATTTTTGTATATGCTATGAGGTAGGGTTCCTTATTTATTTATTTTTGCAAATGGAGATCCAATTTTTCCCAGGACCATTTGTTGAAGAGACTATTCTCTCACAATTGATAATCTTTGCCACCTTGTCAAAAATCAGTTCACCATAAATGTGATGGTTGATTTCTGAGCTCTCAATACTGTTCCACTGGTGCCAGTATTAATTTTATTTCTTTATCCCACCCCCCCCATTGAGGCTTGCTTGCTGTCTGCATTCAGTGTCGATTCGCTGTGCGTTCTTCTGTGTTTTATTTTTATGTATTTCACCCCGCCTTGCAGCTTGATTGTTGTTTGCTCTCTGTGTCCATTCGCGACATGCTCTTCTGTTTTTTGTTTTTTGTTTTTAATTTTACTTGTATCCCTTTTCGTCGTGTCACCTTGCTGAGTCGGCTCTCCATGGTGCTTGCGGGCCGGGCGGCGCCCTATGGCACTTGCAGGCCAGTGGCTCTCCGCGGTGTGCAGGCGAGCCTGCCTTCACAAGGAGGCCCCAGGATGTGACCCCAGGGCCTCCCATATGGTAGATGGGAGCCCAACTTAGTGAGCCACAGATGCTTCCCACTGTGCTGCTTTGATTACTGTGACTTTATAATCAGTTTTAAGCTCAGGAAGTGTGAGTCCTCCAATTTCATTCTTCTTTTTCAAGATGGCTGTAGCTATTTGGTGCCCTTTACCATTCTGTATAAATGTGAAGATTAGCCTTTTCATTTCTGCAAAGAAGGTTGTCTTTTAAAAGATTTATTTTTTTATTTATTTCTCCCCCCCTCCCCTCCCAGTTGTCCGCTCCCTGTGTCCATTTGCTGTGTGTTCTTCTGTGTCTGCTTCTATTCCTGTCAATGGCCTGGGAATCTGTGTCTCATTTTGTTGCGTCATCTTGTTGCATCAGCCCTTCCTGTGTGTGGAACCACTCCTGGGCAGGCTGTGCTTTCTTTGCACAGGGCGGCTCTCCTTACGGGGCGCACTCCTTGTGCGTGGGGCTCCCCTATGTGGGGGACACCCCCATATGGCACGGCACTCCTTGTGCGCATCAGTAATGCGCATGGGCCAGCTTCACACGGGTGAAGGAGGTTCTGGGTTTGAACCATGGACCTCCCATGTGGTAGGTGGACGCTCTATCCATTAAGCCAAGTCTGCTTCCCTGCAAAGGAGGTTTTTAGAATTTTATTTGGGGATGCATTGACTCTATAAATTACTTTGGGTAGTATTGACATCTTAAGTTTTCTTATTCATGAAAATGGAATATCCTACCATTTATTTCGGTCTTCTTTAATTTCTTTTAGCAATGTTTTGTAGTATTCTGTCTATAAGTCCTTTACATGCTTGGCTAGATATATTCCTAGATATCTGATTGTTTTAGTTGCAATTGTGAATGGAATTTTCCCTTGATGTTTTGTTCTGATTGTTTTTTGCTTGTGTACAGAAACACTACCGATTTTTGGGTGTTAGTCTTGTACCCTTTGCCAAATTCATTTATTAGTTCTAGGAGCTTTTTGTGGATTTCTCAGGATTTTCTGAATATAGGATCATATATCATCTGAAAATAGGGAAAGTTTTACTACTTTCTTTCCAATTTGGATGTCTTTTATTTCTTTTCCTTGCCTAACTGCTCTGGCTAGAACTTCTAATACAAATGTTGAATAACAGTGGTGAAAGTGGGCATCCTTGTCTTGTTCCTGATCTTGGAGGGAAAGCTTTTAGTCTTTCACCATTAGGTAGGATGGTAGCTGTGGGTTTTCATATATGCCTTCATGCATGCTGGGGAAGTTTCCTTCTATTTCAGTGTTCTGTTTTACATCAAAAATGATGCCGTGGGAGCAGATGAGGCTCAAGTGGTTGAGCACCTGTTTCCCATTTGGGAAGCCCAGGTTCAGTTCCTGGTGCCTCCTGAAAACAAACCAACAAAACAACAAGAAACAAGCAAATGAAAAAAAAAAAAAACAAGTCAGGGGAGCCGATGTGGTTCTGTGGTGGCTGAGTGCTGGCTTCCCACATATGAGGTACTGAGTTCAGTCCCCAGCCCTGGTACCTCAAAAAAAAATAAAAAACAAAAAAAGGTGCTGTATTTTGTCAAATTGATTGAGATGATCATGTGTTTTTTCCCTTCATTTTATTAATGTGGGTATTGTGATTAATTTTCCTTTATATTGAACCACCTTGCATACTAGGGATAAATTCTACTTGATCATGGTGTATACTTTTTTTTCTCATTTAAAAACATTACCTCTTTATTTCAAAGCTAAAATAAAAGACACTCTCAACCCAAAAGAAAATCCAATTGAAAAGAAAAACCCCGATAATAAAATTTATAATAAAAATCCCATTATAAATGATAAGAGAGCGCTGAGAGTTTAAATATTATATTCTTCATGTATGTTGTTCAGATTTTGTTTTTAAATTGATGACTATATACATATAAAAAAAACCTTGAAAGTGCAACAAAGAATTTAGCTTAAAATAAGTATTTAGGAGACTACTTCAAAACACTGAAGTAGGGCTGTGCAGTGACCCTGTGGGGCAGGATGCTCTCACTTTTGTGTCCTAGCAGAGGTTAAGGAATCAGGAGCAGAACCTCCAGGGTTCGGATGAGTGGCCATGTGGTAGGATTTCACAGTAAAGTTAGTCTGGGAGGGGGAAGGGTGTTGAGCCCAGACAAGACAGAGGGCCAGGCTGCACTGGTTTGCCCTATTCAGGTTTTCTCATCTTCAGTGGGCCTACAGCAGTCATTCAAGCCACAACATACAATGTCCTCCAGTGTGCTCCAGACTGTTGGTTCATATTAAAGAATTATAAATTTGGGTCCAAAACTGGTACTCTTAACCATTATATACTATTGCTTTTACCTGTCACAGCTGGGTATTCTCACATTTACTTCTGTATCTAGTCAAAGTTTTTTCCAAATCTTTGCCTCTTTTTCTATCTTGCTGAATGACTTAAAAGCAGCTCTGAAGGGTTCTTTCTTACCTTTTCCCCATGAAACCAGAATAAGAGCAATAGCTAGGTCTTCTCTTTTGTGTTCCAGTCATACAACCTAATGTTCCAGAGCCAAACTTGTTTCCAAAGCTAAAGGAATACCCAGCCAGCCCAAATCATTGAAGATTAATAAAGAGAGAGTTTATTTAGAGGCTTTGCTTCTCAGTCATAAAACCTCCCAAACTTCTGACCATAGGCTCTAAAGACTTCTCAGGTCTATTAGACTTATCATCCTTAACCCTAAAATAGTATCTACTCTATCCCCAGCACTTTGCCTCATACTTAATAAGCACTTTCTTGAATGAATGAAGAGGGACAGTTAGGTTTGCTGAATAAAAATCACATTTGATTGTTACATTACTTGAATTACAGATTTCCAGACCTGTATATCTACAATATAATGTATTTTTCCCATTACTAATATGTAAACTACTGGAGTTAAGCCTAGCTCATTGCTAGCACATAGCAGATGCTTGATAAATACATGATTGAATGAATAAATATTTTTTAATTATCTAATTCTATTTTAATCTATTAAAACCTAGCTAAGTCCTCTTTAAACAACAACAAAAAACTTTTTATTATGGAAAACTTCAAATGTACACAAGTATAATATACCAATGAACCCCTAAATATCTATTACCCAGCTTCAACAATGATCAATTGTTTTGCCCTTCTTACTTCTCCAGTTACAATCTGCATATGCTCTTAGGTAAATAGAAGGCTGTAACACGTTAATCTAGTGACATCAGACTCTAGAGTTAACAAAGGGCAAGTCCCTATATCACAAGCTATTGGTGGGGAAGCGGCTGTGGCTGCATCAGTTAGGCTCCTGCCGACCACACGAGAGGCCTGGGTTTGCGTCCTGGGGCGTCTCTGCGAAGGCAGGCTCACCCCCGGCAGGTGCCGCTCCGCCCACAGGAGCCACAGAGAGCCACCTCAGCAAGGTGACGCAACAAAAGAGGGAGACAAGCAGGAACACAGGAGTGTGCAGCGAATGGACACAGAGCAGACAGCAAGCAAGCTGCAAGGTGGGAAGGGAAATAAAATAAGTACAGACACAGAAAAACGCACAGCGAATGGACACAGAGAGCAGTCAGCACACAAAAAGCCACAAAGGGGTGGGGGGAGATTTTTAAAAAAAAGCTATTGGTGGAGCTGTGATTTGAAGCACCTGCTCCCCATGCACAAGGTCCTAGGTTCAATCCCTGGTACCTCCTTCAAAAAAAGAGCTATTGGTGTGTACTCAAATGAAAGCTATTAACATACTTCTTAGTTAATAAGGAGACCACTAATCTATGATGAGCACTTCTAAAGTTTTATATGTGGCTGGCAAATTAATAGGTTTGTGACCTTAGAAAGTTATTCAATTTCTTTGAGTCTTGGTTATCTCATTAGAAAAAGGATAATCTAGTAGCTCCTGCTTAGGACTGTGTGAGGATTAAATGAGATCATATATGTGAAACTTCTAATAGGTACTAAATAAATTTAAAAAACAGCTTTGAGATATAATTCATGCATCATAAAATTCACACATTTAAAGTGCATAATTCAGTGTTTTTCAGGATACTCACAGAGCTGTGCAACCATTCCACAATCAATTTTAAACATTTTCATCACATAGAAAGAAACATTCATTAGCCATCACCCTTTAATATCCTTACCCCTCACCCCCACCCCAGCTCTAGGTAAGCTCTAAACTGCTTCCTATCTCTAGCTTTGCCAATTCTGGATATCTCACATAAATGGAATCATACAATATGTGGTCCTTTGTAACAATAAATGTTTCTTAAACTGAATATTTTAAAAGTCAAATAAGTAGAATAGACAATGCAATGAATTCAGAGAAGGGGGAAAGGGAAAGAAATACATAATGAGCACCTACTGTAAGTCAGGCACCAATATAAGTGCCAGGGGAAAAAATATATCTCAATGAAGTCCTTTGGGTAGAAAAACAAGAGTGTATGTGTACACACTAGCAGGTGCTAAGGCAGTTTGGACATTCTCCTCCGAGAGTTTTACATTTCTCATTGCAATAGGAAGGAAGGCCATCATGAAGGGATGAGGATGGGAGTTTTGAAAAAAAGGAAGTGTGAAACAATCATTTAGGAGTGGGAAAGTGAATGAACTAGGGAGATGGAGTATGATTGTCTGGCAGAATTAAAAGACCCACTTGAGGTTCATGGTCATGAATTTAAAATGAGATCAGTCAGCAGAGTTTTCAGCTTTTCTCCATCCATTTAGCTGAACAAATGTAGGAACAATGTAAGCAGAGAGAGGAATTTAACCAGAGTTCATTCCTTTAACTAGGTGTACCTGAAATGGCAGTGACTCCTAAATCTCCATTTCTAAAGCCACTGAAATCTCCTAGCATAGAAATCTTTTTTTTTTTAAAGATTTATTTTTCATTTATTTCTCTCCTCTTCCCACCCCCCAACCCCATTGTCTGCTCTCTGTGTCCATTTGCTGTGTGTTCTTCTGTAACCACTTCTATCCTTATCAGTGGCACTGGGAATCTGTGTCTCTTTTTGTTGTGTCATCTTGCTGCATCAGCTCTCCATGTGTGCGGCGCCATTCCTGGGCAGGCTGCGCTTTCTTTTCCGCTGGGCGGCTCTCCCTACGGGGCACACTCCTTGTGCGTGGGCTCCCCTATGTGGGGGACACCCCTGCGTGGCAGGGCACGCCTTGTGCGCATCAGCACTGCGTGTGGGCCAGCTCCACATAGGTCAGGGGGCCCAGGGTTTGAACCGTGGACTTCCTATGTGGTAGGCGGACGCCCTATCCATTGGGCCAAGTCTGCTTCCCTAGCATAGAAATCTTGAAGTAATGTCACTGTCAAGGCTCTAATTGGAAGGAAGCTAGATGGAAAAAGAACTAATATCTGACCAACACTGGTTATGAGGCAGGCATTTTACCAGGTACTTTACATACATTAGCTCACATATTTCTCCTAACTCTTCTCCTAATAACCATCCCCATTTACGGAAATTCTCAAATGTCAAACATAAGGTGAAGCTAAAACTAAATCCAGGGAAGTGGCTGTGGCTCAAGCAATTGAGCCCTGGACCTCCTGATAAAAAAAGAAAAGAAAAAAGGCATGGCAGGCCTGCGTGGTAAGGCACAGGCCCTGCCGGCAGAGTGATGCACCAAAAAAAAAAAAAAGGATGATGCAACGCCACAGGAAAAAAAACAGAAACAAAACTAAATCCAAGCCTGCAGGATTCTGAAGCCCATTCTCATTTTACGATATCTTGATACTTAATTGCTTTTAAATATGGCAATTGTCATCCAGAGAGGATGAATGTTTTGCCAAGGTCGTACAATCTCTAATGGGACAGATAGTCTTCCAGATGAATGCTTTTTGACCAACGGCATAAGCTATCTTTTACATTTCCTGCTGTCTTTCCAACATTCAATCTATAATTAAGTTAGGTTGTTTTTTCTTTTAAAAAAATTCTGGTATCTATTACCGTCTACCCACTTCTGTTCTTTTGCTATCACTCTATATTTAGGCCCTCTTCACTCATGCATAGACTACCCTTAACAGCTTCTGAGCTAATCTCCATCTCTCCTCTCCTCCAATCACGTTTGCAAAAGGGCTAGTCATTTTCTTTCCCTGAGGCTCTTATACACATAATAAAATACCTACAGTACAGAATTGTGAAGATTAAATAAGATAATTAAATATGAAGACACTTTAAAAACTGCAAATTCTATTGAAATGTTAGCCATTTAGGCACTGTGACTTACATGTCTTTCCCCCTGGTTCTAGGCATCTAGTATGTGATCAAATAATAATTCATTGACTGACTTCTTATCTATCTTCCCTACTTCCATTAATATTATCTATCGGACCAATGTGATCAGGTAAAGATGACTATATAATGAAGACTGAACACCAAAGCTTATGGTGTAATTAAGTATGCTACATTTTTTATTATAGCATGCATAGTTACTCTGTCCTTCATAATCAAATAGAGGTGCATATGTTTTGTTACAAAAAGAACTTCTTAATATCTTAATAATAATGTCCTTTCTCTGATTTTCTGACCCCTACTTATCATCTGTCAAGATGCAGCCCAAATATTACAACTTTGCTAAAGTCATCTTGACTCTTTCCTTTACTTGTTTGCATCTCATGCTCCCATAATCTTAGTTACCCATTTTCATTATAGCATTTACTATTCAGTTGCATAATTATTATTATTACAAATGATTTATATGCTATTTATAGTCTCTCCACAAGTCTGTGAGGGAGTTTATTTCAGGTTAGTTAAGAGTTGATAAGAGAAAGTTCTTTATAGAAGAACTCTAATGGCAAATAAAAAATTGGAATATAACCATTTTGTAGCACCTTATGAATAAGCTGATCTAGGGAACAATCATTAATGATGACAGAACAGTGGTTTTTTTTTTTTTTAAGATTTATTTATTTAATTTCCCCCAGTTGTCTGTTCTCTGTGTCTATTTGTTGCATCTTATTTCTTTGTCCGCTTCTGTTGTCTTCAGTGGCACGGGAAGTGTGGCCGGCGCCATTCCCGGGCAGGCTGCACTTTTCTTTCGCGCTGGGTGGCTCTCCTTACGGGGTGCACTCCTTGCGCGTGGGGCTCCCCTACGTGAGGGACACCCCTGCGTGGCAGGGCACTCCTTGCGCGCATCAGCGCTGCACATGGGCCAGCTGCACACGGGTCAAGGAGGCCCGGGGTTTGAACCGCGGACCTCCCATGTGGTAGACTGATGCCCTAACCACTGGGCCAAGTCCGTTTTCCCAGAACAGTGGTTCTTAATCCTGGCTGTACATTAGAATCACTTGGGAACTTTCCAAATATACCTCTGCCTAAACCCCATTCCCAGAGATTATGATGACGTTGGTCAGGAGTGAAGCCTTGAAATGGTATTTTTTCAAGTGCCCTATATGCATGTAATGTTAAGAAACAATGTCCTAGAGCTATTAGATGGTTGATGGGGAACTTTATAATAAATGGATCGGGATGTTAGCACTGAATTCACTAATTTTACAATTACTAAAAATGGAATGAACACATTATGTGCTTCTTTATGTGATGTAATAAATACCACTTCCAGTATTCCACTGCCAAAAGAAACTGAACTGGAATCTAATCAGTATTCTATATCTACCAGTCTTCAGAAAATTGATAGGGAATTACCTTAAGAGACACTAAGAGAATGTGATCAACCAAATCCAAAATGTGGGAAATTCAACAGGATAAATAACTTGGTCTCTTGAATGAACGAACAGCAGGGAAAAAGTGTGTGTGTGTGTGTGGTGTGGTATGGTGTGGTGTGTGTGTGTATATATGAAAAAGCTTACAAATTAAGAAATTCAAGAGACAAACCAAGCAAATGCAGTGTATGAATATAATGTTTGATGAATAGGTAAATGAAGGAATCCAATGAAAAGTTGCTAACTGGAGGAAAAGAACAATCATTATTCATGATGAACAAGCAAATTCTCATACTTTAAAAAAGCAGGACTAGGCATGGAAAAGGATTCAGAAGTATAATAATTTCGATAAGTGAATTAGTGAAATATTTATCTTTTTCTGTCATGGTCTTACAGAAAAAATCTCTAAAATATGTCAATGGACTTTATGTTTTCTTTCTAATTCATATTTCTATTTGACTGAAGATTATGCCTACAGAGAAAAAACTCACCGTGGGGCAAAATACAACCAATTTTTTTTTGGTTGATGATGAGATACACAGTTGTTTTGTACCAGTACTGTCCAACAGAATTTTCTGTAATGATAGAAATGTTCCACATCTGTGCTATCCATATCTATAGTCAGTAGCCACATGTGACTACTGGGCACCTGAAATGTGGCCATTGCGAATGAGGAACTTAAGTTCAAATTTATTAATTTTAGTTCATTTAAATTTAAATAGACACACGCAGCTGGTGGCTACCATACTGGACAATGCATCTAGATAATTACAGCTCTCCTCTACCTGCAATGCTTCTCTCCCCTAGTGACCTGTTAGCAACTCTCACCGCACTCCACACTGGAAGATCAGAGCACCACATACCTTTCCTTTCACGCTTCTTTTAGAGTTGCAGTTTAACCTTTACTTGTGTGAGTATTTGATTAATACTCTTCCTCTAAACTGATTATCAACTACATCAGCAGGAACTTCTCATGCTTTTGCTCACCGCTGTATTCTTGGGTTCTACCGCAGTGACACTCAAATGTTAGTTAGGTCAAGGCTACGGTTAGGTAACAATGTATAGTTGTGTTTCTGTGATATATAGACTTTCATTTCTCATGGTTCCAGGTGATTCTGATTAAATTCTGGACTTCTTTTAGCATGTAAAAATACATTAAAAAAGGAGGAGAATCATACCATGAACCCCCAGGTAAACATCAACAAACTACAACAATCATCAACTCACTGCTACACTTGCATTTATCCCCACCCTGGCTCTGCCTTCCCATCTTGTGTTATTAGGAAGCAAATTCCAGACATCATATCATCTCATTATATTATTACATCTTTCGGTCTATATTTTTAAAAGATAAGAATTCTAATTTTTACAAACATACCAAAGATACCATTATCATAACTGAAACAAGTATCATCATTTATTCACTAAGTGTTCAAAGTTCCTCAGCTAAAAGAGTTTTGTTATAAATACTTGAGTTGAATGAATCAGGCTCCTATCATATCACACTGCAACTGGTTGATGTGTCTCTTGAAGTCTCTCGATTTTTAAATCCCCTCTCCTTCTTGATTTAAGCCTTAACAGTGTATTTACTGAAAAAAACTGAATTCTTGGTCCTTTAGAGTCTCTTACATTATAAAATTTGTTGATTGCACCCTCAAGATGGTATTTAACAGAACTTTGTTCCACATTCCCTGTAAATTTATAGTTAGATCTAAAGGCCTGATCTGATTCAGCTTCAATTTCTTTGGGTAGAGTACTGCACTGATGGTGGTATGCATATACTTCAAGAGATATATAATGTCTGGCTGTCTGACTTTTCAGGATGTTATTAATGATAATTCCAGATCCATTATTAATATTTCATTAAGGGTTTGCAAAATGATGTTATTCTAATTAAATTATTCTTTTTTCATGTATTAGCTGGACTCCTTCCTTTGAGAAAACTTTTTGGTTACCCTGAAGTAAAGTTCATATATGAAGGCAGATAAATTATCAGTTCTTTCCCAGTATAGCTTTGCAAAATATTAGGTTGATTTCTCTAACATTTTCCTCATGTGACCAATGATTTTTTTTAAATCATTAAATACACAAGGACTTTTTAGCATAGTTGATAATGTAACACAGTTTAACATGTTGACTCTATAACAATTTGTAGTGCTATCATTTTATATATATATATTTTTATATATATAATCATGTTACTTATTTATTCTTAAGGAGGTACCGGGGATTAAACCCAGAACCTCGAACATGCGAAGCAGGCGCTCAACCACTAAGCTAGACCCGCTCCATCCCTGAGTCCTTCTGTTAAAACCGCAGTACCTGAAACAGTTTTCTTGCTTTCTGGAACAAGATGCCTAGTCTCATCTGTATATTTCCTGCCCCAGACCTGGAGTCAGACATTTCTTCAAGGAGCACTGGTTCCTTTTAGTGGGAAATGGTACTTATGCCTACAAATTGGGCCCCAGGGCTGCTAATTTCTACCAGGTTGATCATTGTCTATATGATTTTTCAGTAGGCAGAGACAGGAAAGTCCTCACTCCCAAGGGAAAAGATAGCATGAATTCATCTTATTTTTAATTCAAATTTAAGATTACAAAGTTTCCCTACAAACTTTCAATTGCCTTCTTTGGAGAAACTGTCAGGCTAATCCTAAAATTCATATGGAAGTACAAAGGATCCTGAGTAGTCAAAACAAACTTGGAAAAAGAAGGACAGAATAGAAGACTTAAACTTCTCAATTTTAAAACTTACTACAATGCTACTATAATCAAAATAGTGTGATACTGTTGTAAGGACAGGCATATAAATCAATGGAATAGAACTGAGAGTCCAGAAATAAATGTTCACATTTACAGTTTATTGATTTTTGACAGGTGCCAAGAATAAGCAATGGGAAAGGAACAGGTTTTTCAACAAATGGTGGTATGACAAATGGATATACACATGCAGAAGAATAAATTTGGCTCTCTACCTCATACCATATAAATATATTTACTCAAAATGGATAAAAAACCTAAATTTAAGAGCTAAAAGAATAAAACTCTTAGAAGAAAACAAAGATGTAAATTCTGGTGACCTTGGGTTAGGAAAAGTCTTCCTAGATATGATACCAAAAGTGCAATCAAAGAAAAAATAAACTGAATAAACAGATAAAAATGGAAAACTTTTGTGTTTCAAAGAACAAAATCAAGAAAGTAAAAAGATAACCTACAGAATGGGCGATATATGCAAATCATATATCAAATAAAGTACTTGGATCTAGAATATATAAAGTACTCTTCGTTCTTGAGTTCAATGATTAAAAAAACACTATATCCACTTAAAAAACAGGCAAAGGATGTGAAATGATATTTTACTAAAGAATATGTACAAACAGCTAATCAGCTTATGAAAAGACATTCAACATCATTAGTCACCAGGAAAATGCAAACCAAAACCATAATAAACTAAAAAATTAGTTGTTTCTATACACCATCAAAGAATTTCCTGATATGGAAGTTAAAAAGTTTGCATTCTAAATACTCCTAAAAGAACACAATACCTAGGAATAAATTTAAGCTCAGAGGTGAAAGACTTGTACACTGAAAACTATAAAACACTGCTGAAAGAAATTAAAACAGTACTAAGCATGGCAAGATATCCCACGTTATCATGGGTAGGAAGACTTAACATTATCAAGATCCAATCCTACCAAAGTGATCAACAGATTCGAAGTAACACCCACCAAATCCCCAGTAGCATGTTTTGCAGAAATTGAAAAGCCAGCTCTCAAATTAAATTGCAAGGAGCCCCAAGTAGCTAAATCAATATTGCAAAGGATGAACAAAGCTGGTGATCTCACACTTGTTGATTTCAAAACTTGCAACAAAGCCACAGAAATAAAAATGTTGTGGTATTGTCACAGACATATAGACAAATGGAATAGAATCAAGAGTTTAGAAATAAACCCACACATCTATGGCCAACTGACTTTTGACAAGGGGGCAAGTACATTAATTCAGGAAACAATGGTCTCTTCAAAAAATGGTGCTGGGAAAAGTGAATATCCACTTGTAAAAAAATGAAGTTAAACATAATAGCTAAACCATAAAACTCTTAGATGAAAATAGGAGAGAACCTCATAACCTTTTTGGTAGTGAGTTTTAGACATGACACCAAAAGTCCTTTGGAACTAAACTAATTTAGCTCATACTCCTTTATTTAAAGGGGGTTTAGTCTTAACCCCCTATACAATTATTCAATATTTTTAATAAAAAAATACTTCAAATAGATTTTCTAAAATAGAAAGATCTAAAACATTTCTTCTAAAATCTCATAAATTACTGAGGTCACTGTTAAATTTTAAGGAAAATAAATGGATATAATAACTATAGCTTTATGAATTCTCAAAGCGTACTTGATTTCAATAATACTTTCAGAGGTGGAACCTAGATCTGAAACTGTTTGAAAGGAAAGTTGTCTAAATCTATCCAAAATTTAGATTGTAGGAGACTTCTCATAGAAAAAATGAGAAATGTACCTTTCCATGACAGCCAGGCATTCCTTTCTCCAGGTAAATCGACTGCCCCGTCTTAGTCGGAAGGTGCCAGATGTGGCAGAAACTGGGGGAGGTGTTTGTCTCCATTCTGGGTCCTCTATCGGAATGGGAGCAGGTCTCATACTTAGGGTAGCCCCTGAAATAAACAAGAAATTTTTAGCAAGTATACTGCAATTCATTAAAGCTAATATGAAAAATACATCATGAAATCAAGAACAGCAAACTTTTACCCTTCCATTGAAACTTGCTGGTGCAGTGTATCTGAGATTTATATTACAAATCTTTTTTAATCAAAATAAAAATTTGAATTATTTCTGAAGCAAAATCTCTTTAATAAAATATTAGTTAAAATATTAATAAAATAAAAATCATTAATAATTAATAAAATATTTTTTAAATGTCATTTTTTTCCAGTTTTCATGTCTTTTAACTTTACATCATTTTTCAAAACAAAGCACAAAATCTATCACATAATAGGAATAGGGAAGTATGGTCTTTGGCCTAGTGACAACTTAAATTCTGAAAAACCCTCTCTTGAAATTCCTGTATTTGACAGTTTTTATGCTTTTGAACAAAATATCCTATATGTTCCAAACCTTTCAATACCAGGAAGAGGATTTTTTGTTGTTTAAGAAAATAGAGCACTTAAAGAATGCATGCAGGTAGGAGAAAAATGGGAAATAATCCTAATTGTTGTAAATTCTTTCATAAAAAATCAAATGCAGCATAAAGATATTTGCTATATTTTGTTTCTTAACTAAATCATGTCTCTGAGGTCTATTTCTTGTTGATAATATACTATTTTCTATTATCTCTTGAATATAATAAAATTTCAAAATATATCCAGAATCAGGCCAATATTTATTACCTTTACTATCACTTTAAAACAAGCAAACCTCATCTCTCACTATCATAACTTCCTGTGATAGGTTCCAAAAATGGCCTTTCATAATAAGTCATATCTCCTGGTAATCATGCCCTCCTGTAGTCCGTGGTCCTTGAATCTTGTCTGGTTGTTTCCACAATGACAAAACAAACAAACAAGGAAAAAGGTAATATATGACTTCTGAGGCTTGGTCATAGGAAGCGCAGCAGTTTCTGCACACGTCTCCTGGATGAAGTCACTGCCAAATATGAAGTCTGACTACCCTAGACTTGATGCTGTAAAGAATTTCAAACAAGCCATGGAGTGAAAGATGCCCACCCAGTCTCCATCTGCTCCTGCCGGCCCAACCCAGGTGCCTGGCATTTGAGTCTAAGAGCCAACCTGGATATTCCTGCCCAGCAGATGCCACGTGAACTGCAGAACCCACCTGATGGGGAAGCAAGGCCCAGACAAGCAGGGCTAGTGCAGCCATGGGGCAGCAGTCTCCAAGAAGTCCCTCAGGACCCCATACCTGGGGTGCAAACCTAGTACAGGCTTCCATTCCGTACCAGGCTCCTCTGTAGGCCAACAGCCTACGAAAAGTGGGATGGCATGCCACTTGTGGGATTAGATTACCAAAGACACGAGGCAGCGGCCTTGGCTGTGAGGACACTACAACAGCTTATGGCAAGGTGACAACTGATGGATCTGGCCCACAGGCAGTAAGGAACTGAATCGCCTGACCCCAAACTGCATCTCTGGCTGACAGCTCGATTGTAGCCTTATGTGAGACTGAGCCAGAAACCTCCAGCTAAGTCACAGCCAGATTTCTGACCTACAGAAACTGGGAAATAATAAATGTTTGTTGTATTAAGCTGCTCAATTGTGGGGTAACTTATTACACAACAGTAGATTAATACAAAACCACCACAACCATTTTGAACTGCTTATTTCCTCATATCCCCCAACACAGAGTATTATGAATATTACTCATTACTCATATTTATACATTTGGCAGACAAAAAAGTCATCCTTTAACATAGAGATTTCACTATAAGAATGAAGATCTTTTCCAGTTTGTTGACCATTAAATACCATTTCTGTATATTCATACCTTTGTACCTTTTTCTTTTTGGTTACTCATCTTATCCTTATCAGTGTGTAGAAACTGCATCAAGTTGCTCAATATAGATGACAAAATGTTTCCAGTTTGTCATTTATCTTTTATCTTTATTTATGGTGCATTTTGCAATCTTAAACTTTTTTTAATGTTGTGTAATCTTTTATTTCATCCCTTTTCAGGGTCCTATTTTTTTTTAAACAAATCAATTTTATTGATACATATTAATAAAGCATACAATAAAGTGTACAATCAACGGTATTTGGTATACTCACACAGTTGTGTGCTCATCACTTTAATCATTATTACGGCATTTTCATTATTTCGGGAATAACAATAGACAAAAAAAAGACATACAAACAAGAAAATTTCCCACCTCTCAATCTGCCTGTTTCCCATGCTGTATATAGCTGCTATTTCTGGCTATTTTGGGGCAGTCATTTACTTGTTTATTAATAAGCAGTTCTATTGCAATATATTCACTACATATGATCTATCCAAAGTGTATAATCAATGGCCTTTTTTTTTTTAGCTGTTAAAAAGCGCTTTGTTGTAAAATTGTAAAATAAATAGAAGAATGGATTGAAAGAAATTACAAATTTTAAGAGAGTACAAGGCCAGGTTAGATTTAATATAATCAATTATAAAAAATAGATAACATAATAACATTTATAAATGTAAATAATAACTCAAATATAATAGAAATTAATTATAATTCTAATTTTTATATTACATTTCTAACTATTGGGCATAATAATCTCAAGAACAAAATAAATTATTGGTTATTTAATTTCCATTTAGGCCATAATTCTTTCTAGACAATCAAATTCCTATTTGGGAATTCTTCACATCTTATTGGAATGAATTACAACGGATAATTTGCCAACTCATAATTTTATGAGGCAGAAAAATTCAAAATCTTTTTCAACAGTAGTCATGCTAAATCATTATTGATCCAGATAGGTTATTTTAATTGAAGAGTACGAATAAGAAAGAGTTAAATAAAAATGAAGTATCCAAAATTACATCTCTTCTCCAGCCCTCCTCAGCTAAAAGTGTTTATTTTGTATGAAAAAAATTACACAATACTGATCACAGGAACAATATGCCAGCTGCACTGAGTAATTATTGTTCAGATACTACACTGTTATTTTATATTTATCTGGTCTACTCCAACTCTTTTTTGGTTACTATTTGCATGGAATACCTTTTTCCAACCTTTCACTTTTAACCTGGTTGTGTCCTTATGTCTGAGATAGGTCTCTTGTAGACAACACATAGACCGCTCACATTTTTTATCTACTCTTCAGTCTCTCTCTTTTGACTGGGGAGTTCAATCCATTAACATTCAGTGTTATTGCTGTAAAGGCATTACTTACTTCATCCAATTTGTCCTTCGACTCTCTGTTGTGATATCATTCTATTGTCAGTCCTCTTATCCTTTAGTTTATCCTTTCTAATAATCTACATTCTTTGACTCTTTTCCCAATCTCTCACCCTTGCTTTTTCCTTTCAGGCTGCAGCACTCCCTTTTAGAGTCTCTTGCAAATCTGGTCTTTTGGTAATATACTCAAGCAGCTTTGTTTGTCTGTGAAGACCCTGAACTCACCCTCATTATTGAAAAATGGCTTTGCTGGATACAGAATTTTGGCTGGTCTTTCTCTTTCAGTACCTTAAATACATCATACCACTTTCTTCTCTCCTCCATGGTTCCTGATGAGAGGTCTGTGCTTAATCTTATCGAGTTTCCCATGTATGTGATGCTTTGCTTTCCTCTTGCTGCTTTCAGAATCCCCTTTTTATCTCTGACATTTTCATTCTGAATAGTAGGAGTCTCAGGGTAGGTCTATTTGGATATATTGTTTCAGGTGCATTTTCCTTCTTGGATATTGATATTTATATCCTTCATAATGGTTGGGAAGTTTTTGATCATTACTTCCTCAAATAAATTCTTTCTGTCCCTTTAATATTCTCTTCTTCTGGGACACCAATTATGCAAATGTTTGCGTGTTTTGTGTTGTCATTCAATTCCCTGAGACTTTGTTGAATTTTTCCCATTCTCTTCTCTTTCTGTTCTATCTTTTCCAGTTCAGATGTTCTGTTTTTTAAATCATTAATTCTGAATTCAAGCAATTCAAATCTGCTCTTATCTGTAGCTAATGTATTTTTAAATCCCATCCATTGTGTCCCTCATTCCCATAAGGTCTTTTAGTTTTCTTTGCAGGCTTTCAAATTGTTCTTTATGCTCTCCTAGTGTCTTCTTAATAGCCTTTATTTCTTTAGTCATATTTTCTTTAAAATCTTTGAAGTGATTTAGAAGAGTTGTGTGATTATCACTGATTAATTTTATTAAATCCTGTATCTCCTCAGGATATTTGATTTGTTCTTTTGGCTGGGCCATCTCTTTCTGTTTCCTAGTATGGCTTGTAATTTTTTGCTGATGTCTAGGCATCTGAGTATGTTGGAAAATTTGCCTAATTTTCTCTCTTCCCTATTTTTTTTTCCACAGCTCTTTTTTGATATTTGGTTCAACTTTTCCTTGATCTTTAAAACTGCCCAGCTTAAGTTTTCAAAATCAGGCCAGGGACTCACTAGTAGGGTGCAGCTTTTCTCCCAGGGGTTGGATACAGAGCATGCAGCTTTTATCCATGCTTTTCCAGACTGATCAGCAGATGGCGCTCGTAAATGCGCCATTCCACAAAGGTGCTTCAGTCTCGGCTCTCCTGTGTCCCTGTGTTGAATCTCAAGATTGAAGATTCAAAGCAGGCTCTGCTGGCCGAATTCACTGAAGGAAAGCACCCCGACCTCCCCTCTCTTTTCTCTTGAAACAGTTGATGGGGAGGAAGATGTCTGCTCCCTTCTCAGTTGGCTACAGTGATCCAGGGGTTTTACCCCAGCTTAATATCTTGGGGGTGGGAGAGGCAAGCCCTTCCTGGCTACTGCCGCAGCTTGGTAACTCATGTTTGTCACTTTGGCTTCTTCATCTTTCTGTCCCTCACCCTCCTGGGAGCTGTATAGCACTGTCCTGGTCTGCTAACCCCTAAAACAGGTCCCTTGGACAGCTTTCGGCTCTTTCTCCATTGTTTTTGTGAAAGCATTCAGCTCTGCCTGTTAGTCAATCTTCCCGCAATCCTCTCATATATGGTTTTTAATAATAGAATATTTTTATAGTTTTCATTTTTGTGTTTAAACCTTTAATGCGTACATAATTTCTTGCTGTGTGTGACGTAAAGTAAATATTTAACTTCATTCTCAAATGGACAACCAACAGTGTCACCATAAAAAGCTTTAGAGATCCATGGCTTAAAACAGGGCTGGCAAAATACGGCCCGCTAGCTATTCTTGTAAATAAAGTTTTATTGGAATAGTCACACTCACCATTGAGGTTTTGTCTTTTTTTACAACAGCAGAGTTGTGACAGAGGCCCCAAAACCCATGGAGTCTAAAGAATTTACCATCTGCCCCTTTACAAGAAGAGTTTGGTGACCTTTGGCCTAAAAAGATTCCTAGTCTATTCACTATGGAACTCTAAACTGAAACTCCTTTTGAGATGGCTCAAGAAAGAGGGTTTCATTCTGCCCAAATAATTGGGGAATTAAGTCTGCGCTTAATTCACAGTTAACAAGTTTAGGCAAGTTTAAATAGGAAATAGGGGCTACAGTATTTCAAAGACTTTGGGTACTTTTCTGAAAGTAAGCAGATATTACAGCATCTACCTAAACAAAATCATCTAAGCTTTGTTCTACAGTTGGGATCCAAAAGAGAGCCAAGCTACTACCACGGCTGATCAAAACAGAGGTGCAACGGATTGCAGAGCTGTAGGTCCACACACTCAGGGCCTTGTGCTGGAAAAGGGTAAGAGTTTCAGGGCTTGAGGGGAGGAGTGAGGGGATTAAGTCGGCGAAGTCCAACTAACAGGCCCCATTTATAACCATGGCATGCATATGTATGTAAGTAGAGTGATAAACAGGTGCAAATAGAAACAAAGAATACAGAGAATCTTAACTGAAGCGAGCAGTGAAGGAAATAAACCAACTGGTAATAATAGTCCTTTCTTGGTATTAGGGATTATGGAGAATATTACTATGCTTTACAATAGTCTGTACTTTGTAGATTTTCTAAAAGAAGTAAAATTAGATGAAATAAACTTGTCCAGGAAGGAAAAGAAAAGGCGAGAGAGGGAAGTAGGGAAGAAAAGAAAAGAGAAAAATAAGATGTGGCCTGGTTAATTTGAAAGAAATCAAGACACTTTATGCATGGAATGTAGAAACTGAATAATTTCATATTTGTAAACATAGTTAATTTAAAATATATTATCACTTTATTTTTTGAGATTTTTTTTCGTGCTCCTTTTTCTCCTTCTTCAGTGTAGCAGTATCTAAAAATAGCACAAGAAAGACTCTGGAATACCCCAACAAAAAACACAGATTTGTTCTAGAAACTTAGTTCATCTTGCTTTTATTGAAATGATGAGAGCACTGAATAAGCAAGAATGGGTTCAAAATGATTGGCTCTGACAGAGAAATACAAAAATACTCTAACAGACGAACAATGGATGTAAGACTTTAAACTCCTCTGAAGGTAAACACATGATTTCTGGGTTAGCTGAAGATCCTTAAAGGAAAAACATGCTCCCTGTTTCCTTTACAGAAACATGTTTTTCCACATTATATCTGGACTTATACTAAAACAAAAGTTTCACATTCATCTAGCAAGTCTAAACACAAAAAGAAAAAATCTCCATATTTGCTGAAGGATTTAAAAATTTTGGAAAATGTTCTCTTCACATCATGATACTTTTCTTGCTCACCACGGTTGGTTCTGGGTGAGTCTTTACCCAATCAGCTAATAAAAGAATGACTACAAACACATACTCACTACTGCATTTATAGAAACCAACCTCTCCAAAAGTAATCTCTCACCTTCGCCCACGTCTCACACATGGTTCCCCAAGGCCCTGACAGTCTGTAACAGTGAAAGAGTGACGCTTACTTCTGGTCTCCAGAGATGATCCACCTGCTTGCTGCATAAGGTTCTTGGCAAACTCTAGCTGACTGTTTAACGTAGAAGCATGCAGAATCAATGTTGTGAGCCAGGAGGAACCCAGAACACTGTCTGCTGCAGTAATGTTTAAACTAGACAAGAGAAAAAGCTGTTGAGTGTAATTTGATTAAAGGGACTTTTGATTTCCATGCTTAATTTAGTACTTCTTTTAAAAATAGGCATTTTCTTGTAAATGTTTTCATAATAAAAAAGATAAAATGTATTTGATCAGTTTCCATCAGCCTACTTAATTCATACACTTTGGCAAGCTTTGGGCTATTCTGGGAAATTCTGATGATGAGTGTGTTTATCAGAGAACTATATTAGATACACGTATTTATTGGATTATTAGTAACAGTAACCTAAATGTCCAATGAATTATTTTACTTGCTTAGTTCACTTACAGAGAAACTCAAAATAAACCAATTCAAATGGATCCAGAGTAAAAAGGTTGAAAAAGAAGAGAATTTCAGTCAAGGTATACAGACAGAGAAATGCCCTGAGGCATAGGAATAGAGGCACAGAACACACAAACATTACTTTGTTTTCGAAACGCTTAAATTTACAGAGGAAAAAAAGTACTACTTTTATATTTTTATCAGCATATGTATAAAAGGACAATACTAATTATATTTCCTTTAAAGAGCTGTCTGTCCTGAACAACAACAACAAAAAAAGTGAAATAAAAGAACCACCTATCAATAAAAATCACTGGCATCTTAATCTCTGGTAGCAGGTCTGGACTCTAACTGCCTAGGTTCGTTAAGCTGTAACAAAGCAGATTGATTTTTTTGCTGTTCTTGTCCCCTTTAATTATACTTTACATACGTATTGTTAAACTATGTAATACAAATGCATGGTATAATATTTGGGAAACCACAGAAGGCTTACATGGTCAACAGGCTCCCTCCATCACTCTGCCCCATCACTCAGTGCCCTCCACAGAGGCATTCTCCCCAGTTCCTAACACAGCTTCCAGAGATGCTCCTGGCATGTAAGCATATGTGTGTGTGCATCCCAGAGAAAGGATAATGTGACACATATCGTTTTGTACCTTATGCAATCTAATTCATTTAGTTCATTCTTAATTCATATAAAAGCTGCCATTAAAAAAAAGCTATATAGTCTCATACTATTTCATTGTACAAATATACCTTAATTTATTTAACTAGTTCTCTACTTAGAGACATTTAACCAGTTTTCCACTGGATTCTAATTATCTCTGCAATGATTGCTGCAAAGAAGATTCTGATGTACTATAAGCAATCAGTGACTAGAAAGTAGGTAAGCTGTTCTTAAATGCTAACTTAATTTCAGTCCTTTTTGTCCAAACATTGTAGTAATATACTGTATTAGCCAAAGGGTTGCTGATGCAAAATACCAGAAGTCTGTTGGTTTTTAATAAAGGATATTTATCTGGGATAGGAGCTTAGAGATACCAGGCCATAAAGCATAAGTTACTTCCCTCATCAAGTCTATTTCCATGTGTTGGACCAAGATGGCTGCTGACGTCTGCAAGGGTTCAGGCTTCCTGGGTTCCTCTCTTTCCGGGGTTCATTTCTTTCTGGGTTAAGCTCCTCTAGTTTCTCCACAAGGTCAGCTGTAGACTATGAGGCTCTCTAGACTTTGCATCTCTCCACAAGGCCAGCTGCAGACTGTCAGGCGAACGGCTCTGTCTCTCTCCCCAGGGTTTCTGCCATGTCCAAGGAGCTGTCTCTATTCCCCTGTGTTCTTCTCCTGTGTGCTTATTTCCTGGGCTCCAGCTCAAAAACTCCAGCATCAAAAAGCTCCAACTCGGCGGCGGACTTGGCCCAGTGGTTAGGGTGTCTGTCTACCACATGGGAGGTCCACGGTTCAAACCCCGGGCCTCCTTGACCCATGTGGAGCTGGCCCATGCGCAGTGCTGATGTGAGCAAGGAGTGCCGTGCCACGCAGGGGTGTCCCCCATGTAGGGGAGCCCCACGTGCAAGGAGTGCGCCCCGTAAGGAGAGCCGCCCAGCACCACAGAAAGTGCAGCCTGCCTATGAATGGCGCTGCCCACACGGAGAGCTGACACAGCAAGATGACACAACCAAAAGAAACACAGATTCCCGTGCTGCTGACAACAACAGAAGCGGACAAAGAAGACGCAGCAAACAGACACAGAGAACAGACAACCAGTGTGTGGGGGAGGGGAGAGATAAATAAATCTTTAAAAAAAAAAAAAAAGCTCCAACTCTGTCCTTTGCCATGCCTTTTATTTGTGAGTGGGTGGGGACTCAGTGCTCTACTGATATGGCCCAATCAAAGCCCTAATCACAATTTAATCATGCTCAGGTACAGACCAATTTACAAACATAATCCAATATCTATTTTTGCAATTCATAACTTTATCAAACTACTACATATATCCAAAGTGTTCATGGAAAAAGAACAAACAATATCATTCTTTAATTAAAAATCAAGATTCTTTTAAAGTCAACAAAATAAAAGCACATTTTACCTAGAACAAACTCTATGCTATATAAACTGTTATAATAAAGGGGAAAATGCAAATAAGTTTTAAAAAATTAAATCTCAATTGTTAATATATAACTATTCTTTTTTTTTTACATTAGAGAAATTGTACTTTTACAGAAATTCAAACAGAAAATAGTTTCCATACCCACCCCCAACTCCATTATTAACAACTTGCCTTAGTGCAGTACATTTGTTACAAGTAATGAAAGAATATTATTATAATTGTACTATTAGCTATATAGCCCATGGTGTACACTAGGGTTTCCTGTTTGTGTTGTACAGTCCTATTTTCAAAATGTTTTTGTAGTAACATATACAATCTAAAGTTTCCCCTTTTAACCACATTCAAACATATTATTTAGAGCTGATAATTATGTTCACAATGTTGTATTGTCATCACCACCATCCATTACCAAAACTATTCCATCACCCCAAATAGAAACCATATAATTTAAGCATTAACTTTATGCATAATAGAATATAGGCCCCTGGTAACCTATATTCTAGTTTCTGGGTCTATGAATTTGCATATTCTAATATTTAATATCACTGTGATCTTATTATATTTGCACCTTCGTGTCTGGCTTATTTCACTCAATTTGATGTCTTCGGGGTCCACACATATTGTTGCATGTATCAGAACTTCACCCCTTTTTATGCCTAAATCATATTCCATTGTAAGTATGTAACACATTTTGTTTATCCATTCCAATTACCGATGATAATTATGGACTTTCCCTCTTCTCTTCAGCTATCTTTAAACGATGTCCAACATCAAATTTGATTGAAGAAACTCAAAACTAGTATGGATTTGGTTTTCAAATATAAAGTAGAAAGTCCTTAAAAAAACAGGACAGTTAATACTGCCAATTCATTGAAAAGCAAGTGAATATATTAGGGGAACTCATTCTTGGTTTTTAAAAATTTGTTACTTCTTTAAATATAATTTTATTTTCCTATAGAAGAACTTATTCTTTAAAAGGGGCACAATCTCCTTAAAGAAAGCAGCTCCTAATCCACAGCTGGGTTTACGCTGGTCGCCTTTACCACTTTTTCTGTCCTGATGGCCTAGCTCCATCTTCCTCAATCTTCCTAATGATGGGTGAGCCAGGTTCTGGTTCCAAGATAGAGTCATATGATGAAAAACAAAACTAAAAACGACAATTTTTTAAAAATCCAGCTTTGGAGGAACACTATCCCAGTGCTAAAACCTGGATTCCTATAGTACTTGCAGTCATCAGTGCTGGCCCTTAGCAGCACGATGCTCCAGGCTGAGAGCTGCTGCCTTAGCCCTTCCTCTTGCTTCGAGTGAATTCCTTTTGGTCCTGTCCCTGCCTGGGACTGGAGCCCAGCCTGGTGACACCCCATGTGGAAACTCAGCTTCACCAATCACGATTAGATTACATGCCAGGCAGTGGTGCCAGATCCAGGAGACAAAAATCTTTCTCTTATGGAACTCACAGCAGGCTAGTTTGCCTAGCACAGGTAAGTAAGGCTGTCCTCCAAATTCTTCATTATTCTGCCCTACACATACTGGAACAAGCTAATAATCTCTCTGCAGGTCCCCCCTGGTGGCCAACTGCTTGTCTGGAATGTGACCAAACTTACGAAACTCCTGGGAGCAGCTCCTTGCTACCCCGCTGAAGCACTGCTGTCAGCCTGTTCTATTCAGCAGGCCGAGTTCCGCGTGTCTGGCTCTCTCCATCTGATTTGCTCCGCTGGGAACCATGGGAAAAATTATGTGTTTGGGGAAGACTGCTTAGAGATGAGTTTGAAGTGTTGCTTTAACTATGATTATTTCTTAAAACTCTGCTGTCCCAAATAGTAGCGACCAACCATATTTGGTTATTATGTGCTTGAAATGTGGCTGGTCTGAATTGATATGCACTTTTAGTTGAAAATACACATCAGTTTTCCATATTCCACACGAAAAAGGGAAAAATATATCAATAATGCTTAAAGTATTGATTAAATGTTGCAGTGATTATAAATATATTTGTTAAAATATTAAAATTAGTTTTAGCTGTTTCTTTTTACTTTTAAAAATGTGGCCCCTAGAAAAATTTATTTTTTTTACTTTACTACGTGCAGTTTATTGTATGTCAATTATGTCACAATGAAATTGAAAAAAAGTTAAACCATTTCCTAAAAAGGAATGAATACAGCTGCTACCCAACTCTGAAAATAGTTCTGCAGGACCTTACTCTATGGATTTTTCTTTTTTTTTTTCATCTTTTAATTTTTTTTATTCGTTTTGTAAAAATATTACATTAAAAAAATATGAGGTCCCATTCAACCCCACCACCCCCACCCCACCACGCCCCCCTCAGCAACACTCTCTCCCATCATCATGACATATCCATTGCATTTGGTAAGTATATCTCTGGGCATTGCTGCACCTCATGGTCAATGGTCCGCATCATAGCCCATACTCTCCCTTCGTTCCATCCAGTGGGCCCTGGGAGGATCTACAATTTCCAATAATTGTCCCTGAAGCACCAACCAGGACAACTCCAAGTCTTGAAAACGCCTCCACATCTCATCTCTTCCTCCCATTCCCCGCACCCTTCAGCCACCATGGCCACTTTTCCACACCAATGCCACATTTTCTCTGTGGACATTGGATTGGTTGTGTCCATTGCACTTCTATGTCAAGAGGAGGCTTAGATTCCACATGAATACTGGATGCAATCCTCCTGCTTTCAGTTGTAGGCACTCTAAGCTCCATGGTGTGGTGGTTGACATTCTTCAACTCCATGTTAGCTGAGTGGGGCAAGTCCAATAAATCAGAGTGTAGGAGTTGAAGTTTGTTGAGGCTTAGGGCCTGGCTATCATATTGTCAGTCCAGAGATTCAAATCCCCTAGATATATCTTAGACTCCAGCATCAACTACAATTCCAGTAAAGTAGCATGAAAGCCTTGTGAAAAGAGATCCCATCTGTGTCCAGCTCCATCACGGAGAAACACCAGCTCCAAAGAAGGGCCAACTGACATGGGTCTCCCTAGCCCTCAAAGGAACCAATACCTGGGGTTGTACCTACTTTATCTGTCTCTGAGACTCTGCTCAGGTGTGCATAAGGGCAATCCTTCTGACATCCTCCAGACTCTTTTTTAGAGACTCATAGCCATATAAACTCATTTGTCCTTTCCATTTCCCCCTTAATTTAGGTCAAACAGCATTTTTAACTCCTGTTATTATATGTAGACAGGGATATTCTGCTGGTCTGTGTTGAACCTTTAATTCAAGGTCATTTTCTAGTTGCATCATCAGTTGGTACTTGGTAGTGATCCCTCGGTGCCAGGGAGGCTCATCCCCAGGTGTCATGTCCCACGCTGGGGAGAAGGCATTGCATTTACATGCTGAGTTTGGCTTTGAGACTGGCCACATTTGAGTAACATGAAGGCTGTCAGGAGGAAACTCCTAGGCACAGTGCTGCTCTAGGCCTTGTTCTTATTTCAGGCATATAGGCTCACAAGCATAGTCATCAGTATCAGGGGCTCACTTTTGGACCTTCATTCCTTCCTGGTCCTTACCGTTGCACCTGGGGGACTGCCGCTGCTCCCCTAGGGACCACGACAGAGCACCCCCGGCCAGGAACCCAGGACCCCCCCAGCTGTTGTTTTTAATTGCTTCCACTATGAGTATATCCAAACATTACCATGCACCCTGGACATATGCCCTGTATAACTCCCTGTCAACCATATATCACCTGTCAATAACATCCTATACCAGTATTCCTCCGCTGCCATTGTTGAACCACTCTATGATCCAAAACTTCGTGAAAAGTGAAGCCCAATATAATGTCAGGATCCCTTACTAGTAACAGAAAAATTTAAATTACATATGTTGTTTATACTATATTTCAATAGGACTGTGCTATCTTAGAATATTTAATAATAGTAACATTGAAGTAATTATTTTGATAGGTTTGCTAGTATATCTACATCTTATCAGAAACATACCTAAACAAGGAAAACTGTTCTTTGCAGAAAACTGCCAGCTAATAAATGTTGAAGGAATACTATTAGAAAATCATCATTTTGTAATTCCCTTTGGAATTACTGATACAGGCAAGGATTATCAATGGATAAAAAAAAATCACTGGTGAAATGTTTTCTGGCAAGAGGACACTCATCAACTGTGAAAGTATCATGTATAGATTATTTACAAACTACAAAAATGTGAAGCCACCACCTTAACAAAATAATCAAACTTAGCATTTTAATAGTGCTACAACCTGACATTATATGCTTAAAGATATGTGACAATATGAGGTAAACATTACCTATAAAGTATATTTTTTCCAATGTTTTATTATGAAAAATTTCAAAAATGTAGTAAAGTTTAAAGTATTTTACAGTGAAAATCAGTACTCTACCAGTTAATATTTTATTATATTCAATTTATGACATCTACCCATCAATTCAGTTTATTTTTTTATATAGTTCAAATTACATTACATCCATTGGTACATGTCCCCCTAAATAATCCATGAAAATTTCTTGCCAGTAATGTTTATTTAACCTGATCTAATCAAGCCTCCAATCCTAACTTCCAGTTTAAAGGAAATACAGGGGAAAGAGGAATAAATTATGTAACAAGAAACTTATTCTAACAAGAGATAGTCCTATAAATCCAGAATGTGGAACATTCTGTAAGACATCTGTTGATTAGGTGCTTCAGAAAAGTTTATGTCATGAAAAAAAAAGTTCGGGTAATGATCCTA
Source organism: Dasypus novemcinctus (assembly GCF_030445035.2). NCBI lineage: Eukaryota > Metazoa > Chordata > Mammalia > Cingulata > Dasypodidae > Dasypus > Dasypus novemcinctus. The sequence goes on from NC_080697.1 coordinate 61,649,104, forward strand.
GATTTAAGAGTCTATGGAGAATGACAAATTATAATTTGTCAATCTAAATCAGATTCTAGTTTTTAAGTAAAGCTACAAAAGATATTCTTGTAGAGATTAGTGAATATGAACTGGATATTAGATTATAGTATGGATCACTGTTAATTTTCTCATGTATGATAACAGGACTGTGTTTATGTAGTAGAGAGTATCCCTATTCTTAGGATATGAATGCTGAAGGATGGAGGGATAAAGTGCCAGCATGTCTGTAACTTATTTTCAATGGTAGAGCAAAACAAAAATGAAAACAAAAAACATCCAACTAAACATATATTTTTAATTAATTAATTTATTTTATAGAGAAAGTAAATATAACAAAATATTAACAATCATTATATCTAAGAAGAGGGTAAGCATGTTCATTGTACTAGTAGTTTTACTTTTCCATACATATGAAACATTTTAAAATAAAAAGTTGGGGGGTGGGGAGCAGGTGTAGCTCAGTAGTTGAGCACCTGTTTCCCATGTATAAGGTCCTGGGTTCAATCCTCGGTTACTTCCTTAAAAAAAAAAATTGGGGGGGTGGGGTAAAGTGAAAATTATTTCACTACAGAGAGGCTGATAAAGTCAGTTCTGTTTTGTCCTGCCTGGGCCTATCAGATTCAGAGTGTGATCTTTGAAAAATTTATCACAGACCAAAAAAAAGTCTCTATAAACAGTCTTCAGTTTCATCTCAGAGGTAATACCATTTTCAGTTAAAAGTATTCAATAATAGTCTGTAAACAGAGACTTTAGTGCTGTAGTATTACAGAAGAGAGTTCAATCACAAGTAGACCTGAGAGCAGGTTTACCACCACCAGACAGTGTAATGCTTCGTTTCAATCAGTCAGCCACATGCTTCAGATTTTACTTTGTAAATCAGTTGTTAAAAGTACTTTTGTAATAAGTTTTACCTATTCTTGGCAACTTTAGACTGAAAGGTTTTTGTGATCTTTTTCCTTGAGAATTCATTTGCTTTCTGCTATGAATGCTCTTGGAGTCATCATGGCAGCTTCACTCTTACATCCAAGGATCAATTCAAGGGAATCAGAAAAACATTAGTACGGGAAGCAGATTTGGCTCAACTGATAGAGCGTCAGCCTATCACATGGGAGGTCCAGGGTTCAAACCCAGGGCCCCCTGACCCGTGTGGAGCTGGCCCATGCACAGTGCTGATGCGCACAAGGAGTGCCGTGCCACGCAGGGGTGTCCCCCACATAGGGGAGCCCCACACGCAAGGAGTGTGCCCCAGAAGGAGAGCCGCCCCGCGTGAAAAAAGCACAGCCTGCCCAGGAGTGGCACCACACATACGGAGATCTGACGCAGCAAGATGACACAACAAAAAGAGACACAGATTCCTGGTGCCACTGACAAGAATGCAAATGGACACAGAAGAACACACAGCAAATGGACACAGAGAGCAGACAATGGGGGGAATAAATTAAAAAATTAAAAGGAAAAAGAAAGATGCAAGTTATATATATATATATATATATAAAAGAAAACCACTAGTAGAGATCACTGGATATGGCACAGCCTGAATTAAATAAAAAAGTTGAATTCATATTATTAAACAAGATTTACAAAAAAGAACAGATACGGAATATATGTGGACCTATAGTCAAGAAAAAGAAAGTCAGCCACTGACAATCAAGACCCTTCTTTCAAACTGTGGTTAAAAATATTAATATATAACCAAGAAGCAAAGAGGCACTTTGGAGGAAGGAGTAAAAATGGCTAGATAATATTAGATATTAAACTATAAATTATTACAATCAGTAATAACTGTGAGAACTACAATCATTACAATGCTGAGTACTGTGGTGATCTGGAGCTGTATGCACCCCACAAAAACATGTTCTTAAATTTAATCCATTCCTTTTAACTGTGAACCCATTGTAAGTGGGACCTTTGCTTGAGGATTACTTCAGTTGTAAGGTGTGGTCCAAATGAATGAGGATGGATCTTATTCCTATCACTGGAGTCCTTTATAAGCAGAATGAAATTCAGACAGAGAGAAAAAAGACACAGGAAGCCAGAAGCTGAAGGTCAGTGGAATCTGAACGCAAAGGGAGATGTCAGGAAAGGCCGCCATTTGCACTGCCACATGACCGTGGAGCCCACACCGAGGACACCGGCAGCCAGCTCCAGTACGCCATGTTCTTCAGACCAAGTATCGCCTTCAGGATGCTCTGATTTGGACTTTTCTTCTAACTTCAAAAGCATGAGTTAATACAGTCCCATTGTTTAAGACAACTCATTGCATGGTATTCGCTTGAGCAGTCCAGGAAGCTAAAACAAGTATTCTTCTCTTGCATAAAGCCACAACAGTAAAGTGTATGAAAGTACCTTATTGAAGACATGTCAGCATATGGATTCAATAAAAAAATTAATTACGTTCATGTTGTTTCAGATGCAATAAGGAAAGGAAATGATACTTACCAGGATTTGTCTTCTCAAGTTGATACCATCGGTAAAATGCCCTTTTCTTCTGTTCACTCAGGTCTGATCCCTGCTGCAACAGCCAGTGAGAGATCCGGCTCTGACTAATACCTGTGCAGAAAGAGAAACAGCTTTTGGGGGTATTCAAATTAAAGTGAATTGAATAACGGTTCTGCTGGTTCTAGGATACTGGGTGTTTTACTCTCTGTAAGGAAGCTGCACTTGAACAGACTCCTGAATATTGGGCTTCTTTGTATAGGCTGACTGTACTCAGAAATAATCTATTAGCGGTGAAAATATTTTATTAACCAAGACTTAACAGTGTTCTCTAAAATTAATATCCAAAGCAGGTCTATGAATATGAGAAAAATGAAAAGATTTCTGAGTAGTAATTATTTGTGAGAAGTTGATTATATTTGTTCTCCTTCAACACCTCTCCTGCCCACTACCTCTGTCGTTTTAGAACGTTAAGACTTTTACCAGAGACTGAGAAGCAAAAAATCAAGTCAGAAACTTTCAGCTCATTATTAATACTAATAAGATTATTTAAGGGTTGGAAATGGAGAGGTCACTGAAAGCAATGTCTTCAATACAGTTTTTTGGCTTATTGTTAATTCACTTAGGCATTACTAATCCTGTTACCATTAGTACAGATATCTAAAAATTGTCAGACTTTTAGAGTTTTGTTTCCATATGCTTACTTAAGAAATCTCAAGAGCTAAAGGTGTTCCAATACATATGCTTTCCAGAAAACTGAACAGGACAGCGAGAGCTTTCTGCTATAACTAAGAAATTCTTGACAGCAACTAACTAGAAATGTGAAGAACCTTCACACCTGAAAGTAAGAAAACAGGTCTCAAACTTACTAGTACGAGAAACACATGCTCGTTGTGGTCATTACATCTATTCCAAAAATGAATAATTCAACATTTAACAGGCAATGGAAAAAATAACAGGAAAGACAAAACTGTCTTATAAGCCCACAAGGCACTTTCAAAAAGACCATTTATCCACCACAGAGGATTAACAATATCTAAATATTTGACAAGGAGTTACTTATGGTAGCTGGGTATTACTGAATATCACCTGGGCCAACACCTGTTTTAACGCTATAATGCACAATAGGAGAAGAAGCAAGATGTCTGGAAATGACATTTAACTCATTAAAAGGAAACTCCTACAATTTCCTACACCTTTAAAAACCTATGTTAAAGCAAATTTGAGGAAACGAGGGAAGGGAGTATTAAAGGAAAGGTGAAACTGTGAAGCAAGGTTCTCTGATTGGTAACATCTTTCACTTTCAAAGGGTGAATTCAAACAGTTTTCCAATACCTAAGCAATTACATTCTCAAGTAATTCACAGTTTTCCAATGGATTAAAGATCTATGTGATGCAGGTGCTGGCAGCTAGCATTGTATGTAGGTTCTAAGAGCATGTAAATTATTGGGGGGGGGGGTAATTAAATCAGCTGTGTTTAGTACTGCTCTCACCATTTGTGTGTTATGTTATACTTTAATAGAAAAAACTTCAAAAAGGCCTATAAAACATTAGGTAGTCAAAAAAAAAATAAAATAAAATACCTGGAGATTTATCAATATGGAAAGCTGTCCATGATGTAAATGAAAAATATATTTCTTAAGAATACATAATTTTGCATTATATGCAGTTCTGTGTAGTATGTAACCAAAGCTTATATATAACCAAAGCTATACAATGAATATAGAATGGCAGACTCTTCCTACATTGTATACTTTCATATTGTTTTCTTAATCTTTCTCATAATACGTATTTATTTTTAGGTCCTCCCAAACACTACATACTTCATCAACTGCTTTATAAAAAATCATATCATTGTAATAAGTTAAACAAACAAGTGAAAAAAGAAGTTATTTCTGCCTTCCCATTCCAATTCTACCTTCTGAGGTAAGCAATGTCAACTGTTTCTATATGTTGTTCCACAATTTTCTGTGTTTAATTATTAATTTAATAAAACAAAGGGAGAAAAATGTGTTAAAATATCCTCCTGTAGTCTTTTTTTTTTGTATGAGGAGGAAATAAACCATTAAGAGCTACTTCCTTATAAATTTAATCTCAGTTTCCACACAATAAATGTTGAAAACAAAGTAATAAAGCGGGTACTCTTTCCAGAAGGGGACTGCAAAAGAAAAAAAAAAGGTATAATGGCACATTTCGCACTGCTTTTCCTAAGCTGTCGGCTGACAGGAACACGAGGTTCCTGTAACTGCTCGTGCGCCCAGCTCGCAGGAGGCTCCTCCGGGGCTGGCCCCGCGCCTTCCCCTCGCGGGCGGCCCGGCGTCCTCTGGAGAAGACGTCCCTAACCCTCCTCCACCTGCTTCCCGCGGGCGAAGAACACGCCATTCTCCACAAACCTTCGCGCCTCAAAGCCTCCTCTTTTCTACTTTTCACGGGCAGAAGGGCCATTTATGCATAACTCCACACATTAGAGACCAAAACTAACCCGATTACTTTCCAGTCAGAAAGCAACCACATCTTACTCCAAGAAGGGAAGTGCCGCTCTCCTGCTGAGCTCAGGCGCTCTACTCCTCGCAGCTCCCTCCACTAGGGGGCTCTCCACCATAACGCCTGCTCACTAAAGCCCCCAGGCACACGCCCACGCACGCCGAGTGGGAGGCTCCGGACCTCACCGCCTCTTCACCGCAGAGGCGCTGGGTGCTCTCCTCGCCACCTCTCAGCCTGCGTCTGGGGCTGCGCCGCAGCACCTCCTGTCTCAGTGTCCCCGTGGCCCCCCTCTCTCAGTGTCTTCCCTCGCTCTCATCTCTCCAAGGAAGATCATACACTCTTTCCTTGGTCATCTCAGCTACCAACAATCAGGACTCAAAATACCACCTAGACGCTAACGACTTCCAGAACACCAGTCTGTTCCTCCAAAACACTGGCAAGATAGTTTCATGAGAATTTCTTATAGATACCAAACACAACATGGTAAATTCAATTCATTATCCATGTCCTCAAAGCTGCTCTAATTCCTATGTCCTCATCTCAAGCTTATCTTCCACTCTACTCTTTCCCTCAATTACACATGCTTACAAATCCAATCAATTTAGCTTCCTAAAAATCACTTCATGTTTTCTCCAACCCTCACTTTGCAGGTCATATTCTCAGCCTCTCTTGCCTGGCCCTTTGCAGTAGCTTTGATGAAAAGAGCAAGACATCTAAGATACACAAAGTACAAAACATCTCATTAGTAGATCTTTTTCACAGCTGAGTCAAACAGCCTTCCTTCTATTTCTACTTGGCAGCTGCTCTCATTTCCACAATGCAACCAGAGTTATGCTTAAAAAAAATTTTAAGTCAAAACACATGCATGTATTCTCTATAAAAATGCAATTCACAAATACGCAGAGAAAAAAAGTCCTTCTATCCCTACCTCTTCTCTTATTTCACATCATAGAGGCTATTTGGTGTGAATCCTTCCAGACTTGTTTCCATGTATTTAAGAAATAAACGTGTACATATACATACACCTAGTTTTTCAAAACACATCTTTGGGGTTATTCTATACATAATAAATAATTTACTTTTTATCACATAATGGCTTGCTTGGAATTTTGTCATGTAGTACATAATAAATAGCTTTTTCATTTTAATGACTACATTTTAATGGCTATATCATAAATATATACCAAAACTCATTAGAAATTTTATCTATTATTAGACATTTCAGTTGATGCTAATGGTTCACTATTATAAATAATGGTGCAATGAACACACTACGCAGATCTTTGCATACATGAATAAATACTTCTTCAGGAAAGAGTCACAGGAATGGTAATCTTGATTCACAGCACAAGAGCAGCATTTAAATTTGTGATACACACTAATCAAATTGTCCTCCAATGAAGGTTTTATCCTATTTTATATTCAATGGTGATGAGAATGTTTCCCTACATTATTACGGAATATTATGAAAAAATTTTTGAAAGTCTTTTTTTTTTTGCAAACATAATTCATGCTCATTATTTTTAAAATTCTAAGCAATTCAGAGGAAAGAGGAAAAATTAAGAAGTAAAAAAAATAGACATCCAAATTTTTACCACTAGAAATAACTATCTCATCCCCAAATCACTCCAGGATACCTCTAACAAAGGATAGAGGTAACTACTAAAACGGTATTATACTATAGACAGAATTTTAAAAATGAAAAAATTTAAATTTAGTTTGTACTATAACAAAAATTTTTTTAAAAACACAAAACAAAAACCAAACACCTAGGATGAAAAGGAAAGATCTACTGAAGTTTAGATAAATACTTCTATAAAAAGAGCCCCCTAAAGCAAAGGAAAACAACAGGAAGTTAAGAACCAAATATTGACAGATTTGAAGGGAGAAATAAATGGTTCTACACCAATGGAGACTTCAATATCACTTTCAATGATGGGAAGGCTATATAGATGAAAACCAACACAGACATAGAAGACTTGACACTGTAAGGCAACCACTCTGACAGACATGGAGCACTCACCCGACAGCAGCAGGACACACGTTCTTCTCTAGAGCACACAGATCATTTCCCAGGAAGAAGCATGTGTCAGGCCACAAACCAAGTCGCAATACATTTAAAAATATTAAAATCATACAGTTCTCTGATCACAATGGAATGAAGCAAGAAAGCAGTAAGTGGGAAAACAGGAAAGTTCATACAACAGCAGAAATTCAACATGTACTCTTAAACAACAAATGGGTCAAAGAAGAAATCATAAGAGAAATAATGAAGTACTTTTGAGGTGAATAAAAATGAAAATACTACATACCAAAGCTTATGGAATACAGAAAAAGCAGTACTGAGAGGGAAATTTATAGTTCCTAAATGCTTACATTTAAAAAGCATATATAAAATCAGCGACCTACTCTCACATCTGGAGGAACTAGAAAAAGAGAAGCAAACTAAATCTATAGTGAGCAAAAGAAAATAAAGATTAGAGTGGTGGTAAATTAAAGAATAAAAAACAAAAAAGAGAATCAATGAAACAAAGAGTTGGTTCTTTGAAAAGATCAATAAAATCAATAAACCTTTAACTAGATTAACAAAAAAATGAGAGGATGCAAATAACTAAATTCAGAAATGAATGGGGGACATGACTATTGAATAGACAGAAATTTAAAAAAAATTATAAGAGGATATTATGAACAACTGTATGTGAACAAATTAGATAGCCTACATGAAATGGACAAATTCCTAGAAACACACAAGCGACCTACACTGACTCAAGAATAGAAGGTATCAATAGAACAATAAGTAAAGATTGAATTAGTAATCAAAAACATCCCAATAAAGTTAAGCCCAGGACTAGATGGCTTCATTGGTGAATTTTACCTATCATTCCAAGAAGAATTAATATGAACTCTGTTTAAACACCTCTAAAAATCTGAAGAGAAGGGAACGCTTGAAAACACATTCCATGAAGTCAGCAGCTCCCTAATACCAAAGCAAGGTAAAGATATGACAAGAAAAGAAAATTATACACCAATTTCCCTTATGAATATAGATGCAAAAATCAACATCACATGGAAAGAAGTATTTAAGAGAGATTTATCCCAGGTATGTAAGGGTGGTTCAACATAAGATTGCAATCAACATAATGTAATACAGTAATAGAATGAAGGAAAAATACCTCATGATCACCTTAATTGACAGAGAAAGTCATATGACAAAATCCAACACCCGTTCTAGTACGAGCTCCTGGGTTCAATCCCTGGTACCTCCAATTTTTTTTTTTTTTTTTTAAGATTTCTTTCTTTCTCTCCACCCCCCTCCCCTCCCCTGACAGCTTCAATCCTTATCAGTGGCACCGGGAATCTGTGTTTCTTTTTGTTGCAGCATCTTGTTGTGTCAGCTCTCTGTGTGTGCGGTGCCATTCTTGGGCAGGCTGCACTTTCTTTCATGCTGGGCGGCTCTCCTTACAGGGAGCACTCCTTGCGCGTGGGGCTCCCCTACGTGCGGGACACCCCTGCGTGGCAGGGCACTCCTTGTGCGCATCAGCACTGCGCATGGGCCAGCTCCACGCGGGTCAAGGAGGCCCAGGGTTTGAACTGCGGACCCCCCATGTGGTAGGCGGACGCCCTATCCATTAGGCCAAATCCGCTTTCCCCCCGGTACCTCCTTAAAAAAAAAAAAAAAGGAAGTAAAAAGCATCCAATTTGGAAAGAAAAAAGTAAAACATATAGGGGAAGATGACATGGTCCTATATACAAAAAACCCTGTAAGTTATTAGAGAAAATAAATTAATTCAGCAAAGTGGCAGGGCACAAGATCAACATATAAAAATCAATAGTATTTCTATATACCAGTAATGAATAATAAAATGAAGTCAAGGAAATAAACCACTTACAACAGCAAATAACTAAGAATAAACTTAACCAAGGATGTTAAGAGCATTAAAGGGGGTGGGGGTAGCATGGATGTGAATGAACATTTCTCTGAAGAAGATATTCAAATGGCCAATAAGTATATGAAAAGATGTTCAAAATCTTGGCCATGAAAAATGCAAATTAAAACTACAATGAGATTCCACTTCTCACCTATCTAGGATGGTTATTATATTTTAAAAACTGAAAATAACAAGTGTTGGCTAGGATCTGAAGAACTAGAAACTACCATACGTTGTTGGTGGGAATGTAAAATGGTACAGCCACAACACAAGTGTCTATCAACAGATGAATAAATAAAATATGGTATATCTATGGAACAGAGTATTAGTTGGCCATAAAAAGTAAAGTGCTAGAACATGCTACAACATGGATGAAATTTGAAGACAATGAATGAGTGCTCCTATTTCTCCATATCATCTCCAACACTTGTTATTTTCTGCTTTTTAATAGTAGCCATTATAGTGGGTATGCTGAAACTTAGTTAAAACATAACATCTGTACAACAATTTACAATAGCACTAGAAGGGAATTTTATCATTTTCTTGCATAGAACAGGTCTGCATTTAGTTACGTATTGTCACTTGTTTTTATTTTTATTTTATTTTTTGTTGTGTTTTGTTTTCCTGTATAAAAATGAATCCCAACATCAATGTGGGGAAGAGAAGATGGGACATAGAACTTGGAGGAGTGAAATAGGGGTTAGGAGAAGGATATACCTCGAAAGGAGGAGTGAGAGAGAAAGGTCATCAGGGTAGCAAAATAGTCTCTGTCAAAAGTTGGGAGAGATGGCTCAGTGGGGGTCTCTCCACTCAAGTGTCCAAAGAAGGGAAAGGACAGCTCCTCTGCCCTCTCCTGGCCCTTCTGCAGACACTCCACTGCCCGCTCGGCCGCCTTCTCCTTGCATGGCAGAGTGCTGCATGCCTTGGCGGTGGAGACCAGTTGAAGTCACCTTCCACTCAGGACCCTCTGGCTGCACTGGCGCCTTCAGGGGAGAAGGCCTGGGGGCAGCCCAGTAGATCAGAGGTCTTGTCCACCCGGTCAACTCCACAGAAGAAGGCTCCCAAGCCCCGGGCTGTGCAGAGGGGTGTGCATACAGCAGCCTCAGGGCCCGCCGGCCAGGGCCCCAGGCGCAGGGCCCGAGCTGGAGGTGCTGGCCAGGCGAGGTCAGCCAGCTGAACAGCCCCCACCTGTCCCAGAGCGGCCTCCGTTCCAGGCCTGGGTGAGCCAGGCCGCAGGCACGAAGGAAACCCAGCCCTCCTGGAAACTGGCACGCCAGCACCTTGGAGTCTCCCCCGGCGAGCTTGGAGGCAGGGCCTTGATGGGTGGTCCTTGGGCCGGGGTCCACAACCACCGGGTCTCCCAGGCACCAGTAGACAGCCTCCCGCCGCTGCGGTAAGGCCACGGCCTCCCCCAGCGCAGCCTCCCCAGGTCCCCACTCACAAGCGCAGGCGCTCAGACCCTGAGGCCCCACTGGACCCAGCCGCAGCCCCAGTGGAGGTGCCGGGGCCCTCCTGGCCGTGCATGAGCTCAGCCGGGCAACCGGACCACGGAGCTCAGGCCCGCAGCCAGACCATGGAACTCAGGCAGGGCAGCTGGACCACGGAGCTCAGGCTGCGCAGCCAGACCACGGAGCCCAGGCCGGGGAGCCGGACCACGGAGCTCAGACCGGGCGGCCGGACCACGGAGCTCAGGCCGGGCGGCCGGACCACGGAGAGGCCTCCAGAGTGGCCCCCACCCTCACCTTGTGACCAGCTGCCAAAGGGGTACAGAAGCTCAAGTCACCTGTTTTTATAAACAAGGCTGGTAACAGAAGAAAAAGAGCTGTTAAGAATTCTAGCATGTTGAAAACTCTGTGAATATTACAGTTCAGTGAATTCAACTGATTTCAAAACAGGCGGTTCATTTTGTCAATGGTAGATGGTATCTAGAAATTATAGCCTAAATCCAAATCCTCTTAAGATATTTCTACCCATAATTTTCTCAGCTCTGCATTTTAGATTATAGGAAATGAGATGCAAAGTTCCTCAGATATTACTACTTTATTTAGGCAGCACATGTCCAACACAACATATTAAGAAGTTGTAAAGTTTATCAAGAAACTCAGATGCTTCTGATAGTTTCTAAGTACCTAGTCCACAAATAGATTTGAATGCTTGAGATTATAAATAAAGTAAATGAGAAATTATTTCAGCAATCAAGTATTTTAGCACCTATTACAGGCACCATGTGAAGTGCTGGAAAAATCCAAATGAAAATAAAAGACCTTATCCTGGAATGTTACAATTGTTTTAGGGCAAGTGGAACATTTTTGAAAATCAGAAAAAAAATGATCAAGCATTACAATGGCAAATGCCATCAGTGATAAAGAAGACTCCAAGATGGGAATAACAGTATAGACTGCAGTCAAAGAAGTCTTCACAGAGTAAGTAGGACTATACTTGGGAACGTAAGGCAGTACTATAATAAGGGAGTAAAACACACAGCACACACAAGATGAAAGTGGCAGACTGACACCTAGGGGATGCCATGGGGCAAGCCTTCCCTGGTGGCTTCTGACCTGTACTGCCAAGACACTCTCACTACTCTCGACCCCAGACAAGTCAGGGCTATGTGTGGGCTCTCCCTCATCCCTGCCCACCTAGCCACCAGATTCAGTTAAGATCTTTGCAATGCTTTTCCTATTTGTCTGTTTCTTTCCATCCTCATTGAAGCATCATATTTGTCAGCCATTATCAAAACAAACCTTATTCAGTATGACAGACTTTCAATTGGCCTTTTTAAATCCACACTTTATCCACTACCATTAGACCCTTTGGGGATTAATTTTACTAAAACAAGTTAATAGATCAGTTTATTTACTATACTTTTTTTTTCTTCAGGAGGTAACAAGGATCAAACCCAGGACCTTTTACATAGGAAACAGGTGCTCAATCAATGAGCTACATCTGCTCCCCAATGAGAGTTGGTTTTTTCATTTGTTTTGTTTTTAGGAGGTACCAGAGATCAAACCCAGGACCTTGTACATGGGAAGCAGGCACTCAACCACCTGAGCTCTCCACTTGAAAATACTTTTAATTACTCTTCCCTGCATACAGTCTTTGAAGGGCAAATAGTTACCATGATATTTAAAGTATTGAAAATCTAGTACTAAGCTTATAATATTTACATTGTTTTTAATGTTTTACAAAATTCTGCTTCAGTTCATTTTACATTGCATACTATTACCATACTGTCATCTCTCTGTCTTTGAAATCACCATTCCTCTTGCCCAACTATTTTTTTAGGTTCATCTTGTCTACCAGTTTTCCCTAACTATTCTACACATATTAAACTGTCTTTTCCTGCAATTAGAACTCTATTTGCAGCACTTGTGCTAACTATACACTGTGTTTTCTGTGATTATAACTTGTATCCCTCTCTCACACCCCTACCCAGTGTAATTTTAAAATATATAAGGTCAGCTGGGGAGAAAATACACCAAATGTAAGATATGGACTATAGTTATAGTAGTATGATTTTGATGGTATTCTTTCATAATTTGTACCCAATGTCTTACAGCAGTGCAAGGTGTTGGTGGAGGACTGATGCATGAGACCCCTGTATATTATCCACATTTGCTTTGTAAGTTCACAGCTTTTACCATACACTTACTGTTTATGTATGTTCATGTATAAATAATATAATAATAATAGGATAGGGGGAGAAAATACACCAAATGTAAGATACTTTGGTCAGTAGTAACATTTTGAGGATGTTCTTTCATCATTTGTTAAAAATGTTTCACAAAAATGCAGGGTATTAAGCCCTGTATGATGTTATGCATGTTTGTTTAGTAAGTTCACAAGTACTACTACACACTTATTGTTTATGTATGTTTATGCATGAGTGATATGGTTCAATAAATTTTTTAAAAACATTAAACAATATATACAGTACATTATAATTATAGGTTATTTTAGGTAAGCAATATTCACTGATGTGATTGCATTTGGTGGACTCATAGGTTTGCCTGATTGAAATCCTCAATTGTCAGATGAAAGGATTTATCGTCGGTGAGGTAGACAACACAGAATAACTAAATTCCTGGTAAGAGTGGGGATGTAGATCTAGGCAGGTAGGTCTAGAATATATAGGGCAAAGACATTGGTGGGGAGAGTCAGTAAATATACAAATAAGATACTGCAGGAATACGTGAAAAGAAGAAATTGGTGGCAGTGCAGATGGAAAAAGAGGCAAAAATTCTAGATGTCTTATTTATTAAAACAAGTATTAATAAATTTTTAATGTGTGTATGATAAAGACAAAAACTCATTTAAAATGTTACTTTTTAAAAATAGTGATAATATTCTTTGTGTGCTGATATAATTTCCCAATTTAAAAAATTAGGCACAGAATAGGTATACAGCATTTTATCTATCTGGCAAAAGAAGAGTAGAGAACTCTGCATATATTTCCTTTTAAATGCACAAAACATCTGTGAAGAAGCTGGTAACATCGGTCTCTTCTCTGAAGAGGGTTATGATGAAGGGACAGAGATAGGAGATTTTGCATACTCTCATGTATTTAAGAAGCTTGAGCCATAAGAACATATTTTTCACTATAAAAAATAAATTTACAGTTGATGTGGCTCAAGCAATTGAGTGCCTGCTTCCCACATGAAGGTCCTGGGTTTGGTTCCTCCTAAAGAAGACAAACAAACAACGAGTAGGTATCAAGCAAAAACAACAAGCAGACAATGAGCAAAAAAAAAAAAACCACCCACAAATGAGCAGGGAGCAGATGTGGCTCAAGCAGCTGAAGCCTGCCTCCCACATAGGAAGTACTGGGGTCGGTTCCTGGTGCCTCCTAAAGCAAAAACAAACAGACAACGAGCAAAGAACACTGAGCAGACAATGAGCAAAAAGACGAGGGAGCCTTTGGGGGGAAGGAGGAAGAGATAATTTATTTTTTTAAAGTAGACTACTAAATGGTCCAAGGCTAGAAAAATTATGGTTTAGTCCCAGGAAGTTTAGCCTCAGAAAAGTTAATTTGAAGAGAAAAGAATGGGAAATGACTGATGGCCAAAACTTAAGCAGCATAGTGCTTTGGTTAATAATAATAGTAGAAAAACTTTTATGGCACTAACTATGTGCCAGAAACTTTATATCAACTAACTCATTTAATCTACTCAAGAGCTCTATTATGTAGGTATTATTATCCCCATCTTCCAGAAGAGGAAACTGAGGCTTAAGTGTTAAGTAACTTGTCCAAAGTTATGGAACTAATTAGTGATAGAATCAGATTTTGGGCCCAGGCAGTCCATCCTCAAAGTCATGCTCTTGACCTCTGCATATACTGTTTCTAAATACCAAATTGTGATGTGATGAACACTGATTTTGCAGCCAGACAAAACAGCAATTAGCTGCAGAACTATGAGCAAATGACTGACTCTCCTTTAGCCTCAGTTTTCTTACCTGAAACTGAGGAAGTTAACACCTGTCTCTCAAATATATGAAGCAATTAGCACAGTATCTAACACTTAGTAAGTGTTAAATAAATTATAGCTAAAAATAAAAACTCTCCCAAGAGAGACGTTTTGCCAACAGGGTACACACTTTAAAAAGCAGAGCCTCTAGTCATCTATAACCCACTTAGATGGCTAACGCGTTTAGGAAAATGGCTAATTTTTAAAAATAGTTCAAAACATTGAATGAATGGATGGATGAATGAATAGTATATTTCTAAAATTCCTTTCCTAAGTTTTTTATAAAGAACAATGACAATAAGCCAGGTATGTAATATTGGATATGCATTTTAAAATGAATACATTCAAAACCAAGGTGTCCACAGATCTTCTTGGGAGTAGACAAATATAGAGATAATAAGTCACTCAATCTTTTCTAAAACTACTACAGAAAGCAAAACCTCACAGCTTAGACAAGTAAAAACTGCTTTTTATTTAGGACATCAAGAAGGCACAGGGGACGGTCTATTGCTGAACTCAAGCCAATGATACCTGGTTTGTAGTTTGTAATCTTGGTATCTCAGGCAACCGGCAGGAGAAAATATTCCTGCCAAGGGTAAAATCATGTAGCGCAGGTGCTGGCAAACTCTGATATATTAAGGACCCCAAAATCTCTACCCCATTCTATTCTATTCTGCTTATAATTGGTATAGGATACTAACCCAGTAGGATTAGATCTAAGTAGTATGTCATAACCAGTATAAGGTATTTGTGATACTAAAAAAGTCACAGACTCAAAATAAAGATATTTAAGGAAAAAAATAATATTAATTCTATACCAACTCTTCCAGAAAACTGAAGAGAAGGAAGTATTACTCAACTCATTTTATGAGGCCCCAGCATTAAGACAACAAGGACATTACAAGAATAGAAAGAAAAAACAAAACGGACCCATATCACTCAGGAACATAGATACAAAGTTTCTTAACCAAGTATAAGCAAACCCAATCAAACAATATAAAAAGGACAATACATCATGACTGAATGGCTGGGATTTTTCCCAGGAATAAAAGTTGGTTTAGCATTTGAAAATCAATCACTCTAATTTACCATTAATAAGACTAAAAAAAAAGGAAAAACATATGATCATCTTAATAAGTGCAGAAAAGTATTTGACAAAACACAGTATCTATTCATGATTTTAAAAACTCTCAGAAGCTAGAAATGCAAGGGAAGGTCCCTTGAAGGGCATTATGGAAAGCAGCATCTATGAAAAAACTATAGCTAAGATCATACCAGGTGGGGAAAGACTGTATCCTTGCCCCATAAGACTGGAAACAAGGCAATAATGCAAGAAAAAGAAATGAAAGAATATAGATTGAAAAGGAGTAGTTAGTAAGACCATCTTCATTCAAAGATAATGTGATTATCTATGAAGAAAATACTCAGAATTTACCAAAAAACTACTAAAAAAGTAAATGAGTTTGGCAAGGTCACAGAATACAAGGTCAACATACCAAAATTAATTGCATTATTATATACTAGAAAAAACTGGAAATTGAAAATTTAAAAAGATAATACCATTATAGTAACAAAAACACACACATACACAAAAACATATTTAGAGATGAATTTTAAAAATTATGGGAAAGACCTGTACACTGGAAACTATAAACACGGTTGAAAGAAATTAAAGAAGACCCAAACAAGTAGGAAAATATACTATGTTCGGGGACTGAAAGACTCAATATGTCAAAATGTCAATTCTTTCCAGATTGATTTATATATTTAACACAATCGCAGTCATAATCCCACTCCACAGATGCTCTTTTAAAGAAAATGACAAGCTGATTTTAACATATATATGGAAGATATGCAAAAGACCTAGAATATTTTAAGTGATCTTGAAAAAGAACAACAAAATTGGGAGGAAATACAATTTTTGATTTCAAGACTTGCTCTAAGTCTACAGTAATATACACAATTTTGTACTGATATAAGGAGAGACATAAGATCATTAGGACAAATGGAGAACTCAGAAATACTCAACTGAAGTTTTTTTATAACGGTGACGACGTAAATGAATGGGGCAGATTAGTCTTTACAACAAATGGTATGCAAACAATAATTCATATGGAAAAATAAATCTCAAGTCTTCCCTCATACATATACAGCAGTTAACCTCTTTTATATAAAATGATTCACAGACCTAAATGTTAGAGCTGAAACTATAAAACTTCTACAAGAAAATATAGGGGGAAATTTTCTCAGACAGGACCTTTCTTTTGAAAGGAAAAAAATAATATGATTTCATCAAAATTAAAAACATTTTCCCTTTGAAAGACAATGTTGAGAAAATGAAAATACAAGCCACAGGCTACAAGAAAATATTGGCAAAACATATTCAGACTCAAACCCACAATATACAAAGAACTCTTATAACTCAACAATAAGACAACTGACCTGCTTAAAAACCAACAGGCAAAATATGAGAACAGACACGTCACCTAAAAAGATACATGAATGTCCAATAAGTATAAGAAAAGATGCTCAATATAATCAGTCATTACAAAAATTCAAAATAAAACCAGAGGGAGATATTATATATGTACTAAAATTGCTAAACTTAAGAAGAACAACAATACTAAGTGCTGAAGAGGAATGAACACCTGTGCCCCTCTGCTGAAGAGCAACTGGATCTCAGAGATTGCTGATGGGAATGCAAAATGGTACAGCCACTTTGGAAAACAGTCTGGCAATTTCTTGAGAAGTTAAACATATATTCCACTCTTAGGTATTTACCCATGAGAAATGAAATCACGAACACACAAAAACTTGTAAAAAATGTTCATAGAAGCTTAATTCATAATAGCTCAAACCAGTAATAAACTTAAATTATGTTAATCAACTAATGAATAAACTAATTGTTATGGTCACTTAATGTACTGGTACATGGCATTTAAAAGTTATGAACTACTGATACATGTAGCAGGATGCTAAGTGAAAAGAGCTAGATACAATAGTATGTACTGTATGACTCCATTTACAGGAAATTCAAGGCAAGGCAAAACTATAGTGACAGATTGCAGATCAGTGATGGCCAAGGGTAGAGGGTGAATGGAGGTGTTCTGACTACAAAGTGGCATGAGGGAATTTCTTGAAATGAAGAAAATGTTCTGTACCCTAATTGCAGTAATGAATATAACACTGTATAAATTTGGTAAAACTGTAATTTTAAAATAGGTGAATTTGTTTTTTTTTGCAAACTTCAACTCAATAAAGGAGAGCAGAAATGAACAAAAAGTCCCACATTTACCCTCAAAATTTATTTTATGAGAATCAAATGTTATGATGAAATTTACCTGAATATGACATATGCTGATATTAAAAGCTTTCTTACAAACCATATGACTTTAAATCTGGCACTTTTCCTGACAGAATAAATTACATGTAGCAACTGATGTTGACTTTTTCTTTTTAAGATTTATTTATTTCTCTCCCCTTCCCCCCCAATTGTCTGTCCTCTCTGTCCATTCACTGTGTGCTCTTCTGTGACCACTTCTATCCTTATCAGCGGCACCAGGAATCTGTGTTTCTTTTTGTTGCGTCGTCTTGCTGCGTCAGCTCTCCGTGTGTGTGGCGCCATTCCTGGGCAGGCTGCATTTTCTTTCACGCTGGGCGGCTCTCCTTACGGGGCGCACTCCTTGCGCGTGGGGCTCCCCTAAGCGGGGACACCCCTGCATGGCAGGGTACTCCTCGTGCGCATCAGCACTGTGCATTGGCCAGCTCCACACGGATCAAGGAGGCCTGGGGTTTGAACTGTGGACCTCCCATGTGGTAGGTGGATGTCCTATCCATTGGGCCAAGTCCACTTCCCGATGCTGACTTTTTGAATTAAGCTCTATCCTTGAGTAAAACTTTAAGAATTAATAGGAAGATTCTCTAATTCATAAAGCACCATTTTATAGTTTATATAAAACAGTATTGGGAAACTGATGTGGCTCAACCAATTGGGCTCCCGTCTACCATATAGAAGGTCCAGGATTCGATGCCCAGGGCCTCCTGGAGAAGGCAAGCTGGTCCATATGGTGAGCTGGCCCACGCGGAGTGTCGGCCCATGCCAGAATGTCGCTGCACAGGAGTGCCCCCTGCGAGGGAATGCCGCCAGCGTGGGAAAACCACCCTACGCAGGAGTGCTGGCTGACACTGAGAGCTGGCACAGCAAGATGATGCAACAAGAGACACAGAGGAGAGAAACTAAGAAGACATAGCAGAACAGGGAGCTGAGATGGCACAAGATAGTAAATGCCTCTCTCCTACTCCGGAAGGTCCCAGGATGGATTCCCAGAGCTCCCTAATGAGAATACAAGCAGACACAGAAGAACACACAGCAAATGGACACAGAGAGCAGACAATGGGGAGAATGGGGGCAGAAATAAATAGAATAAATCTTAAAAAAAAAAAAAAAAAAAGGTATTTATTCCCTTTAGAGTCTTCTTCTACAGGAAAGGTATTTATAATATTGCCCAAAGACTCACATACCACTGACTCTTCAGATTTTGCCATTTAACCAGACACAGACACCTTAATTTTCTTACTAGGTTATCACCTCTTCTTTTTGTCATCTATCCCTGTGTTCTGTTTTTTTTTAATATAAGGAAAATTATAGAGTTAAGAAATATGTTGTATAACAGGAATATTATACCTTAACTGTTTTATCTCCACAATCTTAGAAAAGAAGAATTTGGGGCAAACGAAATGAAAATTACTGAAGAAGGAAAAACTACATCTGTGTCTAACATTTGTATTTCACTATTGAGACTTAGAGTAGAACAAAATTTTATACTTGGAAATCAACCTTTATAATAGTCACAGTAAAAATGTACATCCTACAAATTGTACTTGAGATAATGGAAGCCCTAGTAGAACAATGGATTTCAAGAATTGTAGGAAATTTTCTAACAATAAAAAACACCCTCTGAAATAATTTTCACTCCAATTTCTCACTTAGCCACCATCAGAGAGAGAAAATATATGTATTCAGGTAAAGAGAACGCTGGACTCTTTCATATGGGGAGAAAAAAGCAATCTCAAGTGTTGCGGTGTTTTAAAAAAAAAGTCTGTCAACAAATTGAAGAAGTAGATGGAAGAAAATGAGAAGTGTTTTGAACCACAGGGCAACATCTGTTCTTATTCTCCAAAGGCTATAAGACAAAAGAAAATATCAAAATGTACTCAGCAAAAACATATGTAATGTTGGTAAATTAAGTCAATTCAAAGCTTTAAAAAGAAGCTTTCCAATATGAGCAAAATCTATGACAAGGTGGAAGGAGGTGGTTGGGCACTGGATGGGGGTGATGGTGGTACAACGCTGTGAGTAAATTCGATGCTGCTGGAATGTGAGGGGGAGTGGGGTGAGGGTTGGGTTGGACTATCCCTGGAACTGGGGGGAGGGCCGGAGGAAAGAGCAGGTGAACTCTGGGGATTTGTAGGTATGTGGTCAAAACTGCAATGGTGGGAATGTTCTTTTGGCAAACGAGGCAGGGGAGGGTTGTGCATGGTGTCCGAGTGGGGGTATATGCAGGACAGAGCATACCTGGGCATGCTTCTATGGAATATGAAGGTGTTCATCTTATCATGGTATATTATCTCAGTGAGTGAGACCCACATAAAATCAAGAAAGTATTAAAATCCCATCCTGGAGAGTCCTGCAATGTTCTCAAATAGAGGGGCAAGAACTCTCAAGAACACAGGCAGTGCCAAACAGAAGAACAGAGACCCATATGTCAAACCCTCGATATTATTGCAAGCAACTATGAATCTTATTCTTCAAAAATTGAACCTTAGTGGTGACCATAGGTGCCAAGGGGTGGGAGAGGGAAGAACAGAACAGAACAGAACAGAACAGAACAGAATAGAACAGAACAACAGAACAGAACAGATGGAACATGGGGCATTGGAATTGTTTTGAATGATTTTGCAAGGACAGATAAAGGACATTTCAAATTTTATCAAAACCTGTAAGTGTACTGTGCAAAATGTAAACCATTGACCACAGTGAGTAGCAATTCTCCAATATTTATATATCAATTGTAACAAATGTACCATACTCATATAAGATGTTATTAATGGGAGGGGGGAAGGTGGTTGGGTACATGGGAATCCCCTATATTTTCTATGTTACTTTTCTGTAACCTAAAGCTTCTTTGAGGATAAAGCAAAATAAATAAATAAATAAATAGACATTGGGGAACGGAACATAAAGAAGAAACTGTCACTGTACATAAAAGATAATAGATCTTATGATGATAAAGACACAATGAAAAAAATTTTATTGTACTTTATTTTTCTATTTTTATCTTCTTAATTTTTGTATTTTATTTGTTATTATTTTAGTTTCTTATTTATTTATTTATTTATTTATTTATTTGGCTTTTTTGGGAGGAAGTTTTGGATTGCAGAAGGGTCACAAATGTGGCACGGAAATATCACTGTGTGGGGTGTCAGTGCTGGGGGGATGTGTGAGGAGGGGAGCACCTCGGGCATGCCTCTATGGCATATGAATATGTTCAAGTGGTCATGGGGCGTTGTCTCAGTGAGTGGAGACCCACACAATAACCAAAAGAATACTGAATTCCCATCCTGGGGAGTCCTGCTGCATTCTCTAATGGAACAGCAAGAATCCCCCGAGTACAAGAACCATATCTAGCAAAGGAGGAAAGACCATTAAGCCAGGCTCTTGATATTGATGACTGTACTTATGAATCTTTTCTTGTGAAATTGAAACTTAGCCTAATATTATATATAGCCTAAGAGTTACCTCCTGAAAGCCTCCTTGTTGCTCAAATGTGGGCTCTCTCTAAGCCAAATTCAGTATGTAGACACACTACCTCCCCCACCCTGGTATGGGACATGTCTCCTGGGGATAAGCCTCCCTGGCACCAAGGGATTATTACCAAGCACCAACTATCAATGCATCTAGAAAAGACCTTGACCAAAAGGGGAGAAATATGAAATACAAATGAGTTTTTATGGCAAAGAGATTTCAAAGTGAGTCGGGAGGTCATCTGAGGTTACACTTACGCATGTTGCAGCAGGATCTCATTGACTGCCACAGTAAATAGTGCCTCAAACAAGGGGGCTTCTTAAGGGTCTAGAGACATCTAGATACTATAGGCAGGACAGACAATCTCAGGATCAGTACCACCCTGTCAGTGGACCTTACTTTGGAATATATGCTCCCCAATGTAACAGAGTTAGACTCAGTTACAATTTCCCTACTCATGATTCTTCTTCCCCTTTTACTTGAACCTATAATTACTAGTATATTTGTCAAATGTATGCCCCAGAGACTTAACTCTTCAGTCTGTTCATATGCTGGTTGAGCCCTGAGTCTCAACAGTTGCAACACCTACTCTCTAGTTCATCGGACTCACCCAGGACATCTAACAAAAGGATGATGGTGGACAATGCCATCCCCCAAAACAGAGACAATCTACAACTGCAAGCAAGACGGTTACATCCATCTGCCCTATGGGATCTAAGTCCCCTCTTAATCAGAAAGAGAGTGGGCATCACCAGCCCAAATTCCTCAAGATAGAGAAATGAACAAACATAAGAAGGGAAAGCAACTGCAGACTAAAGTAGACTTAGAATTATTCTGGGCAGCGGACTTGGCCCAGTGGTTACGGCATCCGTCTACCACATGGGAGGTCCACGGTTCAAACCCCGGGCCTCTTTGACCCTTGTGGAGCTGGCTCATGCGCAGTGCTGATGCGTGCAAGGAGTGCCCTGCCACGCAGGGGTGTCCCCTGCGTAGGGGTGTCCCTTGCATAAGGGAGCCCCATGCGCAAGGAGTGCACCCTGTAAGGAGAGCCACCGAGCACAAAAGAAAGTGCAGCCTGCCCAGGAATGATGCCACACACAGAGAGCTGACTCAACAAGATGACACAGCAAAAAGAAACACAGATTTCTGTGCCACTGACAACAACAGAAGCGGACAGAGAAGACGCAACAAATAGACACAGAGAACAGACAACCGGGGTGTGGGGGATGAGGGGAGAAAAATAAATAAATAAAAATAAATCTTAAAAAAAAAAAAAGAATTATTCTAGCAATGGAAGAACTTGTATCATTGATATAAAGGCAGTGGCCACCAGAGGTTCTGAGGGGAGGAAAGGGAAGAATAGGTGTAACACAGGGTACTTTGGGGACACTGGAATGACAGATATAAGCCATTATAATTTTGTCAAAACCTATAAAATTGTGCGGTGCAAAGTGTAAACTATGATGTAAACTACAGACCATGGTTAGTAGTAGCAATGCTTCAATATGTGTTAACCAATTTTGACAAATGTATCACACTGATCAAAGATGTTGGTAATGGCAGAAAGTGTAGAGGTGAAGGGGGTGGGTGTATGGGAATCCACTATATATTTTATGCAACATTTATGTAATCTAAAGTTTTTTTAAAATTAAAAAATTAACTCAAAATCTTTCTCCAAATAGAAACAAAATTCTAAACTTTTAAAATTTGAGACAATTACATCTCATATAGAAACTTGTCCATTTTGTAAAAAGATGATAGCCTTCAAATTGGAGTCCTACATAAAACCAGTACAAATAATTAGGTAGGAATTCTGATAAAATCTTATTAAATGAGCATGATAGTATACTTGGTTATATTATAACAGGTTGATAGCAGTCTGTGATTTAGATCCTAACAACATTGCTTTTTTAATGTAGAGATACATTTTATGAGAAAAATCCTGTTGACACATGAATTCAAAAGTTTTTGCCCAATAAGCAATCTATATAAGGATGATTTTTACATGGTATTGAATATTATAATATTAAATAAAATTTGGCATAATTAATATCTTGTTGTTCAAGGACATAGGAAATAACTATTATATTTTCTGAAAATATTTTTCCTAAAAAAGAATTCAGGGAGGTTTCTGCCCTAAATCTGATCTTAGTGATGACACCAAACCCAACCAGTTCAATAAAGTGATAGTTCAGTATATAGCAAATATTAAAGGCGCCTGAAAAGATTAAATGCCTAATAGACAAAGGTAAGTTCCCAAGAGATGTGTGGGGATATCAGCATTTAGAGAGGAGAGATGTGACAAGAACATGGTCCTCTCCGTGTTAATAGCCACTTCTCTACTGGGCAAGGTCACAGATTCTTCTCAGTTGGTGTTTGTTTGTTTGTTTGTTTTTAGGAGGTACTGGGGATTGAAGCCAGAACTTTGTACATGGGAAGCAGACGTCAAACACTGAGCCACATCCACAGAAAAAAATTAAAGCACTTATTTTACTGTCCCTAAATATGAATAATTTTTTAATTTAATTTTTAAATTGTACAAATAAAATAGAAATTTAAAAATTATTCACAATCCTACCACACCAACAAATAAACTATTAAAATTTTCCAAGGTTCTTTCTCGATTTATACCCACACATATATGTAATTTTTAAAACACAGCTGCCATTAGAACATAGCACAGTATCTACCAGAGAACATCAAGTACTGAATATATATTTGTTAAAGTAAATTGTCACCACATTTAGCTGTTTACAAAATGTTTTTCTTACCAATTTTCATGCAGCTTTTTGGGGCTCATATAATTTTTTAGAATTTTCTTTTCTGAGGACAACTTAGCAGGTAGGTATTTAAGAAAAATAAGCCCGGCGGCGGACTTGGCCCAGTGGTTAGGGCGTCCGTCTACCACATGGGAGGTCGGCGGTTCAAACCCCGGGCCTCCTTTACCCGTGTGGAGCTGGCCCATGTGCAGTGCTGATGCGCGCAAGGAGTGCCATGCCACGCAGGGGTGTCCCCCGTGTAGGGGAGCCCCACGCGCAAGGAGTGCACCCTGTAAGGAGAGCTGCCCAGTGCGAAAGGAAGTGCAGCCTGCCCAGGAATGGCACCGCACGCATGGAGAGCTGAAGCAGCAAGATGACGCAACTAAAAGAAACACAGATTCCCGTGCTGCTGACAACAGAAGCCGACAAAGAAGACGCAGCAAATAGACACAGAGAACAGACAACCGGGGTGAGGAGTAGAAGGGGAGAGAAATAAATAAATTAATTAATAAAAAAAAAAAAAAAGAAAGAAAAATAAGCCCACAAATCTCAAGTGTCTTCCAGGTTGTTGTGAATAAACAAATCTGAAGAAACCTATCAGTTACATTGCCAAAGCTTTAAAACACATAATGACACTTGGTTTTTATGATCTGGTCTCAAGTTTTCTGATGGTGGGAGGATCAATACATATGAACCCATGCAAAGAAATCATTATAATTATAAGTAGTGCTCCTATGCTTCATTTTAAAGGTAAACAAGGAAAAGGAAATGATCTGAGTGCCGTTGGAACATTTCTCAAACCAGTTCAGAACTTCTCTTTATACAAATTCTAAATTCTGTGAATGAGAGGTACTGGATATAGAAAAGGTATACATCCGTTAAATGTACTTAAGTTTAAAAACAAAACAGAATTTTACAACTAGAAAGACACTTAGAAAACATTTGGTCAAATTTTTATTTTATAAATAAGGAAACGAGGCTCAGAGAACCTAACTGACTTTCCTCTTATCACAAGGTATTTAGTGGCAGAAGAACTAGAACCTTGTACTGTGCTGTTTGTCCATTATTCCATGATTCAAGAAAACATTAAAATTGAGGTAAACTTCCTAAAATTCAGACAAGCTAATTTTTTTCTTCTTCTGTAATTTATAATTTAAGAAGACATGGATCCAATTAGTTTGTTTCTTTGGCTGATAAGCACTCACTCAAGCACTGCCCATTTACTCAATTATTCTGCTTGTTTGACTTTTCCCAGAGGTTGTTTAAAAAAAAGGTCATGTTTAAGAATTCTAAAACAAGCTAAGAAAATGTTTTACCTTGAAAATGAATATAGAACGTACATGCTTTTTAATGAAAGCTAGGGCTATGCTCACCATGTCCCACCATTGTTAGTGAGAATCTAGAATCTTGGTTGACCTCTTAAAGGTAAAAATGCACCCTTACTGGGAGGTACTGTGACTCTGTGAAAGAAGCTACAAATAACATGCTGGGGAATTTGGCAGACACTATTATTATATCCTGTTTATACTGTCATTCTTCCTATCAGTAGGATATTATTTATACAGACTCCACCCATGAACTTCTTGTTTATCTTATTATAGAAATCATCCATATCTATAAAAAGAAACCTGCGTGTTTCTGGAACAAGCACATGCGTTATAATTTTACACCTCACTACACTTTTATTTAGCATTTTCTTCTGTTACATACCACTTGCTCTCATTTTCTCAAGGTTGATTTATTTCATTATTTTACATATTAGAGTCGAATTTAACTGACTTAAAAGAATATATTACAATGTAACATTGCTCAAAATGCAGTGGTCACCAGAGGTTCTGAAGGGAGGCAGAGGGAAGATTATAATAGGCATAATGTGGGGTATTTCTGGGATGTTGGGATTATTCTGAATGACATTGCAATGATGGATACAGGCCATTATACATTTTGCCAAAACCTACTGACCATGGGTAGTAGCAGTGCTTCAATATGTGCTCATCAATTGTAACAAATGTACCACACTAATGAAAGATGCTGTTAATAGGGAAAAGTGGGGGAGGGAGAGGGAGTGGAGTATATGGGAATCCCTTTATATTTTCAATGTATCATTTATGGAATTTAAGCTTCTTTTAAAAAAAATAGAAGAATCCATTACAGGACAAGATTCTGAGTATACATTCTAAACTTTACTTTGGAGTCAGTTTCATCAAACATATTCCTTCAAAATACACTTGGCAAATTTGTTTAAATACAGAAAAATATGTCTATACACTTACCAGGTACCCTAGTAAATAACTTCTGGACACCAAAAAGGCTTTCCCACCAAGGTTCATTCTACCCCAGGTGTGCCAATTGTCAGCGCCAATCTTTACTGTGGCCCCCACTCACTTATTATTGTCTAGTTAGATCTCTTCTCTAGAATGAGGAGCCCAGGCCCTGAATTTAGCATGATGGCTGGACAGGCTGGGTGAAAAATGTAACACCACTAAGGATATATGAGAAACACATGAATTCAGTGGGTTGAGCTACAGGACAATCAACAAATACAGTTATCAATCATCCTCATGCCTCTTCTTTCTTCCCCTGCTTTACATAAACTATTGAATTAATGTAAAAAAAATTAAGGAAATATTTGATGAACAAATGAATAATTATTTCTGGACAAAGCCACACCATGCAATTTTCACATGCATATCCTGGTGTTGGCATCAACAAGAATCCCTTTACATTTTTAGACAACGAGGAAAACATGCAATGTTTATAGTACATATACAATGCTAGACTCTGGGGATGTATAAGAAAAGGTCACCACTTATGAAGAAAATCACTCTGAAATGCCTAACTGACATAAATACTAAACCTCAGGGTGGTGAACTAAATGTAACTAATTTCAGAAGAGAGTGCTTCATCTGCTAAAGTGTTCAATGAAGTCCCAATGAGTATAACAATTGAGGCAATCTTCATAAAAAAGAACCTGTAAGGCTGAGATGAAAAAGACAAATGTGTCCTAGATATAATCAATGGTTTAGAAGCAACCAAGTGAGCAGAAATCTGTAAATGGAGATTAGCTGAAATTAGAAATGAATATACTGAATAGAAGATGACAATAAAAAAGGAGGCTGTAGTCAGATTATAAGAATATTCACTTTATAGACCATGGAGCACCATCAAAAGTTTCTGATTAAGATCAGGGGATGATAAACTCAAACTTTTGGTCTAGAAATGAATAGGAAGAACCAGCTGGCCTGAGGCTGAGCTGGGGAAAGAAGTTTTTAACAACACCAAATCCTGTGGTTAGTGTAGGAAGTGAGACCATATTGGGTTTCAAATAACATACAAAAAAAATCCTCTAAAAAAACTTAGCTTTGTTGTCTTTAAATGACTTGCTCTATGTAAAAATATTCATTTTAAAGGCCAACATAAAAACTCATTTGGATAAAAGAAATGTACACCTATAAGGAACACAATTTATTGGGTCTTGAGTTGTCTGTCCTTATCACCTATTTTGAATATTATTTTTAAATATCCCATAATTCAATCTAAAATGCATAATACAATATTTTGCTCATTTTGATGAAAATAGGGATATTTTAAGTCACTTGAAGTTATGTGGCAGAATTCACTTATGTCAATGAAAAATAATTATTTGATTATTTCATTGAATCTTAAATAACCAGCAAGCTTCAGTTATTCGTAATTTTAAAATAGAAAAAATACTGAAACAATGCTGATATTTTACATGTCATCAAATATTTTTCTATTGGTTTTATAAACTACTGTGCAGTGGAAAGAACACTAGTTAGGAAATTAGCAGAAGTGTGTTGTGATCCCCATTTTACTACTAACTTACTATTTGACTTTGAGTAGATTGCAAACTACTGGGACCATAGTTATCGTTGTTGTTTTTTAAATACTATGTGTTCTTTAAATTAATAATTTTACTGTTAGAGAAGTTATAGGATTACAGAAATATCATGTATAAAATATATAAAATACAGTTCCCATACAACACCCTATTATTAACACCTTGCATTAGTGAGGAACATTTATATATATGTACATTTCTTTACATATAAATGAAAATTAAGCTCAAAGCACTCTTCTTGACTTAAATCTTACAGGTGGCTGGTTTTATAAGAGAACACAGATGAGCTCTGAGGAAGCAGTTCCAAAGAGTGGTAGGGATAGTAGAAGTCAAATTACAACAGTCTTAAGTCAATGCAGGATGGATGAGAGAGGAGAAAATTCAAAAAGCAATATCATAGATCACTTTCTCAGGAATTTTTGATGAAAAGGATAACTTTAAGTAAGGGAAACAGTTCTAGGAGAAGTAGAGTCAATAAAATGGATGTCCAGGCTAGAAAAACTTGAGAATGTTTATGGGCTAAGGAGGAGCCAGTAAAGAGGGAAAAAATTAAAACACAAAGGCGAGAGAGGCTAACTGAACAGCCTTGTAGAAAGAAGATGGAATAATATTAAACTAAATCTTGAAATGGAAGAAGAGAACTTAGAAGATGATATGTAGAAAATCTGAAGTTGAAAGGAAGGATGTTTAAGACTTCATAATGGCAGGAGAAGGCAGGTTGTCCAAGTCATTAGAGTTAGGAAGGTAAGGTTTGGTTCAAAACCCAAAGAGAAGGAGGCGGTTGTGGCTCAATCGACTGGGCCCCTGTCTACCATATGGGAGTCCCTGGGTTCACGTCCCAGGGTCTCCTTGTGAAGGCAGGCTGGCCTGTGCCCTGCGGAGAGCTGGCGCCGCAAGATGACACAATGAAGGGAGACAAGCAGACACAGAAGAATGTGTAGTGAATGGACACAGACAGCAGACAGCAAAACAAACCACAAGGGGGGCGGGGAATAAATAAATAATAAGTCTTTAAAAAAAAAAGGATACCACACTCACTAATAAATTAGTTTACAAAAAAACCAAAGAGATTAGGGAAAACTGTTATAGAGGATAGGGGAACAGGAATAAAGAAGAATAAAAGGCAGTATAGAAAATGACAGCATAAGAAGCAACTAGAAAATGACCTTGAATTAAAGATTCATTGCGGAACAGCAGAATATACCTGTCTACATATAATAACAAGACTTCGGGAAGCGGTTTGACCTAATATAAGGGGGAAATGGAAAGGAGAAATGAGATTATAAGGCTGTGAGTCTCTAAAAAAGAGTCTGGAGGTTGTCAGAAGGAATACCCCTATGTACAACTGAACAGAGCCTAAGAGACAGATAAGGTAGATACAACCCCAGGTATTGGTTCTTTTGAGGGATAAAGAGACCCACGGGTTCTATGGTCATGGCAGAAGGGGTTCACTGCCATGACAGATGGCCCTTCTTTGGAGCTGGTGTTTCTGCGTGATGGAACTGGACTCAGAGGGGATCTCTTTTCACAAGACTTGCATGCTACTTTATTGGAATTGTAGGTGGTGCTGGGTTTAAGATATATGTAGGGGATTTGAATCTCTGGACTGATAATATGACACCCAGGCCCAGAGCCTCAACAGACTTCAGCTCCTACACTTTGATTTATTGGACTTACTCCACTCAGCTAACATGGAGTTGAAGAAGGTCAACCACCACAACATGGAGCCTAGAGTGTCTACAACTAGAAGCGGGAAGAGTGCATCCAGTACCCATGTGCAATCTAAGCCCTCACTTGACATAGGTGTGCAATGGACACAACCAATCCAATGTCCACAGAGAAAATGTGGAATGGGTGTGGGAACGGTAGCCATGGGGGCTGCTGGGTTTGGGGAATGGGAGGAAGAGATGAGATGTGGAGGTGTTTTCGGGACATGGAGTTGTCCTGGATAGTGCTTCACGGACAATTACGGGACACTGTAGATCCCCCCAGGGCCCACTGGATGGAACGTGAGAGAGTCTGGGCTATGATGTGGACCATTGACTATGGGGTGCAGTGATGCTCAGAGATGAACTTACCAGGTGCAATGGATGTGTCATGATGATGGGACAGAGTGTTGCTGTGGGGGGAGTGGGGGGTGGGGGCAGTGGGGTTGAATGGGACTTCATTTTTTTTTTAATGTAATTAAAAAAATAATAATAAATAAATAATTTTTTAAAAAAAAGAAAATTAAAAACAAAAAAGAAAATGACAGCATTAGTCTAAGTGAAGAAGCTAGAAGAATATCTGTACCATTGACAAAAACAGTTGGGAAGGAAAACCAGTTTGGGGAAGAAGATATAGGTTCAGTTTTAAATACACAGTGTTTGAAATTGGTTAAGTAGTCTAAGAAAAGATGTCCTAAAAGAGAATTGGAAGGAAAAATAACACTAGAATACAAGAGTAGTTATGCTACAGACTATGGGTGGGGGCTGTTCATCTCTTCGTAGACAACCTGAGCTGTGTGTGTCCAACAGTGAGAGCTGCAGCCCTGCCCTTGGTAACCATGGCAACAACTCCAGTCCCGGAAAAACAATTAAACAATGTAAACTCTATAAGCTTTAAATATTCAGGAAGGATGCAAACCAAATGGGTTAAAAGCTTACATGGAATGTATGAAGTTCATGCTAAAAGCTTACCTAGAATGTGGGGGATATGTGTTAATTCAAACTTACTGAGTACTGAAACAAAGACCATTTAACTCTTCCTCTGTATAAAAATAACTCAAAAATCTTCTCTGGGGCTCGGGTTTTGAAGAGAAAGCTCCTGAGCCCAGCCAGTTGTAAATAAATTCCTTTTTTCTTCCCAAAATTTATTTGAGTCCTGGCCTTTCCATACACAATAATTGAACCTCTCTCGACGTCTACAACATTTGGGGGCTCATCTGGGATTTTTAAATGAAGGCCAGAGAAGGTAGCATTTCGCTACCCCTTCCAGATCCCCGAGGAAGCCGGAAGGACTCAGGTGAACTCCAAATCTGGGTGCCCATGGACTACGTTTAGTCCAGAAAAAGATGTGGGCTCCACTGGAATCCTCCCAACAAAA
This sequence comes from Dasypus novemcinctus, assembly GCF_030445035.2. NCBI lineage: Eukaryota > Metazoa > Chordata > Mammalia > Cingulata > Dasypodidae > Dasypus > Dasypus novemcinctus. Next base: position 61,679,949 of record NC_080697.1, read on the forward strand.
ATCAGGGGCAATGGAAGATCTGGAGAAAATTCTTGGAATGAAAAAAAAACCTCCAAACACAGAAAAAAGTAAGTCTCCTGGGGGAGCACAGAGTCAGGAAAACCTAACTTTAAATGTTAGAAAAGGAAGCCCAATCAACTTCCAAGAGAACCCCAGTACCTGCAGAAATTCAGGGGGAAGGCATTCTCTCAGGTCTGAAAGGAAAGAAATAAAAAAGGGGAAAAGCCTGGTGTTTGGGTTTGGCTAACTGAGTGTCAGCATCTGGTTTTAATCTTGCCTCCACTGAGGTAGAGAAGGCTTGATTATAACAGGAAAGGATGTTGACAGGTTTAAGTTAACATCCTGAAAATTGGTCTGCATTTAGAAAATCTTGGTTACAGAAAAATGGATCAGCTTTGCAGTGAAGCTTCATCTGGATGTAAGGTTAAATAGTGAGAAAGGTTTAGCCAGAGTCTTTTGTTTTGGTGCTGAATTGCAGATGAATTCACTTTGTAGAGAGCAAGCATAAGCAGGAAATCCTGTTCAGATTTTAATGTTTAGGAAGAGAACACTTAAGTTTGTAATGGTTGCAGGGGTAGCTGTGCTGGGAGAAAAACAGAAATTGTAAGTCAGATTAATAGGCTTTGTGTGTGTGTCTGTCTGTGTCTGTCCAGAGCTGGTGTTAAATTGTGTAATTACGTAAAGTGGTAAACTTTGGTTAAGCTGGAACCCTCCCTTACCATTATTAGCAAAGGAGTGATGTGATTGTAGTTTATGAAGCAAAATGGCAGAATCTAAATGTGTGCACATGCTCTGCTGTCTTGCCTCTCTGGGCCCGCCCCATTTGCTGGGGCTTGGGGGTCATCTGTGTCCATGCCACACACCCAAGGTTATTAAAATTGGCCCCAGTCAGTATGACTGATGAAACCAGTAACTTAAATCATAGCCCTGCCAGGGCTGGGGGTCCCCCAGGAAAGCGCCAGGCCTAAAAGGTTCTTTTCAGGCCATTTTAGCAGCCTGAAACTCACCACCATTACCTCCTGCCCTCCTCCCTTTAGGAGGCTCCATAGCAAAAGCAGAGAGCCCCGGGAAAGGGGAAGAGGCTTGCCCCTTCCAGTGAGTCCACACCTTCTATTCATAAGCCACATTCCTATCTAATCACCGATCCACCTGGAAGGGGGGAGGAAAGAGGGCACACCAAGCAGAATCAGGATAAATGCAATAAAAATTCCCTCCCGAAAGAGTCCAGGGCCACAAATAAATTTGCATAATTGACTACTGCCCAAGTTCTGCTTTTCTGAATCTCTCTTTGCATATCTATGTAAGAATGCTTTGAAATGTTTTAAAGCTGTAAAACTGGTAAAATACCTTTGTCTAAAGGAAGGAGCCTATTGCTTAAAACAATAAACTCTAATCACTTGATAGCTCTTTTAATGGTTTGGCTGAAAACTATCAGCAGTAAAGGTCATAAAACTAAGAAAGAAAAAAAGAAAACCCCAATTCTGCTTGACAACATCATGCTAAATTTAATCAGCCTATCTCCCAATGCCCTGGAAATACTGAAGATATGGAATTCTTCTGTTTTAATCTGTGCTTAACTTGGTGTTCAATTTTAAAATCTGTATTTGGCTTTTGTCAGTTTACTTGTGCCTTAAAAAATCACGGTAAAAGGTAACTTAAAAATGAATCTTTAAACGCCAATGCTGTCTTGCTGGTGAATTAAATGCATAGCTCCCAGATAAAATTTGTTCAGTTACTAAAAAGAAACAAGGAAACCTCACAGGGTTGTTACTAATAAGGTTCTTGTAACTTAATTAATAAAGGTATCCAATTCATCTAAAAGTAAAAACATAATAAAAACTGTAACTAAAAATTAAAATCATTGTATAAGTACCTTTATATATATATACACACACACACATATATATATATAAATTTATAACTAAATCTATTACAATGGAGGAAATGTGGCCTGGATTTCGGCTATTGTAATGGTGTTATTAAATTAATTTGCCTGTATTTATGGCTACCTCGGGTGTATCTAGTGCTTACTATGATGGTGGTAGTTATTACTTAAACTTATCCTATAGTCATTTTATAACTGATTTCACCCCTGGTCTTCAACTATTGTGATGGTAATTATAAACTGCATTTGCATTTGCCTTAGCTTACAGTTCTGCCCCTTAACAATTCAACTTAATAATTAAACTTTAAATTAAAAAAAAGGGGGGGGTTATGCATATCACTTTTGTGCCATTCTAAATGTTTTTGATCTTCTCATTACCTCTTTACCCTTTTAAAGGAAAGCTGTCTTTTTCTTTAACCTTTCCAAATGATATAAATTAATTTGAACTGGTCATTTCCACCAGGAATCAGAAATAACTGTTGCCAGGTTTCCCAAAAGCAAGCAAAACTCTTTCGAATGTGCCAGGCCTTACTAAGCAAACCCCATTGTTCAGGCTGTTTCAAAGAAAAATAAATGAGTAAAAGCTACCTGGTTTTTTTCCGATCTAAACAGAAGCCCAAATGGTTGCCAGGTTCTCTCCAAACAGCAATATAATCAGGAAAGCCAGTAAGGGAACTATATTTTAAATCAACCAGCAGAGAAAAAAGTTTTAAATAACTAAATAGTGTTTCTGTATCAAACTAGTCATGTCTGCCTATTTTCTCAAATTATTCAAGTTAAATATGCAGTTATATAAGTAATAAATATATTCCTAAAACCCAAGTTAAACTAAATGGTATAAAAGGTCATGTAAAAAATCTAAATACAGAACTGTTAAAAAGCTATAAGATCCTTATTAAACTATAACTAAAGCAGGTTAAATAATTGCTTTATATTCCAGAGCCTAAAAGTTAGTATGCCTTTGAAATTATCAAAAACAACAGCTATAAGCTCCTGTAAAAAAGAAAAACAACACTCGTTGTTTAATTAATAACAATTTGAACTTGTTCAGCTTAAGTATTATCTATTGGTTTATAAAATACCAGGTTAATAAGTTAACATTATATGTGTTAAATCTTTAAAATAATAAAAACTGTAAGCACGTTTAATGAAATTAAATTAAATATAAAACTGCTCTCTCTTAAATGCATAAAATGAATTCCATTAGTCGTTAATTGTAATCTAAAATAAATCTGCCAGTCTATAACTATGGTCAATTGCAAAAATTCTGTAAAAGCATCTTCCAAACTGAAGCATTTAAATGGCCCTAATCTTAAAAAACCATTATTAACTAAAAACCTGAATTACTATTAATGCACAAGAAATAACTTCATAGTAATGAAATCTGTCTAAAAGTTATCGCAATGTGCGTATTTAAATAATGGTAATAAAAAATGACCTTAATTCCGTTGCAATTCTTCCGTTTTCATTTTAACAATGAAAAATAGTTTTTTCCTTTACTACTAAAGTAAAATACCAGCTAATATCTTCATAATAAGAATGCAAAAACAAAGTAATTTTATATTTAAAAACATTGCATTAAAAATGTCTAAGTCAAGGAATAAACTTCAACATTGTCAAACTCTCTTGTACATTCAAACCAGGCCTTGAATACACTGCAGGTTGCCTCTCCATATAAGTTATTGGCTAATTTGGTCACTGACCTTTAAAACAATAAAATACTACCTTTCTGGTCGGGCTCCTGAAGTGGATAAAAACTACTTTGCAGTTTCAAGCTCCCGCAGCAGCCAATAGTGGCTACGGACAGCCAAATGTACAATGAGTATCGTCTTCAGACTGGCACTGTTTCCTACTGCCAGAGAGCGCTATGCACCAGGCTGATAAAATCTACTCCCTAGTTTCTCTCTAGGATCAGTGGTGCTGCAGCTTCTGTGAAAAACATATGAAGTGGAGCAATAAATACCAGAATACTGTAAGTAGAACTTAAATACAATTGGCATTATAGCCTGCTTCCATGGAGAAATAACATATAAAGTATTACAAACCTGCAACTTAAAAACTATTAACTGCAACTTAGAATCCTTATGCAATAAAAGTAATACATTAATTAATATTAACTGCTATACATTTATCCTGTTCTAAATATATGCCTGATAATTATAATGTTATCTTTTCTATTCTAAATCATGTACAAAAGTACATTAGACATGTTAAAATCCTGGTAAACTTCATTTTCTAAATAATTAATAAGCATGTCTATAAAATAAATAGCCATCTTAGCTAAAATGATGGGGCCACCAGTGGCTTACATGTAACCAATTAATTAATACCAGGCTCAGCCACCCTACTACTCTACTGTACTCTACTGTGTAGCAAAATGAGGCTTGCTTACTAGCAGTGGGTCACCTACTAAACAGACAAAATTACCAGAAATTATTCAATTAAACCTAAAATGTAAAAGACTTTATTCTGTAGTTCTGATCACTCCCACAGTTAAAAGAATTTTCAACTTGGTGCACTGATCCTGAATGAAACCAAATGCCCAAGAAAGTGCCAGTTCACCAGGAACATCTGACGAAGCACATGAGTGCCAATTATTAAACAGCTTGAAATGTGTCTTCGAAACAAAGCTAAGTACCTAATACTGTTATCTATTACAATATCTCTCTGAACATAAAATAACTTTAAAAAAAGAAAAAATATATATACATACACTGTTCCCCACCAAATTTTAAGAGAAGTGCCATCTTTGCAGGCACCTTTCTCTGTAATCCAGCATCCTCTTTTAACAAACAGGTATTCCAAAATTCAAATTAAATTTGTTTCTTTCAGAATGGACATCTTATTAGCCATATAAAAACTTCATCCAACTTCATAAAAAATGCCAGATCCATCTTCCTCCAGTCAAAATAAATAACAAAGTTTTTATACTTTGTTAAGTAGGGACTACAAGCTGTGGCCAGCAAGAAGTAGTTACAGAAAAAAGCACCCCTTTAAGATTAAAGGTGTAAACTCTTTAAGGGTAAAATAAAATCAATAGATAGATCTGGAGCCTGGCAAGAAATTCATGTAAGCACCAGTAACCCCAGGATGGCTGCTGGGGGACCCCACCCTCAAAATTCTGCTGTCCAAGACAAGAACAACTTCTGGAAACAGGATAAGCCCCGGATGTTACCCAGGAACTTCATCTTTAGGTCCTCACTAGAAAATTAATACGTGGGGTAATCAATCAAAACAACAAATAGCCACCCACCTCATAACTTCAATGATAATTATGCCAAAGCTTAGCAAGTTAAGCATGCATAAAGGGGGGAATGATATAGACAATGGCTGGGGCTATTCATCTCTTCATAGGCCACCTGAGCTGTGTGTGTCCAACAGTGAGAGCTGCAGCCCTGCCCTTGGTAACCATGGCAACAACTCCAGTCCCAGAAAAACAATTAAGCAATGTAAACTCTATAAACTTTAAATATTCAGGAAGGATGCAAACCAAATGGGTTAAAAGCTTACATGGAATGTATAAAGTTAATGCTAAAAGCTTACCTAGAATGTGGGGGATATGTGTTAATTCAAACTTATTGAGCACTGAAACAAAGGACCATTTAACTCTTCCTCCGTATAAAAAGAACTCAAAAATCTTATTTGGGACTTGGGTTTTAAACAGAAAGCTCCTGAGCACAGCCAGTCATAAAGTAATTCTTTTATCCTTCCCAAAATTATTATTGAGTCCTGGCCTTTCCATATACAATAATTGAACCTCTCTCAACGTCTACAACAGTTAGACTCAGATGTGTAACTTCTGCAAGTCATCAAATAGAAGTAACAGCTGGAAATTTTAATAATGATTATGAAAAAGCATTTTCAGAGGAGAGCTGGGACCATTTCAAGATGAAAGTCAAGGGGCAAATGACTGAGGGCACAGACTTAGGAGACATAAAATAAATCAGAAGCAAACAGAATGAGTGGCTACAGAAAAAAAGAGAATCAGGAAAGACCAATATGGAGCAGGTATGGAGTAGAAGGTGGGGAGGTAGGGGTCCTAAGTATGGTAAAAAATAGTAGATACTCAAGTGAAAATGATGGAACGGAAGTACAAGATCTTCCAACAGTGTGATTAGAAATAAAGTATCAGGTAAGTTTCAATGGAGATAAACTCAAAGATTTGTAGGGAAAGATAATCAAAACTATTCAAAAAATTTTAATACGATATTTAATAGTTCTAAAGTTTCTAAAAATTACTCTGTGTATCCTAGAAGTATCATCACAAACTGTCACCAAAGCCAAAATGGTAAGAATTATGACAAAGGAGTTCAAAACTTAGTATGTGCATGTACACACAAATATGTACATACACACACTACCACTTAACAAAATAGGACACTCACACCTGGAAAATGAAGTTAAATGCTTTTTTACATCCCAGAAAGATACAACAAAGATGGAGACAGACACTAAAATGAGAAAGAGGATTGACATATAAAGATGATATCAAAAAGAATTAGAGGGATATATAGGGATATGTGTGAGTGCGCATAAGATTGTAAAATCACTCATCGAGGTGCAGATAAAGTCTAGGATAGAGTTAACTTCAGGGTACCAAAGGAAGGTCAAAGCGATACAACAGATAATGAAGATAAAACGAATGTCAATGTACTTTGAAACCTTGCTTTCAAAAACAGGAGGACAACATCATGATGACTATCACTGAGTGAGGCAATGTTTGAGAATAAGATTGTCAATCCTTTGAAGTTATTGTAAAGAAAGCTTAACTACAGTCTCCTAGAATCTCCTGGGGATCTAATTAAAATGCAAATTCTAATTCAGTAGGTTTAGGGTGGTACTCTGTATTTTTACATTTTTATTCCTTTTTTACAAGGTCTCAGGTGATGCACATATAGCTGTTGAATGGACTACATTCTGCGTAACAGAATGTTAGAATATATTTCTGATTCCTTTTTTCAAGGCAATGATTGGTATACCATGTTAGCCCATTACAGTATATACGGTATAGCTAATGCTCTTAGACATAACAAATAAATGCATCTTAAGGTACTTTATTGTGATTTGCATCAGTGTTGATGAGTTTTAAAAGCTACTATTTTAAAGGTCATGATTCAAGATTTAGGGTATTTAAGACACTCAGAAATATCCCCCACCGCCACAGCCTCCCATCCCCTTACAAAATTAATTGTTGTGCTGTTCATAAAACACTATTTTTTGTCATTTTATTAGGCCAACAATCTATTCCTTAATCTCAGGGATGAAGTAAAAGCCTTAAAAGAGAACACTTTTATCTTTTTTACAGGATACATCAGCAGATTTCAGTAAAATCTGTTTGCTTGTTCTTACAGGGCAGTTAGTACTGTAACTTAATCCTTGAAGATAAAGGTAACAATTTGCTTTAAAATATCTTACCGAAAAAAACCTAAAGATTGTAATAATAACAATTACATCCTTCTGTTTCAGACTTCTATACTGACAGGTACACATTTAATTAAAGAATTTACTAGTGAACCAAGATGTCATTTATAAAAATATAATACTTGTGTGTGTGTGCATGCAATGTGCACTTATAAGCAACAGGCTGACCTTAAATTCTTCGGGTGAAATTTAAAACTTCTGAAATCTCAAGGTTTAGCCAAATTAATGGACAGTAACAACCTTTTGGGTATATTAATTTCAATACCTTTTAATGTCTAGAGGATAGAAGTAGTATCTTAAACCTGGAAGGAAGTATTGAAGGTCAGATCCACCTATTTCATATAGTGGAGAGAAAAATAAGGTGTAGGGGCTAAGCCGAAAGTCACACAGCTTGCTAGTAGCATGTTAAAAAAAAAAAGGAAGGGAGGAGAAGTAACTTAATTTTTACATCAATATATCATAGTCCACAAAATGTAAGTGAAAGAGTTTCTGACTTCTCTAATGACCAAGGCATAACTAATTCTTTTTTTTAAGGATCTTATAAGTCATTGAGATACCAGAAAGGAAGACTACAAACCAACAACAAAAAAAGACAATTTATGAACTTCATAAAAAATGCAATCTAAATAGAGAATGATACATATAGCACATATTAGGGGTGGGGGTGGGGTGCAAGGGAAATGGGATGGGCTATAAGGAACAAAGAGAAAACAATGGTAATAGCCATTTAACTCTCATATTCTCATCAAAGCAGGGGTTCTTAACAAGGGGTCTGTAAGCTTGAATTTAAATTAAAAAAAGCATTATTCTTGTGGGGACGTGTTGGTGTGGGTATGATATATTTACTAAATAACACACAGTATAGTGTGGACTTAGTAAGGGGTTCGTAGTTGTTACCTGACTAGCAAATGGGTCCATAGAACAAAATGGGTTGAGAACCCCTGCATTAAAGGTTTGAGAAAAACTATCACATATAGAAAAGTTGTTTAAAAAATACAAATTTCTTTACCCTCATGTATCACTTTTTTTAATTGGTAAAATTGGGGATTATATTTGGAGGACTCCAAAGCTTTTAAAAATATGGTATATAGATAGCAGTTGGATATGCATGTGGAAGCAATGTCACAATGAAAAGAAAACCAGAGAAACCCTTTTAGCCATGAAACAGGGAATTTTGTCCTTATTGCAAATGCTATAAAATTTACTAGCCAAGTTAAAAAAAGGAAGTCACTGGAGAAGTTCCATGTTATCAGAGGCAATGGGCTTTAAATCACAGGCATACATTACTATGCCTAGGTTGACAGATCTGCACTGCAATGCCAAAGTGCAAACAATATTCCAACATCTGCACCAGCAGGCAGAGACCAGACATGATTCCAGAATAAAGGGCTCTTCAGCTCTTACCTGTTACCTGTGCAACAACTGCTTGGGAAATCCTCCGATTGGCAAGAAAGGCTTTGATTTCCTCTTTTATCACACTGCTGTCCCTCCTAACAAAAACAGAAGACAAGACCAACAATGTATGTTGAAGGTAGAAATCCTCATCTTTGCTAAGAAAGGTGAAGCAGAGAGGTGGGAAGAACACAAAGAATGGACATAAAAATAAAAGGTAAATAGACCAAACTTGTGTGAAAATATGAAAAACAAATCGAGAAACACCAAATATTTAAGTCCTAAAACATCACACCATCAGACAGACGCTTTAGTGAATGCCACAGTAGATATAAGTGTCATACCAGAAGGATGTTTTAATCGCATGCTGTGTATAATTCACATTAGGTACAAGGTTGCCATATGGTACATACAAACTTTCATTACTGGGGAATGAATATATCTTACACAGACAGAAATCCTAGAAAAATAAAAAGCAACAACAACAACAAAAATCAGAAGTGAGTTAACTGTGGGTTCACTTGTTAACTATACAACTGCATAAATAATGTTCATTTTAAAACCTTTGATAAGGTAATAAATAGAAACCTCTGATAGGGTAATAAGAGAAATCATTATTTTTAAAACTGTAAAAATACTACCCATTTTAACCTTTGCCCTTTAACTTGCTTTCTTTCTACTATGTAAATTAAAACAGGATGGGTTAAATATAACATTTAAATATTTAAAAGACATTTTTCAAATTTCCTATTGTATATAATATACACACAATATATAAAACTATACAATATTCTGTGTTCTTGGGATTATTTATTATAGACCTAGTTTTCCCTCCACTAAGATACCTTCTATAAACCTTTATTTATTTAATAACACAACAAATTCTGAAAAGAGTAGAAATAAAACTGAATGGCACAATTTCTGTTCTCTACCACAACAAACAGGGTGAATAAAAAGAGATTACTTATAATAAAATTAAAAATTACACTTAAACCTTTAAAATTGACCAATTTCTCTTTGAAGGCTTTATTTTCAAAAAGATTACATAAATAGAGCACTGATTTTTGTTCAAGCTCAAAAGTAATGCAGAATAGTGCTAATTTACCTCAAATACAGGTCGGCACACTACAGCCATGGGGCTGAGCCTAGCCTGCTGGCTGGTTTTGATTAACCCATGAGCTAGGAAAGGTTTCCACAGAGGGACACTCGCAATAGGTTTGAAGGCAGGTGTATCCCAATTTCTGATACAGCTGCAAAATTAATCTGGAAAAAAATTTTTAATAAAGCATTGCATTTCAATGTATGGAATGCTCTTCTAGGAAAATGAAAACTGAGTTTAATAAAATATTTACTAAGTTAAATAAAAATGTACTTTTATGGTGAAAAATGATTAAATGCTATTTTCTTGACTACTGACTTAAATTGGAACTTAAATCCATTTATTTTAAATCAAATTCACCAGCAACAAACAATCATATAGAGGAGATAACAATTACTTCAACAAAGAATTTCCAGTTTGTGAATTATTCACAGCCTTGCAATGGATAATAAAAAGGACTGCAATAAGACAGTAGAAACTCAAAACTCTGGAGGTCAGCAGCAAATTCACTTAACCTCTCACAGATTATATTTTTATATACTTGGCAAGTGTCTAAGTACCCACAATGAGGTAAAGAAAACAAAAAAAACCAACAACTCAACTGCTTTGCCAGGGAGGTTTTTTCAAGCTGAAGGAAAAATACAGGACTTAAAAGATAAGGGTACACTTGGGCAAGTCACTTAATAAAGTTCAACTTAGGTTTCATTATCTGGTAAATTGAGAACACTAATATCTCCTTCACAAGGCTTTAAGAAATCGCCGAGAACTGAAATTAAATAATATTAAGTATGTATATGTATTATGTAAATAATATTGTGTATATGTATGTGTAAATAATAATAAGTGTGTATAATATATAACATGGAAAAATTTTCAAAGCAAAAAGTATTGAAACTGTAAAAGCACTACAAAAACACTATTATTTTTATAAAAGCTTAGAAAAGATCCCAGGTAAAGAAGAAACAAATGATTTGCTAAAACCATATGAGAGAAGTAAATATGTGTCATGAAGTACTCTGAGGCACCATGGAAAGATTTTTATAAAGTCAGCTAAGACACAAGCAGTGATGTGTCATTTAGTTGGTTTTAACAGATATTTTCAAAATAGAAAGTTTCTTAGTGTGAAAACTTCCTTAATTCCAAATATAATTCTCTCAATCTTTTCTTATACTCTATACTTTCTCTCTTCATCTGAAATTTGATATCCCTCTTAAAGAGAATTAATCCATTATCTTTCCATTCTCTTACATCAGTCCCACACTTTGTCATGATTTCTACTCCTAAAGCCTTACGTAATTAAAGTGAAGGGTAGGCAGATCTTGTCTTTGATTCCATTCCTCCAAAATAAGCTACAACTCTATTTCCATTTAACTACTAGAAGTCTCTGACATCTTCTTCTGCTACTTTTACAGATCACTGTCGCAGCCAGATTTCTTTACCTAGGTGATTTCCAAACCAGGATGAAATTCTTCCTTTATATCCTCCCTGCCAGTATTTTTTATAACTTGCTAAACTTTCCATTGCTATCTACAGACCTTTATAAAAATATCTGGATGAATTAATCAGTAATGCCCCCTAAAGATGCAACTTAAATGTCATTTATTCAGAAGTTCTCCCTAATCTTCCCAAATAAACAGGATCTCTTATTCCAATGGCTAATTTTAGCATTTCAATTATATTACTTATATTCTACTGTATTACATGATACTGTGGATCACAGTTGTTCTTGATCTTGTCTTACCTCTCCTATTAGCCTGTGAAGTCCATTAGCACAAAGATTGTGTCTAATTCATCATGGGGTTTACAAATAATAGAGCCTAATTTGTTCAATACATGAAGAAATAGATAGAGACAAAACCAATGTAGCTCAGTGATTGAGTGCCTGTTTCCCATGTACAGGGGTCCTGGGTTTAATCCCCGGAACATCCAAATGAATAAATAAGTAAACAATTTTTTAAAATTTTAAAATTGGAACGTTAGTTGGGGAGTGGATGTAGCTCAGTGGCTTTGCATGTACTTCCCAGGTACAAGGTCCTGGGTTCAATCCCTGGTACCTCTTAAAGAAAAAAAATTCTATAAAATAGAAAACCTGACCTACAGAATTTTAAAAACAGCTTTAATTTCTAATTCTATTCTTAAATATGTTTAAACTCCCCAAATCAGAAAGGAAAAAAGAGTTATTTACACTAGTTCAAGTTTCTTTTTCTGTAATAAAGATATTATGGACTGCATGTATAAAAATGGTATGCTACAAGATCTTCCATATTCTCTTAGTTATTATATGTACTACACATTCTTCAGGATCCCTTAAAAGTAGTCAACTGACTCAAAGACTTCCAGGGAGAGGGCAATATCTACCGAGGGAGACAGTCAGCAGGGACTCTGAAGTCTTTTCTGAGGCCTGGCTTATTGTTTTCCCATGCTGTGGTTTTTCTAATGGATTTTCAGGAGATGTCAAAGCTCCACCACTTCCTAAATTATAAGAACTTTAATCGAAAGTTTAAATTGGAAGTGCTGTTTGTAGACACTTAACACCCAATGAAAGCCTAGCCATCTGACAAATTCTTGAGTGTTCTCTTAAGAAAATGATGCAGGTCAACATCACACCTTTAGCATGTCCTGCTTTTTGATGCTCAGCCCCAGCTGCTGATCTAAAAGTTTCCTGGCTTTGATGATTTCACAGTTGGAAAAATAGTATTGTTTACAAAGTCTTTCACATTTGAATAAAAATCTGCCCTCTTTAATTTCCTCCCATGGGAATAAACAAAACATAATTTCAAATTTTAAAAGATAACTCTAAAAGAAAAGCTACCCTATATGCATAGATCACATAGTAACTGCGTATCACAACAATATTATTTAATTACCTAGAGAACTTAAATATCCAACCAATGCAAGTAAATATTCTATTGTTTAGGCCTACAGAAAACAAACATGAAACAAAGTCTTGCAACTATGCACAAAATATTGATAAACCCAAAACATAATAGTTGGGTGGTTAAGATAACATCATTAATGTTTAAATTATTATTTTATAATATATATACAATACAAGACACATTAGATGTACACTTAAATTACCAGATGTATTTGCACACATCTATACATATACATATATGTAGGTGCATTTTATAAAATATATTTAAATGTGATAAGGGTCTTCTTTCTAGCTCTTAGCTTTTATATTCTACCTAAGATGCTACAGTCAAGAATTTCTGAGTTAAGTTTGTAGACTCAATGACTTATAATATTTAAAAAGATATGAAATAATTCTGTCTTATTGTTGAATGCCATGTAGACTGGGGAATGTGAACATCAAGAGGTGAATTGTATGTGTAGAAAAGAAGTCAGGAAGGCACTTGGGCTCCATCCTCCCTGTCTACCAACCACCTAATCCCGTCCACTCCAGTGTTACCACAGCATGAGTGATCAGGAAGAGCACAGTGGCCTCGGAGTGGGCAAAGGACGCTCAGAAAGATGCGCTGCTCAAAAATTTCTCCATTCCCAATAAAAGTTTATTTGGTTAGTAAGGGATTGAATTGAAGTGGAAAATACCATCTTGGAGAGTAAGTCAATTAAGTTAGTCACACTTTGTTCTGAGTTAATATTAACTACCTGGCCTAAAATTTACCTAAATTTATAGATATCAAAAATTTACAGAGGTAGCAGATGCCAGTGCTACATTAGTAACAAAGACATGGGTCAGAATTCAGACTCTTCCACTTAATATTTAAGTTTTCTTGGGGGAAATTATTTAAGTGAATCTTAATTTCTCTGATCAGCTTCATGGGATGGTTGTGATGATTAACAGACATTCAATAAATTTCCCCTCTGACCTGGGAAGGAATAGTTACATCTGGAATCTTGTGACAAACCAAAGGTGGGACACACTGGAGGCGTTGAGGTGTGGGCAAGAATACAAAGGCAGAAGCCCAAAGAGAACTAAAAGGTCCAATGAGGCTCCTAGATGTTTACAAAACAGTAAAGAAACAGTTATAAAAGAGCAGATAAATGGAAGTTAAGTTTCCTAATTATGCAGTAAGTGGCAGCTTGTTACATAAACTGAAACACTGATAATATAAAAGACAAGTAAAAGTTTAACACTGAGACTTGAATGTATGTAATTACAGTATTCAGCTACAAATCCTAGTAGTTGCTAAATGGGTTTTTGGTTTATTTTGAGGACACAGTGGAATAAAAAATTATGCCAACCTATGAGTTAATACTCAAATTTTCAGACTCTTATTAGACTGACTAATCTTCTAGAGACTTTTGTTAAAGTTTTTTTTCTAATTTCTTGTTAAACTAATACACATTTGGGAATTAACTGTTACATCAAAAGCTTATCAAAACTGATTTACAACTACAGCAAAACAGGCTAGCACCTTAACAAATAAATTTTGCTGTTCCTATCTCTACTAAGCATAACTAAAAACTAATCACGGAGCAGGTGTAGCTCAGTGGTATAGCGACTGTACAAAGTCCTGGGTTCAATGCCTGGTACCTCCTAAAAAGAAAAAACAACAACAAAGAACCAAAAAACTAATCTTTGTATATTTTACTGACTGAAGTAATTTTATTTTGCCTAAATCGTTCTTCCTTTTGATCCTGATGATATATATGTCAAATTACATGACAAGCAAAATCTGAACTTGGCCAGCAGCTTTAAGAAGTAAAAATGGATTGAAAGCCGAATTGGTCTCTTATATTTTTAAGTTTAAAAAGCTGCTTTATGAAAATATTTATTATAGGAACTAAATTGGAATGTAGATAATACAGTCCATTTAGCCCAGAGTTCCATATAAGGCAATTCCATATAACCCTAAAAGCAATTCAGAATAGTTTATTTCTTTAAAGGATATCTCACCTTTGTAGTAATATAGACTGGATCTTTCATATGGCAATACTAAGTCATCAATATACATTCTTCAAGAATTGGAATGTTTAGAAGATCTAAAACTCAGAATATTATAGGTTTTAATTTTATTTTCTATAAATTCTTTCTGTAGCTTCTTTCATCAACTACTGTAACTAACCTATTTACAGGCTCTTCCAAGTCTACTTAGCGATAATATTCTGAAAACAATGTTTTATAATTTCTATTTCTAAAGACCTAAAAAAAACTTCTCAATTCCAACCGAATCAAACATAAACTAGTTTGGAACTCAAAGACTTCCAAAACCTGTATTGACCCTAATATAGTAATTTATTGCCATAATCATCTGTAATCACGAAACTAACTCTTATTATTATCTTACCTTAAATAAAGTTCTTAATATTTCAAAACTGAGGCTATTTTTTAAGGTCTAGTCAAATTAATACATTCATTTACCATCTTAATCCCTACCATGTGGCAAGGATACTTCTAGATCTTGGAGACACAACAATAAAAAGAGGCATGGTTCCCACTCTCAAACTGTTTCAGGTCCAGTGTGAAATATTTCCCAGTGACCTCTGCTGAACGTAGAACTCGGCTTTCCTAAGTGCTTAAAACTCTTAAGTTTTCAGGACTTGTCTTGTAAATTACATTAAAATGTATGTGTTATATCTATTGCTAAAATTAGAACTTTAGCTTCTGTGGGGCAGAAACGACTTTTCATTCTAAGAACACTACATTTTATATGATACAACCTCAAAATTATTTTGTTGATCGGAAGGTTGGTGAGAAAAATTCTAAGTATACATATTCAGTATCATAATAAAATTATCTTATTCCTCAAAAACAATATATTCAACTGGATTTAAGGATTAGAATATGGCTGTTAGTCAGAAGTTGGCAATTAGAGACACAAAGAAAAGGTCAATTTTTTATAAACAGATAGAATAGGAAAGGCTTATCAAAACAGAGAAGCAAGAATGAAAGTTAGAGGAAAGAAAATCTGAATTAAAAACAAAGCCTTAAATAATTTTCTTTCACCTCCAAAGGGTGGCTGTGGGAGGCAGGATCACAGTTCTTAAAGGCAAATACATGAAATACAGCTTATTAATCAAAAAATAAAATAAACTACAAAACTTGACATACATATTTTTAGAGATTCTGAGAAAGCAAAGCAACTAACCTCATCAATTCCTCCACTTTATCATCTACATCCAGGTCCTCTTCAGAGGCTTCAAAACTGTACGATCTCTGACCCAGACTGTTTGCATGATAGCGAGTTGGTGACACCTTCCCATTGGAAGTGGACAAGCGCTCGTTACTCTCCCTCCCATTTTGATTGGTAGTACAAGGCTGTGGGGAGGTATCGTAGCTGTTGCTGGGTGATGGGGACATTCCTGAATGCTGGGTCTGTGTGGAAGCTGTTGCTGTAGAGGAAGATGCTGGAACATTGTTAGTACTATTCCCATATGAACTTCCTCCATAGCTGGACCTTCTTCCAAACTTGTCACTATGCTCTTGATCAAGACGGTCCAAAGTTTCCAAGGCATGAAGAATTTCATGTTTAGTCATTCCAGTACGTCGAAGACGCTGAAGCAGATCTATCTGCTCTATGGTAAATCTGGGTTCATCTGTATAGTGAGACATGGTTTCCAGCAAACTAAAGAAAGAAAATGATAAAAAAAAAGTCCCTTTATTTACAACAATCTACTACAAACATATCATTATATAGAATGATCAGCAGAAGATGCAATAATTCAATATACAAAGTTACATCAACTTCTCTACTGAAGTAGAGACATGCCCTGTGCTAGAATATTAAGCCATGACAAAAAGATTGGTACAGATATTGAATTTATAAGCAGATGGGCATCAGGTATAATAAAAAATCCAATTTCATATGGCATAAAATTTTCTTTCTCCTCAATTTGGTGAATATCTGAACCAAAGTTTCATTTACAGCAATAATAACAAAAAGCTAGGTAGGTAAAGTACATTAAGCCCAGGCTATGAGATGATTAATAGGTGTTTTTTTCTATTTCAAGTTAATTATTCTATATTAATGGAAAGTTGCTTAAAGAAATAGTTTAGTTTACTTTATCATATAGTCGCAAAATCTGACCAAGGAATTTCATAATGTCTTGTAATGAAAACAAATTATTTGCTAAGCTAATACACCCAAGCACACACTAATAAACAGCAAAAAATACTTACATGGAAAAGTAGGAGAGGTACATAAAAACTTAAGTACCATTTTATCTACCTTTTAACAATTTCATGAGTATTTCATGTCTGTAATACATTCTCTTAGTTTCCTGTGAAATGGATCTTTCATAGTTGTACCCAAACTGAGCTTATCATTTTTCTAAGGAAACTGTTTCTATAATATGCTTTATTTAACTAGCACAAGATACAATAACATACCTGAAAAATACCTTTTTAGATTGAATAATCAAATTAACTTGAAGAGGCTTGCCAAGTACCATAAAAATGCTTTGAATTCTTTTCTTCTTTCCCCGTTAAGCTTTTTTTAAGTGTTTATCTCTATTTTTATTTTCATACTTCTAGTACCAAACATGATGCAAGGCATATAATAAGCTCTTAATAAGACTGAATGCTTTCCCATTAAGATCAGAATGAAAATGTTCACTACTATCACTTCTACTCAATACTGTACTAGTTCTAGTCAGTACAATAAAATGAGAAAAAGAAGTAAACAGCATACGGACTAGAAAGGAAGAGGTAAAACTGTTTTCATCAGCAGGTAACATAATTTAGTATGTAGGAAATGCTCCAGAATAAAAACAAAATGGGGAAGGGGGAAGATGGCAGCAGAGTAGAGAGCTCCTAGAGTCAGCTTATGCTACAGGGCAGTTCATAATCAACTAGAGCTACCAAAAGTACCTGTTTGGGGGACCCAGGAGACCAGAAGAGCATCATGGAGCATCCTGGGAAGAATGGGAGGAGGAGACTGCCCATCTGCAGTGAGGACCCGTGAGCTGAGCCCTCCATGCTGCAGAGGCCAGAGCCCGTCCCATGAGAGCGGTGCAATACTCCTCAGGAGCTGTTCCATGGCTGGAGTTGGAAGTTCCCCCAAAACGGGGGAGGACAAGACGGTCGGACACTGACTTCAGCTACTGATTAGTAAATTTGGCTGACTAAAGTCTAATCCTAAGAACAGCCAAAGTTTGAATCTGTCCAAGTTGGAAAGAGGCCAGTAGCTGATATTGTGACTCTGCCACTGGCATGAGGGGTAGCGGGACTAACTGAAAATCATGGACTAGACTGTTGGACACCTGTGGCTCCATCCCCATTCCTAAGAGGATGAGGTGGGCAGTGCTTCCTAACCTCTCTGGGCAACTGCACGTGCTTCCGGCCCCCATGGACTAGACTAGTGGACACATCAGTGGCTCCGTGCATGTTCCCAGCAGGAGGAGGAGGCAGGGTGCTGTCTCAGCCCCTCTGGGGGACTGCAGCTTTTAAACAGACACTACATCTATAGTCAAGTTATGTTTTGACAAGGCTGTGAAGTCCAGCTTAGCAAGAACAGTCTATTCAACAAATGGTGCTGAGAGAACTGGATATCCATAACTAAAAGAAAAAAAGAGGATACCTATCTCATACCATATATAAAAATTAACTCAGAATAGATCAAAGAAATAAATATAGAAACTAGAACCATAAAACTCCTAGAAGAAAATGTAGGAAAACATCTTTAAGATTTGGTGGTAGGTGGTGGTTTCTTAAACCATACAGGAAAATCACGATCAAAAGAAGAAAAAATGGACAAATGGGACCTCCTCAAACTTAAACACTTCTGTGATTCAAAGGACTTTGTCAAGAAGGTGAAAAGGCAGCTCACTCAATGGGAGAAAATATTTGGAAATTACGTTATCTGTAAGAGTTTGATTTCTGTGCTATGTATAGTGATAACACAACTTGAATAATAAAAGGCAAGCAATCCAATTAATAAACGGGCAAAAGACTTAACTAGACATTTCACCAAAGAAGAAATACAAATGGAGAAAAAAACACATGAAAAAAATGTTCAATATCATTGGCTATTAGGGAAATGCAAATCAAAACCACAATGAGATATCTTACACCTCACGGAATAGCCATTATTTAAAAAAAAACAGAAACAAAAACAGAAAACTAAAAGAGCTGGAAAGGACTGCCCTGATGCTGGGAATGTAGAATGGTGCAGCCTCTGTGGAAGACAGTGTGGTGGTTCCTCTGGAAGCTAAATGCAGAACTGCCATACGATCCAGCAATCGCTTACTAGGAATATACCCAGAAGAACTGAAAACAGGGACACGAACAGACATTTGCACACCAATGTTTGCAGTGGAGTTATTTACAATCGACAAAAGATGGAAATAACCCAAGAGTCTATCAACCAATGAATGGATAAACAAAACATGGTATATACATATGATGGAATACTATGCTGCTGAAAGAAGAAACGAAATTGGGACACACATGACAACTGGATGAACCTTGAGGACATTAAGCTGAGTGAAATGAGCCAGACATAAAACGACAAATATTATATGGTCTTACTAATATGAAATAAATATGAAGAATAAACACTAAATACAATGAGTAAACTCATAGAGGTAAACCCTAGAATATAGGTTACTAAGAACTAAAGGTAGGTTGAGAAGGGGAGAAGATGCTTAATGTATGGAACATTATTAATAAGGTTAATTGTAAAAATGTGGAAAGGAATACAGTTGAGAGCAACATATTGTAATGAGTGTAACTAACACTGCTGATTTATAAATGTGACTGTGGCTAAAGGCAAAGTCTGTGGAAGGAAATGTCAATTGAAAGGAAACTAGAGAACAATCTAGGGAACGTGTAACAGTGATTTCAATGGTAGATCAAGATTGTGGTTAAGAATATAAATGTAAGAATGCTCTTCTTTTACAAAATATCTTTTAAGGTAAGTCACAGGAAAATTAAAACTAATGTAACTTATGGATGATAGTTAACAGTAATAGTGTAATATCTTGCAGCAATGGCAAGAAGATATTTTTTCAATACTAAGGAACAAGAACAAGGATGTATAAGGTGATAGGAGATTTTTTCCTATTGGAGTAATGAAAACGTTCTAAAATTGACTGAGGTGATGACAGCACAACTATGTGATGAAAAGGTGAGCCAGTGAGTGTACACTCTGAATGGATTGTACAAAGTATGGGACCGTATAACACAGGGAATTCAGTGGTGGAAGAGGGACTGTGCTTAACAGGACAAATATGGGAACATTTTCTCCTGAACAGTAAGAAATATATAATACCAATACAGAGTGTTAATAATAGGTGGAATTTAGTACCAGGAATGCGGTAGTGCTTTTGCAATTACCAAAATTCTGGAACAGTTTTATAAATGGGTAAGGGGTATTGGGGGGATTGTGAGATCTTGATAGAAAAGGCATAGATTTCTTTGAAAAGATTGTTGGTAGGAATATGGACACTAAAGAGATTTTTGATGAGGCCTTAGAAGTAAACTATGAAACTATTAATGGAAACTGGAGAAAAGGTGACCAGTGTTTTAAAGTTGGAGAGAACTTAGCAAGATTCACTCCTGGTGTTACATGGAAGGCAGAATTTGAAAACTACAAGGTTGGAAATTTAACCAAGGAGACTTCCAACCAAATGTGGAAAATGCAGCCTGGCTTCTCCTTCCAGCTTATAGCAAAATGTTAGAGAAAAGAGATAAGTTGATAATAGAAATGTTAGGGGGAAAAAAACCAGAAACTGATTCCAGAAATTCCAAGCCTCTGGAAATCAAGCCCCAGGTGATAGTGCCTCATTTGAGGAATTAACTAAACTTGGAACTTGTAAGTCAGAATTGAAATACAGTTATCGAGGAAAGACTTGTAGAAAGGCTTACTGTCCGATGGCTTGGACCCCTGCTTCCTACATTCTAAACCAACAAGCTTTTTGAGAACTGCATGAACAAAACCACTGTCAGCCTGGACTAAAAGGGACATGGAGGGGAGAGAGAGAGAAGGGAAAATGGCTTTAAGAGGAACACCATGGAAGATGAGGCCTGGAATTCAGACATCTCCTTGGGCCAAGGGAGGAACCCCACCCATGCGTACAGACAAGATGAGTTTGCTCCAGCATTTGAAGAGAGTGGCTATCACAGCCTGCTGTTCAGTGAGAGTTTTGCCTTCCCAGGGTACAGAGAGGGTAGAGCACATTCCCCAAGGATTGGGGAGAGTTCTGTCAACAGCCCAGTACCCTGAGAGGGGTGGACTTGTTCCCCATAGATCAGGGAAAGTGTGGCCATCACCTCAATGTTCTTGGAGGGTGAGGTCTGGAGCTCAGTCCATACAGATGCTTGATGAGTGTGGAACCAAGAAAATGGCCACTGGACAAGCCTGTGGAAAGGATGGGCTCCCAGAGGGCCCCAAGGAAGAGAAGAAACCATCACCTTAAGAGGGACTCTCAGACTTTGAAATCTAATGAAGTATGCCCTGCGGGTTTTCGGAACTGTAGGAGATTCATGTTTCCCTCCAAAATTCTCCTTATGGTAAGGCAAATGTTTATCCTTTGTCTGTCCCTTCGTATACTGGAAGCAGATAAATTGTTTTGTAAGTTTCAGAGGTCTACAGCCAGATGGGACTTTGGCCCAAGACAAACATGTTTCTTTAAACTGATTTGAGATGTGATTTTGTACTTTGCATTGTTAACTGAAATTATGTTTAAGATTAAACATATGTTAAGATTAGGGCTTTGATTCAACCATGTCATTAGGGCAACTCAGTTTGTGTCCCCACCCTCTTTGTGGGTATTATAAACAGATGCTCAATCAAGGAGACACAGAAGTAGATACACAGAGAAGATACATAGCAACTCCATAGACATGGCACAGGACCCAGAAAGAAAGACAAGTCATTTGCCTGATAGTTTACAACTGACTTTGTGAAGAGAACAGAGCAGCTGAGCCCAGAAAGAAATAAGCACCAGGAAGAGAGATAAGCCCTCTGCCGGCCTACAGCTGAGATCAGAACAGGCTGGGCCCACAGAGCCTTAAGAGGGAAGAAAAGGCTGAACCCTTGCAGACATGGCCTGCCATCTTGCTTTAAATGTGGCAATAGGGTTTGGTCAGGAACTAATCTTGAGTTGGACTCTTTTGGGTCTTTTAACTGTAAGCTTTTATCTCAAATAAATATCCTTTATAAAAGCCAACAGCTTTCTGGTACTTTGTATCAGCACTTCTTTTGGCTAACTAATACAGGTGAGTTGGGGAAAAAACACACCAAACGTAAGACATGGGCTATAGTGAGTAGTAATATTTTGATGATGCTCTTTCATAGTTTGTAACAAAAGTTTCACAACGATGCAAGGTTTTAGTGGCAGAATGATGTATGGGGGGATTTGTATGATGCTATGCATGTTTATGTTGTGAAATCACAAGTTTAACTATAAATTTATTTTTTATGTATGTTCATGTATGAATGATGTACTTCAAAAAATTTTTTTAACAAATCATTTTATTGGTACATATTAAAAAAGCATAAATCCATCCAAAGTGTACAATCAATGGTATTTGGTATAAACACATGATTGTGTATTCATGACTTAAATCATTAGAACATTTTCATTATTCCAATAATAACAATAATAAAGAAAAATAGACAAAAATTTTATTAAAAATTTTTTTTCTAGTTAGACTAAGGGAAGACTGATACTCACTAAACTGTGTTCAGCTGGAGTGAGTTGTTAGTTTGGTATGTTTCCAATGTGGAAAAGCTATTTTGCAGGAGAATAAATCAGACATATTAAGAGATGTAGAGCAATGGGGAAAACCTTGCCATGTTCATATCCTTTTGGTCCAATTTCTAAGTCCTTGCTACATCCCTGTCTTTCCTGATGTTTTGAGAGAGAATAAATTTCACTTTATGTGTAAGCCTGCTTAATTTAAATGACTGTTCCTTGCACCAAGGGAGTCCCCCAATGCATAGATATAACACCTTAAGCAAAAAGATATACAATTGCTAGAATGGAATATCTAGTGGAATCACTAGAGATGACAAAATCACATACGTGATGCTGAAGATAACAATATTTTGCTGAGAAAACACAAAGATTAGAAGCTTTCTAGGAGATTAAGAATAATATTCCACTATGCATTAACATAAACAAAGGCATACATTTTGTCATGTCCAAATTTTATTTCTCATAATTTACCTAGTTCAAGCTCAAAATAACGAAGTTATGGGAAGGTTAACTAAGTCTAGGATGTCAGTCATTCTTTTATAATAGGAAAAGATAACATGTGAGTAAGAACTGAATTAATTTTCTTATGTAGCACAAGGATTGTTCACAGGATAAGAAATATCTTTCATTTTAAACTACTAATCTGAATGCAGACTCAGGCCAACAATAATTGAAAATGATATGAGAAGAATTTTTACACTGCATTAGCACAGACAATGTTTAAAGCATAAAAGGACAATTAAATCCAGGAGTTATATACCAGGAGTTATGACTCAGTTCATAAACTTAGGTTCTGAAAATACCTTGATATGAGATGTCTTAAATGAACCTGTCTACAATAAATGTTATCACTTCTTCGAGATGTACCTAAACCCTTCTTGGATTAGACATAACATCCAGGACATACTTTCTTAAACCAAATCCCACAACTATGAAAGAAAGGTAGAGCAGCATTCATAAATGATTAACCTTGGGAAGCAGACTTTGCCCAGTGGTTAGGGCGTCCGCCTACCACATGCAACGTCTGAGGTTCAAACCCCGGGCTTCCCTGACCCGTGTGGAGCTGGCCCATGTGCAGTGCTGATGCATGCAAGGAGTGCCGTGCCACGCAGGGGTGTCCCCCGCGTAGGGGAGCCCCACGTGCAAGGAGTGCGCCCCGTAAGGAGAGCCGCCAGCGCGAAAGAAAGTTCAGCCTGCCCAGGAATGGCACCGCACATACAGAGAGCTGACGCAGCAAGATGACACAACAAAAAGAAACACAGATTCCCATGCCGCTGACAACAACAGAAGCAGACAAAGAAGAACACACAGCAAATGGACACAGAGAACAGACAACCAGGGTGGCGGGTAGGGAGAGAAATAAATAAATAAATCTTTAAAAAAAATAAATGATTAACCTTGAAACCAGATGGGCAAAAAAGACATTACTACCTTACTTGTAAGCATCAACAGTTAATAAAATTTTACTGGATAACAAGAATCTTTCTTCACCTTGATTCTTTTATCTTTATTATTATTTTTAATCTGTAGTGACTAGGCAAAATAAGTTAATTTAATTTTGCATATATGGTATTTACTATATGCTAATTTAACACATTCAAAGTCAATCTGAGTCAATTACAATATTCACCAACTAAAGATATAACTCAGGTCCTTGCTACAAATGGTACAGTGCCCTCTTTCTCTAATTATTACTATCACTGAAGGTGTGGCAGTTTTAAAATAAGAAAATGACAATAAGTGAGAATAAGTAAGAGATAAAAATATATTAGGGATTGGTCTCACTAGTGTGGTGAAAATGATTCTATGATTTGAACAAATAGGAGAGCTGACTAAAGCCTAAGGACAGAAGCTGTGAATATAGCTATGGCATAAAAATGTTCTTTTCATAATAAAAACTTTGAGAAAAGTGGGACTGTATTCCAGGATGTCAATTACACTTCAATAATTTAATTGCTTTAAAATTACCAATAATTAAGATTGAAGTTTTTTATTGTACTTTGGTAGTTACCTCATGCACATTTGGGGTCAGGGAGAAGAACCCAAGTGAAAACATAATAATTTAAAGAAGGAAATTAAATTAAGAGCAGAATCAGAGAACTGGAGAGTATTCAGACAAAAATTATTCATTCAGCTAATATTTAGTGAGTGCCTACTATGTGTCAGGAGCTGTACATGGAAGGCACAGAGCACACTACAAAGAATAAACACATCAGGCAAAAACTTCTGACCCCATGGTGCTTACACGTAAACAGCTCTCAGGAATAGCCACTAGTAAATAAAAATTAATAAAGTGGGGGAAAGGGGAGAAAGGGACTAAGGACCAAAGAGATGAAGTGCCTCCCCAAGGTTGCACAGCTATTGGCAGATACTCAGACAATAATTCACATCCTCTGGGCTTATTTCGGAGACTATGCACTATATCATAGAGTCAAAGAGGAGGAAAAAAACTTTATCGGAAAACCTATATTAATGTCTCCTGTCAACAAAATGGAAAAAAAGCAAAAGTAAACTGCACTAAATATTAGAAAATAGTTATGCTAAAGGCACTCTACACTAGGCTTTAAGGATGCACTGAATGATCTAATAGATACTTTATCTTCTCTAATATCTGAAATCCCTGGAATAATTTTATTCAGAGGCCTATTTAATACACACTGATATCATGGTCCATATCTTAGCAGGGTAACATTCCCAATATAATATCACAATCTCAATTTGTATTTTTTTGCCTGACTTCCCAAGAAGCCAGCAACTACATGAGCTGATGGGCTTAACTACAATATTATCACTAATAAGTAAAGAGAAATGGGTACGGTGCTAGGAGTTTGCACTAATCGGCATTAAGGTAACATGCTTCAAATATTCCACTTTTTGCAGGGAACCTAATACTAGCTCTCTTGAATGCCCAGCCAACTATTTCACAAGCTTCTAAGCTATTAAACAGTTTAAGTAATATGTAGAATAACTTTATGTTAAAATGAAAATTAATGTCAGACTTTAAAGTTCAAAAGAGAAATGGTAAGAGAAAAGGTTGAGTGAGAAATGTGAAAATTAATTTCTCACCACAGGATTACAACACTTTTATGCCAAGTAGGTATACTACTTGATTCTTTTTCTAATTTGGATCATAATCATAGCAATTTCTAATGCTATTGAAACAACTGAGGGATAAAATCAAGAGAAGGACTAGATACTTACACCACTGGAAAGGAACTCAGCATACTTTACATGAGGTGAATCAATAACCTTTCCAGAGATGATTGGCGTAATTTATCATTCTGAAAAATAAAGACAGAAAATGTAGAAACACTTATATTAATCAAGTGTTCAAATAAAATTTTTCATTATATAACATAAGTATATTACAGGTAATAGTAGCTAATTATTTTGTAATTTTGAAATGAAATATCTGTTTGAAGCAAATCATAAAGACATAGAAAAGAAACCCACTGATCGGGAGTGGATGTGGCTCAAGCAGTTAAGTGTCTGCCTCCCACATGGGAGGTCACAGGTTTAGTTCCAGGTACCTCCTAAAGAAAAAACCAACAACAAGCAGACAACAAGCGAAAACAAGGCAACTAGCAGACAACAAGCAAAAACAATGAGCAGACAATGAGCAAAGAAAAAAACAAAAAAACAAAAAAAAACCAAGCCACTGATTGTTTTCCCATTATTCATTTAGAAAAGTAATTAAAATCATGCACTTAAAATTTTACTTTTAACAGGCTCCCCCAAAGGGAAATAGACTCAAACATGCAATGTAATGCATACTGAAGTGACAGTCAAGAGAACTTTTTGGTAATATCTATGCATTTACGTACAACACGATAAACAAAGCACAGCCTTCAGCAGGGTTGAGCTCAAGGTCTTAACTGTGGAGTAAAAGCTGGGGTCTAGTTCCAAGTACACTACTTATTTTACTACAAGCATAATCTTGAGTGAGTTAACTTCCCTAAGTCTCAATTTCTGCATCTATAAAACAGGTAAAAGAGATAATGACTTCAAAGAGCTATTACGGAGGTTTAAAAACAAAACAAAACAAAAAGCCAACTTTTAAAAATTGGGGTGGATAAAGCATTTTACCAACAATCAAGTAGTAGGAGCCACTACCACCAATTTTAAAAAGATGAATACCCACGTATGTTGAGATTACTGACCACAGTATAACTTACAATGAAGTAACTGTAGTGCTTCTATCTTCTAATTTGGATTCTACTACTTTATTCGTCTCTGGCACTTTGACCCCTTTCAGTTCAGACACATATCTTAACAAAAAACAAGGAAATCTACTATACATGTTTTAGGAACTAAAGATCATGTATTACTGACTGAACTTAGTTTCAGACCATAATCTACAGAGGCAACTAACTCCATTAACAATAAGTTAATGTTATAAATCAGACAAAAGTTTAAAATGTTGATGTCAAACACCCTTATATTAAAATACACATTCAGCATTGAATCATATCAAGCCAAGACCAAAGTGTCTAACACAGACTAAATATATGTGAAATATGCAGAGTAAAGTTAGAAACCTTCCACATTAGCATATCCCAGATTGTGGCTTTAATGAATTTCCTTTGCAGTTAGTTTTCTTGCTGACTTAGGAAAACACTGAAACCTTGGGCAGGAAAAACTGGTTTGTGCAGATATTATAAACACTGACAACAGAGGATTTACTTATTATTGTACTTTATGTTAACTGAGTGAGTTGTCTTCCTTGCCCCTCAGATACAGCCAGTTTGTTTAGTTTATTTCCATTCCTTTTTCTTACGTTAACTGTGTGATTTACAGTCCTCTTTTATAGTCACTTGACTGTAAAAGTCACTTACCCCATCTGGTTTTTGTGGTTTTCAAGGGCTTTTCGGGACTGTGCTTGCAAGCTCCATATTAACCATAACTGAAACACAATCAATCAATATCTGCCAATTTAAATAATGTCACTATCTCCACCTTCCTTTGTTTGAATCCCATAAAAACTCTTTAGGCTTGGGTGTTAGATTTGAGCCAGAGGATGGGGGTCTCCTGTCTCCATGCCAGCTGACCTTGCATTAAAACTCTTTTTTGGCTGAAAACCCTGATGTCATAGCACTGATTTCTGTGTCCATCAGGCAGTCAGCCATTGCTTGGTAACAATACCTGTCCTAAAAGAGTAGATGTAAGACACCAAGAAAATATACTGAAAATGTTGCTGACTGCATTATGTAGACAAAATAGCAACACCAAGTCACAAAAATAATTACTGGGCAATACACATTCTTCACTCTCTGCTCAAACTCAGTTACCATATACAAAAGACCTACTTGGCCAGGCCTAGGCACATGGTCATAATATGAATAAAACATAGTTTAAGCATTACAGGCACTTATGACATTAAACTGGCATGGGGAGGACGCAAACAAAATGCATGCACACGCACACCCCCTTTAATTAAAAGCATAACTGATAAGACAAAAATACGAAAAGGCCTATGAGAGTAGCAATTTACAAATTAATTTAGTTGAGACTACAGAGTGTAAGATGTGAGTCTATTCGAGTGACATAAGATCAAATCTAATCTGAAGACTAGAAGAGGACTTCCACCAAATCATAGTATAGAGTGAGAAAAGATTCAGTGGAAGAAAGATTCCAGGGACAAAGAACGGTTAAAGGAAACTGTGACACATGTTTAGACAAGAACAAGGAGCCCTGCACTGCTGGCCTTGAACCTCCTGTGTGGGAGGAGGAGACAGCTAGAAAGGAGGTCTTCTACAGTTCATGGAGGGCCTGCAGATGACAAGCATGAGGCTCAGGCTACAACTGATTCAGAGAATCGAGACGTAATCATCCAAAACTCTCATTTACAGATGAGGAAATTGAGACTAATTCACTAATAAAGACTTATATAATGCAAATCACTGAATTTATATCATTTACATTTCTGATATAAATTGGATTAAAATATTCTATGAAAACAAAATATTCTAAGAACAAAAGACCAAGAAAGCTAGCTATCTGCAATGAGTTCTACTCTCAAGCTCAATATGACAGAGTTCTCAAAGTTGACAGGTTTAAAAAATTATTTTAAAAAGTTTAAAAACTGGGAAGTGGATTTGGCTCAACGGATAGAGCATCTGCCTACCATATGGGAGGTCCAGGGTTCAAACCCAGGGTCCCCTGACTGGTGTGGTGAGCTGGCCTACATGCAGTGCTGATGTGCACAAAGAGTGTTGTACCATGCAGGGGTGTCCTCCGCACAGGGGAGCCCCATGCACAAGGAGTGCACCCCGTAAGAAGAGCTGCCCCGCATGAAAAAAGTGCAGCCTACCCAGGAGTGGTGCGGCACACATGGAGAGTTGATGCAGCAAGATGACGCAACAGAAAGACACAGATTCCAGGTGTGGCTGACAAGAATACAAGCAGACACAGAACACACAACGAATGGACACAGAGAGTAGACATCTGGGTGGGGGGCGGGGGGGAAGGGAGGAAGGGAAAGAAAGAAAGAAAAAATACATCTTGGAAAAAAAGTTTAAGAACTACATAAAAATGTATATTACATAGTGTTAAGGGTGTATAATTCCATTTACGTGAAATATCTAGAATAGGAAAAGTCACAGAACACTGACTGGTGATAGCTTGGTAGGGAAAGGAGAAGCACAAAACCGCTTAATGGGTAAGGGGTCTTTGGAATTACGGAAATGTTTTGGAAGTAGAAAAAGGTGATGATGGCAGAGCACTGCGAATATACTGAGTGATGCCGAATTGCTCAGTTTAAAATGGTTAATTTTATGATCTAAACTACACTTCAAGAAACTATTTTTATGAAATTTACAGCTTATATCATATAATACATATTTATATAATGATGGAACTAGGAATATATAATTTAAAGGATAAAAAAAAGGACTCTTGAAATAAGGAATATATCATCAGGGAAATTTTAATATATTTTTATACAATATAGGTTAAACTATGTGATAAAAGTATAAGAGTAGTAGAAATGTGAGACAGAAGCAAAAGTATGCCCAAGTTCTCAATAGGAAAAAGGAAGTAAAGAGAAAAATGAAGAGAGTTAGAAAACAACGGCACTCTAAAGGTTTCATTTTATCAAGAACAAGGAAACACCAGGAAAACAACCGAGCATCTATCTTTCGGCGGGAAAATAGTATTTTCTTTCCAAGAATTTGCAGAGAAATAGGTATTGGTGAAGATGTAATTTTTAAGCCAAAAGCAACATACCAGGATAAAGAGAAATATTATACCAGGATAAAGAGAAATATTATACAATTATAAAATATACATTTTATGACCAAAACAGAAGAGTCATAACATGTTCTCATCAAATATCATAGCAGGTAGTAAAGTAAAACTTGTTAAAACAAAAGAATTTTATAAAAAAATATAAAACTAGTGAGTTATTTCAGAATACATTTTAGACTAGACAAATATAGTTGGAAAAAAGGAAAATGAACAGGGAATTTAATTATATTATCAATAAACATTATTTTTAAAAGATATCTTGCAACCTTCTAACAGAATATGGTTTGTCTGTTACTAAAATTGAAAATAAAATTGGTCATAATAAAAATTTTAACCAATTTTAGAGATACGTACTCCAAAAAATTTCAAAAAAGATGTAAAAAAATCTTAATTACTTGCAATCTATGAATATTCCTAGGTATTGTTTGAATCAAAGAAAAAATAAAAAAGGAAAGTACAGTATTATAGACAGCAAACACACAAAAGAGAATCATTTTACATAATTACATGAAATCCAGCAATAAGTTGTATTCACTGGTATATTTATGGCCCAAATGCTTTTAATATTTTTTAAAGGCAAGGAAAAAATTAGAACTTAAGAAATGAGAATAACAAAATATACTAAAATAATCTATGGAGAAGGAACTAAGAGATCATTGAAATTAATGTATTAAAAAGATAGATACGTACAAACAAGTACAAAAAGACTACTAAATAGATAATCACCCAGAGAGTCTAACAAAGGGGGGAGGGGTGGGGAATGGAGAGAATGAAAACTCATATGAGATTCTGAATGAAAAGAGAAATACAACCACAAGTATAGGAGGAAAGAATAAAAAAAACAAAATGTAGAAAATATAAATGGGCTTTTGCCCTCCTCTCCTGCCACTGGATCTAATGGTGTCCTCTGTGCACTGCTCTCACCATTTTTCCTCTGCCCTGTGGCCATGCAAGTAAACCTGGGTATTTATAATCTATAATGGGGTATTGTAGTTTGTAAATCAGCCCTCTTCATCCCTTTTCACCCCCTTCCTCTCTACCTGGGACCCCTGCTCTGTTATTTTCTCCCATTTCTCTTCCCTCCCTACCTGAATAAATTACTGGCCTAACTCAAAAAGGAAAATACAAATGAAGTTTCCTGGCAATTCATTTGAAAGCCAAAACAAAAATGATTTTCCAGTAAAATGTGGCTTCTCAAAATTGACCCAAGAAGTGAAAAATTCAACTACCATAACTAGAGGTGATAAAGATCTACCATAGAAAAAGGCATCAACAACAGATGGGTTCCCAGAGATTAATTAAATCTTACAAAAAATAATTCTGGGCTTTCAGTCAACCAAGATAGTAGAGAAAGACACTCAAGGGAGTTTCCCCTACAGATCTTTAAACAAAGCCCAAACTGTAAGAGCCATCCTCTTCAAAATTCAGGAAAACTGTTAAAGGATTGCAGTAACTAGGCAAATACCAAATCAAGAAAAGGCAAATTATATAACGACAGGAGAAGCTCATGGTATCCTTGCCAGCCTGTCTCCTACGAGCTCCCTGGCCAATTGTAAACTCAGTTGAGTTGCCATTGTGGGTCCCTGATCCTGTTCCAGAAGGAGCAGAGTAACCCCAATGCACACCCTGAGATGACTCTGTGTCCTTGTCAATCTATCAGGTGACAGCTGGAAAGACTGAACAAAGAAACTCCTGTCTGGCTCCCCTCCCAGAACTTGTCCAGTAGCAGTTACAAACAGTTAAAGTAGCATAAGAAACAATTACGTCAAAGCAGACTGGGGTAAAAATTACTTGCTTTACAATAAGGTACCATCAAGGGAGGCCAAGTCTGTTTCATAGGGAGTAGAGGTGGTATTTGGATCATGCAAACAGGGGAACTCCCAAGGCACTGAGCACAAGCTTAGAGAAGATACAGGTCAGAAAAGAGGGAGAAGACCCTGTACTTTTCAGTCAGGCTGATCATCCTGACAGGAAGGCTAAACTCTGAAGGAGAGCAACAGCCAGCACAGAGCCAATTTGCAAAGACTGCAAAAGATATTCCTGGCATTAGTTTGTTTTTGTTAGCTTCTGGCACACAGGAAAATGCCATATCATTTCCAAACAAAAACTTAAGTAACAGTTCAGGGACTAAGACCCAGGGATAACACATTAAAATATTAAAATGTACAGTGGGGGGAACAGATGTAGCTCAGGGGTTGAGCACCTGCTTCCCAAGTATGAGGTACCAAGTATCCTGGTATCTCCTGAAAAAAAAAAAAAATACAGTGGACAACAAAAGATTACAAAATAAGAAAGAAACAGGCAGTGATAGCCCATCTAAAAGAACAAGATAAAAATCTAGTAACCAACAACAAAGAAGACTAGACTATGAAAATACTGGGCAATATTCAAAAAAACAAATTTCTTCAAAGTATTCGAGGAGATAACAGAAAACACAATAAAGGAAGAAATAAAAGATATCACAAAAATGGTCAATAAACAATATAAGGAACTCAAAAAAAAGGTCAAAATTTTACAAAGAAGCAAAACAAATAATGGAATACAAGACAATAAAGATTGAAATAAAAAGTTGCCTAAAAGGTTTTAACAGCAAACTGGAGGTGGTAGAAGAATGAATCAGTGAACTTGAAGACAAAATAACTGAAATTATTCAGGCTAAGTAGTAAATAGGGAAAAAAATGAAAAATGTGACATGTGAAAAGACCACTGTGGGGCAGCCACCATTAAATGTATCAATTTACACATAATGGGAGTATCAGAAGGAGAAAAAGAGAAAGGAGTAGGAAGAATATTTGAGGAAATAATTTGAGAACATTAACCAAATTTAATAAAAGACATGAAAATACATGCATCAAAGAAGATGAATGAACCCCACAGAGGATAAATTTGAAAAGATCCACATCAAGACACATTATAATCAAACTGCTGAATACCAAAGACAAAGAAAAAACCCTGAAAGTCATGAGAAAGAAACATGTCACATACAAGGGCGTCTCAATGAGATTAAGTGCCAATTTCGCTTGGGAAACCACTGAGGCAAGAAAGAAGGAAGAACTATTTAAAGAAGAACAAGGATGAAAGAAAACTACTGCCAACCAAGAATTTTATAACCGGCAAGACTGTCTTTCAAAAATGAGGGTGTGACTGTGACGTTCCAAGAGGAGCAAAAGCAGAGAACTCACCACCACCCCAGCTGCCCAAGAAGCAATGCTAAAGGGAATTCTTCAGATTGAAAATGACAGACACTGGAGAGTGGTCAAAGTGGTATTCTTTACAAGAAATAAAAATCTCTTGTAAAGGTAACTATATGGGCAATTATAAACAACAGTACTATTGAAAAGTATTTTTTGGTATGTAACTCCACTTCTAACTTCTTATAGATTTTAAAGTGCAAATACACAAAGAATAATAATAAATCTGTATTTTGGACCAACAGCTTGTAAAGATATGATTTGTAAGAAATATTAAAAAGGAGGGCAGAGGGGTATAGGAACTGTATATGTGTTTACAATTGAAGTTAAGTTGGGGGTCAAATCAAATGTGATTGTTGAATATATGTGATGTTAAATTTAAGCTCCATGGTAACTGCAAAGTAGATATCTGAAAAATATATACAGAATGAAATAAGAAGGTACTCAAATGCTACACTACCAAAAAAAAAATCAAATATGAAAGTAGTATTAATGGAAGGATTAAAGGACAAAAAAGATATAAGTAATACAAACAAAATTCTCCATTATCAGTAGTTACTTTAATTTTTTTAATAGTCTTTTTTTATTTTTCATTTTTTTAATTTCTCCCTCCCCGTCACCCCAGTTGTCTGCTCTCTGTGTCCATTTGCTGTGTGTTCTTCTGTGAACACTATCCTTATCAGCGGCACCAGGAATCTGTGTTTCTTTTGGAATCTGTGTTTCTTTTTGTTGCGTCATCTTGTTGTGTCAGCTCTCTGTGTGTGCGGCACCATTCTTGGGCAGACTGCACTTTCTTTCACGCTGGGCGGCTCTCCTTATGGGGTGCACTCCTTGTGCATGGTGCTCCCCTACACAGGGCACTCCTTGTATGCATTAGCACTGAGCATGGGCCAGCTCCACAAGAGTCAAGGAGATCCGGGGTTTGAACCGCGGGCCTCCCATGTGGTAGGCAGACGCCCCATCCATTGGGCCAAGTCCACTTCCCTATCAGTAGTTACTTTAAAGGTAAATGGATTAACACTCCAGTCAAAACACAGAGAATAGCAAATCAGGTAAAAAAAAAAAAAAAATGACCCAGCTATTGGCTGTTTACAGGAAATCGACCTTACAATCAAAGAAGTAGGCTGAAAAGTGAAAGAATGGGGAAAAGATTTCCATGCAAATAGTAAGGAAAAAAAAAAAGAGGGAAAGATCTGGGGTGCTATACTAATATCAGATAAAATTTAAGTTGAAAACTGTGAAGAGGGACAAAGGAAGTGACTATACATGAGGGAGTCAATTTAGTATGAAACAATAACAATTATAAATACATATGCTCCTAAAGGGTGAAGCCCCAAAATATATGAAGCAAATATTGACAGATTGGAAGGGAGAAACAGATGGCTTTCCATTAAAGGTAGGATGCTTATATACATCACTTTCAAAAATGAGTAGAACATCTAGACAGAAGACCTGAACAATACTATAAACCAGGGGTTTTTAACCAGAGATCCACAGACCACCCAGGAGGCCGGTGGAAAGATTTCAGGGGGTCCATGGGTTTGAATTTTAAAAAGTCAACTTATTATCTTTATTTTCTCTGACTTCTAACTGAAATCTAGCATTTCCATCACTTATGAATGTATGCAATAAATAAATTACAGTGGTATTCATTTTACCTGATTGGCAAAGGGGTCCATGGAACAAAAAAGGTTAAGAACCCCTGGTATAAACCAAATACACCTAACAGATATATAGAGAAAATATCACCCAAAAGAAGCAGATACACATTTCTCTCCAATGCACATGGATCATTTACCAAAATGGACCATATATTAGGTTTTAAAGAAAAAACAAGTCTCAAGAAATTTAAAAATATTGAAATCTATCTTCTCTGACCACATGGAATGATGCCAGAAATCAATAAAAGAGGGAGAACATGGAAATCCACCAATATGTGGAAATGAAACACACTCTTAAACAATCGATGAGTCAAAGAAGAAATCAGAAGAGAAATAATGAAATAGCTTGAGGTAAATAAAAACAAAAAAGCACAACAACAAAATGCATGTGATGGAACAAAGCAGAGATGAGACAGAAACCACGGGAGTTGCTAAAGGCAGGGAGAGGAAAGAAGAGGTGTGGTATGGGGGCATTTTCAGGACTTGGAGTTGTCCTCAATGATACTGCAGGGACAGATGCAGGACATTATATATCCTGCCATAACCCACTGAATGGGCTGGGGGAGAGTGTAAACTACAGCATAAGCTATAATCTATACTGTGTAGCAATGCTCCAAAATGTACTCATCAAATGCAATGAATTTGTACCACACTAATGAAAGACGTTGTTGATGTGGGAGGAGTGGGGGTTGTGTGGACTGGGGTATATGGGAACCTCTTATATTTTTTAATGTAACATTTTGTGTGATCTATGTATCTTAGAAAAAAAAAGGTGATAAAAAAATGAAATAGAAAAAAAAACACTTATGAAAGAAGGAAAAAAGATCTCAAATCAGAGAACTAACCTAAGGACGAGATAATCTTGAAGAATAAGAGCAAACTAAAACAAAATCAAGCAGAAGGAAGGAAATAACAAAGATTAGAAAGGAAATAAATGAAATAAGCACCACAAAACAACAGAGAGAATCAGCATAACCAAACTTGGTTCTCTGAAAATATCAATATAGTATCCAAACCTTTAACAAGACTAACAAAGAAAAAAACAAACAAAAAGAAAACAGAGAAAGGATACAAATAACTAAAACAAGAAATGGAAAGGGGCATTTTTACTGAACCACAGAAAGAAAAAGTACTATAAAGAGATGTTATAAACTGTATGACAACAAATTAGATAACCTAGATTAAATGGACAATTCTCAGAAAAATACAAACTACTTACTCTGACTAAACAAGTAGAATATATCAACAGAACAACAAGTAGAGAGACTGATCGAGTACTCAAAAATCCCCAAACAAGGAAAAGCACAGTACTAGATGGCTTCACCGATAATTTTGCCAAGTATCCCAAGACAAAGTAATACCAATTCTGCACAAATTATTCCAAAATATGAAGAGGGGGGAACAATTCCTAACTCATTTAATGAGGATAGCATCACCCTTACATCAAAATCAGACAAATGTACCACAAGGAAAAAAAAGTATACACCAATATCTCCTATGAAAACAGATGCAAAACTCCTCAAAAATGTACTAGCAAGCCAAGTCAAACATCACACTGAAAGAATTATACACATGATCAAGTGGATTTTATGCTAGATATATACAAGGATGGTTCAACATAACAAAATCAATTAATATAATACAACACATTAACAAATAAAGGGAAAAAAACACATGATCATCACAATGGATGCAGAAAAGGCATTTATTTGATGAAATCCAGCACCACTTTTAATAAAAACAATGTAAAACTGAGAATAGAAGGAAAATCCCTTAACATGATAAAGGGTATCTATGCAAAACCTATAGCTAACATCATACTCAATGATGAAAGACTGAAAGCTTTCCCTTAGAGAACACAAACAAGACAAAATGTCCATTGTCACCACTGTTTTCAACATTATATGAGATGTTCTAGCCAAAGCAAGCAGGCAAGAAAAAATATTGAAGGCATCCAAATTGGAAACGAAAAAGTGAAACTTTCTCTACTTGCAGATGGCATGACTCTATATACAGAACATCATGAAAAAACCCACAATATAGCTCCTAGAGCTATAAATGAACTAAGCAAACTGGCAGGATACAAGATCAATACCCCAAAATCAGTGGTATTTATATATACTACTAATGAATTATCTGAAGAGGAAACCAAGAAAAACAAATTCCATTTATATCACCAATTAAAAGAATCAAATATCTAGGAACAAACCTAGTAATTCAAACCTAAGTATCTATACTATAGAAATAAAAATAATGGTACCTAAGGAAACATGTACATGGATGCTTACTGTCATGTATTTTTCAAATTTTGCCCCATAAACAAAGTGACTACCCATGAATACAGGAATTGCTGAATAAATTCAATACAATTTGACAAATTAACACAATGGAACCACTAAAAAGAATAGCATTTCTTCAGGGGACTTGTTAGGATTTCCACAACGCAGTGTTGAGAAAGAAAAACAAACTGCAAATACAATATGACCCTATTTAAAAGGAAAAACTACAACCAAATAAATACCTTTATGTGTGTCTGTGTGTCTCGTGTAAGTGTATAGATCTATATACATACATACACATAGCTATAAGAATATGAACATGGAGAAAAAAACAGGTGGTCCACTGGCAATCGAGTGACTGTATGTGTATGTATGTATATACATTTATGTGCAATAAAATTGTAAAAATTCGTATCATCAGAAGTGGACTCAATTACTAAATGATTGGTTTAAGACTGTCAAAATACTACACAAAATAAGGTAGAGCAATTAAGAAGCCTACAGTCACGATTGTCGACCTTTGAATAAATATAAAATCAAGAAAATCTGTGAGAAATAAGACTTTGTAAATGCATGTTACTTACAGGTGGTAAGAAAGCTCTTTTTACCCTAGATTTTCCTCAATATAAAAAGAAGTAACTATTTCAGTAGAGTGTCAGGATATAAGATCAATACACAAAAATCAGTGGTGTTTCTATACACTAATAATGCACAATCTGAGGAGGAAGTCAGGAAAAAAATTCCATTTACAATAAGCAACTAAAAGAATCAAATATTTAGGAATAAATTTAACCGAGGAAGCAAAACACTTGTATTCAGAAAACTATAATGCACTGCTAAAAGAAATCAAAAGAGACCTAAATAATTGGGAGAACATTCCATGCTCATGAACTGGAAAAATAAATATCATTAAGATGTCAATTCTCCCCGAACTGATATACAGAGTCAATGCAATCCCAATAAAAATTCCACCGGCATTTTTTAAGCGAATGGAAAACACAATTATCAAATTTATCTGGAAGGGTAAGAGGCTCCAAATAGCCAGAAACATCTTAAAAAGGAAAAGTGATCTTGGAAGTCTCTCACTTCCAGACTTTAAATCATATTACCTAGCTACAGTGGTACAAACAGCATGGTATTGGCATAAAGATAGACACTAGACCAATGGAACCAAATTGATGGTTCAGAAACAGACCCTCACATCTACAGCCAAGTGATTTTTGACAAGCCTGTCCAGCCTACCCAGTTGGGGCAGAACAGTTTATTCAACAAACGGTGTTGGGAGAACTGGATATCCATAGCCAAAAGAAAGAAAGGGAAAGACCCCTATCTCACACCATATACAAAAATTAACTCAAAATGGATCAAAAACCTAAATATAAAAGGAAGTACAATAAAGCTCCTAGAAGAAAATGTAGGGAAACATCTTCAAGACCTGGTGGTAGGTGGTGGATTCTTAACCCTTACACCATAAGCACAAGTAACGAAAGAAAACATGGATAAATGGGACCTCCTCAAACTTAAACACTCTGATTCAAAGGACTTCATCAAAAAGGTAAAAAGGCAGCCCAGTCAATGGGAGAAAATACTTGGAAAACACTTATCCAATAAGGGTTTGAGTTCCATTCTATATAAAAAGATCAGGGAAGTGGACTTGGCCCAATGGATAGGGCATCCGCCTACCACATGGGAGGTCCACAGTTAAAACCCCAGGCCTCCTTGACCCTTGTGAAGCTGGCCCACGCACAGTGCTGATGCATGCAAGGAGTGCTGTGCCATGAGGGGGTGTCCCCCGCATAGGGGAGCCCCACGCATAAGAAGTGTGCCCCGTAAGGACAGCCACCCAGCGCGAAAGAAAGTGAAGCCTGCCCAAGAATGGTGCCACATACACCGAGAGCTGACACAGCAAGATGATGCAACAAAAAAAGAAACACAGATTCCCTGTGAAGCTGATAAGGATAGAAGTGGTCACAGAAGAACACACAGTGAATGGACACAGAGAGCAGACAACTGGGGGGGGGGGGTGTGGGAGGGGAAAGAAATAAAAAATAAATCTTAAAAAAAAAGATCATACAACTCAACAATGAAAGAGCAAGCAATACAATTTAAAAATGGGCAAAAGATTTAAATAGACATTTCTACAAAGAGGAAATACAAATAGCCGAAAAGCACATGAAAAAATGTACCATATCACTATTAGGGAAATGCAAATTAAAACAATAAAGAGATATTATCTAACTCCACACAGAATGGCCATTATTAAAAAAACAGACAACAATAAGTACTAGAGAGGATGTGGAAAAACAGGAATACTCCTTTACTGTTGGTGGGAGTGTAAAATGGTGCAGCCTCTGTGGAAGACAGTTTGGCAGTTCCTCAGGAAGCTAAATATAGAACTGCCACATGATCCAGCAATTCCTCTACTAGGAATATATCCAGAAGAACTAAAAACTAGGACACGAACAGTCATTTACACACCTACGATTATAGCAGCGCTGTTCACCATTGCCAAAAGATGGAAACAACCCAAGTGACCATCCACCAAGGAATGGATAAACAAAATGTGATATATACATATGATGGAATACTATGCTGTAGTTAGAAGAAATTAAATTGGGACACATGTGATAACATGGATGAGTCTTGAAGACATTAAACTAAGTGAAGTAAGCCAGATACAAAAGGACAAATATTGCATTGTCTCATTAATATGAATTAAATATGAATAATAAACACATGGAATTAAAGCATAGAGTATAGGTTATTAGGAGGTAAAAGGAGAGTTGAGAAGAACTACTGATGCTTAATTATGTATAAGTTTTAATTAACTTGACTGTAAAAGGGTGGAAATGGATAGAGTTGATGGTAACACATTATAGTGAGCAGCATATAATAGGGGTTGTGGCTGAAAACAGTAGTCTGGGGAAGTAAATGTCAATAGAAAGAAAGCTAAAAGAATAATCTAGGGGCGGCGGACTTGGCCCAGTGATTAGGGCGCCCGTCTATCACATGGGAGGTCCGCGGTTCAAACCCCGACCTCCTTGACCCATGTGGAGCTGGCCCATGTGCAGTGCTGATGCGCGCAAGGAGTGCTGTGCCACCCAGGGGTGTCCCCCGCGTAGGGGAGCCCCACGCACAAGGAGTGCACCCGTAAGGAGAGCCGCCCAGTGCGAAAGAAAGTGCAGCCTGCCGAGGAATGGCACTGCCCACACTTCCCCGTGCTGCTGACGACAACAGAAGCGGACAAAGAAACAAGACGCAGCAAAAAGACACAGAAAACAGACAACCGGGGGAGGGGAGGGGAATTAAATAAATACAAATAAATCTTTAAAAAAAAAAAAAAAAGATCTAAATCTTTGGGGAAAAAAAATAAAGAAAATCCCAGTGCTGGTGGGGACCGGCTTCTTTCCATCCAGGTCAGACTGCAGTTCTAGCCTAGGCCCCAGCCCCACCTCCAGCAGGGAGGAAGCTGCCGGACCTGCGCCAGCCTCTCCAGGAAAATACAGGCCACCCCAAGGAGACTGATGATCATCCTGCTCTGGCTGCAGAAGCCGCTGCGGGAGCTATTCTGGGGCTGCAGTTGGAAGCTCCACTTCCCAAAAACAGGGAAGAGACAGTTGGGCACCAATCTCAGTTACTGATAAGTAAATTCAGTGGGCTAAAGTATAACCCTCAGAACAGCTAAAGCTTGAACTTGTCCAAGTGGGAAAGAGGTCGGTAGCCGCCATTTTGACTCCACCCTAGCCTGAGAGGAAGCCGGGCTGACTGAAAATCACAGCGACAGCAGGGACCAGCTTCTTCCACCCATATCGGCGTAGGCTTTAGCTCTACCTCTAGTGGGGAGAAAGCTGGGGGCCCTGCACCAGCATCTCTAGGTAACTGCAAGTACCTTTAGCTGGCACAGACTAAATAATCTATAAGTCTACTAGGCAAGTACAGTCATTTTGGACCCACATGGCATAGTCTGCTGCCCAGACCTGCAGCTCCATTCCCGCTGCAGGCAGGGGAGAAAGGGACCTGAAGCTTCATCCTGTCTCTCTGGGCAACTACAGTCTAGGCCTGCATGACTTGGATTATTACACACGGCTGTGGTTCTGTCCCTATCCCTTGCAAAGGAGAAAGTAGGGAGAAGTTTCATCTACCCTTGGCCAATGCAGGAAGCTTGAGTCTCCACAGCTTACAGCATCAAAAACATCCTTGGCTCCTACTACACAACCAGCAAAGGAGAAAGTGCAGGAAAGCCCTAAACTAAAAAGAGAAACTACATCCAGAATAAATATATCTCATAAGCCAGATGTCAAGACACCAACAAAGAATTACAATCCACAATAAGAATTAGGAAGATATGGCCCAATTAAAGGAATAAGATAAGCCTCCAATGACATAAAGGAGTTAAGACAACCAACCATAGGTGTTCTAAAAAATCTCCTAATAAATTCAATGAGATGGCTAAAGAGATGAAGGATATTAAGATGACATTGGACAAGCACAAAGAAGAATTTGAAAGCATACATAGAAAAATAGCAGATCTTATGGGAATGAAAGGTACAATAAATGAAATAAAAAATACACTGAAATCATATAATAGCAGAGTTGAGGAGACAGAAAAAAAGGATTGGTGAGCTTGAAGAAATGGCCTCTGAAAGTGAATATACAAAAGAACAGATGAAGAAAAGAATGGAAAGAATTGAACAAGGTCTCAGGGAACTAAACGACAGCAAGAGATGTGCAAATATACATGCCATGGATGTCCCAGAAGGAGAAGAGAAGGGAAAAGGGGCAGAAGGAATATTTGAAGAAATAATGGTAGAAAATTTCCCAACCCTATTGAAGGACATGGATATCCATGACCAAGCTGCACAACGTACTATCATCTGAATAAATTCATATAGACCAACTCCAAGACACATACTTATGTCAAATGTCAAAGACAGAAAGAATTCTGAGAACAGCAAGAGAAAAGCAATTCATAATATATAAGGGATACCCAGTAAGATTAAGTGCCAATTTCATATCAGAAACCATGGAGGCATGAAGATAGTGGTATGATATATTTAAGATACTGCAAGAGAAAAACTTCCAGCCAAGAATCTTATATACAGCAAGATTGTCTTTCAAAAATGAGGGTGAGTGTGGAATATTCACAGATAAACAGAAACAAGAGTGTTTCTAACCAAGAGACTGGCTTTGAAGAAAATACTAAAGTGTGCTACATTCTGAAGAGAAAAGACAGGAGAGGCTAGAAAGAGAGTCTAGAAATGAAGATTATATCAGTAAAAGTAACTAAGTCTCAAAAGATTGGTGAAAATAAATTATGACAGACAAAACCCATAGGTCAAAATGGGTGAAATAAGAACTGTCTTTACCGTAATAACATCGAATGTTAAAAGTTAATGTATTAAACTCCCCAGTCAAAAGATACAGACTGGCAGAATGGATAAGAAATTATGAGCCACCTATATGCTGTCCACAAAAGACTCACCTTAGACCCAAGGATACCAACAGATTGAAAGTGAAAGGCTGGAAAAACATATTCCATGCATCCTTTTACTAAAAATAAAAAAGCTGGAGTACCTATACTTATATTAGATGAAAGAGACTTTAAAAGACACTAGTAACACACAATCTAAGGAGGAAGGCAGGAAAAAAAAAATCCGTTTTCAATTTTTCAATCGCAAGTAAAAAAATCACCTATTTAGGAATAAACTTAACCAATGATGTAAAGCACTTATATTCAGAAAACTACAACTTATTGTTAAAAGAAGTAAAAAAAGACCTAAATAATTGGAAGAACATCCCATGCTATATTCGTCAGTCAAAGGGGTGCTGATGCAAAACACCAGAAATTGGTTGGTTTTTATAAAGGGTATTTATTTGGGGTAAGCGCTTACAGATACCAGGCCATAAAGCATAAGGTACTTCCCTCACCAAAGTCTATTTTCACGTGTTGGAGCAAGATGGCTGCCAACATCTGCGAGGGTTCAGGCTTCCTGGGTTTCCTCTGGGCTCAGGGCCTGTGTTTTCTCCACAAGGCCAGCTGTAGACTATCAGACGAACGGCTCTGTCTCTCTCCCTGAGGTTTCTGCCACGTCTAAGGAGCCATCTCTATTCCTCTGTGTTTTTCTCCTGGCTCAGGTCCTCTCTTCCTGGGACTTGCTTCTCTTTCCTCTGCGTGCTGCCTTCCTGTGTCTCCAGCTTAACTTCAGCATCAAACTCCAACATCAGAAACCCTTCAACTGTGTCCTCTGCCATGCCTTTTATCTGTAAATCCTCACCCACCAAGGGGTGGGGGACTCAATGCCCTAATGATGTGGCCCAATCAAAGCCCTAATCATAACTTAATCATGCCCAGGTTCAGATCAGTTTACAAACATGACTCAATATCTACTTTTGGAATTCATACTATATCAAACTGCTACACATGGCTT
The DNA here is from genome assembly GCF_030445035.2 of Dasypus novemcinctus. Taxonomy (NCBI): domain Eukaryota; kingdom Metazoa; phylum Chordata; class Mammalia; order Cingulata; family Dasypodidae; genus Dasypus; species Dasypus novemcinctus. The sequence goes on from NC_080697.1 coordinate 61,723,162, forward strand.
ACAGACTAAAAGACTAAATATTATTAAGATGTCGATTCTACTCAAATTGATATACAGATTCAATAAGATCCCAATAAAAATGCCACCACCATTTTCTAAGTAAATGGAAAACTTGATTATTAAATTTGTTTGGAAGGGTAAGGGGTCATGAATAGCCAGAAACATCTTAAAAAGGAAAAATGAATCTGGAGGACTCTCACTTCCAGACTTTAAATCATTTTACCTCACTACAGCAGTAAAAACAGCATGGTACTGGCATAAAGACAGATACAGACCAATGGAACCAGATTCATGGTTCAGAAACAGACCCTCACATCTATGGTGAAGTGATATTTGACAAGGCTGTCAAACCCACCCAGCTCAGATACAACAGATGATGCTGAATGAACCTGATATCCATACCCAAACAAAGGAAAAAGGACCCATATCTTACACCTTATACAAAAATTAACTCAAAATGGATCAAAAAACTAAATATGAAAGTAAGAACCATAAAGCTTCTAGAAGAAAATGCAGGAAAATATCTTCAAGATCTGGTGGTAGGTGGTGGATTCTTAAAGGAGATAGGAGGAGGACTGAGGTGGACTACTGATATTTAATGTATGTAGAAGTTTTAATTAACTTTGTTTTAAAAGTATGGAAATGTATAGAGTTGACTGTAAAACATCATAGTGGTAACAGCTGGTTTATGAATAGAATGTGGATGAAAAGGGTAGTGTATGAATGTAAATGCCAACTGAAAGAATGTGAGAAAATAACCTCGGGACTGAATAGCACAGTAAATCCAGAAGTGGATGAGAATTGTGGTTGATAGTACAGAGGCAAGAGTGTCCTTTTTGAGTTGAGGCAGATGTACATCACTATTGAAGGGTGGTGGGAATGTGGAGAAGCATGGGAAAAATCACCCAGAATGACCTATGGACTGTGGTTAACAATAAGAATGTAAAATTCATGCATCCGAGCCAAAGATATACTGTGTTGACAATGGGGGTGTATGGAAAAAGTGTGCCAAATGTACACTATGAACCTGGTAATAGTCTGATGATATTGTCTCATAATCAGTAACCAATGTTCTGCCACGGTGTGGTGGGCTGCTAGAGGAGTGTTATATGGGAATTCTGCACATGTGCATGATTGTTTTGTGAGTTTACAACTTCTGTCATAAAAATAATTAAAAAATAATAATAGAATGGGTTGGGGGAGAATACATCAAAGGACTATAGTTAATAGTAGGAATTTTTTTTTTAACTGAAATGAATCTTAATACAGAAAATGAAGACAGCATTTTGCAAATTTATCATTCAAGGGGGTATCTCTATTTGAGAAAACCCAGCGTGTTACACCTTGAAAGATGAAATGTTATAGCTTGTACACCAAAATTTTAAAATTAAATTAAATTTAAAAGTGAAATGGTTACCAAGGTAATGCAGGTTAGGGGATCAAAGGTGAAGGGTCACACATTATTAAAAAGAAATCCAAAAGGACGGCTGCATCATGATCTCTCATTAGTGTTCCAGCAGAGTTTCTCTCTTGGTAAACTTGAACATTTCGGCAGACATTCAAGCAGCTTTTATGATAAAAAGATTTTTACATGACTGTTATTGCTATTCCCATGGGCTTGGTGTTGAGAACACAGTAGGTGCGAGCTCCACAGACCACACTTTGGGCAACGCTCTTCCGGCTTGTTTTCAGTAGCCTTTTCCTCCTCCTCGCCCCAGCCCGCAGTGTGCCTCTATACCGAGGCCCTGCACCCGGCCGCTACACATACCCCAGTGGCAGGGCTTGGACAATACTCTTTCAGTATTTGTACCAAATGTCTCATAAGGCAAGGCATTGGTGGTGGGTTGATGCATGGGACCCCTGTATAATGTTATGCATGTTTGCTTTGTAAGTTCACAACTTTTACTATACTTATTGTTTACGTATGGTTCATGTATAAATGACATAATAATAATAATAGGGTGGGGTGGGGGGAAAATACACCAACTATAAGATTACTTTGTTGGCTGTAATATTTTGAGGATGCTCTTTAATCATTAGTTAAAAGTGTTTCACAACAATGCAAGGTACTGTTGGTAGGCTGAGGTATGATGTCTCTGTATGATGTTCTGTATGTTTGTTTTGTAAGTTCACTACTATTACTATACACTTACTGTTTATGTTTATGTATGTGTGATAAACTTCAATAAACTAAAAAAATTTTTAGATATACATATATACAGCAACACATTAAAAATGACGAATGGAAGTAGAAAAGTTTATAAAACTCAAACAGAATAAATAAAAAATGAACATCCCCTCCACATCACTCCTAGTCCTTCTGCCCAAAGATAAATACTATTAAGTCTCCTGTGAATCTTTGCAAAAATAAAAAAAAATAGGAAGATAAAATAACACTCAGAGGGCTGCATCTATAAAACATAGTTTTAAAATTTTATTTTACTTTTTATTATGAAAAATTTCAAACCTGTACAAAAGCAGAGAGTAATAAACCTTTACATACCTATCACCCAGACTGAACAATTAACAACCCATGGCCAATCTTCTATCTATCCCCTTCTCTGATCCAATGGATATTTTCAAGATATTTCCAGGTATCTTACCATTTTAACATGCAATTCTTAGCAAGCTTCAATATTTGATTTTCAAATCTAAAGTAGATTAGACATAGCAAGTCAAAAAGTATCTGTAAGGGTATACAAAGTCTTCATAAATAAAGCACAAAATAAATGATAATGGCTAGAAGAGAGGAAAATAAAGCAAATGAAAACAATCATTTAATTATAGGTACAAGAGAGACTCATCAAGTTAAAATTCACATTTAGGATTCTTATTTTTAAAAAGCAAAGAAATATGTGATACAGTTTCCAAAAATGTTTTTTAAATTAAAAAATGGTTAACTAAAAATTTACATTTTAGTGTTTCATTTATGTAAAAAAATTTTTTTGCTTTACACATAGGAACTCATTTAATCTCACAATCCCCTAACCCTACTTGCCCAAGGTCAATCATCAAGTGGTTCCTTATTAGCACTGTAGTTCAACTATTTAAGTCTGGCCTCACCTTCCTTCAAAATAGAAGGTAAAGAATATGATTTTTTTAAAAATTATTTCTCTGGAACAAATGCTTAAGGATGATCATTAGTCATGATCAATAAGTTGAGCATCATATACACCACTAAAATTTCTAAAGATGTTTACTGCTTTACTCATTATGATTTACGATCATAGGTAACTATGTCACATTCCCTTGATATTTTTATGCCAAAACAATTAATATACATTATATATACACCACTTGTGAAAATCATATGGACATATATACACTCATACATTCCTACATTTCCAATAACAGGGAAGTTTAATGGAGAATTCTGCTGATTAAGATTCTCCTTTTATAGATTCTCAAACTATTTCTTGTAACTTTACCCCCTCATCTAGTTGTATCAATGAAGTCTTAACTTCTTCTTTTCTCTTCCACATGGCAGACTTAAATATTTGCATAATCCTCATCAATATTCTCCAGCCTAAATACTTCCAGTCCTTCAACTCATTCTTATTTGACAGTTTCCTCATTTGTCTTTAATCTGATTAACATCTACAGGTACTTGTCCATATTTCCCTTAAGAAGTGGTTTGTCAGGGAAGCAGATGTGGCTCAAGAAACTGAGCTCCTGCCTACCACACGGGAGGTCCATGGTTTGGTTCCTAGTGCCTCCTAAAGAAGACAGTAAGCTGGCATGATGGGCAGGCCAGCAAGCTGACACAAGATGACACAACAAGAGACACAGAGGAAAAATATAATGACACACACAACAAAGCAGGGAGCAGAGGTTCCTGGTGCCTCCTGAAGGCGGCAAGCAAGACAGCGAGCTGGTGTAACAAGCAGGCACAGCAAGCTGACGCAACAAGACACACAAGAAAAACATAATGAGAGAGACAACTAAAATAGGGAATGGAGGTGGCTTAAGCGATTAGGCACCTCCCTCCCACGTCAGAGGTCCTGGGTTCAGTTCCCAATGCCTCCTAAAGAAACAAAAGCGGAAGCAGATTTGGCTCAACAGATACAGCATCCACCTACCACACAGGAGGTCCAGTGTTCAAACCCAGGGCCTCCTGACCTGTGTGGTGAGCTGGCCCACTCGCAGTGCTGATGCGCGCAAGGAGTGCCCTGCCACACAGGGGTGTCCCCTGTGTAGGGGAGCCCCACGTGCAAAGAGTGCGCCCCATAAGGAGAGCCGCCCAGCGCGAAGAAAGTGCAGCCTGCCCAGGAGTGGTGCTGCACACACAGAGAGCTGACACAACAAGATGACGCAAGAAAAAGAAACACAGATTCCCAGTGCCACTGACAAGAATGCAAGCGGACACAGAAGAACACACAGCGAATGGAAACAGAGAGCAGACAATGGGGTGGGGGAGAGAAATAAATAAAAAATAAATCTTAAAAAAAAAAAAAAGAGATTAGGGAGGAGGGGGCAAGATGGCGGCTGAGTGAACATCCCTGTTAGAGTCTTCTGCAGGGAATCGGCTGGGCGGCGTTGGAGACTCTTTGGGACCGGATTGTTTCGGGATTTTTGCTGGTCCGGAGGTGTCTGGACATCGATTTGGAGGGAAGGTAACAGAGAGGATTCGTCTGTGAAATATACACGGAGATCCCAGCTACCTGCAGAGGATTCCCTTCTTGGGTAGGCGGAGACGAGGCATCTAGCCCCGCTCGGTGGGGCTGAGCCAGGCCGGGCCGGGCCGCGGTAGCGTTTGGAGCCGGGCGGGGCCGGTGCAGGCCCCGGCTGCGGGCCGCGGTAGCGCTTGGAGCCGGGCGGGGCCGGTGCAGGCCCCGGCTGCGGGCCGCGGTAGCGCTTGGAGCCGGGCGGGGCCGGTGCAGGCCCCGGCTGCGGGCCGCGGTAGCGCTTGGAGCCGGGCGGGGCCGGTGCAGGCCCCGGCTGCGGGCCGCGGTAGCGCTTGGAGCCGGGCGGGGCCGGTGCAGGCCCGGCTGCGGGCCGCGGTAGCGCTTGGAGCCGGGCGGGGCCGGTGCAGGCCCCGGCTGCGGGCCGCGGTAGCGCTTGGAGCCGGGCGGGGCCGGTGCAGGCCCCGGCTGCGGGCCGCGGTAGCGCTTGGAGCCGGGCGGGGCCGGTGCAGGCCCCGGCTGCGGGCCGCGGTAGCGCTTGGAGCCGGGCGGGGCCGGTGCAGGCCCCGGCTGCGGGCCGCGGTAGCGCTTGGAGCCGGGCGGGGCCGGTGCAGGCCCCGGCTGCGGGCCGCGGAAGCGCTTGGAGCCGGGCGGGGCCGGTGCAGGCCCCAGCTGCGGGCCGCAGTAGCGCTTGGAGCCGGGCGGGGCCGGTTCAGGCCCCGGCTGCGGGCCGCGGTAGCGTTTGGAGCCGGGCGGGCCCGGGTCAGGCCGCGGCGGGTACGGAGCCGGGCAGGGCCGGTCCAGGCCGCGGTGGCGGGAGGTGGATGCCGGAGCCGGCTGGGCCGCTGTAGCGAGCGGAGCTGGGCGGAGCCAGGCCAGGCCAAGGCGGCGTGAGGAGCCGGGCAGAGCCGGTCCAAGCCTCCGCGGCGGGCGGAGCCGGGCCTGCGGAGGGGTTTCTGTTTTTTTTTGTTTTTTTTTTGTTTGTTTGTTTGTTTGTTTGTTTTAATTTTACTTAAATTTTTTTTTTTTTTTTTTTTGAGCATCTGCAGTACTGGGGAGTTCGTGGGCCCTGGGCGGCCTATTGGGGGTTTGTGGGAAGGGAAGAGCTTGCAGACCCATTTGGGCAGACAGACGGGGGGGTTTTAGGGCAAAGCGGGGGGAAGTTGTTGTTTTAGATAGTGTTGCAATTGTGACACGTGTGTACCTGTATCTCTCTTCTCCCTATCCGTTCCCCACCGTTTGCCCATCCTCTTTTTCTTTCTTCCTTTCTTCTTGCCTTTCTTTTTTCTCTATTATAATTAGTTTGTTTTTTTTTTTGTTTGTTTTTTTTTCGGTGTTCTCTTTCCCTCTTGTCCCTCATCTTCCACTTATTTTTACTTTAATTCAAGTATACAATAGGTGCTACAGGGAACACCTCACATTTGCTGGGTTTTCCCATCCTCCACTGCCTCATTTCTGTGTGAACTGATTTAGGCTACCTACACTATCCCCCTTCCCCTGCATCTTGATATCCACTATCATCTACTGTCTCTCCTATATTCCACCCCCCACCTCCCGTTCTTTGATCCACAAAGTGTCTAACTCTTAATTTCTAATACCTTTGTTCTGTTTTCTGTCTATTATCCACTCTTGAAACTATTACCTTTCTTTTCTTTTTCCCTCTCTCATGAAAACAATAGCTGTGTAGTTCATACCATATTCCTCCCAAATTCAGTCATCAACTTCATAAAAGGTACTCTACCTACAGCTATAACTCTATACAATCTACATGAATCTAACCTCCATCCTTCCAGATCTCATATTCCTGCTTTATTAACATACATCACCAAAACAACTTTACACTTTTCCCTTGCTTACACAATTGCCTTTCCCCAACACTAATACTTTCCTCTAAAGTGAACTTAACCAACAACAAGTAACTAGAATAAGAAGAAAAAAGTGACAAAGAGAAGATATAACACCTGTGCAAAAATAACAACTAATTAACCTCCAAGAGCAGACAAAGAAGCTAAGGAACTGATTAAATTCGTCAAAATAAAGAGATGACCAGAAAGCAACAAAAATCTACGAACCAAACCAATAATCAGGAAAACATGGCTGAACCCAATCAACAAACCAATAATCACGAAGGGGAGCAAAACTTGGCACAAGCAATGAAAGATCTCAGAACATTTATCACCGACAAATTTGATGCAGTAATGAAAGAGGTTAACAACATGAAGACATCACTTGGAGGGGAAATTGCAGACATACGCAAAAACATAACAGATATGATGGGAATGAACACCACAGTTCAAGAAATCAAAAATACACTTGCAGCAAATATTAGCAGACTAGAAGAGACAGAGCAGAGAATTAGTGATGTGGAAGACAGTACATCAGAAATCAAACAGATAGTAGAAGGGGTCAATAAGAAGATAGAAAAAATCCAATTAGGATTTAGGGACCTGAATGACAATGCAAAACGCTCAAACATACGTATTATAGGCATTCCAGAAGGTGAAGAGAAGGGAAAGGGGTCAGAAAGAGTGTTGCAGGAAATAATGACTGAAAACTTCCCAAATCTACTGAAAGAGACAGATGTACATATCCAAGAAGCACAGCGCACTCCACAAGTCATAAACCCCAACAGGCCCACCCCAAGACATATACTTGTCAAATTATCCAATGCTCAAGACAAAGAGAAGATCCTAAAAGCAGCAAGAGAAAAGAAAACCATCACATACAAGGGAAGCTCAATTAGATTAAGTGCTGATTTCTCTTCTGAAACCATGGAGGCAAGAAGACAGTGGTATGATATAGTCAAGGTACTAAAGGAAAAAAATTTCCAACCAAGAATACTCTATCCAGCTAAACTAGCATTCAAACATGATGGAGAGTTCAAAATATTCGCAGACAAACAGAAACTGAAAGAGTATACCAACAAGAAACCTCCCCTTCAAGAAATTCTAAAGGGAGTTCTGCAGGAAGAAAGGAAAAAACAGGAAAGGCAAAGTTGGAGGAGAGTATAAGACCAACAACAACAACAAAAAAGACAAAAAAAAAATATACAAACAAAATATGACAAACACAAATCCAATCAAAATATGGCTAACACAAATAATTCCTTGATAGTAATAACACTGAATGTCAATGGATTAAACTCACCTATCAAAAGATTCAGACTGGGACACTGGATAAGGAAATATGACCCATCCATATGCTGTCTACAAGAGACACATCTTAGACCCAGAGACGCATGGAGATTGAAAGTGAAAGGCTGGAAAACAATCATACAAGCTAACAATAACCAAAAAAAGGCAGGAGTAGCTATATTAATATCAGACAAAATAGACTTTAAATGTGAAACAATTGTGAGAGACAAAGAAGGATACTACATTTTAGTCAAAGGGAAAATCTGTCAAGAAGATCGAACAATCATAAATATCTATGCCCCTAACAAGGGTGCCTCTAAATACGTCAGGCAAACGCTGGAAAAACTAAGTGAAAGAATAGATACATCTACAATTATAGTGGGGGATTTTAATACACCACTATCAACTCTGGACAGAACATCTCAAAAGAGAATCACCAAAGAAACAAAACATCTGAATAGTATATTAGAGGAGCTCGATCTAATAGACATATATAGATCGCTACACCCAAACACAGCAGGATATACATTTTTCTCAAGCGCACATGGATCATTCTCCAAGATAGATCATATGCTAGGCCACAAAGAAAGGCTGAACGAATTCAGAAAGATTGAAATCATACAAAACATTATCTCTGACCACAGTGGAGTCAAGCTGGAGATTTGCAAGGGAAAGAAGCCCAGATTTCACACCATGATTTGGAAATTAAACAACACACTCTTAGAAAAACAGTGGGTCAAAGAGGAAATCTCAAAAGAAATCAATGACTACCTTGAAACAAATGATAATGATAACACAACATACCAAAATTTATGGGATGCAGCAAAAGCAGTACTGAGAGGGAAGTTTATAGCCATAAATTCATATATCAAAAAAGAAGAAAGAGCAAAAATTGAAGAACTAACTGCACATTTGAAGGAATTAGAAAAACAACAACAAAGTAACCCAACAGGAAGAAGAAGGAAGGAAATAACAAAGATAAGAGCAGAACTAAATGAAATAGAAAATAAGAAAGCACTTGAACAGATAAACAAGACCAAGAGCTGGTTTTTTGAGAAGATTAACAAAATTGACAAACCTTTAGCAACACTAACAAAGAAAAAAAGAGAGAAGATGCAAATACACAAAATAAGAAATGAGAAAGGCGATATCACCACTGACCCCACAGAAATAAAGACTATCATAAGAGGATATTTTGAAAAACTATATTCCAACAAAAATGACAATCTAGAGGAAATGGACAAATTCCTAGAAACACATAAACAGCCCATATTGACAAAAGAAGAAATTGATGATCTTAACAAACCAATCACAAGCAGAGAGATAGAATCAGTTATTAAAAATCTCCCAACTAAGAAGAGCCCAGGGCCAGATGGCTTCACAGGTGAATTCTATAAAACATTCCGGAAAGAACTGACACCAATCCTGCTGAAACTATTCCAAACCATCGAAACAGAAAGAACATTACCCAACTCCTTCTATGATGCCAACATTACCCTAGTACCAAAGCCAAACAAAGACATCACAAGAAAGGAAAATTACAGACCAATTTCTCTAATGAACCTAGACGCAAAAATACTTAACAAAATACTTGCTAATCGTATTCAACAACACATTAAACGAATTATACACCACGACCAAGTGGGATTCATCCCAGGTATGCAAGGATGGTTCAACATAAGAAAATCAATCAACGTAATACACCATATAAACAGATTGAAGGAAAAAAATCACATGATTATATCTATTGATGCAGAAAAAGCATTTGACAAAATACAGCACCCTTTCTTGATAAAAACACTCCAAATGATTGGAATACAAGGAAATTTTTTGAACATGATAAAGAGTATATATGAAAAACCTAAAGCCAATATTGTTTACAATGGAGAAATCCTAGACTCCTTCCCTCTAAACTCAGGAACAAGACAAGGATGCCCACTGTCGCCGCTCCTATTTAACATTGTCTTAGAAGTACTTGCTCGAGCACTGAGGCAAGAACCAGAAATAAAAGGCATTCAAATTGGAAAGGAAGAAGTCAAAATTTCATTATTTGCAGATGACATGATCCTATACATAGAAAACCCTGAGAGATCTACAACGAAGATTCTAGAACTCATAAATGAGTTTAGTAAAGTCGCAGGTTATAAGATCAATGCGCAAAAATCAGTAGCATTTCTGTACACCAATAATGAGCAAGATCAGGAGGAAATCAAGAAACAAATACCATTCACAATAGTAAATAAAAAAATCAAATACTTAGGAATAAATTTAACTAAAGAGGTAAAGAACTTATACACTGAGAACTATACAAGATTGTTCAAGGAAATCAAAGAAGACCTAAATAAATGGAAGACTATTCCTTGTTCATGGATAGGAAGACTGAACATTATTAAGATGTCTATCCTACCAAAATTGATCTACACATTCAATGCAATCCCAATAAAAATCAATGCAGCCTTCTTTAAGGAACTAGAAAAACTAACTATGAAATTTATTTGGAAAGGAAAGAGACCCCGAATAGCCAAAGACATACTGAAAAAGAAAAACGAAATTGGAGGAATCACACTACCTGACTTCAAAACATACTATAAAGCTACGGTGGTGAAAACAGCATGGTATTGGCATAAGGAGAGACATATAGACCAATGGAATCGAATTGAAAGCTCTGATATAGAACCTCACATATACAACCACATAATATTCGATAAAGCCACCAAACCCTCTCAACTGGGACAGAGTGGCCTATTCAACAAATGGTGTCTGGAGAACTGGATAGCCATATGTAGAAGAATGAAAGAGGATTACCATCTCACACCTTATACAAAGATCAACTCAAGATGGATCAAAGACCTAAATATAAAAGCCAAGACCATAAAAACCTTAGAAAGCAGTGTAGGGAAACATCTACAGGACCTTGTAATAGGTAATGGATTTATGAATATCTCACCAAAAGCACGAGCAGCAAAAGAACTAATAGATAAATGGGACTTCCTCAAAATTAAAGCCTTCTGCACCTCAAAGGAGTTTGTCAAGAAAGTAAAAAGGGAGCCCACACAGTGGGAGAAAATATTTGGCAATCAGATATCTGATAAGAAACTTATAACTTGCATATATAAAGAACTCCTACATCTTGAAAATAAAAAGATAAACAATCCATTTAAAAAATGGGAAAAAGACTTAAACAGACACTTCTCCGAAGAAGAAATACAAATGGCAAGAAAGCACATGAAAAAATGTTCCAAATCTCTAGCTATCAGGGAAATGCAAATCAAAACCACAATGAGATACCATCTTACACCCATAAGATTGGCAGCTATGAAAAAAACAGAAGAATACAAGTGCTGGAGAGGATGTGAAGGAAGGGGAACACTCATCCACTGCTGGTGGGAATGCAGAAGGATCCAACCATTCTGGAGAACAGTATGGCGGTTTCTCAAAAAACTAGCCATAGATTTGCCATATGACCCAGCAATACCACTGCTGGGAATATACCCAGCAGAACTGAAAACAAAAACACAAACCAATATATGTACACCAATGTTCATAGCAGCATTGTTCACTATTGCCAAAAGTTGGAATCAACCCAAATGCCCATCAACAGACGAGTGGATCAATAAAATGTGGTATATACACACAATGGAATACTACTCGGCTGTAAGAACAAACACACTACAAACACATGTGATAACATGGATGAATCTTGAGAACCTTATGTTGAGTGAAGCAACCCAGACATTGAAGGACAAATACTACATGACCTCAATGATATGAAATAAACAAGCTGCCCTAGATAGCAAGAGACTGAACGATAGGCTTGCAGGAAATCGGAGGGTGGAGGAAGGATATGAGCCGATGTCTGCAGGGGTGGAATTTAAGACGAGATGGTGGTAAGTATGAACACAAAGAAGAGATAAAAGGGGGGCAAGGGGTTGCCTTTGCTTGGGGCTTTGCGGGTTTGAGGGTGGCTGGGGAGGGACGGGTGGGTAACGTTGCCCAAAAGTGGGGGGAGGGAGGGGTAGCATACGAACCAGGAGAGGGTCAGGTGTTGGTGGAGAGTAAAATGCCGAGAAAATCATATCAAAATATAATAAAGAGGGTTACCTGTTTAGAATGCTCGGAGGGGAGGGTCTGATGCAGGACGGGCTCCTGGGGAATGTCTAAATGCTCATTCTGCCAGAGTGGGTGACACCATGGGGTAGAAACCCAAGTAGTGAGAGTGGGGGTGGACCCACATCCTGGGGAGGACTAATGCCATCCAATAGAGGGAACTGTATCCCTCGAGAGAAAGGGTGGCTCCCAGGGCATTGGGGCAGTTGAGCAAGTTAGGCCCTGAACACTATTCCATCTATCTCTGGAAGTGGCTCCTCAGGAAACGGAGGTTGGCTATCACTGAGGGCACCAAGGTGGAAGGGAAAATGGACGTTAAATGTGTGGAACCAAAGTAAATGGGGGGTAAGAGAGGAGTTTCTTGAGAGTACACAAGGATGGATATAAAACATGTAATATTACACCATAACATGTAGGAGATGACAGACTGATAATGTAAACCATAATGTAAAACATAGGATAACTAAAAATGTAAAGAACTGTGTATCCTAAAGTATGCACCATAATGTAAACACAGATGTCACCTTGTTAGAAAGCTAATGTCTCAGACTCTGTACATCACTTTAAGTAAATATGATATGAATAGGGCGTAAGAGTATCACTGTGGAAGGGAAAAGGTTTTCTGGTGGATGTGTGGGAGTGCTGTATATTATATATATACATTGCTGTGGTCTAGGACTCCTGTGAAGAAAAGCTGAATAATTAGGGGGGGGGGAAAAAAAAAAAAATAGGATGTGGAATTTTTTCAAGTCAACATTCTTTATCTAAGTTCTTTATCTAACTTTATCCAAGTTCTATATCTATCCTTTAAACTCATCGCTATATGCCATTCCCTAGTAAGGGACCATGACATTATACTGGGCTTCAAATTTCGGGGAGTTCTGGATCACAGAGTGTTTCAACAATGGCAATGGAGGGATACTGGTATGGGATACCAATGACAGGTGATATATGACTGACAGGGAGCTGTACAGAACATAGGTCCAGGGTGCATGGTAATGTTTGGATATACTCATAGTGGCAACAATTAAAAACCACAGTAGGGGGGGTACTGGGTTCCTGGCCAGTGGTGCTCTGTCGTGGTCCCTAGGGGAGCAGCGACAGTCTCCCAGGTACAGTGGTGGGGACCGGGAGGGAGTGAGGGTTCAACAGTGAGCCCCTGATACTAATGACTCTGCTTGTGAGCTGATAAACCCAAAATAATAACAAGGCCTAGAGCAACTTTGTGCCTGGGAATTTCCTTCTGTCAGCCTTCATGTTACTCAAATGTGGCCAGTCTCAAAGCCAAACTCAGCATGTAAATGCAATGCCTTCCCCCCAGCGTGGGACATGACACCCGGGGATGAGCCTCCCTGGCAACGAGGGACCACTATCAACTACCAACTGATGATGCAACTGGAAAATGACCTTATACGGAAGGTTCAATGCGGATCAGCAGAATATCCATGTCTACATAAAATACCATGACTTTAAAATGCTGTTTGACCTAAAGTAAGGGGGAAATGGAAAGGAGAAATGAGTTTATATGGCTACGAGTTTCTAAAAAAGAGTCTGGAGGCTGGCAGAAGGTTTGCCCTCAAGCACAACTGAGCAGAGTCAGAGATACAGATAAAGCAGATACAACCCCCAGATATTGGTTCCTTTGAGGGCTAAAGAGACCCATGGGAGTTATGGTCATGGCCGATGGGGTTAACTACCAGGGCAGATGGCCCCTCTTTGGAAATGGTGTTTATGTGTGATGAATCTGGACTCAGATGGGATCTCCCTTCATAAGACTTTCATGCTAATGTGCTGGAGGTGCAGTTAATGTTGGGGTTTAAGATATATTTAGGGGATTTGAATCTCTGGACTGACAATGTGATAGCCAGATCCTGAGCCTCAACAGACTCCAGCACCTACAATCTGATTTATTGGACTTACCACACTCAGCTAAGATGGAGGTGAAGAAGGACAACCACCACACCATGGAGCCTAGAGTGATTACAACTGAAAATGGGAGGATTGCATCCAGCATCCAGGTGGAATCTGAGCCTCCTCTTGACATAAAGGTGCAATGGACACAACCAATCCAGTGTCCACATAGAAGAGGTGGCATTGGATTGGGAAAAGTGGACATAATGGACAAAGGGTATGGGGAAAGGCAGGAAGAGATGAGAGGTGGAGGCGTCTTCGGGACATGGAGCTGCCCTGGATGGTGCTTCAGAGGTAATCACCGGACATTGTAAATCCTCACAGGGCCTACATGATGGAATAGAGGAGAGTATGGGCCATGATGTGAACCAATGTATATGAGGTGCAGAGGTGCCCAAAGATGTACTTACCAAATCCAATGGATGTGTCATGATGATGGGAACGAGTGTTGTTGGGGGGGCGGAGAGGGGGGGTGGGGGGGGTGGGGTTGAATGGGACCTCACATATATATTTTTAATGTAATATTATTACAAAGTCAATAAAAAATAAAAAAATTAAAAAAAAAAAAAAAAAAAAAAGGAAACAAAAGAAGGTGAACAGAAACAGAAGATGTAAACAATGAGGGGGTGGGGAGAAATAAAGAAATAAAATAAATCTTAAAAAAAAAAAAGTGGTTTGCCAAACTCAAGACAAGACTCCTAACCAGAGTAGGATACAGGAAAATGGTTAGGTCCTTTGTTCTGGACCTAAAATTCTTCCACCATCAAATTAGTTTTACATATATTAAGTTGACAGGTAATATACGTGCCTTTTGCACATTAATTCAAGAAGTATCAATTTAACATCCATGAAACAACTGAGTCAGACTTCCCTTAGCTAAACTCAGTTTTTTCCCCCTGGCAAAATAGCTTAATTTTTTATTTTACTTCTAAGCATGTATTGTTATGTGACAATTTATATGTTTATTTTATTTGTCTAATTATCAGTGTCCCTATTGTTTTCTATCTGTATCTGCTTTTCGTGTCTGAAACATAGATAAAAAGATATTTGTTAAACTAATTCATCAATAGATGAAGGTAAAACATTCATATTCTTTATGGCTTCTGGAAAGGAGTCTCTTGGTTACTATACCTTGCTGCTATGTGATACAGCATTTTATCTGGAACAACAATTAGTCAGTAGAACCATATGACTACCATATGCCCTCTAGAACTACTATGATAATCAAATACAGGAATTTTAAGTCTTGATTACTTTAAGGTTAAGTGTTAGGTTTTTAGGGTCCCCTCAGTATGCTTCCTACTTTTTTCCATTCTAAAATAGTAACATAACTTAAAAATAAAAATACAGACTTCCCTGTCACTAATAGTGGCTCACTGGCAAGTTCTATGAACCACGCTATGAAACGAGGGAATGATTATGCCCAGGTCAGAGCAGCCACCACTCTGCCTCTGTACATGGCCTCAGATGTCCTGACTCCAACCCTGAACACACTCATACGGTAATCAGTTTAGATGCCACTTCCCTTGTGGCTTCCTTATTTCTGAAAGAGTTGACTTGAGAGATTTTAAAGGTCACTTAAATTCAAAACACACCTACAAAGCAGCTACTATTTACAATATACTATTTAGCATTCCTTTCTATGAAAGTCTCAGGGTGCTCCATTCCCATGAGGTTTTTAATGATAAGTTACAAATGAACCTACTCCATTCTTGTTGGATTAAAGCACAAATATATTATAGCAGGTAGAAATTCCTCTCTAATGTTAATGTCAGAATTATTTTTTTAAAAATGCAACATGGAACTACTAATCAGAATATCTGGAGGTGGGGGTCCAGGAATTTTTTTTTTTAAGATTTATTTATTTATGCCCCTTCCCACTGCCGCTTGCTTGCTGTCTGCTTCTGTGTCCATTTGCTGAGGATTCTTCTGTGCCTGATTGTCTCCCTCTTGCTATGCCAGCTCTCCGTGAGTGCGGGCCGTCAGCTCTCCATGGGCACAGGCCATCGGCTCTCCACAGGCACGGACCAGCTTGCCTTCACAAGGAGGCCCTGGGAAGCGAACCCAGGGCCTCCCATATGGTAGACGGGAGCGCAATTGGTTGAGCCACAGCCGCTTCCCCAGGATATTTTTTAAAGAGCTTTTGAGGTGATTTTACTTGGAAACTACTGATTTAGAGGGCAAGACAATTCTAATAATGCAATGCCATATCTCTTATGTAAAATATAATGTTTAGGCATAAAGACAATTTTGAGCACAATACTGTTATCATAAAATATATCTCCTACATTTCAAGATGAATTCTTGAAATAAAAAATAATTTAGGGAAACGGACTTGGCCCAGTGGTTAGGGCATCCGTCTACCACATGGGAGGTCCACAGTTTAAACCCTGGGCCTCCTTGACCCGTGCGGAGCTGGCCCATGCGCAGTGCTGATGCGCACAAGGAGTGCCGTGCCACGCAGGGGTGACCCCACGTAGGGGAGCCCCACGCGCAAGAAGTGCGCCCCGTAAGGAGAGCCACCCAGCGTGAAAGAAAGTGCAGCCTGCCCAGGAATGGTGCCACACACACAGAGAGTTGACACAACATGATGACACAACAAAAAAAGAAACACAGATGCCTGTGCTGCTGACAACAACAGAAGCGGACAAAAGAAGAAAGACGCAGCAAACAGACACTGAGAAAAGACATCCGGGGCAGGGGGTAGGGGGTGGGAAGGAGAGAAATAAATAAATCAATAAATCTTTAAAAAATAATAATAATTTAATTAACTATTCATACTTGAAGGTAAAATTGACAGCACTTAAGGATATGTCCACTTCAAAGGAACTTATGAAATAGATAATGGTCAAAGGCACTCCTAGCTATTCCTGAACTCTACTGAGCCTTGCTCCTCCTTATCTCAGAAAAGGAACTTCTCTGCTAAACTATATTACAATAGGTTGTTACATATTTTTCTTTCCTTCCTAGAATGTGAGTTTAAGAGTAGGGATGGTTTCGTATCCCTTGCTATAACCCAAATCCCTGTTCCAAAGTGCTGGCAACATGATAAGCAGTAAATATATCTTTGCTTAGTTAAAGAAAGCATGACAGAAAATGACTATTTTCAAGACTCACTCAAAATAAGGTAATTTTAAAGAGTTCTAATCCTCAAAATTAGCACCAAAAGGTTCTGTGCTACTAACTTAAAAAGTAATACAATTAAAACACTTTCCAAGACAGTCAATAGGCATCTATTAATATTAAATACCTACTGTAAGCCAAATGCTGTGCAAGTGCTAAGGATACAAAGACGTATGAGCTTGGCTCTTAATAGTTGGGTAAGTAGTATGAGTGTTCCCAGGATCAAAAAGATATCCTGCCACTGGTTTACAATCTACATCCACAGTACCTTTAGAGCAATACTCTGTGCAGATTGTTGACAGCCCTGAGGTAGCTAAAAACATTAGACTAAGGATTCAGGAATTCAGTTTAATTCCATGTTGCTTAATCATGACAGTTCTCCAGAGTTCACTACAACAGAAAGAATTAAAATTTGAATGGCAGTACCCTACCATCATTATAAATAATTTAAAAATAAGTCTGTGTTACTATTACTTAAAAAAATAGGACTATCCTATGGTCCAAAATAAACAAAAAACATTCTTATTAGAAGATGTAGAGGAATAGGAACACTCCTTCACTGTTGGCAGAAATAAAGAATGGTGCAGCCTTTGTGGAAGACAGTTTGGCGGTTTCTCAAGAAACAAAATATAGAACTGCCATATGATCCAGCAATCCCATTACTAGGGATATATTCAGAAGAACTGAAAGCAAGGACTCAAACTGACATTTGCACACAATGTTCACAGCTGCATTATTCACAATTGCTAAATATGGAAACAACCCAAGTGTCCATTAACCAATGAGTATTTAAACAAAATGTGGTAGAATACTATTCAGCTGTAAGAAGAAATAAAGTCAGGATGCATATGACAACATGGATGAACCCTGAGGATATTGAGTGAAATAAGTCAGATACAAAAGAACAAATATTACATAGTCTCACTAATATGAACTAAAATGATGAGTAAACTCACAGAGATAAAAACTCTAGAATATAGGTTACTAGGAAATTTAATGGGTTGAAAATGGAAGCTGATGCTTAATGAACGTAGAATTTTTTTTTCTATTTCTTTTTTAAAAATTGTATTGTCTTTTTTAAAAAAAGATACATAGATCACAAAAAAATATTATTAAAAAATATAAGAGGTTCCCATATACCCCCACGACCCCACTTCTCCCACATCAACAACCTCTTTCATCATTGTGGCACATTCATTGCATTTGGTGAATACATTTTGCAGCATGGCTGCACTGCATGGGTTATAATTTACATTGTAGTTTACACTCTCCCCAAGTCAATTCAGTGGGTTATGGCAGGATATATAATGTCCTGCGTCTGTCCCTGCAATATCATTTAGTGCAACTCCAAGTCCTGAAAATGCCCCACATCACATCTCTTCTTCCCACTCCCTGCCCTCAGCAACTACTGTGGCCACTGTCTCCACATCAATGATATAATTTCTTCCATTGCTAGAGTCACAATAGTTCTATAGTAGACTACCAGTAAGTCCACTCTAATCTGTATTTTATTCCTCCATCCTAAGGACCCTGGGATGGTGATGTCCACTCTACCTCTAAATCTAGAGGGTGCTTAGATCCCACATGGCTTATGGAAGTGATTCTCCGGCTTGCAGTTGTAGGCACTCTAAGTTCCCTGGTGTGGTGACTGATCATCTTCACTTCCCTGTTAGCTGACCTGGGTAAGTCCACCAAACAGAAGAGTAGTAGCTGCAACTCTGCTAAGGCTCAGGGCCCAGTTGGCATATGGCCAGTCCAGAGATTCAAGTCTCCTGAGTATACACCAACCCCAGCACCAACCATGGGTTCAATAAAAGTGACAGAAGAGGCATGTGTGGAAAGGTAACATCTGAGTCCAACTCCATCATACTCAGGAGCACAAATTCCAAAGTAGGGCCCAATGACAAGGCACTGAACTCCAGAGCCATCTGCCATGACCATAGAATCTGTGTGTCTCCTTGGGCCTCAGGAGCACCAGTACCTGGGGTTGTATCTATTTTTGTTCTCCCTAGGATTCTGCTGAGATGAGCAAAAGCACGACACCTCCGATGACCTCCTGACTCATTATGAAGCCTCTCAGCCATATAAACTCATTTGTCTTTACCATTTCCCCCTTTTATTCAAGGTCTTTTTCTAGTTGCATTACCAGTTGGTGATTGGTAGTAATACCTCGGTGCCAGAGAGGCTCATCCTCGGGAGTCATGCCCCACCCTGCAGGGGAAGGTAATACGTTTACATGCTGAGTTTGGCTTAGAGAGTGGCCACATTTGAGCGACACAGAGGTTCCCAGGGGGTAACTCTTAGGTGCCCTGCAGCTCTAGGCCTAGTTGAAATTTCAGGTCTAATTGAAATTTCATGTAAAAAGATCATTGCTGGAGAAGGGGGAAAAGGGTTTGATGTTTGATATATGGTACTTTACTATGATCTAAAAAAATTTTTAAGACAAAATTAAAAATTAAGAAAAAAAAAAGGATGTAGAGACTGAGGAAGTAATGAAAGAAACTGCCTTGCCACTGTACATACAGGGCAACCCCTATTACAGTGATGAAAGGCAAAGTCAAAAACAAAGTTTCATGATATTTTTCACTTTTTAATACGACCAATTTATTTTTTACTTTAGTTTTTCTAAATTAGTATATATTCTATTTCTAATCTTTAAACCTATCATTACTATTTCATTTTCCTACTAATTGAGTTTGGCAATATATTAGGCTTCATTTTTGAAGAAGTTTTGGGCCACAGAGGGGTTTAACTGTGGCAGGGGAGGAACACTGGTGTGGAGTGTTATTGACGGGAGACACATGGTTGGGAGGGAGTTCTACAGGGCA
Source organism: Dasypus novemcinctus (assembly GCF_030445035.2). Classification (NCBI taxonomy): domain Eukaryota; kingdom Metazoa; phylum Chordata; class Mammalia; order Cingulata; family Dasypodidae; genus Dasypus; species Dasypus novemcinctus. Next base: position 61,742,887 of record NC_080697.1, read on the forward strand.
ATGTATATAGGGTATATAAAAATGTTAGGATATTCGTTGGGTAGTTTCATAGTAGTTAAGAGTTACAACAACAACTGAGGGAGCGCTAAGTTCTTAGCCAGGGGAGCTCTGTCACATTCCCCAATGGAACAACAACAATCCCCCAACTGCTGCAGGGGCAAAGACCAGTGAAGAAGGATGGTCCAGTGATGAGTCCTTGATACTGATGACTATGCCTATAAGCCTGTGTGCCCGAAATTTCAATGTGTATGTAGAATTTTTAATGAGGTTTATCACAAATGTGTGGAAATGAATAGTTGATGGTAATACGTTACAGTGAGTGTAACTAACACTGGTGATTCATAAATGTGACTGTAACTGAAAGAGTAGTCTGTGGATGTGATATTTCATTTGAAAGGAGGCTAGAGAATAACATAGGGACTATAACAAAGTATTGTTGGTGGTTACTAGTATAAGAATGTTCTTCCTTTACAAAGTGTTAAGTATATGGTGATACATGGGAAAATTACAACAAATGTAATTCATGGAGTACAGTTAACAGCAATATTGTAATATATTTGCAGCAATGGCAAAGAAGATAGTAATTAAAATGTTCTGAAATTGCCTGAGGTGATGAAAGCACAACTCTGTTATAAAAGAGAGCCACTGATGTGCCTCTGACTGGACTGTACAAAGCATGGGACTGTATAACTCACTGAATCCTGTGGTGGAAGATGGACTGTGGTTAACAGAACAAATATGAGAACATTCTCTCATGAACTACAACAAGGATATAAAACTTATACAGAGAGTCATTAACCAAGTGGGTTGGGGGAAAGATAAATCAAATGTAAGAAATTGGCTTTAGTTAGTGGCGATGTTCTGATGATGCCCTTTCATAGTCTGTATCAAGTGCTTCACAACAATGTAAGGTGTTGGGGTAAGGTATGGGAGCCCTGTATGATGATATGCATGTTTGTTTTGTAAGTTGACAACTTATACTATACACTTCTTGTTTAAGGATGTTCATGTATGAATGATAAACTTCAATTTAAATGTTAAAAAAAAATTCCTATTAGTATTCATTTAGAACATTTTGATGTTAAAATATAACAACCTACACACTGAAGCAATCCAGATACCCTGATCCAGGCTCAAACATTCAAGGGGCTTTGAAATCTCTACCCTGTGTGTTAGGTAGACTGTACTACAGTAAAACAATCAGTAGGAAGATGGTGGAGTAGGAAGCTCCAGGATTCAGTCCCCCCACAACAACTATTAAACAGAAAGGCAGTGCCTGAATCAACTATTTTGAAATTGGAAGCATCCAGGGAAGAGAGGAGGATGACATTGGTAAACTGCTGGAAATACTGGTGAGCTGCAGTCTCTGTACCAAGCCCACGATCACCCATTGCTCAACCCCAGAGCAGGCAGCAGTGATGTACGCAGGCTCCACCTCCTCCCCCAAGACCCTGGGGTGGAGGTCTGATTGCCGAACACGGCTTCTGAATAGCTAATTCAGATAGCTGGGGCCCAGCTCTGGGGGTGGACCAACCTGCCCCAGGCAGAAGTGGCAGGGAATTAAAGACAGTGCCCTTCCACAAAGCCACAGAAAACAGGTAAAGGGGTGGATTCACTGGGAAAGCGGCATATCAAGAAAACCCAACTCCAAAGAGCAACATTCCTGGCACCTCTACCGTCCCAACTCAGGGCAGAGTGGAATGGGCCGGTGCTCCCACTATGATGAGTCCTTGGCCTGGTTCTACTGAAAACAACTGACCTGGGAAAGTCCTCACCAGATGGTCTCCCCTCCTGGATTTAGCCCTTGAGGTAAAAGCACCTCGAGACAGCAAAAACACGGTAAGAACCAACTGAGTCAGGTGGTCTAGGGCAAAGGCTTACCTGCCTAAACACCTACTGTGCAATACTTAGGAAAAGAAGGTCTGTTTCCTGGGTAGTGAAGGACATTAAAATTCCTGTAAACAAGGGAATTACTGCAGCCACTAGGCAGGCAAAAGCCCAGGACAAGACCCAGTCCCAGAAGAGACAGGAGGATCCTGCACTTTGTATTCCCCTTGAGCCGACCTTGATGGGAGAACTAAACCCTGAAGGAGAGCACCAGCCACTACAAAGCCAATTTTCAGACTGCAGAGGGTGCATTTTGCATGGGTTTGTTTTGGCTTTGTTAGCCCTACCCACTCAAGAAAACCTCTGTCATATCACTAGCTGGATACAAACTCCAGGAACAGTTCAGATATGAAATCCCAGAGGTAGTATTTTAAATATTAAAAAGAACCATGTGCAAAAAAATTTTACAACATAAATAAAAAATGATGAAATATTCAAAGTAAGAGACTAAAAATCTAGAAAACATCAAAGAAAAAGATGTGAACATAACCAGAAAAGGACTTAAAAAAAAAAGTTCAATAAAATATATTCAAGGAGATGAAGGAAAATACAGGAAAAACCTGAGGGATAACAGTAAACAAGGAATAATACAATGAGAATCTCAGTAAAGAGATAAAAATGTGAAAACAACAACAACAAAAATAGAAACACTGGAGATGAAAACAACAATAACTGAAATGAAAATTTCCCAGGAGGGTTTCAACAGCAGATCGGAGCTTGCAGAAGAATCTGTGAACTTGAACAAAAGACAGTTGAAATAAGTCAGGATGAGAAGCAGAAATAAAAAAAAAAAAACTAGAAAAAGTGAAAACAGACAATAAGATCTATAGGGCCCCATCAAGTACACTAATCAATGCTCTATGGGAGCCCCAATGGGAAAGAAGCAGAGAAAGGAGCAAGAGGCATGTCCATAGTAACAATGACAGCAAACTTCCCAAACTTGACAAAAGACATGAATATGCATTTTCAAGAAGCCCATCGAACATCAAATAGGATAAATTTAGGAGAAATACTACCAAGCATATGATGATTAAACTGTTAGAATGCAAAGGACAAGGAGTAAATACTGGGAGGGGCAAGAGTAAACCAATGTGCTTTGTACAAGGGAGTCCTACTTAGATGAAGTGAAGATTTATTTTCTGAAACCATAGAGACAAAGAGGCAGTAGGTCAAAATACTTAAAGTGCTGCTAAAAAACAATTGGTAACCAAACATTTTATATCCTATGAGACTTTCTTTCAAAAATGAGGGAGATAAAAAAAAAAAAGACAACTTAAAAAAAAAGATAAAAATAATCATTCAGATTAACCAAAAAAAAAAAAAAATGAGGGCGCGATTTAGACATTTCCAGATAAACGGAAACTGAGGAAGTTCCTCACTACTAGACCTACTCAACAACAATGCTAACAGGAGGTCTTCAGACTTAAAGGAGAGGACACTACACAGTGGATCAAAGCAGTGTAACATAGAGTCCTCTGGTAAAGGTAATCATTTGCCAATATCTTTTTTTTTTTTTTGGTATATAACTCTCCTTACATCTTACAGGGGCTAAAATGCCAATGATTAAGAAGTAATGATAAATTTATGGTTCTGACACACAATATACAAAGATATAATTTGCACGAAGTATAAATAAAGATGGGGGATATAGGAGCATAGGAATAAAGTATGTGTATGCTACTGAAGTGAAGTTGGGATCAGAAAAAATTATTGTTTAATATTTAGGATGTTAAATTTTAATTCCATGGTAGGCACGAAGAAAATGTATGAAAAATATATCAAGAAAAAAATGAGAGGGGACTTAATATGGTACATAACAAAATATGAATATGAAAGAAGGCAGGAAAGGAAGAAATGGGGAGCAAAAAAGGTATGCAACTTGCAAAGAATAAATAACAAAATGGGAGAAGAAAGTCATGCATTATCAGTTTTTTAAATGTAAATGGATTAAACTTTTCAGTAGGAAAAAGGGGAAAAAAAAAGATTGGCACAATGGATTTTAAAAAAGCACAATCCAGCTTTATGCTGTTTATTCTTTTTTAAAGATTTATTTATTTATTTCTCTCCCCTCCCCCCCACCCCTGTTGTCTGTTCTCTGTGTCTATTTGCTGCGTCTTGTTTCTTTGTCCACTTCTGTTTTTCACGGGAATCTGTGTCTCTTTGTTGAGTCATCTTGTTGTGTCAGCTCTCCATGTGGGTGGCACCATTCTTAGGCAGGCTGCACTTTCTTTCGCGCTGGGTGGCTCTCCTTATAGGGTGCACTCCTTGTGCGTGGGGCTCCCCTACGCAGGGGACACCCCTACGTGGCAGGGCACTCCTTGCGCGCATCAGCACTACGCATGGGCCAGCTCCACAGGGGTCAAGGAGGCCCGGGGTTTGAACCGCAGACCTCCCATGTGGTAGACGGACGCCCTAACCACTGGGCCAAGTCCGTTTCCCTATGCTGTTTAAAAGAGACTCACCTAGGGAAGGGGACTTGGCCCAGTGGTTAGGTTGTCCATCTACCACATGGGAGGTCTGCGGTTCAAACCCCGGGCCTCCTTGACCCGTGTGGAGCTGGCCCATGCGCAGTGCTGATGCGCGCAACGAGTGCCCTGCCAAGCAGGGGTGTCCCCCGTGTAGGGGAGCCCCACGTGCAAGGAGTATGCCCTATAAGGAGAGCCGCCCAGCGCGAAAGAAAGTGCAGCCTGCCTAAGAATGGTGCCCTCCACACGGAGAGCTTACACAACAAGATGACACAACAAAAAGAAACACAGATTCCCGCCACTGACAACAACAGAGGCGGACAAAGAAGAAGATGCAGCAAATAGACACAGAGAACAGACAACCCGGGCGGGGGCGGGGGCGGGGGCGGGGGGAAGGGGAGAGAAATAAAGAAATCTTAAAAAAAAAAAAAAAAAAAGAGGCCTTAAATCCAAAGACTTAAAGAGGTTGAAATGGAAAGGGTGAAAAAAAAATATACTATGTAGGTAATAACCAAAAGAAAGGTAGATAAAATAATATCAGACAAAATAGACCTTAAGTGAAAAAGATACTGATAAAGAGGTCAATTCACAAAGACATAATTATATATACATATGACCCTAGCAGTAGAGGCTATAAATACATAAATACTGACCAACTTTAAAGGGAAAATAGTTCTACATTAATAGTAGGGCATGTTAATACACCACTTTCAACAATGGACAGAATACCTAATCAGAAAGTCAATAAGGAAATATAAGACCTGAATGATACTCTAAACCAATTAGACTTAACAGACATACATAGAACACTTTCCCCAACAGCAGCAGAATACACATTCTTCTCCAGTACACATGGATCAATCACCAGGATACACCATGTGTTAGGTCACAAAACAAGTCTCAAAAGATTAAAAACTATTGACATCATACAATGTATCTTATCCAAATACAATGGAATGAAACTAGAAATCAGTAGCAGCGAGAAAAATGAGAAAATCACAAATACGTGAAAATTAAACAGCATACCATTAAACAACCAATGGGTCAAAGAAGAAATGACAAGAGAAATTAGGAAATATTTAAAGGCAAATGAGAATGAAAACACAACATACCAAAACTTATAGGATGCAGCAAAGGCAGTGAGGAGAGGGAAATTTAGAGCTCTAAATGCTTATATTAAGTTAAGAAGAAAGATTTCAAATTGGAACCCAAACCAGAGGGTCTAGAAAAAAGCATGGAAATCAGACCTAAAGTGAGCAGAAGGAAGGAAATAACAAACATTAGAGTGGGGATAAATGAGATAATGAATAAAAAATCAGTAGAGAGAATCAACAAAATCAAAAGTTGGTTCTTTGAGACAAAAAATAACATTCACAAACCTTTAACTAGACTGACAAAGAAAAACAGAGGACACAAATAACAAGTAAAAAATGAAAAGGAGGAATTACTACAAACCCGACAGAAATAAAAAGTACTATACAAGGACACTATGGACAACTAGCTGATCAAGAACAAGTTAGATAACCTAGCTGAAATGGCCAAATTTCTAGAAACACACAAACTACCTACACTGACTCAAAAAGAAATAGAAGTTATCAACATACCAATAACTAGAAAAGAGATTGACTCAATAATGAAAGACCAATTAAGAAAAGCCCTGGATCAGATGGATTCACAGGTGAATTCTACCAAACATTACGAGAAGAATTAACACTAATCCTGCTCTCCAACTCTCTCAAAAAAATTGAGGAGGAGGAAGCATTCTGCAACTGTCTCTAAGAGGCCAGCATTACCCTCATACCAGTAAGACACCACGAGAAAAGAAAACTACAGACCAATATCCTTTGTGAAAATAGATGTAAAAATCCTCAACAAAACACTAGTAAACCGAAGCAAACAGCATATTCAAAGAATTATACACCATGATTAAATAGGATTTAACAGTTACGCAAGAGTGGTTCAACATAAACTTAATTAATGTAATATACCACTTTGACCAAACAAAGGGAAAAAATCCACATGATCATATCCACTGATGCAGAAAATGCATTTGATGAAATTTAGAACCTTTATTTTTTTATTATATATACTTCTAAAAATATTTTTAAAAGAAACTTAGAGGGAAACGGACTTTGGCACAGTGGTTAGGGCGTCCGTCTACCACATGGGAGGTCGGCGGTTCAAGCCCCGGGTCTCCTTGACCCGTGTGGAGCTGGCCCATGCGCAGTGCTGATGCGCGCAAGGAGTGCCCTGCCACACAGGGGTGTCCCCCGCGTGGGGGAGCCCCATGCGCAAGGAGTGCACGCGTAAGGAGAGCCGCCCAGCGCGAAGGAGGGAGCAGCCTGCCGAGGAATGGCGCCGCCCACACTTCCCGTGCCGCTGACGACAACAGAAGCGGACAAAGAAACAAGACGCAGCAAAAAGACACAGAAAACAGACAACCGGGGGAGGGGAGGGGAATTAAATAAATAAACAAAATAAATCTTTAAAAAAAAAAAAAAAGAAACTTAGATTACATAAATATTACAAAAAAAATATAGAGGATTTCCAAATACCCCACTCCCTAGCCCTCCCACATTTTCCCACATCAACAACATCCTTCATTAGTGTGGTACATTTGCCACAATTGATGACCACATCTTGGAACATTGCCGCTAAGTGACAATTATAGTTTGCATTGCAGTTTACCCTCTCTTGCACACATTTTTGCAAGTTATTACAAGATATATAATGGCCTCTGTCATTGCAATGTCACTCAGGATAATTCCCAAGTCTGGAAATACCCCCAAATTATACCTATTTCTCCCTCTCTCCCCCCCTCAGAACCTCCAGTGGCCACTGCCTCCACATCCATGATAAAAGTTCTTCCATTGCTAGGATCACAACAAATCTACAGTAAAAAAACTGTAAGTCTACTCTAGTCCATCGTCCATTCCCCAATGCTGAGGATTCTGGGATGGTGATGCCCAACCAGCTCTAATTGACAAGGGGCTTAGATCCCATGGGACAGATGGATGGGACTTTCTTGCTTGCAGTTGCAGACTCTCTCTCTTTATTGAGACGGCAATCATTAGTCATCATCTCCTTGTTAGTTGTCCTGGGTGAGTCCAATAAATTAGGGGGGAGTAGGTGTTGCAAGTCTGCTGAGATTCAGGGCCCAACTGGCACATGGACAGCCCAAAGATTTAAGTCTCTTGGACATATAACTATCAACTCTAGTACTAACTGTAGGTTCAAATAGAGGGGCAGTAGAGTCATGTGTAGGGAAAATACAAATAAGTCCAACTCTATCACACTGGGAGCATAAATTCCAAAGTAGGGGCCACTGGCAGGGTGCCAAACTCCTGAGCTGTATGCCCTGTCTATAGTGTCTGGATGTCTCCAGAGTCCTCAAAAAGTCCCATTATTTGAGACAATATTTACTTTGGCAGTCAATGAGTTCCTACGGAGACAGGCATAAGTATAACCTCTGAATTGACCTCCCTACTCACTTTGAAGTCTCTTAGCTATATAAACTCATTTGTCTTTACCCTTTCCTCATTTTGGTCAAAGTCTTTTTCCAGTTGCATCACTAGTTGGTTCTTGGTAGCAATCCCTCAATGCCAGGGAGGTTCATCCCTGGGAGTCATGTCCCATGCTGGGGGAAAGGTAATGCATTTATATGCTGAGTTTTGGCTTAGAGAGAGGCCACATTTGAACAATAAGGAGGCTCTCAGGAGGGAACGCTATAATAAATGCTATACCCTTTCTTGATAAAAAGATATAAAAATCTAGAAATAGAAGGAACCTTTCTCAACATGATAAAGGGCAAATATGAAAAACAGGCAATATGATACTTAGCAATGAAAGACCGAAAGGTTCCCCTCAAAGATCACAAAGAAGACAAGGATGGCCACTGCTAGCACTGTTACTCAACATTGTACTGGAAGTTCTAGCTAGAGCAATTAGGCAAGAAAAAGAAATAGAAGGCATACAAACTGGAAGCAAAGAAGTGAAACTTTCCCTCTTTGTAGATGACATGATCCTACAAACAGAATATGTTGAAATATCCTCAACAAAGTTACTAGAATGAATACATGAATTCAGCAAAGTGATGGGGTAAAAGGTCAATACCCCAAAATGAGTAGTGTTTATATACACTAGGAATGAACAATTTAAAGAATAAAGAAAAAATTTTCCATTTAGAATAGTACCTAAAAGTAACAAATGTCTAAGAATAAACACAAGGATGTAAAGGATTTGTACACAGAAAACTACAGAACGTTGCTAAAGGAAATAAAAAGCCTAAATAAATGGAAGGGCATTCCATGTTCATGGATTGGAAGTCTAAATATTGTTAAGATGTCAATTCTACCCAAGTGATTTAAAATTCAATGCAATCCCAATAAAAATTCAAAGCCAATCGCCACATTTTTACAAAAGTGTAAATGGCCCCAAATAGCCAAAGCTATCTTGAAAAAGATGACTGAAGTTGGAAGACTCACACTTAAAAGTTACTACAAAGGTACAGTAATCAAAACAGCATGATAATGGTACCAGGACACACATACAGGCCAATAGAATCAAACTGAGAGTTCAGAAATCAACCTTCATAGTTATGCCCAACTATTTTTGACAAGGGGGCAAAGACCACTCAATTGGGAAAGAAGAGTCTTTGCAGCAAATGGCACTGTGAATACTGGATCTCCATTTGCAAAAGAATGAAGGTAGACCCATATATAAAACATCAATTCTGAATGGATCAAAGACTTAAATATAAGAGCCTTAATTATCAAACTCCTAGAAGAAAATGTAGGCAGGCAACTGATCTTGTGTTAGGCAGTAGTTTCTTAGATTTTACATCCAAAGCCAAAGCAACCAAAAAAAAAAAAAAAGAGAAAGAAAGATAAATGGGACCTCATCATAAAAGTAAAAAGATGAACTACACAATGGGAGATAATATTTGGAAACGACTTATCCAGTAAGGGTTTAATATCCTGAATATATATATATAAAGAAATTCTATAACTCAACAACAAGAAAAAAAATTTTTTAATGAGCAAAGGACTTGCAACATCATTAGCAAGTAGGGAAATGCAAATCAAAACCTCGAGATTCCATTTCATACCCACTAGAATGGCCAGTATTTTAAAAATGGAAAATTACAAGTGTTGGAGAGGATGTAGAGAAATAGGAGCACTCATTCTTTGTTGGTGGGATTATAAAATGTTGTGGGCACTGTGGAAAACATCTTGCCAGTTCCTCAGAAATTTAAATATGAATTAAATTACTATACAACCTGGCAATCCCACTCTTAGGTATATACCCAGAAGAATTGAAAGCAGGGATTCCAAGAGATAGTTGTACACCAATGTTCTTAGAGGCATTATTCACAATTGCCCCATGATGGAAGCAACCCAAGCATCCATGAATCCAAATAGATAAATAAAATGTGGTATATACACACAATGGAATGTTATTCAGCCATAAAAACGAATGAAGTTCTGATACATGTGACATGGATGAACCTTGAAGACATTATGTTGCATGAACTAAGCCTGACCACAAAGGAAAAATATTGTATGATTTCATTCATGAAATAATTAGATTAAGAAAATTCAAAGAGTGAGAAACTAGAATATAGGTTACTGGGGAACAGGGAATGGGGAGTTAATGCTTAAATTTTATAGAGCTTCTATTTGGGGTGCTGGAAAAGTTTCAGTAAGGAATGGCAGTGATGGAGGTACAACACTGTGGACATAACGAACAGCATTGAAATATATATATTTGAATGTGGCGACAGGGGAAATTTTAGATATTATGTCCCTTACAAGAATAAAAGTGAAGGGGGGGTGGGGGGGTGGGGGTGAATGGGACCTCACATATATATTTTTAATGTAATATTATTACAAAGTCAATAAAAAATAATTAAAAAAAAAAAAAAAAAGAATAAAAGTGAAAATAAAAATAAATAGCACTGTACAACACCAACCAGAGAACCCTATGATGAACCATGGACTATAAGTTAAGAGTACAATTATAAAAATATGCTTTTATCAATTGCAAGATAAGTGCCTCACTAATGCAAGATATTAATAGCAGGGTGCTATAAGGGATTTTTCTCTAAACCTACAATTTCTCTAATTAAAAACAACAACAACAAAAATACCCAGAGCAAAAACTTGTAATCCTGCATTTCTACAGCTACAATATCTACCTCTTCCTTTTGCATTTCTCGACCCCAAGAGTTTCTTAACATAAAGGAAACAATTATAGAATTGAAGTAAGAGCTTTTATGGACAAGATAAGGTGAAGCATAAAAGCCTATATTAAGCCAGAATTGATGGTAACAAGCATGTTTTCCAATAACCCCAGTTTACATATGAAAATATGAAAAAAAATTTTATATAAGGAGCCAGAAACTCTGGCTTCCAGGTTAATGCTCCCACAAAGTCTATACATTAAATAAAAGTAAAAATTTCAGTCAGTCATTGAGAAGCTTAGAGTCTATTTAAATGCATGTCATCTGAAATACTGTTAAAAGTTCAGAACTGTGATAAATCTGTCAACAGAAGCCCTTCATAGATGGTCCTACGTATTTCCTTCAGAGAGGGAAGGAAGGCATAGCGTTTAACATATTTTGGGAAACACCATCTTGAGAAAAACTGTACAATGGGATAACTGTTTAGTATTCCCTTTCCCTATTGGCACTTCTTTTATTCCTCAATCTTGCAGGACCTTGTATCTCTTCTTTATATATTCACCAAATATTTACTAAGCACCTATTACATGCTGGACACTGAGAAATAAAGCAGTGAATAAATCAAAATCCCTGCTCACATGACGCTTACATTCTTGTGGTGGGAAGAAAGCAAATTAAAGTAAAAAAAGGTAAAACATTTAGAGAAAAATAAAGCTGGGAAAGAAGATAGGGGTTCTGGGGGTGGAGTCACAATTTTAAATAGGGAGCTCAAAGAAAGCATTCCTGAGAAAGTTAACATTTGAGTAAAGACCTGAATGAAGTTAGGAAGCAAGTCAGGGGGATCTGGGGTGGGGAAGAGAGGGCTCAGGAGTAAGAGCCTAAGGCAGGAACAAGAGCCTGAGGCAGGAACAGCCTGTCCTGATCCAAGAACAGCACTGAAAACAATGTGGCTGGAGGTGCCTGAGCAATGGAGAAAGTATGAGAACGTGAGATGAGAGTAGGAGGAATGGAGAGTCAGATCAAAGAGGAATCTACAGTGGAAAAATGTGTATTAAACTAATACAAAACATTACTTTAGCTAAACAGGGATTATTAAATCAATAGCCTTACTAGGGATAACCCAATTTAATAGGAAACAGCATAAAGTGCTAATGGTAGAATTTCTGATATCGACAGTCAGTAGAGAAGCTATTTTTGGACATTCCCTGTATCCATTAAATGATACTTCAGAGATCATCATCAACTTACTCTTTGAAGTACCCTCTGTCAATTTATGAAGAGGTGAGTGCTCCAAAGAGGATAAGGCAAAGGATGAGAGAATTCATGTTCTCTACTGCAGGAGAAAGGAAACACTGTTTCACTCACATCTAAGGATATGCTAATACATAATTAAAATTAAGGGGTGACCAATCAGAAAATGTTTCACAACCAACAAAGTCAAACAAATTCCAAAGACCCAATTTATGCTTAATCCAATACTCAAAAATACTGTCAGCATCCTAAAGACCAGAACAATTTCTTTTATATCTCCACATTCCTCAGAGCCTACCAGAAAGAGTTTTTTAGAGGCACAGATTTTATATTGCCTAACTGAACAGACATAAAAGGCACCTCAAGTCACGAGAAAAGCTCTTTACCGGAGGTGAGGCACACAAAGATTTCTTTCACTCCTGTCTTTTAAAACTTGAGCTATAGATAACCATCACATTTTCATTATTTCTTATGTTCCTCTAATATTTCCATGACCTGGTCATTGATTACATATTCTACTCCACAATTTTAAGGGTTTATCCCAATTACATCTGTCAAAGTCTCTGTATTTTGGAACTTTCATTCCAAAGTATTTCCCTCTGATATCTAACGACAATTTTATGGGTTCTCAAATTGTAATGACAATGATAAACTATAATGCAACATATAAATATATGCTATTAATAATTCTAATTATTTAGTATATGCTCCCAAATATAACCAGCTTTAAAAAGCAGCCTCTGTACCATGGACTTATGTCTAATTATAGGTGGCAGACCTTCTTTAACCTTCGGAATAATTTCCAAATTCAATTAACTTTTGAATACTTTTATATTTTTAACTAGCATTAAGAACATGCTAAATCTGTAACCCATGCTCTTTATCACTTCTTTTTTCTCTGAGCTAATCTATAAATGAAGATTTCAAAAAAACCTTTCAAGTACATTTGTATTAAGGATATCCCCTATGAAAGACAAGGAATGAATACATCTTAAAATTCTGAGTTTATACTTTATGCCACTAATGCTAAGTGCTACATAACTTCTAATATAAAATGGATAGCTCACCATTTTAATCTGAAATTCAAAGCTGGAAAAATTTACTCTTTATATGGTAAACTAAAACCAACTAAAGAATTCTCTGGCCACAGCTGTATACTTGCAGACTTGCTCTCTCACGTGGTTCAATATTTACATACCACTAGTACAGGATTATATGAATGTTAGAACACTGTTCTGAGGACCTCACACTATTTCCTAGATTCTTTTAACTCTGCAAGGTCTTTCTTTAGAAGTCGGGACCATATTATCAACAATGTGAAGGGGTCGATTAATTTCTTTGTGATAAATTAATCCATGACTGAACCAATATCCTCAAAGTATTCAGATCCTGCACCCAGCAGACAATGGTCTTTACTATATTCATCTGAGTATTCTGTTTAGGTTCAAAATGGGGAAAAAAGAAAAGTCACTACATTTATTTGTCGGTTTTCACTTGAAGAGAGGTTTTAGTATTTGACCCTATGAACAACTGCCTGTGAATGCCTAAAAGAACAGCTTATTTTTATTATATTTTTTTGCATGCATTTGAGATGGAAACTTTATTTCCTGATTTTCATACTGGTACATTCAGAAGGAAAGATTATAAAACTCCGAGAAACTTTGCCATAGATTGCCCTTTCATAAGCCTTTCCTGAAGAAGTATCATCTCAAATTACCAATTCCATCCACAGATCAATTTAGGGAACTTGAATTTATGAACCTTATTCAAAGTAATCTCTTAATCTCATGAACTGCAGTATCTTTCTTCAGATTTTATTACCATTTGTTAGTTTGACAACATTCCCTTTCAGTGATGTCTTCCCTGAATTAATGCTGTATTTCCACACACATTCCCTATCCCCCCGACCACTTCCTACTTTGCTGTTTTTTATAGCAGCTACAACCATCTGACTGGTTATACATTTGCTTGTTTATTTCTTGCTATGTGTTCCTACAAAATAAATTCTTTTGAGTATAGGAATTTTTGTCTCTTTTGTTCATTGCTATAACCCCAAGTGTCTGGCACATAGTAAATGTTCCTAAATATTGTTGAGTGACTGAATAAAACCAATTAGTAAAACTATTTCTTCATAGACTGAAATATATACTTAGTTTTAAAAAATTACCTATATTACTGAGTTGGGAATTCTTATTTTTATGCTAGTAAAAGTTTAGTATACTCATTTCCTTAATTAACCACTAGAGAATCCTGGCAGTATTTATAAAATTTGGAATGATGCTATTCTATTAAAAATCTGTTATTTCTGACCTAGTAACATTATCTAATATTTATCTATGTGTATCTATATTACATCAAACATTGGTACTTTGCTATGCATGCTGCTTTATATTAGTTATTTAAAAATATACTCTAAGACTACAAAATGAGCTAGGCAGTTCTCCTAAAGATTTTCTCCAAGCTGCTGACTTTACCTGTTTCTCAAGTCTCACAGTTCCTTAGACTGGCTTCTCTGCTACAAAATGCAAAATATGATGAGCTAAGTGATGCCAAATACTCCTCCTTAGCAGGTTCTTTTATCTGAGGACTTTTCTCCAATACCACTGTTCCCTTCTTACTTCAAGACCTTCTCTTTCTACTGTACTAAAGCAATGGTTTCTAACAGCCCTCCATACTGTCGTTTTTATATTTCTTATACATAGTTAACAAAATAACCTTTCTAAAATACAAGACTGGGAGTAGGATAGAATACAAAGAATAAGAGATTTGAAATAAGACTGTTTGGTGTTTGAAAGAACTTGTTAGCTCTTTGATCTTGTACAAATTTCTTAATGCTAAACTTTGGTTTCCTCTTCTGTGAATTGTGGACAACGATCCTATCTCAAAAGGGTCACTGTGAAGTTAAAAAAAAAAAACTCATCACGTAGGCACCCAAAAATGTTTGTTTCCTTGCTCCCTTGCAAGTATGAACTGCCAATCTTTCTCAAGGACTATCCCATCCTAGCGCAAAACTGATTTAAGGAGCATAAAATCATAGAAAACAGTACTTGCATTAGAAAATCAATGCGGGAGCTGTTACAGCTCAGTGACTGAGCACCAGCTTCCCATTTACAAGGTCCCAGGTTCAATCCCCAGCCCCAGTACCTTAAAAAAAAAAAAAAAAAAAACAAACCCAATGCAATGACTTGTACTGAGAACTATGTGCCACTGGTGGAGTTTATCTGGGAAATCAATGAGAAAGTCGTTTATGAGTATGCAGAAATCCAAAGCTGGGTAAGTAGCTCTCAGTCAAGAACTACTTGGACAAGGCTTATTTTCCCCCAGAAACTGCAAGGATATGTTGTCCAAGTTTTTTTCCAAAAATCAATTTCAGTTTTTCCACAATGCCTCTAACTAGCATTTAATTACTCTAACTATGAATAAATGACCTTGAAATTTGAGAAAAATCATCAAAGGGCATAGATTCCAAGCATCCTGTTATGAATCACATTTTATCTCCCTCAAAGCTCTGTAAATCACCTTCGATGTATTTGGGGCAGGGGAGACAATGGAAGTCTCTGATGAGAGGTAGGGAATAGGTGATACTATACACCCCTCTCCAGTGGGAATTTTCAAAAATTGGAATACAGGGAGATTCAGTAGTAGAGATCTGCTTCGTAGGAGTTTTCAATCCAAGGGGAATTATGATTCAATACTTGAAGACTTTGGCTCTAGCTATAAATTCCTCTTTCAAATCCTCATGAGATAACCATATTTGAAGACAGCCATGAGCAACTCTAGACAGAGAAGAACCATTTTTTGCTAAGCACTAATTTAATAATATAGATAGATACTCATGATCATGTTCCTCCTGCCCCCTCATATAATGAACAAAATTTGGAAGGAATCTTGGTAGAGATCACAGTGAAGACATAATGAATATTAGCATTTTCTGCTCCGAGCTGCTAAAGTTCTAATATTTCCAAAACAGAAAATGCTTGTTGGAGTCATAGGATATGGTGAATAAATGAACAGGAATGTGATATTACAATCTCATGGTTCTATACATTATGACTGGAAAACAGCAAGGATGAAGGAAATTCCAAATAAAGATTTAAGACGCTAGACCACAATAATATGCAGAACTGAATATTTGGAATATCTAGAGACAATATCCTACTGACAGTATATAAAGAAGTAAAGTATGTAGGGAGTCAGAGCTAGAGAAGCAGACCAAGGAGCTGCTTCTGGATGTACTATAACAGAGGCATAACTGGCAGCTTACGTGCTGGATCCATATATTTTGTTTGCCTCCACAGTATTTAAAAGTTGAGGAATAGCATTTAAATACCCAGGCTTTATTTTTCCTATGGGAAAAAATTGCTGAATCAGTCACCACTGAGCTTACAACCCCTCTTACACCAGCAATTTTTGTTTTCTATGGGACATGTACCCTCCACTTCACCACAGCCCCTACTAACTCTAGACACTAAGTATCAGCTATAATTTATCACTGAGCTTATACTTAAGTTTGACCCACTGCAGAAAAATAACTCTTTATACTTAGGTCTCCATCAAAAGTATGACAATAAAAACTAAACCTATTTTTTCTTTACATCTGGGCCACTTCACTTATTTATGTTGTTTAGGCAATATCTAGACAAATAACAAAGAAAACGAGGTGATGAGGCTAGTTCAATAAAAGGAGAAATCTAAAGCATAAGCTAGGAGCCAATAAATAAGTAAACAAATAATAAATTTTAAAGTCCCAGAGTTCAGTAAATGAAAATGTACAATCCAAATCACAATGCACATAACTTTAATTTACCAATTCCAGTTCTTGGGATTTATCCTACAGATAATACTCACACAAGCAAAGTAACTTAATGTTCAATGCTATTCTTTGCAACATTATTTGTAATAGTAAAATATTAGAAACAATCTAAACGTCCACGATTAGGGCCTAGATAAATAACTTATATTGCCACAAACTGCAGCCACAAAAAAAGTAAACAAGGAAATTCTTTGTGTGCTAACATGAAACACTCTCCAAATGAGAATAAAAAACAGTACAGTGTATATATTATTTCGTTTCCAAGTAGAAAGAAAGGGAGAGTAGGGAAGAACATATTAATGGTTATATAGAGACTTGTTACAATTAATACATGCATAAGATATTTCATAGCAGGTAAATGGTACCTACTGAAAAGTTATTTTAAAAAAAGTATAACAACTTGGCAGAGCTAAATCCAGGATAAGTAAGAATTCAACAACTGTCAGAAATGGTGAGCCAGTAACCCTACCATGTAAATAGTTATTTTATCCTTTATTCAAGGATGATAGAGATTTTAGGGGGAACCCTAAGGGGAGAATAGATGGACAGAGAGTGAGATGAAATAAGAACAATGGAAGAAATGGCATGGTATTTTTTTCCATCTGACTCTTTGAACTGGCTTTGAACCCAGAAGGAATAAAAGGGTAGATCCAAAAGATGAGAAACATTTTCAAGTAAGACTGTGAAACAGAAAAAAAAAAAACCCGCTGCTTTGAGCCTTGAGCACACAGTGTGGCCCCGCGACGGTCTGTCAGGGCCCGCATCCTCAGGATGGCAGCTCTGTAGCAGAAGCGCACTGTGCCTCTCCCTCAGAGGCCCCACAGACAGGCAGAGAGAGGACAGCCCCTTCTAGGGGCTGGGGAGGCCTGCCCAGAACTTGGGCCTTCTCTTCCTGAACGCAAGCTGCACTGCGCTCAGGAAGGCCCAGAATTACTAAGGGGCCTCTGCAGGGCCAGGGGTCTGACAGAGGAGGAGGTAAGTAAAATGGACTCCATTGCCACCTACAGAAGACGTAACCTAGAAACAACAATGGTATAAAAATACAAAAGTATTATAGAGAAAAGGACAGGAAACAATACTGCGGCAAGGCCCAGAAAGAAAAGTCTTAGTGGAGCTCACCGCACAGGCAGTAGGAGAGAAAAATAACATGAGGATAGCCAGTAAAAGGTTACTCAAGGCTCTGCTGGGAACCAACTCACTCTGTTATGCAGTACTCACTTTCCAAAGTGAAATCTTTCAAGTGCTTTAAAATGTTTCTTTTCTAAGCTATTGAAAGCGATGAGATCATGCTCTTGATTAAGTGCCAGGATTTTTTTCCCCCTGCAACCCAGATTGTTGAAGTTAAGAAGAAGAAAAATGAGAGGAATGAAAAAGGTTAAAGGTAGGAAAAATTGGGAACAGAAAACAGAAGTTGAAAACATAAATATATTTTAATAAGACAGTAGTGGAAAATTATGGAATAACCAAATACAGAGTTTTTTAAAAGTTGAGGACATTTTGGCTTGTTCCAAAAATGCAACAAAATACCAATTCAATTTATTTAATTGATGTTTTCCTATTCCATTTTATCTAGAGTTAAAGTAATATATACAAACCCTCTATGCCCCACAGCACAAAAGTAACTATAAGTATATAGATAAATCATTTGTAAGAGATGGGGATTATACTAATAGCTTAGAGCTCATTTGGAGCATAAAAAGAAAGTAATATAAAAGATAGCTTAAGGTAATTTTGGTTCATGTTTTTCTTAAGCAGAAAATAAATGGTATTCGCTACCCTAAGCAAAGGATAGTAAGAGATGTAGTTTATATAAGCAAGCACACAAATATATAAGAACTAGATATTAAACCCCATTTCAAAATGATGCTCCTATGGTTTATAGAATAAATAACGATGTTATGGTCCTTTTATTTGTTACATTTTGTACCCAACACAGTGCCTTCCATTTTTATCAGTTGCTATTTAATTTTATAAGTGAATAGTATTTCATACTTTCCAAGTACATTCACAATGCTCATTAGATGTCCACAGTCTAACTACCCTGTGAGGTAGTTAGGACAGGTTTCACTCCATTTTATAGAAATTAAAAACACAGACAAGTTAAGAGATAAGTTACAAGTCAGTTTTATGCCAGGGCCAGGAGGCAGGGATCTAGAGCTCCTAGTGCAACATGACACCCTAGGCTCTTGGGGGACTGAACCGCCATGATGCAGACGTAAACAGGCTACTCCAGACAAATAAATGAAGAGACTGAAGACTGCTGCTTTGGAACATGAACATTTTATTTCACTATAGCCTTTCCTACGTGGCACTTAAAAATATCATCCCCATAATATCTTAAAATTGCAGAGGATCTTGTAGCTTACAAAGCTTTATTTTTATATTCGCAACAGGGTAGATACTAATTTTCTTGATTTTGCAGATAAAGAAAGCCAAATGAGTGAGGTTCAGTAGTTGAGCACCTGCTTCACATGCAGAGGTCCTGGGTTCAATTAAAATTAGGAATACCGAAGGAAGAGAGCCTATTTTTCTTTTGCTCCCTTCAATACCACTGTCTCATTTCCTATCTTATCTACCGTAATATAAAATAAAGGACATATTTTAATTATATTCATTGAATAAAGTTTTGTGACCTAGTTTTACGTTAAAGGTAGAATGAATGTAATGTTTTCTACTTTTCTTGCCCTCCAAATCCCATAATTTAGCTTGCTGAAGGGGTCCCTGTTGCTGTTGTTTGTTAACCGTCTCATTCGTTGGTACTTGATAGGAAAAACATTCTTAATCTCTGCAACAAAGAAAAATTAAATTTATAATGCATGAATCATAGATGAGACTCTACAATCTACCCTTCAGATATTAAACAACTCATTTTCTCTGTGCCAAAGAGGATTCATAAAGCAACAAAGTCCACCTCATTTTTGACAAGAAATCATTTTTTTAGTTCAAAGTGTCCAATATGTTCCTGGGAACCTTGTAACTATCTTTCGCTTTATACAGTACATAATTACATCTTTTAGAGTAGAGCTAATTATTACCATGACTGAAAAAGTAGAGGGAAGAAGTTTCCAGAAAAAATACACTAATGAACAATTAACTTTATTATTATTACGGATTATATATTATACAACATATATATATCATTATCTAGTAATATAATAATAAATGACATGATTTTTCTTTATTTCTAGATTTCTACCGAATGCTTTTTTTATTGCTCATTAAATAATGCTGGTAAAAGGAACTGGATTGGCATAAAACTATAGGGCATACAAAGCAGTAATATGAGCAGTTCTTTCCTTAAGAGAAAATGGAAAAAAAAAATGACTATATCCAACTTTTGATTTCCACAGTCAACAAGGATCAAAAGGGTAAAGTATTAAAATGGACTCTATACACCTGCTGAAACATTTAAAAATTTTAGACACCCTTTAGGAGATCATTAGAGCTGGGTTATGCAAAAAAGAGAGATTCTTTCATACCATTTTTCAAGGGAGGAATTATTAAGGATCAATTACCTATAACAATAATAATACACTGAATAAGAATAGCACTTTATATTTTTATTTTTTCACATCTGTTATTTTTATCCAACCATCACTATAATCCTATAGAGTAAGCACGATTATTATCATTTCAGAAAAAAAACATCTGGAGACTAAAAGAACACAAAACACTTAATAAGTAACTTAGTAAATGGCTCCTTGACAAGGGCCAGTTAGGAATACAAACCAGAGGTTCCTAACTAAGTTTCTTCTATACTATACTCTCTCTATACAATATGGGTGTGATGGATTGTAAAACAAGGACACAAATACAATCATCTCAAGAAAAATCCCCATTTATTGCTCTTAATTGTGTCTTTCAAAGAAAATTCGTTCTTAATTGTGAAGAAGTGAAATTGATCAATGTGTTCTACTGGTCCATGCTATTTGTTTTTTTCCTAGGAAAATTTGTTTTAGCAAAGTCAAAATTTTTTTCTTCTATGTTTCTTTGAAAAATTTTATATTTTCAGCTCTTAGGTTTAAGGCAACAGTCCATTCAAGGTAATATCTGAATATGGTATGAGTTAAGGGTCAATGTTCTTTCTCCCCAAGTTTTGAATATGCAACCCCTCCAGCACGATTTGTTGAAACGACTTTCGTTTGATTACTGAATTACCTTGGCATCTTTGTCAAAAATCAATTGACCAAGAGCAATTGTGGGAAGATGGCAGAGTACGGAGCTCTAAAACTGAGTCCCTTCCACCAGAACAGCTATTAAACAGGGAAGGAACTTTCTGAAACAACTATTCTGAAACTCTGGAGGCCAGAAGAACACTCTAGAGCATCCAGGCAAGAGGGTAAGAAAGAGGCTGAGAAACTGCAATAAGGAAAAGTAAATTGCTCTCTCTGCCTGGCTGCTACTGACACCCATCCCCCACTCTCACTGCAGGCAACCCTGGGGTCCAATGCCTGGTTACCTTGATAGTGACAGAAAAGAACATAAACATCTTCTTCCCCAAGACCACATGGTGGGTATGGCTGATCAATGATCATGGCTTTTGACCAGTGACTTCATAACACGGGGGCCCAGCTCTGAGGGCAGCCGTTATTTCAAACTGCCCCAGACAAAAGCTGCAGCAGAGGAAACTTAAAGACAGTACACTTCCTCAGGGTTACAGGGGACAGACAGTTGAAGGGCTCCCTTTGCTGGGTAGGCCAAGAAATATCAGCTTTGGCAAGCCATAGAAGAAGCTCTTGGAGCCCTTTCTAAACCCCAAGGGTCTTTGCAACCTGTCTCTGCCCCCTTCATGGGCTCCTGGCCCTGTTTCAGCTTGGAAAATACTTTCTGGCATGGCCTTCTTCCCAGAACTTGGAGTCCCGGCAAAAGCAACTTGACACAATGGAAGAGTAAAGAACAATAGAGGCCAACAATCTGGGGCAAAAGCTTGCCAACTTCAAACACCTGGGAGAGGGAGGTCTGTCTCCTGGAAAACAGAGGGGACAAATAAAACTCCTACAAACAAATGAAAACCAAAACAACAAAAAGCACAGGGCAAGACACAGGCCAAGAAAAACAGGGAAAACCCTGCACGCAGCATGCACCTTGGGCAGACCTTCCTGATAGAAGTGCCGAGGCCCAAGAAACCTCTGACTTTTCACCAGCTGTTTACAAAACCAAGAAACAGGCATCTCAGGGAATAAGTCTCAAAGTTAACATTTTAAAATATTAAAATGTACAGTGTGCAACAAAAGAGTACAAGACAAAGAACAGGAAACAATGGCCCATCCAAAGGATAATGACACAAATCCAGAAAATACAAAGACCAGGAGGTGGACATGCCAAACAAAGCTTTTAACAAAAGATCTTAAAAACGTTCAAGGATATGAAAGAAAATACAGAGAAATAATTAAAAGATATCAGGAAAACAATGAATGAGCAATATCAGAGTCTAAGTAAAAAGAAAGAAATCTTAAAAAGGAAACAAAAAGAAATATTGAAGATCACAATAACTAAAATGAACATTTCCCAGAAGGGTTTCAAGGGAAGATTGGAGCTGGCAAAAAAAATCAGTGAACTTGAAGACATGATACTTTGTCAGGACAAAGGGCAGAAAGACAAAAGACTTATAAAAAGCGAATACAGCCTAATACACTTCTGGGACTAAATCAAGTATACACACTATGGGAGTCCCAGATGGGGAAGAAAGAGAAAAAAGGGTAGAAAGAATTTTTAAAGAAACAAGAGAGGCATGAAGGAAAATACACGTCACCCTATATTGATCACACTATTGAACGCAAAGGACAAGGAGAGAGTTCTGAAATCTCCAAGAGAAAAGCAAGGTGTTACATGCAAGGGAGTCTCTTCAGAAACCATGGAGGCGGATCAGAAGAACTTGAGAAGGAAGGTGGCGTCAGTATAGCTCAGGCAGGATAAAGCTCTCTTGCAAAGCAGAGAAAAAGTGCAGAGGTTGTCCAAGGGAGTTCCTTTTGGGGACCTGCAGCCTAGAAGAGTCCTCCATGCACCGTCCAGAAGGAACTGGGGATGGAGAGACCAAGAGGCCAAAGGGAAAGCCATGAGTTGCTGCCCGTGGCTGGGAACGCCATTCTTCCTCCAACCCTGAAGCAAAGAGCCTTGGTAAAATCTCAGCTGATTGGCCAACAGAGAAGGGAAAGGACAAATTCTGCCCTGGGAAGTGGGAGGGTGCGGCTGAGGGCGGAGTGTGGTCTCTCTTCAGCAAATATAAGCACCATAACTACTTCTGAATCACTGGTTAAAAAGAGCTAGTAAGTGGAAATTGAAGAATTCATCTTCAAGGAAAGATGTTCCAAAGAATGCCACCTGCTGGCCAGTTGGGAAAGTGAAGGAAGACAAGACTTGTCTCTCCTCCCTTTTCTATGCCCCATTAGCGGCTCCCTACCCATTTTTCATAACTTAAACAGAGCAATTTTTAAAGTTTAGAAAAAATGAGGCAAAAGTCAAAGAAGACCTATGAAATAAAACCACTATGCAAGAGAGAGATTGATCAACAGAGTAAAATCAACATAATCAGATGCCAAGCTCTCAACAGAAGTAACAAGACATACTAAGAAACAGGAATGTATGGGCCGCCAACCGAACAAACCAATAAAGATAAGACACAGGGTTTAAGACAACTAATCAATGATGCTCTTACAAATCTCCTTAATCAATTTAAGGAGATGAAGGAAAATATGACTAAAGAGATAAAGGATAGTAAAAGGACATTGTTTGAGCATAAAGAACAATTTGAAAACTTGCAAAAAAAATTAACAGAACTTACGGGAATGAAAGACACAATGGATGAGATGAAAAATACTTTAGAGGAAAGTGGATTTGACTCAACTGATAGAGCATCCACCTACCATATGGGAGGCCCAGGGTTCAAATCCAGGGCCTCCTGACCCATGTGGTGAGCTGGCCCATGCACACCAGGAGTGCTGTGCCATGCAGGGGTGTCCCCTGCACAGGGAGCCCCACGCACAAGGAGAGCTGCCCTGCGCAAAGAAAGTGCAGCCTGCCCAAAAGGGGTGCCACACACATGGACAGGTGATGCAGCAAGATGACGCAACAATAAGAGACACAGATTCCCAGTGCTGCTGACAAGAACACAAGTGGATACAGAACAACCACAGTGAATGGACGAGAGCAGACAATGGTGGGGGGAAAGGAAGGGGAGAGAAATAAATGAAAAATAAATGTTGAAAAAAAATACATAGAGGCCTATAACAAAAGAGCTGAAATAATAGAAGGACAAATAAGTGAAACCGAGGAGAGAATATCTGAACTTGAAAAGACAAAAGACAAAAAAAAGAATAGAAAAAATTGAATTGGAGTCTCAGGGAATTGAATGACAACTCAAAACCCAAAAACATATGCGTTATAGGCATCCCAGAAGGAAAGAAAAAAGGACAAGAAAGAATAGTTGAAGAAATACTGACTAAAAATTTTTTTACCTTATGAAGGACATGAATATCAATATTCAAGAAGGACAACATACCTCAAACACAATAAATCCAACTAGACCTACTCTGAGACATCTATTATTCAGAATGCCAAATGTCAAAGATAAAAAGAGGATTCTGAGCTCATCAAGAGAAAAGCAAAGTATCACTTACAAGGAGCCTCAAGAAGGCTAAGTGCTAATCTCTCATCAGAAACCAAGGAGGCAACAAGGCAGCAGTACAATATATTTAAGGTAATGAAAAAGGAAAACTGTCAGCCTATCCAGCAAAACTATCCATCAGAAATGAAGGTAAGTTTAAAGGCTTCACAGACAAACAAAAATGAAGAGTTTGTTACCAAGAGACTAAATCTACAAGAGATAATAAAGGGTGTGATACAGCCTCAAAGGATAAGACAAGGGCTAGAGGCCTGCAGAAGAATGTAGAAATGAAGACTATAAGCCAAAGAAACTGAAAGGTTTAAAAGACAGACTTTAGTAAGATATAACAACAAAAAGGCAAGGGATAAAAAAATGAATGAAGCAATCAATGCCTTTAGGGCAGTAACACTGAATATTATTAGACTTAACTATCCAATCAAAAGACAGAGACTGACAGAATGGATTAAAAAAGCATGAGCCATCTATTTACTGTCTACAAGAGACTCACCTTAGACACAAGGATACAACCAAGCTGAAAGTGAAAGGCTGGAAAAAGTTATTACATGCCAATAGTAATCAAAAAGGAGCTGGGTAATGATACTAATGTCAAATAAAATAGATTTAAATGCAAAACTGTTAGAAAAGATGAAGAAGGTCACCATATACTAATAAAAGGGATAATTCATCAAGAAGAAATAACAACAATAAATATTTATGCACCTAACTTAGGTGCCCCAAAATACATGAGACTCACACTGGCAAAACTGAAGGGAGAAATAGATGTCTCTACAATAACAGCTTGAGATTTCAGCAACAGACAGAACATCTGGATAGAAGATAAATAAGGAAACAGACAGCTTGAATAATATGCTAAATGAACTATACCCAACATACATTTATAGAACATTACACTCTGTTATTAGTCAGCCAAAGGGGTGCAGATGCAAAGTACCAGAAATCCATTGGACCTTATAAAGGGTATTTATTTGGGGTAGAAGCTTAAGTAACAAGGCCATAAAGCATAAGTTACTTCCCTACCAAAGTTTGTCGCCATGTGTTGGAGCAAGATGGCTGCTGACATCTGCGAGGGTCCAGGCTTTCTCTTCCTCTTAGGGCTCCATGGTCCCAGCTTCTTCTAGTATCAGCTGTAGGCTGGGATAAGTCTCTCTCCTGGGGTTCCTTTCTCTCCAGGCTCAGCTGCTCTGTTCTCTCCACAAGGTCAGCTGTAGACTATCAGGCTCCCTCTCTTCCCGGGGCCTCTGCCTTGTCTAAGGAGCCATCTCTATTCCTCTGTGTTCTTTTCGTGCTTGTTTACTTCTCGTGCTTGTTTACTTCCCGGGGTTCCAGCATGAAAAACTCCAACTAACTCCTCTGCCAAATAGTTTTCTCTATGAGTCCCCACCCACCAAGGAGAAAGGGACTCAATGTCCTACTGACGAGGCCCAATCAAAGCCTTAATCATTACCTAATCAAGTAAAGGTGAAATATCTGAATTAAATACAATCTAATATGCCCAGAGGAACAGATCAGTTTATAAACACATAATCCAATATCTATTTTTGAAATTCATAAACAATGCCAAACTGTTACACACCACAAACCAGCAAGATACACATTCTTCTCAAGTGCTCATAGATCTTTCTCCAGGACAGATCTTATGTTGGGACATATGCCAGAGCTCAATCAATTTTAAAACATTGAAATTATACAAAGCACTTTCTCTGATCACAATGAAATAAAGTTAGAAATTAATACAGGAGGAAAAGGGGAAAATTCAGAAATATATGAAAATTAAATAATATACTTAAATAATCAGTGGGTCAAAATAAGAAATTGCAAGAGAAATCAGTAAATACCTCAAGACTAATGAAAAGGAGAATACAACATACTAAAACTTACAGGATAAAGCAAAGGCTGTGCTGAAAGGGAAATGTACAGCCCTCAATACTTGTATTTTTTTTAAAAACAGCAAAAAGTAAAGACCTAACCGTACACCTGGAGGAACTACGAAAAGAACAGCAAACCAATCCCAAAGGAAGCTGAAGGATAGAAATAATAAAGATTGGAGCCGAAATAAATGAAATGGAGAATAAAAAATAATAGAGAGAATCAACAGAACCAAAAGTTGGTTCTTTGAGAAGATCAACAAAATCAACAAACCCTTAGCAAAAGGGTGGGAGGGAGGAAGCAAGGAGAAGGTGCAAATAAATAAAATCAGAAATGAGAAGGGGGACATTACTACTAACCCCACAGAAATCAAAGAGATCATAAGAGGATACCATGAACAGCATGCCAATAAACTAGACAATGTGGATGAAACAGAAAAATTCCTAGAAACACGTGAATAATCCACACTAACCTAGAAGACATAAAAGACCTTAAGAAACAAATCACAAGTAAATAAAATGAAACAGTCATCAAAAACCTCCCCAAAAGGAAAAGTCAAGGATCAGATGGCTTCACAGGTGAATTCTACAAAACATTTAAATAAGATTTAATACCAATCTTGTTCAAATTCTTCCAAAAAATTGAACAGGGGGGAGTGGATGTGGCTCAAGCAACTGAACACCCACCTCCCACATGGGAGGTCCCAGGTTCAGTTCCCAGTGCCTCCTAAAGAAGAAAAACAAGACACTGCAATGAGCAGAACTGCTGCAACAAGCAGATGCCACAACCAGCAGGGAGAGGAAGTGGCTCAAGCAGTTGGGAACTTGCCTCCCACATGGGAAGTTCCAGGTTCAGTTCGAAGACGAACAGAAAACGAGCAGACAGGGGAGCCATGGAGAGGGGGGATAAATAAAAAAATAAAATAAAATAAAAACTTACATGTAGTGTTCTTATAAAAAAAAATTTGAACAAGAAGGAATGCTACCAAACTCATTCTATGAAGCCAACATCACCGAAACACTAAAGCCAAATAATGATATTACAAAAAAGAAAACTATAGACCAATTTCTCTAATGAAGATAGATGCAAAAATCTCAACAAAATACTTGCTAACCAAATACACAAACACATTAAATAAATTATACATCATGATCAAGTAGGTTTTATACAGGTATGCAAGGGTGGTTCAACATAAGAAAATCAATCAGTGTAATACACCACCTTAATAAATTGAAGAAGCAACTCACATGACCATCTCAATAAATGCAGAAAAGGCATTTGACAAAATTTAACATCCTTTCTTGATTAAAAAAAAAAAATTCCAAAAGATAGGGATAGAAGGAAACTGTTTCAATATAACAAAGTGCATATGAAAAACCCACAGCTAACATTGTACTCAACAGTGAAAGACTGAAAAGCTTTCCTGCTGAGATCAGGAACAAGACAAGGATGCCCACACTCTCCAATATTATTCCATATAGTGCTAGAAGTTCTAGCTAGAGCGATTAGGTGAGGGAAAGAAATAAAAGACACCC
The DNA here is from genome assembly GCF_030445035.2 of Dasypus novemcinctus. Lineage (NCBI taxonomy): Eukaryota > Metazoa > Chordata > Mammalia > Cingulata > Dasypodidae > Dasypus > Dasypus novemcinctus. Next base: position 61,770,509 of record NC_080697.1, read on the forward strand.
AAATAGGAAAGGAAGAAGCAAAACTTTGGCTTTTCACTGATGATATGATCCTATAGTTTAAAAACGCTCAACAAAACTACTAGAACTAATAGATGAGTTCAGCAAAGTAGCAGGATACAAGATTAATATGCAAAAATCAGTAGTGTTTCTATACACTATTAATGAGCAATCTGAGAAGGAAGTCATAAAAATTCCATTTACAATAGTGATTAAAAGAATCAAATATTTAGGAATAAATATTTGTAAAAGCACTTAACCAATGACATAAAGGACCTGTAATAGGAAAACTATAAAACACTGCTAAAGGAAACCAAAGATGATCTAAATAAATGGAAGAAAATTCCTTGTTCATTGGTTGAAGACTAAATATCATTAAGATTCAAGCCTACCCAAACTGATCTACAGATTTAATATAATCCCGATAAAAATCCCAACAGCCGTCTTTGTAGAAATGGAAAAGCCAATTATCAAATTTATCTGGAAGGATAAGGGTCTCTAAATTGCCAAACATATCTTTAAAAAGAAGACAAATTGGAGGACTCTCACTTCCCAACTTTAAAGCACAGTATCTAGCTATAGTGGTGTAAACAGCATGATACTGGCATAGAGAAAGACTGACCAGTGGAATCGGATTGAGAGTTTGGAAACAGACCTTCAAATCTATAGTCAAGTGATTTTTGACCAGGCTGTCCAACCCACTCAGCTTGAAAAACTGGATATTCATATTTAAAAGAAAGATGACCCATCTCATACCCAATACAAAAATTAACTAAAAATGGATCAAGGCCCTAAATATAAAAAAACTAAAATCATAAATCTCCTAGAAGAAAATGTAGGATATTGTAGTGGGTAGTGACTGCTTGGACCTTATATCCAAAGCATGAGCAATCAAAGAAAAAATAGATAAATGGGACTTCCTCAAAAGTAAACATTTTTGTGTTTCAAACGATTTCATCAAAAAGGTGAAACGGCAGCCAACTCAATGAGAAAAAAATCTCAGAAACCACATAAATGACAAGGGTTTTATTTCCATGTTATATAAAGAGATCACACAATTTAATGAAAAAAGACAAGCAACTGAATTTTAAAATGGGCAAAATATTTAATTAGCAGTTTTTCCAGAGGAAATACAAATGGCCAAAGAGCACATGAAAAGATCTTTGATATCATTAGTTATAAGGGAAGTACAGATCAAAACTAAAATGAGAAATCATTTCACACTATACAAAATGGTCATTATTTAAAAAACAGAAATCTACAAACATTGGAAAGGATGTGGAGAAACAGGAACACTCCTTCAATGTTAGTGGGAGTGTAAAATGGTACAGCCTCTACGGAAAACAGTTGGCAGTTCCTCAGGAAGCTAAATGTAGAACTGCCATATGATCCAGCAAACCCTCTAAAAGGAATATATCCAGAAGAACTGAAAACAAGGGTGCCAACAGATATTTGCACACAGATGCTCAGAGCAGCATTATTCATAACTGCTAAAAGATGGAAACAACCCAAGTACCCATGAACTGATGAATGAATAAGCAAAATATGGCATATACATACTACGGAATACTATTCAGCTATAAGAAATGAACTGAGGAAGCACATGGCAACATGGAAGAACTGTGAGGACATTATGTTGAGTGAAATAAAGAAGACACAAAAGAACAAAAATTGCATGTTTTATTGATTTGTAATGATTAGAATAAGCAAACTCAGAATTAAAATATGGAACATAGATTATCAGGGGACAGGGTAGAGACAGGGAATGGAAATATAAGGCTTAAAATGTTCAAGGTTCCTTTCTGAAATTATGAAAATGTTTTGGTAATGGATTGTAGTGATGGTAGCACAATATTGTGAACACGATTAACAGGACCTGAAATACAGACTGAATGTGATAAAAATTAAAAAAAAAAAAGGGAGGGGGTGGTAAATGTTAAATTGGTAACAGAATTTAAAAAAACAAATCCACGGGACTACACTACAAAGTGACCCCTATGTCAAACCATGGACTATAATTATATAATAGTACAATTATAAAAATGTGCTACCATCAGTTGTAACAAAAGTTCTACACCAATGCAAGGTGTTTATAAGGTGATATATGGGAACTCTATTTTATCCATAATTGTTCCGTAAACTCACAATTATTCTAATAAAGAAAAAAAATCAATGGACAATAAATGTGTGGGTCTTTCTAGCTCTCTATTCTCTTCCCACAATCTAGCCTTGTGAAAACAACAGTCGAGATGACTGTAACTTTTTAGTTCATCTTATAATCAAGTATGTAGTTCCCCCAACTCTGCTCTTTGGTTTGTGCTATTCTAGGTATTTTGTCTTTCCATACAAGCTTTACATTAGCTTACCAAATTTTACAAAAAAAGTCTCCTAGGGTTTTGACTGGGATTGTATTGGATCTATAGATTCAGGGAGAATTGAAATTTAAAAATTACCCAGTCTCCCAATTCAAGAATACAATATATATCACTTTTGAGGTCTTCTTTAATTTATTACTGGCAATATTTTGTGGTTTTCAGCATCTGGTTTTACACACATAATTATTGTTTATTCTTAAGTATCTAATTTTAGATTCTATTGTAAATCACATCGTTTTTGCACTTCCATTTTCTAGTTGTTCACTGCTAGCATGCATAAAGGACTAAAAATGATTTCTGTATATTGACCATACATACTGTGACTTTACTAAACTTAACAGTTCTAGAAGTCTGTTTTGTTTTTTCCTATAGATTCCTTGGGATTTTCTAGAAACACAATCAGGGTTGTGAATAAAGACAGCTTTATTTTTATTTTTCCCAGTCCACATGACTTCTTTTATTTCCCCGCCAGTTAACTGCACTGGCTAGGAGCTACAGTACATTGCTCAATAGACATGGTAAGAGCATAAACCTTTGCACCCTGTTCCCAATCACAGGAGGTAAGCATTCAGTCTCTCACCATTGAGTAAGTATGATGCTAGTGGTAGGTTAGTAGTAGGTTTCTGGTAGATACCTTTACCAGTTTAAGGAATTTCTCTTCTAAGTCTGCTGAGTCTGTGTTGTTTTGCTGCAACTACTGAAATGATAATATGGCTTTTTCTATTTAATGTGAATTTTTACTTGAGTCTAAATCATACTGAGTTTGGAATGTTAAACCAAACTCACTTTTTTTTTTAAGTAGATATTGCGGATTGAACCCAACCTTGTAAATGGGAAGCAGGCACTCAACCACCAAGCTATACCTGCTCCCCTAACCTCACATTTTTTATATTATATTAGTCATTGTATATTAACCATTATATTGCTGGATTCTATTTCTCAATTCATTTATCATTTTCTAATATTTTGTTAAGGAGTTCTGCACATGTTCCTAAGTGATACTGGTCTACAGATTTCTTATATCTGCCATGGTATCAGAATAATGCTGGCCTCATTAAACGAGTTGAGAAGTTCCCTCCTCTTCTCTTTTCTGGAAAAGTTTATATAGAATTGGCAATATTTCTTTCTTAAAAGTTGGGAAAAATTCACCGTGAAGCTTTTTAGCTTTATGGAGATGATTTTAATGACAAATTCTATTTCTTTAAAAGATATATGAAGGAAGTGGATTTGGCTCAACGGATAGAGTGTCTGCCTACCAAATGCGAGGTCCAGGTTTCAAACCCAGGGCCTCCTGACCCGTGTGATGGGCTGGCCCACATGCAGTGCTGATGCGCGCAAGGAGTGCTGTGCCACGCAGGGGTGTCCCCCACGTAGGGGTCCCCCACGTAGGGGAGCCCCACGTATGCCCCGAAAGGAGAGCTACCCAGTGCGAAAAAAGTGCAGCCTGCCCAGGGTGGCACAGCACACACAGAGAGTTGATGGAGCAAGATGACGCAGCAAAAAGAGACACAGATTCCTGGGGCTGCTGACAAGAATGCAAACGGACACAGAAGAACACACAGCGAATGGACACAGAGAGCAGGACAACTGGGGGGGGGGGGTGGCGGGGGAGGGCAGAGAAGGGGAGAGAAATAAAAAATAAATCTTAAGATATATGAATATTCAGATTACATATTTCTCAAGTGAGCTTTGATATTTTGTGTACATCAAGGAATTTGGTGAATTATCTAAGTTGTCAAATTTATTGGAATAAAGCTGTTTATAATATTCACTTTTTTTCTTTTAATGTTTGCACAATCTGTACTCATATCCCCTCTTTCGTTCCAGATATTGAGATTTGCATCTTCTCTTTTTTCTTGATCAATGTGTCCAGAGGTTTGTCTATTTTATTGATCATTTTCAAAAACCAGGTTTAGATTTCATTAATTTTCTTGGTTGTTTCCTCATTTACTGATTTCTGATCTTTATTATTTCCTTCCTTCTGCTTAGTTTGGATTTACTTTGTTCTTTTTTAAACTAAAAACTTAGATCATTGCTTTGAGAATTTTCTTCTATAACAGACATTTTATGCTATAACTTTCCTTTGAAGCACTTCTTAGGCTGTATCCCACAAATTCTGATTTAGTATGTTTGCATTTTCATTCAATTCAAATATTTTCTAATATCTCTTGTGATTTCTTCTTTGAGTTGTGGATTATTTAGATGTATACTGCCTAACAGCCAAATGTTTGGAGATTTTTCAGTAATATCTCTGTTATTGACTTCTAGTTTAATGCTTTTCTGGACATAGACCATACTCTAGATAACTTCCTAATTCCTTTCAATTTACTAAAACTTGTTTTATACCAATTGTACTATCTCCTTGGTGAACGTTCCATGTGTACTTGAAAACAATCTGTATTCTGCTGTTGTTGGATAGAGTAGTCCATATATGTCATTTTAAAAAAACTGGCCAATAGTGGTGATCAAGACTTCTATATCATTACTGATTTTTTTGTCTAGTTATTCTAGCAATAGTGAGAGAGGAGTGTTGAACCCTCCAACAATAATTGTGAGTCTTTCTTTCAGTTCTATTAACTTTTTTGCTTGGTTTGCATTTTTAAAATACTTAATTTTTAATTGCAGTAAAATATTTAGTTTGTGCACTTATTTGGAATTCTTCTTAAATGTACTACCACTTAGGTTCTTACATCTTCCTGATGAATTGACCTCTATATCATGAAGAAATGCCCCTCCTTATCCCTGTTAATGTTCTTTTTCTGTACACTTTCCCTAATATTAATGTCACTTCTGTCTTCTTTTGATTTGTAGTTGTATGGTATATATTTTCCATCTTTTTACATTTAACTGTGTCTTTACATTTAAAATGGGTTTCTGATAAATACCATACAGTTGGGTCTCAGATTATTATCCAATCTAACAATATCTGCCTTTTAACTGAAAGGATTAAAATATTTACATTTAATGTAGTTACTATATAGTTGAATTTAAATCTATCATAATTGTATTTGTTTTCTATTTGTCCCATTTCTTCTTTGTTACTTTTATTCCTGATTTCTTCTGGAATGAGTAATCTTTATCATTCCATCCTTATAGCTTTATTGGCTTACTAGGTACACATTCTTCATTTTATGTCATTTTAGTAGCTGCTATAGGAATTATAATACATATTTTTAACTTACCACATCATCCATTGAATAATAACATATCACTTCACAGAAAACATAAGAACCTTCTATTTTCTCCTTCCCATTATTTTTGCTAATTTTGCCATATGTTTTACTTCTATATATGCGATAAACTCCATGCTATACTGTATTGTTTTTGCCTTAAAATGGCAATTATATTTTAAGAAGACTGTGATTTTAAAAAAACACATATTTCCTACCTAATAAGCATTTATGGCATTCTTTGTGTATACATGAATTTCCACCTGTAATTTTTCCTGTGGCCCATTCAGCTTCTTCTAACATTTCTTAAAAGTCAGGTCTGCTAGTAACAAACTGTTTCAAGGTTTATTTGTCTGAATAAGTTTTCACCACCACTTTTAAAAGGTATTTTCCCTGGGTATAGAATTTCATACTCCCACCTCTCACAAGCACACACTTCAAAGAGGTTGCTCCAATATCTTATGGCTTACATAGTTTCTGACAGGAATTGTGCTTTCATTCTTATTTGTTTTCCTCAGAATATAGAATATCATTTTTTTTCTCATGGTGCCTTTAATTTTTCTCTCTTTATCACTGAATTTCAGCAATTAAATGTGTCTTGGAGCATTCTTATTTAATGTATATATTATTCTGTTTCATGTTTATTTCATGTCATTTATCTGTGTGTTTTTCATGAAATTTTCAAAATTTTTGGCCATTATTTCTTCATATATATTCTCTATCTCCTACATTCCCCTCTTGGAACCCCAGAAGGCCGTATTTAAGCTTGCTGAATCTGTGGGTTTATGGTTTTCATCAACTTAGAAAAAGTTGCCCATTATTTCTCCAAACATTTTATTCTGTCTTCACTACCCCCTCTCTTTCTAGGATCCAATTACACATGTAAAGCTTTCATTGCTTAAAGGGTACAGAATTTTTGTTTTGGGTGACAAAAAAGTTTGGTAGATAGTGGTGATGATACACAACATTGTAAATGTGTAATTAATGCCACTGAACTGTACACTTAAAAATGGTAAAAAGGCAAATTTTATGTAATATACGTTACACAATAAAAAATTTAAAAAAACAGAATCCAAATTACAGTGAGTGGGTCTCAAAAAGCAAAGCAACCATTTCAACTTTTTTGGATAGCCCTAAAAGTAAGATTCTAGGAAAAGATCAAATCAAAGGGTCACCAGGAAATCCACCTTTTTGTTTCCTAAAAGAAGAGAAGGATACATAAGAGGAAGGGTACTTTCTCCAAAGAAATCCAGAATCAGAATGAATTCTGTGGGAAGTTTCTAATACCCACACCTGGAAAAGTGTCATAATATAGTATGTCATGTTATAAAATTTAAAAGTAAAAATTTTCAAATCAATCACTCTTTATAGCATGGTCTTTCAATCAGTTTTCTTCCTCTACAGTTCTGTCATGTTCAGCAATCTCATAAAGATAGAACATCTGTCAGTACAGAGTCCTGCCTTCCTGCCTCGCTGTCCATCACAGAGCACAGATGTTCCTGGTGTTTCTGTGGGCCCAAGTAGAAATCCTTCCAGAGGGATCAAAGTTACTTTGTCTGGCTCAGGCTGTGCTGAGCCAAGAAATGAAATGGATCCTCTTGTTCCCAGTAATATTTGAAACCTTCCACAGAAGTCACTCTGAATCTTGAGAATACTAAAGGATTGTTTGAAAGGTGACATCTTGGACTTGAGGGTTCTAAGTAAGTTCACGGGGCAGCACAGCAGCTGCATTTCTGTTCTGTACCTTACTACAGCACTATGTACAAAACAGAACTGAGTATTATTTAATGGCCAAATAAACACATACATAAACCTTCACATAGTTATCGGTTTTGGAAGGCAGTTTAGCAGCTGAATGCAAAAGTAGAATATAGTTTCACAGACATTCCACAAATGAAATTCAGTACCTTGGACACAAAAATGTGATAATCACTTATATTCAAATAAATAAATTACCTACATGAAAAAAGTAAAAAGCATCTATGAGTAGGTAAGCTAAACAAGATTACCTAGGATTGAACACATTATTAAAGTTATAATTTGAAGTCTTTCATGTTATCTCATCAACAATTTTATTTAGTTGTATTTAACAGGAATGATCATGAATTGGGTTCTGCTAATTTAATACTCTGGTTCCTAGAACTAAGTTTGAAATAACAATATTCTGTGAGAGCTACACTGACCACTGACAAGCTTTCTAAAGTATACTATACTGCTTCTTTTTTAATATTTAGGTACTTGTTAGTGTGCATAATTTCAGAAATGGGCATATTAGTATCAATTCCTAGACACACCTTGAAAATTCTTTTTTTTTTAAAGATTTATTTATTTATTTATTTCTCTCCCCTTCCCCCCCACCCCGGTTGTCTGTTCTCTGTGTCTATTTGCTGCGTCTTCTTTGTCCGTTTCTGTTGTTGTCAGTGGCATGGGAATCTGAGTTTCTTTTTGTTGCGTCACCTTGTTGTGTCAGCTCTCCGTGTGGGCGATGCCATTCCTGGGCAGGCTGCACTTCCTTTCACGCTGGGTGGTTCTCCTTACAGGGTGCACTCCTTGTGCGTGGGGCTCCCCTACGCGGGGACACCCCTGCGTGGCATGGCACTCCTTGCACGCATCAGCACTGCGCATGGGCCAGCTCCACACGGGTCAAGGAGGCCTGGGGTTTGAACCACGGACCTCCCATGTGGTAGACGGACGCCCTAACCACTGGGCCAAGTCCGCCACCCACCTTGAAAATTCTTTGCCTCAGTTTCCTTTTTTCCCCCAACAATTGAAGATTATCTGAATTTTCCTCTCAGTTTGCTACTTTAGACTAGCCTGAAAATGCACATCAAAGGCCATTGCCAAGATACTTCTTTTTACTTGTAATTATATTTGTTATTTAGCTTACTAAATAACCGAGTGACGTGTAACACTGCTGTAACCAGAAGCTTGTTCTGAATAGCTCCCGGAGGCACCTAAGCCCAGGTCTGTGCACATCCTACAAACTGTGACCAAAAGTGACCAAGTGATGCTGGAAGAGGTGACTATAGAACTGCTGACTACAATGGTTAAGATTAAACCACACTGATACTCCTGTGCAGTTACTGCTGACTCTAGCCACTTACCAGCATAAGTCCCTTTTCCTCTTATTCCCTTCACTTGTAGTTGTTATCATGTATTAGCTGAATGATTTATAACCATGCTTGCATGTCCTTTATTATAGCCTGTTAGCTCAAGGACTTCTCAGGCCCACACTTGTCAATTAGCTCCAGGTCTTCTCTCAGGCCTGTGCTTGTTCCTTACTTGCAGTAAGCAAAAGATACAACCAATCATAATAAGTCAACTTGAATCCTTAGTTTGAAAGCACACACAACCAATCACGATGTGCCAACTTAGAGATTTCATCACTAATCCCACCTCCTCTTCTTTAATTCCATAAAAACCATATGCACTTCCAACCCAAGGAGACAGATCTGAGCTTACCTTCTGTCTCATTACTCAGCCGCCTTGTAATAAAGCTCTTCCTCTCCATGAAACCCTGGTGTCACAGAGCTGGTCTTTGTGTGCATCAGGCAGTAAGCCCACTTGTTCAGCAACATTTTAGCAACACAGACTGGACCAGGAGGTCCATGAGTCGGACTGCCTGAATCGCTGCAGCCCTGGCTGGAGGGCCGCAGCCTGAGCCCAGGTGTCCAGGGGTGCAGCAGGGGGGCCTCTGCTGCCCTGCCCGCCTCCCAGGCTCTTCAGTGCATGTAAAATTTCAAGGATAGAAAGAGTCCTAGACACGGACATCTGACTATAAGCCATCAAGGCAAAAGTGGTTGGGGAGAGGTATGGGTTTAAGGCCCAGACCAGGGTCCCCAGGTCCCGCTTCCAGAATGATCTCCCCTGCTCTGACCACTGCACTGTTCTGATTTTCTGGGCACCATTCTGGTTCTGTTTAGGTTTAACACTATAATATAAATTACATACATAGAGTTTATCTCTTCCAATCATATACTTAATCTATAAATAGTCTATCAGTCTGTAAATATTTTGCCAACACATTTGATCATTTGATTGTTCAAGTTAAATCTGTTATTGTAAATTGATAATATTTGATAATTGTGAAAATGAGAAATATCAAGTGTTCCTGAATCCAGCCCATTAGGGTGTGTTTTACACAACTGGGTGATGTTTACTTATGAGCTCATGAAGAAATAGAAAATAATTTTCTTTTATAACACAGCCTGGCATCAATATGGTATTACAATAAGGAGAAAAGTGGCCAGAAACTGGGCCTGTGAACAGTAATACAATATTACAGCTAGAAATATTCTGTAAAAGTGAGGGAAAATGGGATGAAGTCATGTATGTCCAATCTTTTACCTCTCTCTGACGCCAAAAGAATCCTCAAAGGAAATGTAAAATTTTACCCTTATAGAAGAAAAAGTTCTCCATGATTCAAACCTTGAGGACCCCTTAGACCCTTGTTAGCTCCTCTGCCTGCTCAGGGCACTACAGCACTGGGAAATTACGGCCTGCCTCAGCACCTGCCCCACTGTACCCCCGTGTCCTCCCCTCATACCAGCCAGGGTCCTCCACCCGGTGGCCTAGGCTCTCCTGCCCAGCACTGCAATCCCCAGCAGGACCACTACATGCCACCTGGACTCTATGTCCACACCCCATTCTCAGCATCAGATCTGTTTAACTGGAAAAAAATAACACTACCTACAGGGAGGATCCCATGAAAATGGAAAACCCATTTGCCTCAGTATTTGCAACTCTTAATCCCAACTGATCTGATATACAGGCTCTGCTAAATACTTTACTAACAGGGGAAGAAAGGAGAATGGTGATAGAAAAGACAAAGCAGCAAGCCAAGAAGAAACAGAGAAATACAATACAAATACAAATAGCAATACAGTACGCACCGCAGTCAACAAGGCAGTACACATTGCAGACTCCAACGGGATGAAGCTGGAGTAGATTAACTTGAGCACTATAAAGAATGCATTATCATGGGGCTGCAAAATAGAGTCCCAAATCCTAGAAATTAAAAAATGTCCAAGAGGTTATCCAAGAAGCAAAAGAAAGCTCCTCAGCTTTTCCTGAAGAAAGTATTTAATGCCTACTAGCAATACACTGACACAAATCTTGAAAACCAAGAAAATTCAAGAATAACACATATGACACTGATAAGCCAGAGATTCCCAGACACACAAACACAAAAAATTACACGGGGTACTTGGGCTCCCACCTCAAGGTGGGCTGAGACTGCCTTTAGGTCTACAACAACAGGGACCAGGCTAAGAAAGAACAATACCTGAAAATACAAGAGCACTGTGGCCGACAAGGGGACCAAGATACAGACCCATGAGGACAACATCTCAGGGCCCCTATGGGGGACAAAGGGAGCTCCTAAATCTTTGGGGACCAAGGTGCACAGTGCAAGGAGGAAGGGGTATTGGAGAGGGCATGTCCCAACTGTCCCCAGGGTCAGCCTTCAAGGGAGGTTGGATGGTACAAAATTCAAATGGCCCAAATACACGCCACAGAGTGACCTGGAATGAAGAGGCCCAGGGGCTCTTCCAGGAGAAACACCTCTACTTTCAATCACCTAACAGGAGTCTCAGGAAACCATGCAGGTGGGAAAACAATTAACAGACTTTCTTGTTAACACTGGAACATCCATATTCAATGTTAAATTAAAAGCCCCAATGCTTTTTTTTTTTAAAAGAATGACCCAGAGGTCATTCTTAAAACCTTTAGAATGTCTAATTGGAACAGAAAACTTAAAACATAGTTTGTGGATGTACCTTGTAGCAGTTTGACATGGTTATGAATTCTAAAAATAGATATTGGGTTATGTTTGTAATTTGGTCTATACCTGGGTGTGATTAAGTTATGATTAGGGCTTTGATTGGGCCACATCATTAGGGCACTGAGTCACCACCTTTTGGTGGGTGGGGACTCACAGATAAAAGGCATGGATGAAGAACAGATTTAAGGGTTCTTAATGTTGGAGTTTTAATGTTGGAATTTGATGCTGAAGTCTTAAGCTGGAGCCCCGGGAAGTAAGCTCACAGAGGAAACAGAAGCAAGCCCCAAGAAGGGAGGAACCCTGAGCCCAGAAAGAAGCAAGACCCTGGAAGGGAGAAACCCAGGAAGCCTGAACCCTCACAGATGTCAGCAGCCATCTTGCTCCAACACGTGAAAATAGACTTTGGTGAGGGAAGTAACTTAGGCTTTATGGCCTGGTATCTGTAAGCTAATATATATACCCTTTATAAAAGCCAACCAATTTCTGGTATTTTGCATCAGCACCCCTTTGGCTGACTAATACATACCTGAATACCCAGTTCCTCTAATGGGAAGAGATTTGCTAACCAAATTGAATGCCCAGATAACCTTTCCCCAGAGTGTCTGTCCTTAGAGGTGCCCCCCTGGACAAGCCTGTGCCCCATAAGCTGCACTACTGTTTGCAGGATGGACTGAAGAATCTGCTCCTTTCCTGGATGAAATCCTGAAAGCTGTAAGACCTGAAGCCTGGGTAGAAGGAAAGCCAGGACAAGTGAAAACAGTGAAGCTGGACTAGGAAAAGCTTCAGCAATCAGGTACGATTCATTACGTCAACACTATCCACTCAAATTAGAGTCTAGAGAAGGAAGTGAGCCATTAATCAGAACACTCCTGAAATGCCAATTAATACAGCCTTGTCAATCTCCATAGGATACTCCAATACTGCAGTATGAAAGCCAGGCACTCTAAATGAATACAGGTTTGTGCCAGGCGTCTGAGCTATTAACCAGATTGTGGAAGATATTCCAAATCCCTATACTTTGCTCACCACCCTATCAGAAGATCTCTTTCAGTTCACTGTCCTAGGTTTAAAAGATGCTTTCAATTGAACACCTTGCAGTCCCTAAATCAGAACCTCTTTGCTTTTGAATGGGAAGATCAATATAAAGCAACAATATTGCTGACTGTTCTCCCACAAGGATTTAAAAATTCCCCCATATGCTTTAGAAAAGGCTTGGCTACGGATTGAAGGAAGCTCTGGGGGGATGGAGGTAGCTCAGTGGTTGAGGGCCTGCTTCCCACATATGAGATCTTGAGTTCAATTTCTGGTATCTCCTATGGGGGAAAAAAAAAGTTTCACCTCCAAAAAGGTATCTTGGGAAGCGGCTGTGACTTAAATCAGTTGGGCTCCCGTCTACCATATGGGAGGCCCTGGGTTCGTGTCCTGGGGCCTCCTTGTGAAGGCAGGCTCGCCCGCATGCCGCAGAGAGCCGCCTGGTCTGCAAGCGCCACAGAGAGCTGACTGAGCAAAGTGATGCAACAAAAAGGGAGACACAGAAGAGCATGCAGTGAATGGACACAGAGAGCAGACAGCAAGCAAGCTGCAAGAGGGGGGCAATAAAAAAAAAAGTGTCTTGCTGCAATATGTAGGTGACATTTTAATTATCAGCATAACAAAAGAATCTTCACATAAAAATATAAACTGGACTTTTAACTTTCTAGCAGACCAAGAATAAAAAGTCCTGAAAGGAAAGCCTGTTAGCTCAAGGACTTGTCAGGCCCATGCTTGTTCCCTACTGACAATAACCAAAAGACACAAACCAATCACAAGTCACCTTGAATCCTTAAGTTTAATATACATACACAACCAATCATAGTAAGTCAACCTGAAACTTCAGTTTGCATGTACACATAATCAATCACAATGTGCCAGCTTAGAAATCATCATTAATCCCAGTTCCCTTTAATTCCATAAAAACGCTAAGCAATTCCAACTCGTGGAGACAGACTTGAGCTTGCCCCCTACCTTACATGGTGGCCAGCCCACCTGGTTAGCAATAAGCCTGTAAAGTCTCCTTCTGTCACCTCAATATCACCGTCTTAGTTCTCACGTGCTCTCTCTCAGATGCTTTCTCCTTCCTACCTGCTTCTGGTCTTCCTCTTGTTGACTTTGCTGAAAGTTGGTTTGTAGTCTAGTCATGGAGTTCCTTTAACTTACAGATATCATTTGGAGCACAAAACACAAAACCAAAACCACCTGCCTTTCTCCACACCTTGTCCACTATGATTCTGCCATTCAAAACAATACTGTTTACTGGAAGCTTTCAATCACTTGGGATATAGTTGGCGATTCACTACACTTTATGTATTGGAGTTTCTAAGGACTGAAGCAGCTCTTGAAACAGTCTCCATTTAATATGATGTACAAAAATTTGTATGCTACTTTTGTCTAGGGAAAGAAATTCCTATTTTAGAGACACATGCCAGTTTCAAACAGTTTTTCTTCTAAAAAGTTGTTATAACTTCTAAGAATAAATATTTCTACAATACTTGGTAGGCATTCAACACACATGATCTTTCTTGGGCTTTATTTAAATATGCTATGTCAAGTATATTAAAAACACAAATTTGATGGTTGGTGTTACTTCCTGTATTGTTATTACTTTGGTTATAACTCTTTTAAGAAATTAAAAGCACAATTACAGAAGAATATGGTGGTCTTGACCCCGGTCAAAACTTAACGGGGAAGTGGACTTGGCTCAATGGATAGAGCATCTGCCTACCACATGGGAGGTCCAGGGTTCAAACCCAGGGCCTCCTGACCTGTGTAGTAAGCTGGCCCATGCACAGAGCTGATGCACACAAGGAGTGCCGTGCCACGCAGGGGTGTCCCCTGTGTAGGGGAGTCCCACACGCAAGGAGAGTGCCCCATAAGGAGAGTCACCCAGTACAAAAGAAAAGTCCAGCCTGCCCAGGAGTGGTGCTGCTCACACAGAGAGCTGACACAGCAAGATGATGCAACAAAAAGAGACAAAGATTCCAGGTGCCACTGACAAGAACAGAAGCGGACACAGAAGAACATACAGTGAATGGGCACAGAGAGCAGATAACTGGCGGGGGTGGGGGGAATAAATAAATAAATAAATAAATCTTAAAAAAAAAAAAAACTTAATGGGGACTACTTAACTAAACTGTAGTACATCCACGTAACAGGATACTTTGCAGGTGTAAAAAAAAATGAGGAATTTCCCAATGTACTGATACGAAAAAATTCTACTACATAGTATACCAAATAAGGTGCAGAAAAGCATTTGTAATGTGCTACCTTTGTCTAAAAAGGAAATGAAAATAAGAATATGTATTTTTATTTGCCTGTATATGCATAGAAAAATTCTGAGAGAATACAACAATCTAAAAACAAGATTATTTAACAGGGGATATAGGAAGAATGCAGCAGATGAGGGATAGAGACTTTTCACTGTCACTATATAACCTTCTAATTTGTTTCCTTAAATCATGTGGAAATTTATTAGGTATTGAAAAATAATCTACTTTTGAATCCCCACATGTGGAACAAGATGTATATGTAATAATAATACTTGACATCTGTAAAAATATTCATTTGATCAGTAAAACAACTGTGTGAAAAAGGGTGGACTGTAGAAGGTCCTGAGTCTCTGGTTATAAATTCTAGCAACAGTATCTGAATTTAAGATGGATTACCCCATCATCAGAGGATGAAGAAACTGGAGGCACAAGAACAGTTATCAAAGTTCAGGCATAAGCAAATAAGGACCCAGGTTAAAGTAACAGTAGTGGGACTAGAGATGAAAGAAGAAAACTTTAAGACTATGATGATAATGTGCAGAAGAATGTAAAGAGGCTTCCAGGGAGGAGACTTCAATTACTAGGAGAATGATGGTACAATTGAGAGAAATGTGTAAGTACAGAAGGGAAGGAGCTGCTTTTAGTGATAGTGTGGTTTTGGACGTATCAGAGTTTGAAGCAAGAGCAGCCTATCCAGATTTTGGATCTTCTATCACTAATCTCAAGGAATGTCCTCTAAGCCCACCATCACTTTAGCCGAGGGAGACATGTTTCCTTGTCACTAAGGCCAGTGTCCATTATTCTCAATAAGACTGCTAACAGGAAGAGGGGAAAATGAGAGCGACTGCTCGTGGGTAAAGGGTCTCCTGTGGGGGTGATGGAAATACTTTGAAAATAGATAGAATTAATGGCTGCACAACATTGTGAATGCACTAAATGTCAGAGAACTGGACACTTTAAAATAGTCCATTTTATTTAATATGGATTTCACTTCAATTTTTTTAAAAAGCTGCAAAAATTAAGGTCACAATGCCTTAGCCCTGTTTTTAAAGGTTAATTCCCAGAATGGCCAGTATTATCTTGTTAGTTTATTCTGCCAATGTCTCTCCACCTTTCAAACTATTCCAAAGTGCCTTTGACATTATCTTCATGAATAACCAGCAAATTATATCTTTCAACTTTTCTCTGAATTCAGTCCCCTCTACTTTAAAACAAAGTTGGCTCTCCCCTGAGTACAAGACTTCCTTGCACCCATGTGTATGGTGGCTGTTATTTTGTGCTTGCTTGCTTTTTTTTTTTTTAACCTCATACTCTAGGTACCTCAGGGCCAAAAGGAGAAAACAGTACACCCTCTGATCATCTCCAATGATAATCTCCTTCACGCCTCTTTAGCCATCCATCCTGTCATCATTCAAAACTGTTCTTCCAACAGAATTAATTATTCAGACCTCCTATTATTATCCACTTTCTCCATACTTAAATGCACCTGTGAAGTGAAGTCCCTACTACGGAAAGTTCTCAAAGGGGCAAATTGGTTCCATTATTGACTTATCATTACTAATCCCAAATGAGCCCCCCATACAAGGTAAAAATCCTACATTTTTCTGGTTTAATGTATTCTTCCACACTCCCCAACACTACTGCAAATTTTCTCTATTCTTCTCAATCCTCTGACTGACATTCCTCTCTCTTGCTTTGAGAATGTGACCCTATCTCCAACTTTACAGAATAAAAAATCATGAGGCAAGTACTCCCATATCTTCCCAATGTGAAATACACAAGTATATCTACAACCGCACTCATACTAACCTTTCTACCTGTGAAAAACAATGAATATCCTTCTTCCTATCTTAAGCAAATCCCTACACTCCCTATCTAACCCCCTTATTCATTAAACACTTAATAGTTAGTGAAGACCTACTAAGTGCCAGGCACTGCTCTCCACATGAAATAGTATGGACAGACAAAAATCCTTGCCCTTCTGGAGCTCACCTATTGGGACACTGAGGAGGAAATAAACAATATACAATAAACATACTCAACAAATAAATGACAGAGTATGCTAGAAAATAAGTGCTGTGGGACAGAAAAAAAAAAACACAGTAAAAAATAAGAAGATGTAAGGGGATTAAAATAAGTAGTCAGGGCGGGCCTCACAAATTTAATTCTCCAATTCAGACCTCTCTTCTGAGCTCAAGATGAGTACACCCAATTGCACCTCAAACACAAACAAGTCTAAAAGGTATGTAGGAATGTTTCCCCCTCCCCAACTTTGCTATCCCAAATAAATTCACCAAACAAAAACAATTGTCCTTTCAATTCTCCCCACCTCAGTATATGGCAGTAACCTCCATGAAGACTGTAAAAAACCTGAAACCTTGATTTATACTTGATACAATGCAAGGGTTAATTTCATGTGCCAACTAGGCTAGGTTATAGTGTCCAGCTGAATGGTCAATCACTGGCCTGCTTGTGACTTTGAGGGTATTTTGTAGACTGGATTTGCATCTGTAATAATTGATTACATTAACAAAGGAGATTACCTTTAGCAATTTGGGTAGTCTCAACCAATCAACAGAGGGTTTAAAAGCCAGAATTAAGGATTTCAGAGGTTAGAAGAATTTCTGCCTCAACTTTAGTACTGGCTCTTGCCCGAATTTCAAGCCACCCAGCTTCCCCTGGTGCTAAGGGCTTTACCATCACATCTGCGTTTCCACTCGACGCCTGCCCCATGGGGTCCAGACTTGCTGGCCCGCACACTTGTGTGAGCCAACTGCTGATAATAAGTCTCTTTATATGCAAATATATGTGTATACACTCACCTAAACATATACCCTATTGGTTCTGCTTCCTGGAGAACCCTACATTCTATCACTCCCTATATCCAATTCAAAGTCCAGACAATTTAACCTCTAAATATTTCTGGAATCTATCATTTGTCTCCATCAATCAATATTCATCATCACCATCCTCTCTATTTAATCAGACTATATTCATTTTGGCCTCCTCACCTGCCTTCCCACAATCATTCATTACAGAGTAGCCAGAAGGAGACTTTTAAAACATATCCTTCAACTTTCTTAAAATAATTCACATGCTTTCCCTGCTCTTAGAATAATGAATAATTTCTTTAAAACATGACACAAGAGGCCCATCCAACATTTCAAGCCCTATTTTACACCGCACCCATCAGATTTCTGGACTCTAGTCACACTGGCAGCCTTTCAGATCCATGTATGGTCCATCCTCATTATCTGCAGATTCCATGTTTGCAAATTCATCTACTTAAACTAAACCTTACTTGTAACTTAAAATAATACTCATGGTGCTTTCACATTCTTTCACAGTCTGAGCAGAGAAGCTGACATGTTACATTTTCAGCGGAGGTTGATCAAGGAGATGCTCTGCCTTCTTGTTTTCAAGCGTCCCTTTTTAGTGGTATATTTAGGGCCATGTTCTTCCACATTATTATGCTTTTGGTTGGTGACCTTGCTGTTTAAAATGGCCCAAGCACAGTACTGAAGTGCTGGCTAGTGATCCTAAGCACAAGGCAGCTGTGCTGTGCCTTTCGGGGAAGATACATGGTGTTAGATAAGCTTCATTCAGGCACAGCTGAAATGCTCTTGGCTGTGAGTTCAATGTTAACCAGGCAACAACATACATTAAGTAAGCAATGATTCAGTATTTGCTAATTCAGCATTCACAGAGACATTACAGAATGTAACTACTGTGAATAACAAAAACAACTGCACTTGACTGTTTCTTTCCACTTTGTTTGAATAATGTCTACTCATTCTTCATATCTCAGCTCGAAGTTGAATGCTGGCTTCCCACATATGAGGTCCTGCGTTCAATCCCCAGACCCCAGGACCTCAAAAAAAACAACAATTGTTGCACAGAGCTGCCAATGCCCCTGCATAGGAGCTGAGGACATGAAATTTAAAATATTTAAAGTGGCTACCAAACCGTTTCAGCAATGCAGACAATTAAGTGCAGTGTTGTAGGTGATGGTGCTATTGGTAAAACATGTCTCCTAATATTCTACACGACAAATTTCCCTCAGAATAGGTACTAACTAGTTTTTGACAACTATGCAGTTCCAGTTATGATTCGTGGAGAGCCATACACTCTTGCTTTCTGATACTGCAGGGAAAGAGGATTATGAGATTACAACTGCTGAGTGAGCCACTAACAGGTGTATTTCTAGATGGTTTTTCAGCGGTCTCTCCATCTTCATTTGAAAATGTAGAAGAAAAGTTTGTATCTGAGAAAACGCACCACTGTCCAAAGACTCCTTTCCTGCATGTTGGCATGCAAATTGATACCGGAGGTGACCCTTCCACTACTGAAAACCTTGCCAAGAATAAACTGCTGAAAATCTAGCTGTGAATGAAGGCTCTAAAATCTGTGGTGTGTTGTTTCTGCGCTCACACGGAAAGGCCTAAAGAACGTATTTTGATGAAGCAACACTGGCAGCCCTGGAGCCGCAGCAACGAAGAAGACCCGCAGTGTGTGCTGCCATGACCCTCCCTCCAGAGCCCCGTCACGCTGAGCGCAATGCTTTAAGCAAACTCAAAATTAAAGACTAAAATTCACTGTTGCTACAATGACAAATGCCCTGCACCCACCCACATGCACTCATCTGAGTGCTAATTGGCATTGTTGAAGCTGCTCCCTGGTTCCAGTCTGGGGATCTTTCAACATTTTTTTTTCTTTCCTTTTTTTTTCCAGGGGGCAGTTTGAGGGGGAAAGTTGACTTTATTTAGTCTTTTTTTTAACTCATTAACCAGGGGTGGACAGCGCTTGAGGGAAGGATGGATTAATTCCACATTCCACTTCCTAGATCTAGTTTAGAAAACATGCTCCCCGCCTGGTGGTCTTAGGAAGGAGCACAGTAAACGCCCCACTTAATAACGTACTCCTTTTTTGAACGATGCTCTTTCTACCCTTGAGTAGGTCTAGTGTTCAATGGCAGTGGGTAGAAACTGTCTTGCCCCTCCTCTTTTCTAGGATGCACTATATATGTGACAGTGGCTTTCAAGGAAATGTTTGCCATTTGTTGATTTTTGGCAGGGGAGGGGGGAGTTAATTTCTAACTTCTACTGGCAAGGAAGTATAGCACCTTTCGAAATACACCAAATGGATTGAATTCATAATTTTTAAGAATTTTTCCTCTTAGTCACTGTCTAATATGCTCAGCTAGATGTGCAGCTTGACTGCACATGATATGGTGCCAGCACAACTGAAGACCTGGTAGACAGAAAAAAGATAGATGTCTATGGAATGATTCACAGCCTCTTTCAAGGGATGGGGATGGAGGCCTGCTTCCTTAAGAAGCTGGGGATGGGGGGGAGAACATTTAGCAACATGGGGACCAGTCAGGGGAATCCCCTTATTTCTCTTTTGCATCTGAGGAACCCTGGACTGGCCAGTTGAGGCCCTCTGGTATAACAAGCATGGAAAGAGTCTTATGAAGACTCTTCATAAGTGTTAATAGGGATTTTATCAGGTTATTTTGGTTGCAGTTTTCCTTTTTTTTAAAAAAAAATGTTTAGGTAATCTTTTCCACCTTCCCCAAATCCTAATTCTTGTAGATTCATTAATTCATTGCATACATTAATGAATGCTTTCTCATGTCTCAATCTCTGTATATCCATTCTTTTCAGATGTATTAAACAAATTAAATATAAATAAAAATATAATTGTTGAGAAAAGTCATTTGTTAATTTTTAAATTATATTATTTTTAAACTATAGAAAGACTGACTTATAAAGACCAAATAAGGCAGTGGACTTGGCCCAGTGGTTAGGGCGTCCGTCTACCACATGGGAGGTCCACGGTTCAAACCCCAGGCCTCCTTGACCTGTGTGGAGCTGGCCCACGCGCAGTGCTGATGCGCACAAGGAGTGCCCTGCCACGCTGGGGTGACCCCGCGTAGGGGAGCCCCACGCGCAAGGAATGCACCCTGTAAGGAGAGCCACCCAGCGCAAAAGAATGTGCAGCCTGCCCAGGAATGGCGCCGCCCACACAGAGAGCTGACACAGGAAGATGACACAACAAAAAGAAACACAGACTCCCATGCCACTGACAACAACAGAAGCGGACAAAGAAGATGCAGCAAATAGACACAGAGAACAAACAACCGGGATGGAGGGGGGAGGGGAGAGAAATAAATAAATAAATCTTTAAAAAAAAAAAAAAGACCAAATAAAAGATTTCTTTGAAATGAAAGATGCTTCTCATTAAAAGCCAAAAAAGAGATAACAATGGATACGAAAGAGAATAGATAATTGTAAAATAACGAGATTTTCACAAATGATTGTTAGGGTCACAGGTACTCATTACTTTGGGTCATACTCAAATGGTCAATGTGCTCTACATGCAGTACTTTACTAAGCTACAGCACATTTGATTTTACCTATGGACCTCCATTTCCTTTGAAAACATTTTTTCCATGGTAAATGAGAGTGGGTAATAATAAATCTAATGTTTGCCAATAAAGAAACAAAAGAAAAAACCAAACAGTATCTATACGGCTCTAGTTTAAAAAGAGCAAAACTTAGAGGATTAAGAAAAACATCCTGAAAAGAAAAATGAGTCATATGTGCAAACTAGTCTGGTCAGGTAAATAATCTTAGCTTATTCTCCCTTCAGTGTATAACTACTCAGGGACTAAGTTTCTAAGTCATTGATGCAAAACACCTAAGATACTAGCAGTCCTAGAAATAGTAAACAAATGAGCAAGGCTGTGTTCCTTTAATACTTTATTTATGGATAATAAATTTGAACTTCATGTAATTTTCACATGTCACAAAATATTCCTTTGTTGGTTTTTCTGACCATTTAAAACCATAAAATCGGGAAGTGGATTTGGCTCAACAGATAGAGCACCTGCCTACCACCTGGGAGGTCCAAGGTTCAAACCCAGGGCCTTTTGACCCATGCGATAAGCTGGACCACGCACAGTGCTGATGCGTGCAAGGAGTGCCATGCCATGCAAGGGTGTCCCTTGCGTAGAGGAGCCCCACGTGCAAGGGGTGCGCCCCGTAAGGATTGCTGCCCAGCACGAAAAAAGCGCAGCCTGCCCAGGAGTGGTACCACACACACGGAGAGCTGGCGCAGCAAGATGATGCAACAAAGAGACACAGATTCCCAGTGCTGCTGACAAGAATACAAGTGGACAGAGAAGAACACACAGCGAATGGAAACAGAGATCGGACAACTGGGGTAGGGGGAGAAGGGGAGAGAAATAAATAAATAATAAAAAATATTTTTCTAAAAATGTAAAATCATTCTTAGCTCGTGGGCTGTATAAAAACAAGTAGCAAACAAGATGTGGTCTATCAGTCATAGTTGATCAATTCCTGGTGTAAGAGAAAGATCACGTAGAGGACGGAAGATCTGTTCTTCCTCTTAGTAATACAGAATTCATGACTTCATTGAACTTCACACTCTTCAACTATTTAAAAGAAGGAACAGGCAGCAGACTTGGCCCAGTGGTTAGGGCGTCCGTCTACCACATGGGAAATCCACGGTTCAAACCCCGGGCCTCCTTGACCTGTGTGGAGCTGGCCCACGCGCAGTGCTGATGCATGCAAAGAGTGCCCTGCCACGCAGGGAGCCCCCCACGCAAGGAGCGCGCGCCGTAAGGAGAGCCACCCAGTGCAAAAGAAAGTGCAGCCTGCCCAGGAATGGCACCGCACACATGGAGAGCTGACACAACAACAACAAGAAGACGCAACAAAAAGAGACACAGATTCCTGTGCCGCTGACAACAACAGAAGCGGACAGAGAAACAAGACACAGCAAACAGACACAGAGAACAGACAACCGGGGTGGGAGGGGAGGGGAGAGAAATAAATAAATAAATAAATCTTTAAAAAAAAACAACAAACACCAACATATATTAAAATTAACTAACACTGGATTAATGACCTAAATATAGGAGCGAAAACCATAAAATGCTTAGAAAAAAACAGGGAAAATCTTCAGGCCCTTTGATTTGGCAATGGATTCTTAGATATGACACCAAAAGCAACAAGCAACTAAAGAAAAAATAGGTAAGTTGGACTTCATCATTATAATAAAAAGTTTTGATCAAAGGACAATATCAAGAGTGAAAATACAACTTACAAAGTGGGAAAAAAATTTACAAATCATATATCTGATAAAGGTCTAGTATCCAGAATATATAAAGAACTGTTAAAACCCAATAATTAAACCACCCCAATTTCAATATGGACAAAGGACTTGAACAGACATTTCTCCAAAGAAAAATACAAATAGCCAACAAGCACATGAAAAGATGAGCAACATTATTAAGTCATTACAGAAACACAAGACACCACTTCACGCCCACTAAGATGGCTGTATTAAAGAAAAAAACACAAAAATAGAACATAATAGTGGTGATGGTTGCACAGTGTTGTGAAGGTACCTAAGTGCTACCAAATCGTACACTTTAAAGTGGGAGACATGGTCAATATTAAGTTATATGCATTTACCACAAGTGAAATATTTATGCATAACAAAAATCACGCAAAAAAACACAAAACAAAAAAAACAAAGAGAAGAGGATAGTGCTTAACCATCTGCAGCCATTATGCTATTACTCCCCATGTAATATGAGATCAGGCACTTTATAAACTATAAATCACTACACTCTAGGAAATACCTATTACTTACTATTCCAGAAAAGTGATGTTGCTATGAAATACACTCTGAATATATGATGTATCATAGTAGTAGTTTATAGAATATATTAGTAATAACATACTATCACCCATCTTCAAACCCAACTTTATGGGCTCAAAACCTCAATTTTTAGAGTAAGAACAATTTAAGAAAACAAGTATGGGAATAATGCCTGATGAGTTCTTAATTAGAAGTCTGAGAATAGCCTGAAATCATATGAAAGTATATGTGTGTATGTATGTGTCTATTACCATGTTTGGGGAATTCATAACTTTCAGATTTTAGTGGTTCCCAGGTTAGCAAATACTGATACATCATAAAGATTCCATTAAACAAAATAATGCTATAATTTCCCAAATCACGTTTTGTCTTTACAAAGATAAAGCACTTGTCAAAAGTAGAATTTAGAAAAAAGCCCAAAACAGGTAATACTCTATTATTTCAAGGCCAACCTTAGGTCTTGTCTGTTCCCTGAAGTTTTTCTCAATGACTTTATTTCATGATTATTTCCCCTTTCTATTATTCTTCTAAGTAGTAGTATTTTTTTGGTGATTACCACCTTGGATACTTCTCATTTTTTGCTTTAGTATAATTCAACACTTTTCATGTGCACTGCGCCTTAATTACTAGCAGTTTTACATACAGGTCTTCTCTATTCCCATAAATGGGAATTTATGGGAATAGAGGTTTCTATTTTACTTATTTAGTAGAATTGAATATAAAAGACAACAGTTATTTTATTTTTAAGCGCCATACATATCTGTGAAATTTCAGCAAAGTTGTGAGGCACGAGATCAATGTGCAAAAATCAGTTTCTGTATACCAGTAAAGCACAATCTGAAAAGGAAATACTTTTTAAAAAGGAATTTAAAAGAATTAAATCTCTAATTAGCTAGGAATAAATTTAACCAAGGATCTGAAAAACTTATTCAATGGAAACTACAAAATACTGCTGAAAGAAATGAAAGACTAAAAAATTGATAGCCCATGCTCATGGGTTGGAGGACTTAATATTGTTACAATGGCAATTCTATACAGAGCAATCTCTAGATTCAATGCAATCCCAATCAAAAGACGAGCACACATTTGATTTTGTTTTTTTGTAGAAATTCATATTGAATTGCAACATTGGCCCTGAATAGCCAAAATCATCCTGAAAAAAAAGAAAAAAATTGGAGAATTCATACTTCCCAATTTTAAAAGTTCCTACAAAGCTACAGAAATCCAAACAGTATGGTACTGGCATATGGACAGATTATAGACCAAGGGAATAGAATTGAGAGTTCAGAAGTAAACCCTCATGTCCATATTCAACTCATTTTTGACAAGGGAACCAAGTATATGCAATGGGGAAAGAACAGTTTATTAAAAATCTTCCCAGAGCCTTTATAGATTTCCTTTGTACAGTACCATTCACAGTGTTACAAAAATGCAGGGTAGATCGTAATCCATCATTCTGACATCGTATGTTGGCAAAGGAACTATGTTAAGATATTAAGTTTGATTTTGATTTAAATATTTACAAAATGTTCATTATAAGAGTTTTTTGGACTTTACAATGTATAAAATGTGTTCAGAACCACTTAATTTTATAAATTATACTAAAATCCATCAGGAATTTTCGTCTGTTATTAATCTAGTTAACGAGGACCAATACATTCTTTAACTTAAGAAGGAAATGGAAATAAAATAAATTTCTACTTATATAGCAATTTCAATTACCTAGTTTCCCCACTATTACTATTTCATCCACTTGTTATTTTATAGAACATAAACTTCTGCTCCCTCAAAAGGTAGATGCAACCTTTTCTGACACTCTTCTTAACAACCAAAGCAGCATTAAGTACTTCCCTTCTCTTTGTTTCTATACAACATTGAACATACTTCTATTACAGAAATAATCACATTAGTCTGTTCATTTATATTCCTAAATTTTTCTTCAGACAGTAAACTTTGAAGACTAAGGGACCATGTTTCATTCATATCATTTTTTAAATAAAGCTTAACCACAATCTTTAAGCTAGTAGGTGTTCAATAATGTTTGCTCACAATTCCTTTGAGGAAATATTTGAGGGGAATACTGATATAGCAATACATGAATGCACATGCTTACACAGAATCATTAAATAAGATAAATCCCATAACATAATATAATCATATAATAGCTTTTCGTCTTAACCGTTGTATTTTTTATTATGGTAGCATGGTGACAGGATAAATGTTAAGAAGTGCCAAAATAGCATATTCGCTTATAATTATTTCAAGTACAAAGATAAGATCTATTTAAAACATCGTCCCTCTTTATAAAAGAAACCATAAATTAAAATTTCACTGAAATCAAGGTCACCTAATATCTAAAACAAAGTAGCCATCAATATTTGTTTATATATATATTTCATTTAAAGGATACACAAAGCTGGCATACTGTACTATGATATATATATATGAAAATGTTATTTTGTGTCAACTCTTGTTTTACTTAGGAAGGAAAATCCTGACTATAAACATTTAAAAAAAAGAAAAATGATTCTGCAGAAAATAACTATGGTAGACATTGCTAACTGCTTGCTGAGAATCTTTTACCTTTATTCCTTACTAATAGAACTCTAAGTTTGTTTAGGACAGCAATATGAGTCACCAGACTCCCTTGAGAGTAGGGGTGGCCATTTTCAGCCACATCCCCATTTATAAACTAGCTGTTACTCACTATTTATTACCATCCACTCTATACATTTCCACGCTTTTATAGTAAAGCTAATTAAAACTTCTACATATATTAAACATCAGTAGTCCATCTCAGTCCTCCTCTTATCTCTTTTAAGAACCCACCACCTACCACCAAGTCTTGAAGATATTTTCCTATAATTTCTTCTAGAATCTTTATGGTTATTGCTTTTAACTTTAGGTTTTTGATCCGTTTTGAGTTAATTTTTGGATAAGGTGTGAGATAGGGGTCCTATTTCCTTCTTTTGGCTATGGCTATCCAGTTCTTTTAGCACCGTTTGTTGAATGCACTGCTTTGCCTAAGCTGTGTGGACTTGACAGTCTAGTCAAAAATCACTTGATCATACTGTGAGGGTCTGTTTCTCAACCGTAAATTTGGTTCCATCGGTCTGTGGGTCTGTGTTTGTGCCAGTACCATGCTACTCTTACCACTACAGTGAGGTAATATGATTGAAAGTCTGGAGATGAGGGTTCACTTTACCTTTTTATGATGTTTCTGGCTATTTAGGACCCCTTACCCTTCCAAATAAATTTGATGGTCGTGTTTTCATTTTTTCTTTTTAAAATGCTGGTGGAATTTTTGTCAGGATTGCATTTAATCTATCAGTTTGGGTGGAAGTAATATCTTAATGATATTTAGTCTTTCAATCCGTGAGCATGGACTGTTTTTCCAGTTATTCAGGTCTTTTTTGATTTAAATTGAGTGGCAATTTTCTGAATACAAGTGCTTGACATCATTGGTTAAGTTTATTCCTATTTGAGTTTTATCCATCATATTTTATTTTCACCACTCTTTTGACACTTTTTACTTTCAATGATATAATCATTTCTAGATTCTCTTCCATGACTCTCTCAACTGTTGTTTCTTTTCAGGCTCTATCACACCCTTTAGAATTTCCTGAAAATCTGGTCTCTTGCTTAGAAGTTCTCTCAGTTTCTGTTTATCTGTGAATATTCTAAACTTGCCTTCATTTTTGAAAGACAAGTCTTGCTCGATATAAGATTCTTGGCTGGAAGTTTTTATCTTATAGTATCTTAAATATATCAGACCACTGTCTTCTTGCCTCTATGGTTTTTGATGAGAAATCAGTACTTAATCTTATTGGGTATCCCTTATATGTTATGCATTGCTTTTCTCCTAGTGTTCTCAGAATTCTCTGTCTTTGACATTTGATATCCTGATGAGTATGTGTCTTGGAGTTGGTCTATTTGGATTTCTTCGGATGGGAGTATGTTGTGCTTCTTGGACATGGATATCTATGTCCTTCAATCGGGTTGGGAAATGTTCTACCATTATTTCTTCAAATATTCCTTCTGCCCCTTTTCCCTTCTCTTCTCCTTCTGGGACACCCATGACACATATGTTTGCACACCTTTTGCTGTCATTAGTTCCCTGAGATCTTGTTCAATTTTTTCCATTCTTTCCTTCATCTGTTCTTTTGCATGTTCACCTTCAGAGGCCATTTCTTCAAGCTCATCAATCCTTTCTTCTGATTCCTCAAATCTACTATTATATGATTCCAATGTTTTTTAAATTTCATTTATTGTGCCTTTCATTCCCATAAGATCTGCTATTTTTCTATGCTTTCACATCCTTCTTTGTGCTCATCCAGTGTCTTCTTTATAACCTTTAATCTTTTTAGCCATCTCATTGAATTTATTAAGGGGATTTGTTTGAACATCTATGATTACTCATCTCAACTCCTTTATGTCATCTGCAGGTTTATCTTGTTCCTTTAATTGGACCATAGCTTCCTATTTCTTGGTGTGGATTGTAATTTTTGGTTGGTGTCTTGGCGTGCTGCTTACTACAGTATTTATTCTGGGTGCAGTTTTCTCTGTAGTTTAGGGCTTCCTGCCCTTTCTCCCTCACTAGTTGTGTAATAGAAACCAAGTTTGTAATTGGTGCTATAAGCTGTGGAGGCTCAAGCTGCCCTCATTGCACCAGGGACCAGTGAAGCTTCTCTCAACTTTCTCCTTTGCCAGGGGTAGGAACAGAGTCACAGCTATGTGGAATAATTCAACTCACGCAAGCCTAGACTGTAGTTGCCCAGAGAGACTGATGAAGCTTCAGGCTCCTTTCTCCTCTGCCTGGGTCAGGGATGGAGCTGCAGGTGTGGGCAGCAATCTATGCAGTGCGAGTCCAAGTTGATCACACTTGCCCCAGTAGACTTTCGATTTTCAGTCTGTGCCAACCAAAGGTACCTGTAGTTACCTGGATAGGCTGATGAAGCGCACGTCAGCCTCTTCCCTGCCAGAGGTGGGGCTGAAGCCTAGTCTAGGGCTGCAGGCCTGGGTGAAATAAACTGGTTCCTGCCAACACTGAGAGTTTCAGTCAGCCTGTCTTCCCCTCAGGCTGGTGGTGGAGTCAAAATGGCAGCCACAGGCCTCTTTCTGACTTGGGCATTTTCACACCCCAGTTGTTCGCAGGGTTATATCTTAGCCAGCTAAGTCTACCAATCAGTAGCTGAAACTGGCAGCCAACCGTCTCCTCCTCCCCTGTTCTTGGGAAACGGAGCTTCAATTCCAGCCACAGAATAGCTCCAGGGGCCGCTCATGCCATCAGAATAGGTTAATTCCCAGCCTTCACAGCTTGGCCAGTAATTTCCCAAAGAGATTGGCGCAGGTCCCCATAGCTTCCTCCCTGCTGGAGGTGTGGCACTGGGGTCTAGGCTAGAGCCACAATCTGACCTGGATGGAAAGAAGCTGGATGGAAAGAAGCCTGGATGGAAACCAGCACTGGGATTTTGTCAACCTGCTTCCCTTCATGCAAGGCACAGCGTTAAGATGGCGGCTACCGGTCTCTTTCTGACTTGGACAGGCTCAAACTTTAGCTGTTCTCAGGATTATACTTTAGTCCATTGAATTTACTCATCAGTAGCTGAAGTTGGTGCCCAATCGTCTCTTCCTCCCCCGTTTTTGGGAAGTGGAGTTTCCAATTCCAACCGCGGAACAAATCCCGAGGCAGCCTGTGCCTCTGGTGGAGGATGGGCACTGGCCTCCGGGGCGTGGAGCCTCTACTTATGAGTCTTCTCTGCAAATGGGCAGTCTCTTCCTTCCATTTCTTCAAGGATGTGGCAGGATACACTTCTGGTCTCCTGGAGCCCCTAAACAGTTGCTTCAGCTAACTCCAGATAGCTTTGGGTGTTTGCCTACTGCCCTGTAGCAGGAGCTGACTCTAGGAGCTCCTTACTCCACTGCCATCTTGCTGGTTGTCCCTAGGGTTTTAATTTACAAGTAAATATGCCAGGTTTATTAATTTGATGTGACTAATTCTGCCTTATTCCTAACTATATCCCAAGCCCTTACCACAGTGCTTGGGATATAAAAGGAACTCAACAGGAATTAGATAAAAGCATTAGGGGGTTATTAACAAGTTAACTTAAATCTGATGCAGAGAGATATAAATTAGTAAGGAGTATCTTGAACAAACAAACAGTGAATGTAAATAAAAGGCTAACATAGATACATATATTAGATAGACTTGAATCTGGAGCTGCTATATCTACTTGCCTAATGTTAACTCCTGGAAGAAAAATAAGTAAAATGCTATATTTATAAAAATAAACTGTTTATTCATAATCCAATTTAGTATCAATATAACTCTAGATCTAGCTATTGGAAAAACTCGTGGCTGGTTCTTTACAATATTCAATATTTAAAAGATCTTTTTCTAAGGCTTTCATTTTTAACTTAAGGAAATACTTTTACTTAAACAAAATTCATGTATAGTTACCTTTGAAATTAAAAAAGGATAAACAAAGCCAAAATGTTTTAACACTAATCTGTGCTAAGAAAACTGATCACTTAAGAAAATAATTTAGAAACAGGATTCTTTTAGCTTTGTCTGTTCTTTCTTAAGGAATATGCAACAAAATCTGATTCATAAAAATTCAAATCATATACTACCTTTTAAGGACATGGTTTCTGCAGAAAGAAACCTAAAAAGGTATGTATGTGCATTACCCTGACATCCAAAATTATGAACAGCTAGACATCCTACATTTTTCTCCGCCTGCATCTACCACCTGGGTTTATTCTTCACCATTAAAAGACAGTTAGGGCAGCGGACTTGGCCCAATGGTTAGGGCATCCGTCTACCACATGGGAGGTCCGCAGTTCAAACCTCGGGCCTCCTTGACCCGTGTGGAGCTGGCCCATGCGCAGTGCTGATGTGCGAAAGGAGTGCCCTGCCACGCAGGGGTGTCCCCCGCATAGGGGAGCCCCACGCGCAAGGAGTGCACCCCGTAAGGAGAGCCACCCAGTGCGAAATAAAGTGCAGCCTACCCAGGAACAGTGCCGCACACACAGAGAGCTGACACAACAAGATGAGGCAACAAAAAGAAGCACAGATTCCCATGCCGCTGACAACAACAGAAGTGGACAAAGAAGACGCAGCAAACAGACACAGAGAACAGAGAACCGGGGTGTGGGGGTAAGGGAAGAGAAATAAATAAATCTTAAAAAAAAAAAAAAAGACAGAACATTGAGCAACCAATATTTTGCCTATCCCTTTTCTCTCAGTGAAAGAAAAAATAACTTACTTCTTTTAAACTTTCTTGAATTTTCAATATTTAATTGATAATATAAAGTAATGCCACAGTGTTTAGATGTCTCCAGAAGATGATCTCGGTATTTAAAACAGGATTATGACTTTATTATTCTTCATTGAATCCAGGTGCTTAGATGACTGATATATCATAAATGTCATTAGCATTTTTCAAATATATCCACTCATGCCCCAGAAAATGTCTATGCTTTTGAATAACCTTGATTGTACACTATACTAAAATGAAAGGGTGGAAGCATTTAAGTTTGGTGTGTTGGTAATGAAATGATATTATGTCTCAAATGATGCACAAACATCTCAATATGTGTTTTTGTTTTGTTTTTTGTTTTTGTTTTATAATGAAAGAGGGGCCAGCACTAGAAATCTCTAGAGACATCATTAGAGATTTTTTTTTAAGGAAGAAGGGGATTTTGGGAAGAAAGCAGAGTAGGAAGCTCCGGAAATCAGTCTACCCACCAAAACAGCTATTGAAATGGTAGGAACCATCTGAATCAACTATTTTGAAACTCTGGAGTCTAGTGGAACACTGGACAGCACCCAGGGATGACCTGTATGAAGAGGCTGGTAAACTGCAGGAAATATCCACGAATTCCACCTTCTGTACAGTGGTTACTAGACCTCTTCCCCACGCTGTATGGCAGGCAGCCAGGAGGAATGCCACCTGGGCTCCTAGTGCAGCCTGCTGGTACACTAGAGTAGGTTATAAGAATTTACTCCTCTAAAATCCTGATTTCAAAGCACTGCTTTTGATAAGCTACTTTGGATTGCTGGGGGGCTGGCTCTAGGGAAGACCACTATTCCAACACCTCCAGCCCTAACCCCCCACCCAGGGAAAAGTGGTAGAGGAGTCTTAAAAAGGCAGTACATTCGTTTTCTCTTTTCTCTTTCCATTCCCTGTTTGGGAGCAAAAGTAGTTTGTAAAAGACAAATGAATGGTTCTAGCCCTAAATATTACCATCAAAACTGAGCAATCTTAGAGAAGAGCAAGAACTAGATTTCCAGAATTACAACTTGATACTCAGAATGTCCAGATCTCAACAAAAATTTATGAAACACATGAAGAAGCAGGAAATAATGGCCCATTCACGGGGAAAAAATAATTTGCCAGAAACCATCTCTGAGAACACTCATACATTGGAACTATTAGTCAAAGACTTTAAATCCACTGTCTTAAATATATTCAGTGAGCTAAAGTAATCAATATACAAAGAACTAAGGGAATCTATTATACATATATGTTGTATGAGCAATATAGAGAAGGAAAATTATAAAAAGGAACTAAAAAGAAATGCTGGAGCTGCAAATACAATAACTGAAATGAAAGCTCACTAGATGGAGTCAACAGATTTGAAAATGCAAAAGAAAGGATTAGCAAACTTGAAGGTGAGACAATTGAAATTGGCCAGTGTGAGGAGTAGAAAAAAAGAAATAATGAAGAAATCCTTCAGGCTGAAAAAAAGAAAGGACACTAGAGACAGTAACCTGAAGCCACAAGAAAAAATAAATAACACTGAACTGCATAAAATATAAAATCCTGTATTACTGTACTTTTGGTTTGAAACTGCTTTATCCCACCAATATGACTTAACAAACAAATGTGTAAAATCACATTTTAAATTTATATTACTGGGCATACATATAAAGATATAATCTTTAATTAATGGGTATAAAGCTATAATCCAAGACAATATCAATATAAAGGGGAAGGGTTAGAGATATATAGGAGTAGAGTTTGTATACTTCTGAAACTAGGTTGATACTAGTCAAACTAGGCTGTTACTGGTTTAAGAAGTTACTTGTGGTAAATGGATGTGGTTCAAGTGACTGGACTTCTGCCTGACCACATAGGAGGTCCGGGTTCAGCAACCAGTGCATCCTGAAGGTGAGCTGGCGCAGCTGGCAGCCGTGGCAAGTGACCCAACAAGACGACAGAACAAAAGAGACACAAAGAGGAAAGATAATGAGAGACACAACAAACCAGGGAGCTGAGGTGGCTCAGGTGATTGAGTGCCTCTCTCCCACATGGGAGGCCGCAGGTTCAGTTCCTGGTGCCTCCTAAAGAGAAGACGAGCAGACACAGAGCATATAGCAAATGGACAGAGAGAGCAGACCGTGAGCACAAACAATGGGGGGTGGGGGTAATTAAAGAAAATAAATCTTTTTAAAAAGTTACTTGTAATTAGAAGATAACTACTTTGAAAATCACCAAAAAATATAGACAAGCCAATTAATTCAGATTTTACACCAAAATCACCAGCAACAAAGGAAAAAATAGTTAAAATGGACTTGATAAAAATTTTAAACTCTGATAAAAAAGAACACTATCAAGAAAGTGAAAAGTCAACCTACAGAATGGGAGAAAATATATGGAAACCATTTATATGCTAAGGTTTTAATATGCAGAGTATATAAAAAGTACCTGCAACTCAACAACAGAAAGACAAACAAATGGGCCAAGAATTTCAATGGGCATTTCTCAAAAAAAGATATGCCAACGGTCAATAAGTATATGAAAAAATGTTCAACATCAACAGATATTAAAGAAATGCAAATTAAAATCACAATGAGATACCACTTCACACTCACTAGGATGGCTTTTTTTTTTTAAGCTGAAAATAACAACTGTTGTTGAGGACGTGGAGAAATAGGAACATTCAATCATTGTTGGTGGACATGCAAAATGATGCAGCCACTGGGAAGAAGTGTGAAAACAGTATGGTATTTCCTCAGAAAGTTAGACAGAATTATCATATTACCAAACTGACAATCCCACTTCTTGGCATATACCCAAACGAACTGAAAGCAGAGAGCTGAACAGATATTTGTATACTAATGTTTACTGCAGCATTTTTCATAATAGCCAAAAGACGGAGGAAACCCAAGCATTCATCCATAGATGAACAGATTATTAAATGTGGTATATTCATACAATGGAATACTATTCAGCCATTAAAAGAAGTGCTGGTACATGCTACAACATGGATGAATCTTGAAGACATTATGTTGACTGAAATAAGCCAGAAACAAAAGAACAAACATTCTATAATTTCTTTTATATAAAAGCCTACAGAGTATTGTCAGTATACTTAATGTCAAATAATCATGCATTTAAAATGGTTGAAATGATTTTTATGTTATGCATATTTTACCACAATTAAAAATAAATGAACTAAATATATTTTCAAAAGAAAAGTAAAAAGGCAGTAGTACAAACATCTCTATGTCTATATATTCAGGAATTTAATGAAATGGATTAACTCCTTGAAATATCTAAACTACCTAAAGACATAACCAAAGAAGTCCAATAACTATTAAACAGATGTGTTTATAGTTTAAAAATATTTAACAAAGAAAACTTTAAATCTAGACAGCTGCTCTGGTGGATCTTATCAAACATTTAATGAAGAAATAATGTCCACTTTTTTAGAAAATAAAAAAGAAAGAACATCCCCCAAATCATTTCATGAGGTGAGACTTACTCTAATACAAAAGCCAGAGAAATACTACATGAAAAAAAAAAAAAACTAGATTAGTATCCCTCATGAACACAGATGCAAAATTTCTAATGAAAATAGCAGTCTATTAGATCCAGCAATATATGAAAAGGATAATATATCAGGACCAAGAGGAGTTTACTGAAGGACTACAAGGTTGATTTAAAATTCAAAAATTAATCAATATAATTCACCATAATAAAGGCCAAAGACCAAAGAAGTACAGGACCCATATGCAGAAAACAATGCAAAAAGAAATTAAAAAGACCTAAACAAATGGAAAGACATTCCATGTTTATGGATTGGAAGAAAAAATATGAAGATGTCAATTTTACCCAAACTGATTTATAGATTCAATGCAATACCAATCAAAATCCCAACAGCTTACTTTACAGAATTAGAAAAGGCAATTACCAAATTCATTTGGAAGGAAAAGTACACCCAAATAGCCAAAAGCATTCTAAAAAAGAAGAGCAACAGGGGAGGAATTTCACTGCCTAACCTTGAAACATTACAAAGGTACAGTGGTTAAAACAGCATGATACTGGCACAAAGACAGACACATCAGTCAGTGGAACAGAAGTGAGAACCCAGAAATGAACCCTCACCTATAGAGTCAACTGGTTTTTCACAAACCTACCAAGCTAACGTTAATGGGACAAAACAGTCTCTTCAAAAAATGGTGCTGGGAAATCGGGATATCTATAACCAAAAGAATGAAAGAGGGCTCCCTATCTCACTCGCTTTACCAAAAATCAACTCAAAGTAGATCTAAAGACCTAAATTAAAAGTCAGGACCATAAAACTACTAGAAGAAACTGTAGGGAAACATCTTCAAGACCCTGTAGTAGGTGGTGGGTTACTTGGACTTTACACCCAAAGCACGTGCAACAAGAGAAAAAAATAGATAAATGGGACCACCTTAACATTAAACACTTTTGCACCTCACAGGACTTTATCAAAGGGGTAAAAAGGCAGCTGACTCAATGGGAGAAAAATATCTAGAAATCACATATTCCATAATGGTTTAGTATCCAGGATATATAAAGAGATGTTACAACTCAACAATAAAAAGATAAATGACCCACAAAAATGGGCAAAAGCCTTGAATAGACATTTGTCCGAAGAAGAAATACAAATGACAAAAAAACACATGAGGAAATGCTCAACATCACTAATGAGTAGGGAAATGCAAATCAAAACTACAATGAGATATTATTTCACACCTATCAGAATAGCCACTATTAAAAAGACAGAGGGGAAGTGGACATGGCTCAACTGATAAGAGAGTGTGCCTACCATATGGAGGGTCCAGGGTTCGACACACCCAGGGCCTCCTGATGTGTGTAGTGAGCTGGCCCACGCATACTGCTGACATGCACAAGGAGTGCCATGCCACCCAGGGGGGCTCCCTGGGGGCATAGGAGTGCCCCACGTGCAAGGAGTGCGCCCACAAGGATAGCCGCCCCGTGTGAAAAAAAGCACAGCCTGCCCAGGAGTAGCACCACACACACACAGAGCTGATGCAGCAAGATGACACAACAAAAAGAGATGCAGTTTCCCAGTGCCGCCTGACAATGCAAGGGGGCGTAGAAGAACACACAGCAAATGGACATAGAGCAGACAACAGGGGGGAAGGGGAGAGAAATAAATCTTTAAAAAAGAAAAAAACAAGGGACTACAAGTGTTGGAGAGGATGTGGAGAGATAGGAACACTTATTCCCTGTTGGTGGGAATGCAGAATGATACGGCCACTGTGGAGGACTGTTCGGCAGTTCCTAAAGAAGCTGAATATAGACTTGTCAAGTGACCCTGCAATACCACTACTAGGTATATACCTAGAAGAACTAAGAGGAGTGACATAAACAGATATCTGCACACGAATGTTCACAGAGGCATTATTCATGATTGCCAAAGTTGGAAACAACCCAGGTGTCCATCAACCAATGAATGGATAAACAAACTGTGGTGTATTCAACACAATAGAATATTATGCAGCTGCAAGAAGGAATGAAGTCATACAGCATATGACAACATGGATGAGCCTGGAAGACATTATGTTGAGCAAAGCAAGCCAGATACAAAAGGACAAATACTGCATGACTGCATTACTATAAACCCAATATACTGTGTAGCATATTGTATGATTCAGAAAAAAAATATGTATCTAGTACATCTGAAAAATGCATGTTTTTATTCAACTGCATTTTCTTTTTATTTTTAAATTATTGTTTATATTTCTAATTTTAAAATATAAAAAATAAAGTTTTAAAAAAAGAAAAGCTAAAGAATCATCTCAACAGATATAAAAAGAGCATCTGATAAAATTTAACATCTATTCCTGATCAAAAGTTGTAGCAAAGAGAACTTCCTTAACTTAAAAATGACATTTCCAAAAACTCCACAGTTAACATCATATATATATATTTTTTTTAATTGTGTTAACATATATACAAGGTAAAATTTCCCATCTCAACCACTCCCAAGCATGCAATTCATTGGCATTAATCACATTCACAACGTTGTACTACCGTCATAACCAAAACTTTTCCATCACTAAACAGAAACTCTGTACTCTGTACCCATTATGCATCCACAACCCATTACCCCTTTCCTCCTCCACCGTCCCCCGCCCCCCCCCCCCACCGGTAACCTACTTTCTGCCTCTATGAATTGGCCTTCTAGTTATTCATACAATTGAAATCATACTGTATTTGTCCCTTTTGTTCCTGGCTTATTTCACTCAAAATTATGTCTTCAAGGCTCATCCATGTAGTAGTGCCAGAACTTCATTCCTTTTTAAGGCTGAACATACATGCCATATATTGTTCATCCATTCACTGGTTGATGAACACTTGGATTTCTACCACCCTTCGGCTATTGTGACTAGCCAAACATTGGTATACAAATACCCGTTTGAGTCCCTGCTTTCAGTTCTTCTAGGAATACACCTAGAAGTAGGATTTCCAAGTCACATGGTCTATGCTTAACTTTCTGAGGAATCACCAAACTGTTTTTCACAGTGGCTTTAGAGTTTATATTTAGGTTGCTAGCCCATTTTGTATTAATTTTTGTGTATGGTGTGAGGCGGGGGTCCACTTTCAAGTTTTGAAATTAGAAAGTATAAATCTTCCATCTTCTTCTTTTTGAAGATTGTTTTGGTTAATGAGGGCTCCTTTTCCTTCAATATGAAATTGATGACTGGCTTTTCCATTTCTGGGAAAAAAAACTGCTGGAATTTTGATTGGGATTGAGTGGAATCTGTAGATTACTTAGGGCAGTATTGTTTGACATCTTTAACAATATTGAGTCTTCCAATCCATTAGAATGGATGTCTTTCCATTTATTTAAGTCTCTTTAATTTCTTTAAGTAATGATTTGTAGTTTTCCATGTACAAAAACATCAGATTTAATGGTGAAAGATGATGAAATGCTTTTGCTTCAATGTTGAAAGCAATGCACATTTGTTTGTTCTCACCACTACTATTCAACATTGTCCCAGCCAATAAAATAAGGCAAGAAAAACAAAAAAAGTATACAGACTGGAAAACAAGGAGTAAAATGTCATTATTTGCAGATGACATGATTGCCTATATAGAAAATCTCAGTTTCTATAATGAAACTCCTCAAACTAATAAGTGAATTTAGCAAGGCCACAAGATATAAGGACAACATAGAAAAATCAACTACATTTCTACATACTAGTAATGAACTAAAAATCCAAAAATTTTTTAAAGTATGATCTATAACAATACCAAAAATATGAAATACCTAGACAAAAATCTAACAAAACAGGTGCAGGATCTATATGCCAAAAACAAAAAAACACTGATGAAAAAAAAGCAAAGATTATCTAAATAAATGGAAATATATATGGTGTTCAAGAACTAGAAGACTTAATATTAAGTTACCAACTCTCCCCAAATTGACTTATAGATGCAGTGTAATCCAATCAAAATTCCAGCAAAACATTTTGGTACACACCAAAATGCTTAGATTCTAAAACATATATGGAAATGTAAATAAATGCAAATAGCCAAATATTTTGAAAAAGAATAAAGTTGGAGGACTCATACTACATGACTTTAACATTTACAATAAATACACAGTAATCATGAATGTTTCGTATTAGAGAAAAGACAAACAGATCAACAGAAGGGTCCAGAAAGTCCAGAAAAAGACCTACCCAAATATGGTCAATTTCTAACAAAGGGCAAAGGCAATTGAATGGAGAATGGATAACCTTTTCAACAAATGGTACTAGAACAACTGGATATATATATGGAAAAAAAACATTCGAATCTGGACCCAAACCTCAAATCTTTTAATAAAAATTAGCTAATGAATAATATACTTCAATATAAAACCTAAAACTATAAAACTCACAGAAGTAAAATAGGATAAAAATGTTTGGGTTTTTTTGGTTGTTGTTTTGTCTATTTATAGGATAAAAATGTTTGTGACCTTCAGTTACTAGAAGAGTTCTTAGATATGACACCATATCTAAAAGGAAGAGGTGATAATCTGTTTTTGATAAATTAGAACTTCTGTGTAAGACACTGTTAAGACAATGAAGACAAGCCTTAAACTGGTAAAAAAAATTTGCAAATCACATAGCTGAGAAAGTCATTAAGCTGAAGCTAATGTTAAAAGGTTACACCCTATGATTTCTTTTACATAACATTCTGGGCAAAACAAAACTATAGAAATGAAGAAAAGATCAGAGGCCGCGAGACGCTGGAGTTCAGGAAGGGATGGGCTACAAAGGGACGGGCAGCATAAAGGAATTTTCTTGGGGTGAAGGACTGTTGTGTATCTTGATTGTAGTGTTGGTTACAAGACTCTATGTACTTGTCAAAACTCATGATTTGTCCACCAAAAAGTGTATTTAGCTATAAATAAATTAAAAATAAATACAAGTTTTAAAATATACGTGATGAGGGAAAAGTGGACATGGTACCTGCTGGGTGTGGGGAATGGGAGGAAGAGATGAGATGCGGAGGCGTTTCGGGACTTGGAGTTGTCCTGGGTGGTGCTTCAGGGACAATTACCGGACATTGTATGTCCTCCCAGGGCCCACTAGATGGAACGTGGGAGAGTATGGGCTATGATGTGGACCATTGACCATGAGGTGCAGCGATGCCCAGAGATATACTTACCAAATGTAATGGATGTGTCATGATGATGGGAGAGAGTGTTGCTGTGGGGGGAGTAGTGGGATGGGGGCGGTGGGGTTGAATGGGACCTCATATTTTTTTAATGTAATATTTTTAAAAAATGAATAAAAAAAATATAGATATCTGATGAGCTAGATAACATCCGATTTCACTCAGAACTGTAC
This sequence comes from Dasypus novemcinctus, assembly GCF_030445035.2. Taxonomy (NCBI): domain Eukaryota; kingdom Metazoa; phylum Chordata; class Mammalia; order Cingulata; family Dasypodidae; genus Dasypus; species Dasypus novemcinctus. The sequence goes on from NC_080697.1 coordinate 61,809,961, forward strand.
ATTAGAATCATTTTAAGGAATCTAACCTTTTAAACAAGAAAAAATTTGGGGACCAGTCATTCAAATACTAATACCTCTACCTAATAAATGGCATCAACATAGGCAGGCACAATTAAGTTAGTCAAGTCCAAATAAATCTAACAAATATGCACTAGCTGCAATCAAATGTGTATGTTTGTGTATGCATGTACGTGGAGGGAGGTGGAGGTGATGGGAAGAGAAAGAACAGACTCTGACCTAAACCAAAGTACCTAACTACACAATTCACTGAATTGGAAGTAACTTCAATAGGAGAGTCATCAAATCTTTATTTCATTCCATTCTAAACTGCTGATAGCTATTTCAATTTGGTTATGAACAGAATAAACTTTTTCACTCTCTTCTGCCCAAATGTCTATAACTGTGACCCCAAGGGTAATGAAAATATTCAGGGAGCACAACAAATTATTTTCATTATTCCTCACAAAACTTCACTGGTCTTTTTCAGTAAAAGCCCATAAACCTCTTCCGGGCTTTCATATAATTTGCAAACAGCTTAGGAGAGGTAGAGTTTTCTTAGGATCACAAACGTATTCTCCTTTTTCTTACAGGTACTTAGTTTTTAAAGTTTTTAAATGATAATAAATACAATCTTTTAAAACTATAGCAAAAGGTTCTACTGTACCATTTTCACCACTAGACACATAATTCTAATATTTATTTTATATTACTTACCTTTTTATATTTATATTTTATATTACTTACCAGAAACTAAGCTTCATAAATGTATGTCTACAACCTCTCAAACATCATTGCTGTTAAAACTGTACAGTGCATTTGAAACACATTGAAAACAAGAATAATATGCATGCTCTGAGTTATTTTGGTAGATTAACACCAAGACATTTTAATGAACCATGCTATTTCTGTTCTTCTCCTTTCCTACTAACTTAAAACCACCCTCTCCCAATATTCCTTATATAACTGGTCATAATTGTGTACTTTATCACCTATATTTCCATAAAGTTTTTATTTTTTTTTTGGTAAAGTAAGTGACAATCAATAAAAAAATAAATGTTATACATGCTTATAACACATACCAGCATTAGTTATACACTTTAAAAAGCTATGAAAGCTGGCCACGGAGTGCCACCCGGCCCGCAAGTGCCACAGACAGCCAACTCAGCAAGGTAACGCAACAAAAAGGGAGACAAGGAAAAACATAGAAGAGCATGCAGTGAATTGGCACAGTGAGCAAACAACAATCAGGCTGCAAGGGGGGCGGGATTAAAAAAAAAAAAAGTTATGGAAGCAGTCACTAATCTCAAAATCTGAGAACAGCTGCTGTTATCAACAACAACAAAGAAACAAACAACAAGCAATAAATGAAAAAACCAACTCAGGGGAGCCATTGTAGCTCAGTGGTTGAGCAGCAGCTTCCCACATACAAGGTCCTGGGTTCAATCCCCTGCCCTGGTACCTGCCCTCCCCTGAAAAAAAAATTCAAGTCCTTGAGTGTACCATACTATAAAGAAAGCATATTATAATTTGGTTCTCTTCCTCCACAATTAAACAAATAGCTAACAGGCTTAAATCCAAAGAACACTGATATAAATTAGATTTGCTTCTACTGACATAACCTTATTTTTATCTGCTGCAACTACATTAAGGTTAATAGACCCCCTCCTATTATACTCTCTGTACTGTTATTTTTATAAAGTAAGTATAATATACTACAAAATAGTGGAACAACTGCACATTGTCATAAAGACAGCAACCTTGTAGAAACAAAGTTCTATTACCTAGGAGAAGTTGACATGTTTGCTCATTAGTTTAGGTTAAAAAGTCTAGCATATAAATGGCACACTGCAGTGTTTCTAAGGTTAATGGATCGAATTGTGAAGTATGTAAAAGTCAAATATGTGAGTATCAAGAACTACCTACTAAGCCATAGCATTCATCAACTGAGTGAGACCACTGATCTATACTGAGTTCTTGAGTTAATTTATTTATATAAAATGAAGAAAATGATTACCAAGTCTTCAGGATTCTAGACAAGAACTGTTGCCAATTTTTGCCAGATTTTGTTCTTGCTATTCACTAAAGCAAAAGTTAATTCCCATAAAAGACTCTTCTCCCCAAAAAGCCAAATGTATAGGTATAGCAAAGTTGTGTGCCTATAAGCAGAAATCTGAACATGTTTAAATTAATAATAAATTAGCATTAACAATCATAAATCTACTCCCAGTCCCGCCCGCCCCAAAATCAATCAGTGTCTACTAAAGGAAAGGCACGGACTTCACAGTAGGAGAGAAAATCAAACACAGTCTCTTACCCTAAAGTTAAGATAGAACAGTATTTTTTTTACTAAAGCATATTCTGTTAATAAACTTAAAATGGACATTCCCAAACTTTCTTGAGTAAATGTGTTTTGCATTATGAAAATTTTAATTCAGTTCAAACACGTAATAGAGGTAGAAAAGAGAGAATCCAACTTGTGAAACATGTGGTGATGAAGACTCACCCATCTAAAATAGAAATAAAGTAAACTGAAAAACGGTAGTCTTTCCTAATGAGTAGTTTCTATTTCTCGAAAGCCAAAGTAAGAATCGCTACTGAAATACTTGGTAATACCACGTCTTTGGTGGAATTTCTAATATATACTCACTTTACAAAAATGAGGGAGCGTTTATTTATAGGAAGTTCTAAGAATAAGAGAAAGCAGTTAGCAGGCTGAATGACTGGATTTTGTAAGTTTTGTGAAGTAGGTTTTTTCTTTAATTAATGACTTTAAACAGGAAGAAAATTGAAGTGTTTCTGAACACTATATTACACTGGCTTTTCTCTTATTTTGACATCTCATGTATGTTCCAAGAGTTGGACAGTTACTTGATTTGCTATGTCCTCTCTTGGGATTGTGTGAAATACAGGATGCTTAAGCCTCAAATGACAGTTATTTTTGGTTCATTTTCTCCTTCCTCTTTACACTGAATCCACTGGATATAAGAGAACTCTTCAAAGGAAATCTTTCCATACATGTTATGAGCAAATAATAAGAACATGTATAGAGCTACAGAATACTCTTTGCTTACTTTTGTGTGGATTGCTTAGGAACAAGAAGACTTCCTCTAAGAGTTGCACAGACAATAAAAAATTATCTTAAAGATAACTGATAGTGCTTAAGAATTTCAAACCTGTACAGGGAAGAAATAAAGGAAATATTAAGATGAATTTTTACAAGAATTTTTACAAGAATGATTGAAGATGTTCCGATTGTATTAAGGATTTGTAAAATGTAACATTTATAAAATGATAATTAGCATCTATTGGGGGTTCCAAGGTGGAATTTGTTCCTTCTTAGACTACTCTTATTGTTGTAGAGAAAGCAATTTGTAACAGTCACAATTTTATTATTAGTGAAATTATTCTACTACATATCTAACCCACTTATTTTTTCATTCACTCCTTACCATTTACCATTAATTTTTCCAATGGCTAAAAGTAGGTATTCATGATGATCATAACAGCCATTGAGAAGACAGATCAACGAGAGATGCATTTCATACAAAAACTAAATCTCAGCTGCTGAAATGGAGAGGCAAACACATATCCTCTCTAACTCAGCCATGCTGATGATACTTCTGGCTATGCTGAACAAATACAAAGACAATAAGACTAAGTATTTAACAGATTTTCTCTAGGTATCAAGAACTTACTAAAAGCTCTTTTTACTTTTTGTGGGGACAAAATAAGAGTATCCCTTTTGCTAATCTTATCATGAAATCTTCAGAGTCCTTCCAAGGACTGTTAAATGTTCCTACACGAACTCAGTTGCAATTCTCCTCACTCCCACTCCCTATTCTTCTGCCCTACTTTATTTTTCTCTTTTACACTATCAGCTCTAACATAAAGCACTTCTTAATTATTTCTTTTGGTTATTGTCAGTCTCGCCCCCAAAAGAACATAGGCTCCATAAGGGCAAAGATTTTAGTCTGTTTCAATTACTGCAATACTCATTAATGCCTAGCAATCAGTAGACAACCAATTAATATTTGTTGTTAAATCAATCAGTGTTTTCCCTGTGTGTTCATTTAAGCAAAGCAATTTGACAAAATGGATGAGCATGTTTCCTGTGCTTTGCCTATGCTTTCATTTTTCTGCATTTTAATGTAACAAAGCAATAGCTGCTCTAGTCTCACACTGTTTTTCCTGTAGGCAATCTCCAAATCCATGACCTTAGCTTAGCTATATATGTACAAATAATCAGAATGTATAGGCAAATTAACACTTCTGAATCAGATAAAATCTCTGGCCTCTACACCTGCAGCACCATCCACTTGATAATGTTCCCTTAGATGCCTGAAGGTGCCTCTCACTAAGCCTGGACCTTAGTGTAGGTTCTCCCCACCCTATCTCTCCCTCCAGCCAAGCCTGGTCCTCTTTCTGTGTCTTCTAACCCATTAATAGTACCACCAACTCAAAGCACAAAGCAGACATTTAAAAGTTAAAGGTTGGGAAGCGGACGTGGCTCAACTGATAGAGCGTCTGTCTACTATACGGAAGGTCTAGGATTCAATACCTGGGGCCTGCTGACTCATGTGGAGCTGGCCCACGCACAGTGCTGCCGCGTGCAAGGAGTGCCGTACCACACAGGGGCGTACTCGCGTAGGGGTCCCCCACGTGCAAGGAGTGTGCCCCGCAAGGAGAGCTGCCCCACATGAAAAAAGTGCAGCCCGCCCAGGAGTGGCACCGCACACACGGAGAGCTGACACAGCAACATGACGCAACAAAAAGGAGATGCTGTTTCCCAGTACTGCAGTATAATGCAAGTGGATGCAGAAGAAAACACAGTGAATGGACACAGCAAACAACAGGGGGAAGGGGAGAGGAATAAATAAAATAAATCTTAAAAAAAAAGTCAAAGGTGGGAGCTGAGGTGGCTCGAGCAGTTGAGCACCTGTCTCCCACATGGGAAGTCCCAGGTTTGGTTCCCAGTGCCTCCTAAAGACAAGTAGTCATCAAGCAAAAACAACAAGCAGACAACAAGAAAAAACAATCAGCAGACAACAAGAAAAAACGAGCAAATAAAGCAAGAAAAAAAAACAAGCACAAAACAAGCAAAATAACAAGCAGACAACAAGCAAAACAAAACCAAAAAAAAGAGCAAGGAACAATGTGGCTCAAGCAGTTGGGCACCTGCTTCCCGCATGGGAAGTCCCAGATTCAGTTCCTGGTACCTCCTAAAGTAAAAAACAAACAGACAATGAGCAGACAACAAGCTTAAATAACAAGCACAAGCAAAAGCAATCAGTAAAAACAACAAGCAAACAAAGAAGGGAGACATCTCTGGGGTGCAGGGGTTGGGGAGAACAAAAAACGTCAAGGGTGATACTTCTTTCTTCAACTTCAAAAACCATTCTACCAAGTCCAATCAATGAGCAAAGAATAGTTTCTTCAACAAATAGTGCTGGGAAAACAGACTATCTACCTGCAAAGAAAAAAGTGGATCCCTACCTCACACCATACACAAAAATTAACTCAAAGTGGATCAATGACCTAAAAATAAGCTCTAAAACTATAAAATTCTTAGGAGAAATAATACGGAACTATCCTCAGGACCATGTATTAGGCAATGAATTTTTAGAGCACACTAAAAGCATAAGCTACAAGAGAAAAAAATAGATAAATTAAATGTGATCGAAATTAAAAATGTTCATGCCTCAAAGGACATTATCAAGAGAATGAGAAGCAACTTACAGAATGGGAGAAAATATGTGGAAAACATATCTTTGATAAGGATTTAATGTCCAGAATATATAAAGCACTACAAATCAACAACAAAAAAAGACAAACAATCCAAATAAAAACTGGCCAAAGGACTTGGAGATATTTCTCCAAGGAATGGCCAATAAGCACATGAAAAGACTCTCAACGTTAGGGAAATACAAATCAAAGCTACAATGAGATAACACTTTATAAACATCCACTAGATGGCTATGACTTAAAAAATGGAAAATAACAAGTACTGGTGAGGATGCAGAAAAACAGGAACCTTAGTACATTGTTGGTGAGAATGTAAAATGATACCACCGCTATGGACAATAATTTGGTGCTTCCTCAGAAAGTTAAGCGTAGAATTACCACATGATGTGACAATACCACTTCTAGGTATATATCCAAAAGAACTGAAAGAAGGAACTCAAAAAATATTTGTACAACAATTTTCATAGCAACATTATTCACAATAGCCAAAAAGTAGAAGCAAACAAGTATCCTCTGACAGATGAATGGATAAGTAAAGTACGGTATGTATACACAGTGGTATATTGTTCAGCCTTAAAAAGGAATGAAGTTCTGATACATGCTACAATGCTGAGTAAAATAAGCCAGACAAAAAAAGGACAAATATTGTAAAATTTCCCTTATATGAAATAACTAGAATATGCAAATTCATACAGAAAGTAGACTACAGGTAACCAGGAGTGAGGGTGGGGCAGAGAAAGGGAATGGGAAGTTAGTGTATAATGGGTGCAGTGTTTCTCTTTGGGGTGATGGTAGCAAAACATAGTGAATGCAATTACTGCTACTGAATTATATGCTTGAAAGTGGTTAAAATGGGAAATTTTACATTGTATATATTACCATAATATATTTTTTTAAATCTACTAGCAAGTTCAGATGATTTTTGCTTTCTAAATATTTCTAGAATCTAGCACCTTATTTCCACATATACCACCATTCTAATCCAATCAATTTAAGTCTTGAATGATTGAGATCTAGCGCCTATCTCCCTCTCAAGTCTCTTATATCATAATTTCCATCATGTTTGTTTCGTCTCCAGTTTCACCTCTTTTTTTCAATCCCTAGTGCTCAGTATACGCTCTCCTGCTATAGGAACTGGCTTTTGTCAATCCTGAAGAGTAGGTTCTTAAAGAATAAAAGCCTTCATTTATTTTCACTTTCCCCTCTTACTCTTCATATTTTGTTACTACATTTGAGAAGCCTTCTCTAACCAGACCAAAAAGATTAAATCCACTAATTACACTGCACCATTTACCTTTCTCCATCTTTTTAAAATCAACTTTGAGATATAACTTACGTACCAAAAGTGACTAATTTTAGGCATAAAATTCAATGAATTTTTTTAAGTAAATTTACCGAATGTGAAATTATCACTATCAACCAGTTGTAGAACATTTCCAACATCCCTTTAAGAACCCTCTCTGATAGCACATTCACAGCTCCAATTTTATATTTGTTTCTAAAGTTACTTAATTAAAAGCCATCTCTCCCACTAAACCAGACTGCAAACTCCATAGAGTAAGGGACCATATCTAGTTTTGCTTACACTTTTATAAATCTACCAGGTTTTTTGCCAATTAACAACAACAACAAAAACAAACAACAAAACAACAACAAAAAAGAGAATAAACTATAAAAGAGAATAAACTTGTGAACTATAAATCCCATAGAGAGGCCTGAAAACCAATTTCTAGGCAAATATCAACAAATAAACTCTATCACTCTATAACTCATTAATATTTCACATCACTTACACTATTTAGTTAATTCAATTTCATTTTCCTAATAGGAGGCAAAATATTACATTAATAAAGTCCCAGCCAATTTGCAAAAAAGCAATTGATTATATATAGGATGCTGACTTGTATAACCAGATACAATCAATTAACTGTGCTCCACAGTTGATTTGTGAAATAATATTCAGTCACTATGTATGAAATTCTGATGATCAAAAAGCAGCTTTTATCAATAACTAAAAAGTCAATTGAGTTCAATGTTTCCTTTTTAAATATAGAACAATGACCGAAACTCTCACATTTGAATCAATACAATGAGAATTTATTTGTATATTTATGTTGATAAATTGACCATGTTCTAAAATAATCCCAACTTTAAAGCGACACTGAACTTAAAACTCAGAGACTATAAAGTCAAAATATAAAATAAAGCAGTAGTCCATGAAAACAACCAAAACCACAAACTTTAAAATAAAAGAATAAAGAAAAACTAAAACACAAGTCAACCTTTTACATTTTAATGATTAAACACAACTGGATACTCAAAGTCTTATTTAGTATAACATAAACATTCCTTCAACAGTTTACAGACTAGAATCAATGATGGTTGTAGCACAGTACTGAAAAATGGCTAAAAATTTTGTGTCAACTTCAAGATACTGTTTGGTCTAAATTATTGAATTTACGTTAACACCCTTTTTCCAAAATGATTTTCAACAAATTTTGACTTTCCATAATTTTCTTCCTGCTTTTGCATTTGTTGGTGCTCACTCAGCATCGCTGTCCTTTACAGTTTCCTAACAGCCACAGGGCTTGAGCCACAGCTCCAGAGTGGGTCCTTACGAGCCCATGCCATTCAGTATACCTCATGCTCCTGGCCACCATGACTGGAGGGTGTTGGGCACAAGATTCAAAACAAACAATCAACGCATGAATATACCTGTGGAGGGATTCTGGGAAGAAGTTTCTTCTTCCTTATCAGGGACCAACTGAAAAGACACTTTCCTCTCTCCTGTGGATATGAACAAGGAAACATAAACTGGGTGACTGCAGGCGGCCAACCTGAGAAAGTAGGGAGAGCCAGACTTAAGAGGAAGCAGAAACTCTAGCAGTGTGCTGCTCAGTGTTGGTTACTGAGCACTTGAAATGTATCTAGCCCAAACTGAGAAGTGTGGAATCAGTTTTAAAGCCTTAGCATGAAGAAGAATGTAAAAATCTCATTAATAATATTATACAGATTAAATGTTAAAAGGCAATATTTTTTACATTCTGGGTTAAATAAAAGATGCTATTAAAATTAATTTTACCTAGTTTATTTTACTCTTTTTAACATGGCTACTAGAATATTTAAATTTAAACACACAACTTCCATTATTTTTTTTATGGCATAGAGCCGCTCTAGAAGTTGAGAGCATAAAGTAAAACAAAGTAAAATGAAACACCATAACAACAAGAATAAAAAAGATTTATTGATAACATCTCAGAGCCTCTGGATCAAGTTTTATCTGAAACTGGATCTACCTTTGAATTTTTCAGCTACACAAACTAATAAATTACCTTTATAGTTTATGTTAGTTTCCGCAGATTTTTTTATTTTGGAAACTGAAAGTATCCTAACTCATAATCTAATTTAGCAATATTTCTTCTATTCACCACTGAAGAAATAAAGATATGTGCCACAGAATTCACATCTGTACTTCTTTCACTCTTGATTTTACATATCTATAGTACACTCACTGGTTTTTATAAAGCACTTCATTTCCATTATAGGTATCATAATTTTAAAAAGCAGTTTTACTGAGATATTTACATACCATACAATCTATCCAAAGTGTACAATCGATGGCTTTTAGTAAAATCACAATGTTGTGCATTCATCACCACAAAAAATTTTTAAAGTTTTATTACTCCAAAAAGAAAAACTCTACACCCCCTAGCAGCCACCTCTCAATCCCTCTATCCTTCCCCAGGCCTACATAACCCATAATGTTTTTAATAATGTTTTTAAGTATTACCAAGTAAATGGGCTTGCTGGCCCAATGATGGGTATGGTGACAGGAGCCCTCCACCCATCCCCCAGGCTCAAAGCTGTGTCCCTGAGACTAAAGAGCTTAGGGTTTTTACTGGGTTTTAACAGAGGGAGGTGGAGATAGTGATGTTACATAAGCCCATATATATTGCTTGGTTCTGTTTCAGTTACAGTTCACAGGGAGTGTGCAAATGGGGGCCTGAGGAGCCCTTGAAAAGCTACAAAAGCCAGCAAAGAATAAAGTAGCTGTAAAAGGGGTCTGTAAATGAGGGACAAGTACTTGGCTATGGCAGTGTTATATTCGCTCAGTTAACATAAAATAATTAAAGGAATGGAAATATGCAAAGCCAGCTGGCTTTAAGTGAGAGGCAAGGAAGGCATCTGGTTACAGCAACGCTATAAATCCCCTCAGTTAACATAAATTACAATAAAAAGTAAATCTGCTATTTTCAATGGTTAGAATATCATCACAAACCAGTTTTTCCTGCCCATGGTTTCGTAAGTATAAAACATTGTTTTTAAATAAAGTGTAATATATTCTGAGGAACTAATTTAAGTTCTGACTAAACTAAGAGAGAAAAGACTCCTCAATGAAATTAAAACCACATATTCACTTATTAATTCAAATGTTTACTGAGTCCCTTCTTAGGCTAGGGATGTCAAAGAGATTTCACTGCCACATCAACTGTCAAGGGTCAGTATTAATATGGGGACCTCATTTTTTTTAATGTAACATTAAAATTAATTTTAAAAACTTAAAAATAAATAAAATGCACACGAAACACCCCAACACATTTCTCAAGAACTCATATAACCAAAACTAATACACAGTAAGCATGTGACATTTGTTGCCTCTGGGGTAGGGTGGGCAGTGGGAGGGCATGGGAAGTAACAAAGTTAGTAAAACGATAGAGAAGAGAAAAAAGAAAAAGAAAAAAAAGGGTGCGTATTATGCTGTGATTCATCCATTAGATAGATGTTTGTCATGATCAAAGAGAAGAGAGAAGGTATGTGCTCAGGTTATTTGCCTTCCCTGCAAAATAGGGCCTTTCTCTAGTTAAATGTAGGGAAAGATGATTTTGATGATTTAATTTTTAAAAAGTCTTAATAAACTTCTAAGCATGGTTCTTGCACTTATGGAATTTATAGTCTAGTGGGAAGAGAAATAATTACAATAAGCTGTGATTATTATTATAAGAAAAGTACAGAGTATTCCAGAAGCATGTAAGAGAGTGAGCTAATATAGTCTAGGAAATTATATTTAAATTGGGGCATGAAAAATTAGTGGGCATTGACAGGTTGAAGATTAGGGAATGGACTGTAAACTGAAGGTTGGAGGCAAAATGTCCTACTTACTTAGGGAAGACAGCAGGTGGGACAGCTGAGGCAGGAAGACCGCCCAACAAAGGAACTCAAAGTTCAGCACAGATGAAATATTAAGTGCAAGACGGAGAGCAGAAGGGAAAAATGTAAGAGATAACGGCAGGATCCTGGAGAGCATTATAAGGCATATTAAATAGTTTGGACTTCATCCTAAGGGCAATGATTTACCACTGAAAAATGTCAGGAGTAATATCCATCTGGTTATCCTGTGGAAAAAAAATACTGCCACACAAAGAGGGCAGCTGCCCAATTCACACCAAAGCCAATCCTGTGACACCAAAGTTGCAGAGAGCAAGAACTTTATTACAAGGTTGCTATGTCAGGAGACAGGCAAGTCTCAGATCTCTCTCTTCAATTGAAGCAACTCTGAGGTTTTTCTTAGACTCAAACAAAGGCAGGTGGAGAGAGTGACAGTGGGACACTGGGAGGTATTGATTGATTTGTTTAATGGAACTGTGTAAGCACGGGCCCAAGAAGCTACTCCTAAGGATTGACAAAAGCCAGTTAGGGGAAGCAGATGTTGTTCAAGCAACTGGGTTCCTGCCTACCACATGGGAGGTCTGTGGTTCGGTTCTCAGTGGCTTCTAAAGAGAGCGAGCTGGTGCAACGGATGGGCGTAGCAAGCTAACACAACAAGAAGACGCAACAAGAGACATGAAAAGAAAAACATGAGAGAGAAAACAAAGCAGGGAGCAGAGGGTCCCCATGCCTCCTAAAAGAGAACGAGCAGGACAGCGAACTGATGCGATGGACAGGTGCGGCGAGCAGACTTGATAAGATGATGCAACAAGAGATGCAAGAGGGAAAAACTAACAAGAGACACGACAAAGCAGAGGACAGATGTGGCTTAAGCAATTAGGTGCCTCCCTCCCTCCCACCTCGGAGGTCCTAGGTTTGGATCCCAGTACCTCCTAAAGAAACAAAAGAAGATGAACAAGACAAAGCAAGTGCAAACAACAAGGGGGTGGGGAGAGATAAAATAAAAAAAAAATAAATCTTAAAATTAAAAAAAAGAGCCAGTTGGAGTAAGCATGTGGTTACAAGTTACAGCAGGGTTGTAAACTGCTTAATTAACATAAGATAACAAGTATAGGAATTGATCTAAGCTAACCCAATGTGCCATTAAGAACTGACAAAGTTCAGCTGGGACAATCCATATGGCTACAGGTTACACTAGAGTTGTAAATAGTTCAGTCCACATATAAAATAACAAGTAAGGAGATTAAGCTAAACAAAGGGACTTTAAGATCCAACAAAAGTCCACTGGGGTAAACATATAGTTACCAGTTACAGCAATGTTATAAAACATAATATAACAAGTAAAAGAATGAAAGCAAACTAAAATAACATTTATAATTAAAACTGTTAATCAGAAGTTATAATCTACAGGGGAAAAGAGACTTTTCCTAAGGGAAATAGGCTAACTGGTGACAATATTGATTTCACAGTTACAAAGTAGGTAATACCAGCATCAGAGTGTGCTATTAGGAGGCTTTGCAGTAATCATTCTAGCCATCTTTGATGGCTTAGACCAGGGTGACTGCAGGAGGGAAAGAAGAAATGGAAAAACTCAAGAGATATTTAGGGAAGCAGATGTGGCTCAAGTGATTGGGCTTCCACCTACCACATGGGAGGTCCTGGGTTCAGTTCTCAGTGCCTCCTAAGGAGAAGATGAACAGACACAGAGAGCACACAGCAAATGGACACAGAGCAGACAGTAACCACAAACAACGAGGTGTCAGGGGGTGGGGGTGGTGGGGGCGGGGGATAAATAAAATAAATCTTAAAAAAAAAAAAAGAGGTAGTTAGGAAAACGGTATTCAAGCAGATGTGGCCTGAAGGAGACTGGGAAAAAAAAAAAAAGTCAAGGATAATCCCAGCTCCCCAGGTTAGTAGCTTGAATAGATGTTGATTGCTGGTGTCATTTCCTGCAATAAGCAGCAATGGAAGAAGAGAAAATTTAAGAGTGCTTTTTCAGAAATGATAATTTTGAGATACCCAAGAAGAAATGTCTATGGGTGTTAACTAGGCTAGAGAGGTTGATAAGCTTGCCTATGGAGTGAGCATGTATGAAAATAGGGCTCGGAGCAGAGCTTTGAGGAACATGGGTAGTAATGAAGGGCAAGATGAAGCTTCCAAAGAGAATGAAGAAAAACCAAAGTCAGGGACATCAAAGAAGCCAAGGGCAGGAAATGTTTCAAAAAGGAGGGAAGATCAGTGATAAAAACTGTTGAGGTACAGAACTCTAAGACTGAAATTTGTCCTTGGTTTTCAGTGACACTGTAGAAAACAGTTTTGGAGATTAGTGAAAGTGATATGCCAGATTTCAGTGGGTTGACGAGTTCAGGAAATGGAGGTGAAAGTTGTCAACATTCTCTGTAAGGGAGAGAAGAAAAACATGGTAGAATCTGGATGAGAAAGTGAGTTTGAGGGAGCTTTAGTTTCTTTTCAATTTCCTTTTATGACTGGGAACACTCCGGCTTCTTTAAACACTAATAGGGGAAACGGACTTTGGCCCAGTGGTTAGGGCGTCCGTCTACCACATGGGAGGTCCGCGGTTCAAGCCCCGGGCCTCCTTGACCCGTGTGGAGCTGGCCCATGAGCAGTGCTGATGCGCGCAAGGAGTGCCGTGCCACACAGGGGTGTCCCCCGCGTAGGGGAGCCCCACACGCAAGGAGTACACCCAGTAAGGAGAGCCTCCCAGCGTGAAGGAGGGAGCAGCCTGCCGAGGAATGGCGCCGCCCACACTTCCCGTGCCGCTGACAACAACAGAAGCGGACAAAGAAACAAGACGCAGCAAAAAGACACAGAAAACAGACAACCGGGGGAGGGGAGGGGAATTAAATAAATAAAAATAAATCTTTAAAAAAATAATAAAATAAAATAAACACTAATAGGAGGTAGGATCTACCTCTTTTTAAGAAACTTGAAAATATTAGATATTCATTTCTCATTTTCATTTAGAAATAAGAGTAGAGACAGATGCACATGCCTCAAATTTTAAATTAAGAATTTGTATCACAAACAACCAGAAAGCATCTTCTTAAGTAGAGATCACAATTACAGCAAGACTAAGGTTGAGGAGAAGCAGCAATAAGAATCAACGAGGATCATCTCTCCAGTACCATGACATTAAGCAAGCAACAGCAATGCTGCCTTAAACAAAATGTTCCTGTGATATAATCCTGGCTATGGTTCTTACCAAGGACCAACCTCCCACATTCTTACCTACTGTTCAAGCCTGGTTCTCTAGTCTTCCAGCAATTCTAGGAGCTTCCTAATACTAATTTACTTAAGTTATTTTAAGCCTAAACTAGCCAGTCAGTTTTTGTTCCATCCAAGAAGCCTGCCGGTGGAATTACAATAAAGGTAGATTTTATGTCAATGGCAAAGTGGAAAAACTGCTCCTCCAACACACACACAACAGAATATCTGATTTGAAATAGGAGCTCAGTCATTTAGCATCACTCACTCAACAAGCAAACTCTAGTATTATATAAGTAGCTTTCTGAAGTAGAGGCAGAAAAGTAAGTTACCTTGGCACTGGCCTTCCATTGCATTAGACTTAGTGATGCTTTAAAGTGAGCACCAATTTTACCAAGAGTTAAAAGGCTCTCACATTAAAAGATGTAAGAAAAAGAAAAGACACACTAGAGCAGGAGAAAATATTTGATATCTTGTGTCTGATAAAAGACTTGTATTCAGAATACATAAACAGAGTTTCATAGTGGTTACAATTAAAAACAACAACTGAGGGAGTGCTGAGTTCCTAGCCAGCGGAGCTCTATCACAGTCCCTAAAGGAACAGCAACAATCCTCCAAGTGCAATAGCAAAGACCAAAAAAGAAGGAAGGTCCAACAATGAGCCCTTGATACTAATGATTATGATTGTGAGGCTGTGCACCTGAAATAAGAACAAGTCCTAGAGCTGCAGGGTGCCTAAGAGTTACCTCCTGAGAGCCTCCGTGTTGCTCAAATGTGGCCAGTCTTGAAGCCAAACTCAGCGTGTAAATGTGTTGCCTTCCCCTTAGCGTGGGACATGACTCCTGGGGATGAGCCTCCTTGGCACCGAGGGATTACTACCAAGTACCAGCTGATGCTGTAACTAGAAAATGACCTTGAATAAAAGGGTCAACTTGGACCAGCAGAATATCTCAGTCTACATATAATACCAGGAGTTAAAAAGGCTTTTTGACCTGAATAAAAGGGGGAAATGGAAAAATGAGTTTATATGGTTATGAGTCTCCAAAAAGAGCCGGGAGTTTATCAGAGGGGTTGCCCTTATGCACACCTCAGCAGAGTCCCAGAGACAGATAAAGTAGTTACAAGCCCAGGTATTGGTTCTTCTGAGGGCTACAGAGACCCACAGGTTCTATGGTCATGGCAGATGGAGTTCAGTGCCATGTCAGTTTGTGTTTCTGTGTGATGGAGCTGGACTCAGATGTGATCTTTGTCCACAAGCCTCTCCTGTTACTTTTACCAGAACTGTAGTTGGTGCTGGGGTTTAATGTATACCCAGGGGACCTGAATCTCTGGACTGACCATGTGATAGCCAGGCCCTGAGCCTCAACAGACTTGCAACTCCCACACTCTGGTTTATTGGACTCACCCCACTCAGCTAACATGGAGGTGAAAAGGGTCAATCACCACACCAGGGAGCCAAGAGTGCCTACAACTGAAAGCAGGAGAACTGCATCCAGCGTCCATGTGGAATCTAAGCCACCTCTTGATATAGATGTGGAGTGGACACAACCATTCTAAGGTCCACAGGATGGAGGAATAGAGTATGGATTAGAGTAGACTTACTGATATTCTATTCATGAACTATTGTGACTAGTAATCAAAGAAAATGTGGCACTGGTGTGGAGAAAGTGGCCATGGTGGCTGCTGGGGGTAGGGAGTGGGAGAAGAGATGTGATGTGGGGCATTTTCGGGGGTTGGAGTTGTCCTGGGTGGTGCTGCAGGGATGGTTACCAGACATTGTATGTCCTCCCATGGCCCAATGGGTGGACAGTGGGAAAGTGTGGGCTATGGTGTGGACCATTGACCATGAGGTGCAGTGGTGCTCAGAGATGTATTCACCAAATGTCTCATGATGATGGAGGAGGTTGTTGTTATGGGGGCGGAGTGGGGTGAGGGGGTGGGGGGGTATATGGGGACCTCATTTTTTTTAATGTAACATTAAAAAAAAAAAAGACAAAATAAAAAATAAAATAAAACTGGTAAAAGAAAAAAAACAGAATACATAAAGAATTCTCTTTAATATATATTTTTTATTAGAGAAGTTGTGAGCTTACAACACCATCATGCACAACATGCAGAACTCCTACACATTACCCCTCCACCAACACCCTACACTGTTGTGGAACATCTGCCATAGACCATTAAAGAGCATCATCACACTATTACACTAACTATGGTCCCACAGTTAGAGTATATTCTTCCATACACCTCCATCATAAACACCATGGATTAGTACTGCACATTTGCCATATTTCCACAGAACACTCTTATATCTGTACTGTTAACCACAGTCCATTTTATACCACATGGTTCATTGTGTTATACACAGGGCAGTATACAGTCTCATGCCTTGGACAACCTATCCAAAGTTGTACAATTTTTTAATCAAATCAATTTTATTGATACATATTAATAAAGCATACAATCCATCCAAAGTGTACAATCAGTGGTATAAGTTATACTCACAGAGTTGTGCATTCATCACTTTAATCAATATTAGAGCATTTTCATTATTCTACTACTAATAATAAACAAAAAACAGAAAAAAAACCTCTACTTCTTAATAATCACCTCTCAATCTCGGTTGATGGACACCTGGGTTAGTTCCATCTTTTGAAATTGTGAATAACACAGCTATGAATATTGGCATGCAGATGTGTATTTGTGTCACTGTTGTCAATTCTTCTGGGTATGTACCTAGTAGTGGTATTGCCAGGTGCCAGGTCACATGGCAAATCCATATTCAATTTCTTTAGGAACTGCCAAACAGTCCTCCACAGTGGCTGTACCATTCTACATTCCTATGAACAGGGAATACATACGCATTCCTATCTCTCCACATCCTCTCCAACACTTGTAGTTCTGTCTTTTTAATAATGGACATTCTGATGGTTCTGAAATGATATCTCATTGTAGCTTTGATTTGAATTTCCCTAATCACGACTGATGTTGAACATATTTTCATGTATTTTTTCACCATTTGTATTTTTTTCTTGAGACAAATGTTTACTCAAGTCTATTGCCCATTTTTTAATAGGGTCATTTGTCTTTTTATTGTTGGGTTGTAGCATCTCTTGATATATCATGGATATTAAACCCTTATCAGATATGATTTCCAAATATTTTCTCCCATAAAGTCAGCTGCCTTTTCACCCTTTTGACAAAGACCTGTGAGGTGCAAAAGTGTTTAATTTTGAGGAGGTCCCATTTATCTATTTATTCTTTTGTTGCTTGTGCTTTGGTGTAAGATCCAAGAAACCACCATCTACCATGACATTTAAAGATGTTTCCCTATATTTTCTTCTAGTAGCTTTTATATTTAGATCTGTGACCCATTTTGAATCGGTTCTTATATAGGGAGTGAGACTGGGGTCTCCGCTTTCTCCCAGTACCATTTGTTGAAGAGACTGTATTGTCCCAATAACATGAACTTGGTAGGGTTGTCAAAAACCGGTTGGGGGAAGTGGACTTGGCCCAGTGGATAGGGCGTCCATCTACCACATGGGAAGTCCATGGTTCAAACCCCAGGCCTCCTTGACCTGTGCGGAGCTGGCCCACCACAGTGCTGTTGTGCGCAAGCATGCCGTGCCATGCAGGGATGCCCCCGTGTAGGGGAGCCCCACATCCAAGGAGTGTACCCCGTAAAGGAGAGCTGCCCAGTGTGAGAGAAAGTTCAGCCTGCCCAGGAATGGCGCCACCCACACGGACAACGGACTCAACAAAAAGAGACACAGATTCCTGTGCTGCTGACAACAACAGAAACAGACAAAGAAGAACACGCAGCAAATGGACACAGAGAACAGACAACTGGGGGGTTGGAGGGAGGAGAGAGAAATAAATAAAATAAATCTTAAAAAAAAAAACCGGTTGGGTGCAGTGGATGTGGTTCACATGGTTGAGTTCCTGCTTCCCACATGGGAGGTCCCGGTTTGGTTCCTGGTGCCTCCTAAGGAAAACAGAAACAAATTGCAAACAAAAACAAATGTAAAAACCAACTTACAACAAAAAAGAGAATAAAAAGGAAAAAAAAAAAAGCCAATGCAGGAAAGCCAATATAGCTCAGGGGTTGGGCCCAGCTTCCCACATAAAATGTCCCAGGTTCATTTCCTTGCCACCAGTATCTAAAACAAAAAAAAACAGTTGGCCATAAAGATGAGGGTTTATTTCTGGAATCTCGATTCTATTCCACTGATTAATGTGTCTGTCTTTATGCCAATACCATGCTGTTTTGACAACCACTGCTTTGTAATATGTTCCAATGTCAGGCAGTGAGAATCTTCCCACATTGCTCTTCTTTTTTAGGATGTCTTTGGCTATTCAGGTGCCCTTTCCCTTCCACACAAATTTGGTAATTGCCTTTTTTATTTCTGTAAAGTAGGCTATTGGAATTTTGATTGGTATTACATTGAATCTATAACTCAGTTTTGGTAGGACTGACATTTTCACGATATTTAGTTTTCCAATCCATGAACAAAGAATGTCTTTCCATTTGTTTGTTTAGGTCTTCTCTGAATTCTTCTAGCAGTGTTTTGTAGTTTTCTGAATATAGGTCTTGCACATCTTCGGTTAAATTGATTCCTAGGTATTTGAGTGCTTTTTGTTGCTATTATAAATGGAACTTTTTTCCTGATTTCCTCCTCAGATTGTTCATTACTACAATACAGGAACATTATTGATTTTTGCATGTTAATCTTGTATCCTGATACTTTGCTGAACACATTTATTAGCTCAAGCAGCTTTTTTGTAGACATTTCAGAATTTTCTAAATACAGGATCATGTCATCTGCAAACGGTGAATCTTACCTCCTCTTTTCCTATTTGGATGCCTTCTCTCTTTCTAAATGTTTTAATCAAGAAAGGATACTGGATTGTGGTTTTTTTGTTTAATGATTTGATTGATTCCTCCCCCTCCACCCATTGCTTTTGCACTTGCTGTCTGCTGTCTGTGTCCATTCACACTGTGTGTTCTTGTGTTCTTCTGTGTCTGCTTGTCTTCTCTTTAGGTGGCACCAGGAACCGATCCTGGGACCTTCCAGAGCGGGAGAGAGGCACTCTACCTCTTGTGCCACCCTAGATCCCTGGTCTGCTGTGTCTCTTATTGTCTGTGTCTCTTTTTGTTGCATCATCTTGCTGCACCAGTTCTCTGTGCAGGCCAATACTTCATTCAGGACTCCAGTGCAGGCCAGCACACCGCAAGGGTCAGCACTCCGCGTGGTCCAGCACTCTGCACAGGCCAGCACTATGTTTGGGCCAGCTCTCCACTTGGGCCAGTCTGGCTTCACCAGGAGGCCTCAGGAATCAAACCTGGACCTCCTATATGGCAGACAGGAGCCCAATCGCTTGAGCCACATCTGTTTCCTGATACTGGATTTTGTATAATGCATTTCCTGCATTGATCGAGATGATCATGTGTTCCTTCCCTTCAATTTGTTAATGTGGTATATTACATTAATTAATTTTCTTGTGTTGAACCAGGCTTGCATACCAAAAATAAAGCCAACTTGGTCAGCATGTATAATTCTTTTGATATGCTGTTGGATTCTATATGCAAGTATTTTATTGAGAATTTTTATATCTGTGTTCATTAAAGAGATAGGTCTGTAATTTTCTTTTCTTATAGTATCTTTATCTGGCTTTGATATTAGGGCGATTTCGGCTTCGTAAAATGTGTTGGGGAATTTTCCCTCTTCTTCAAATTTTTAGAAGAGTTTAAACAGGATTGGTGTTATTCTCAAGATGCTTGGTATAACAGAATTTACCTCTGAAGCCATCTGGTCCTGGACTTTTCTTTATTGGGAAATTTTTAATGATGGATTCAATCTCTTTAAATGTGATTGGTTTGTTGAGTTCCTGGATTTCTTGTACAGTCAATGCAGATTGTGCATTTCTATGAATTTGTCCATTTCATGTAGGTTGTCTAATTTATTAGCATATTGTTTCCCATAATATCCTCTAATGATCCTTTTAATTTCTGTGGGATCATTCATAACTTCCCCCCTTTCACTTCTAATATTATTTATTTATATTTTCTCTTTTTTTGTTGTTAGTCTAGCTAAGAATTTGTCAATTTTATTGTTCTTCTCAAAGAACCAGCCTTTGATTTTGTTGATTTTCTCTGTTGTTTTGTTGTTGTTGTTCTCAATTTCATTTATTTCTGCTGTAGTCTTTATTAATTTATTTCCTTCTGCTTACTTTGGAAATGGTTTGCTGCTCTTTTTCTAGGTCCTCCAGGTATTCAGTTAAGTCTTTGGCGTTAGCTCTTTCTTTTTTTTAATATAGGTGTTTAGGGCTATAAATTTCCCTCTCAGCACTGCCTTCTCTGTATCCCATAAGTTTTGATAAGTTGTGTTCTCATTTTCATTTATCTCAAGACATTTACTAATCTCTTACAATTTGTTCTTTGACCCACTGATTGTTTAAAAGTATGTTGTTTAGCCCCCACACATTTGCAAATTTGCCCCTTTCCCATCTTTTAATGATTTCCAGTTTTATTCCATTTTGATTTGAGAAGTTGTTTTGTAATTTTAAACTTTTTTATTTATTAAGACATGCTTCGTGACCCAACATGTGATCTATCCTGGAGAATGATGTATAAGCACTTAAGAAGAATGTATAACCCATTGATTTGGGATGCAACATTCTGTATATGTCTGTTAGGTCTAGTTCATTTATCATATTGTTCAAGTTCTCTGTTTCCTTGTTGATATTCTAGTTGTTCTATCTAATGATTAGTTGTTCTATCTAATGATGTGAATGGTGTGTTGAAGTTTCCACCTATTATTGTAGAGATGTCTGTTTCTCCCTTCAGTTTTGCCAGAGCTTGCCTCATATATTTTCGGGCACCGTGGTTAGGTACACAGGTATTTATGACTGTTATTTCTTCTTGGTGGATTGTCTATTATATATAATAGCATTCTATATCTCTCACAACTTTCTGGCATTTAAAGTCTGTTTTGTCCATTATTAACAGTTATACCTCATCTTTTTTGGTTACTCTATGCATGGAGTATGTTTTTCCAAACTTTCACTCTCAGCTAATTTGTATCCCTGGATCTTGTATGCAGTATATGGATGGCTCATGGTGTTTTTTTTAATCCATTCTGTCAGCCTAGATCTTTTTACTGGGGAGACTAATCCACTCACATTCAACGACACTACTATAAATGCATTATTTACTTCCACCATAATTTTATTCTTTTGCTTTCATAGGTCGTATCTTATTTTCATCTTTTTACTCTTTTGGTTATCCTTTCTGCTAGTCTTGCCTTCCACACTCTCCTCTAAGCCTCTTTCTCCTGTCTTTTTCTTTCATACTGTAAGGCTCCCTTTAATGCTTCCTACAAAGGTGTATTCTTTGTCACAAACTCTCAGGTTATTTACAAATATTTTAAACTCACCTTCATATCTGAAGGACAATTTTGCTGGATAAAGAATTCTCAACTGGCAATTTTTCTCTTTCATAATCCTAATTATATGATATCACTGTCTTCTTGCCTCCATGGTTTCTCATGAGAATTCTGCACTAAGTCTTATGGGGTGTCCTTAAAGGTAATGGTTTGCCTCTCCCTTGCTGCTCTCATAATTTTCTCTTTATCTTTGGTGCTTGACACACTGAGGAGTAGATCTATTTGGTTTTATTCTGATTGAGATAATGCTGTGCTTCTTAGACATTTAAATTAATTTCTTTCCTGAGAGTTGGGATATTTTCAGCCATTATTTCCTCAAATACTCTTTCTTGTCCTTTTCCCTTTTCTTCCTCTTCTGGAACCTCCAGGACAAGTATGTTGTTGTGCTTTGTGTTATCGATCAACTTCCTAAGCCCCTGCTCAATTTTTTCTCATTCTTTTCTCTCTCTGTTCTTTTCTCTCTTCACCTTCAGCTGTTCTGTCTTCTGCATACACTGCTGTTGTATGCCTCTATTTTTTTTTTAATCTCACCTACTGTGTCTTTTACTTCCATAAGCTGTTATTTTTCAATTCAAGTTTTCAAATTCTTCTTTGTGTTCACTCAGCAACTTCTTTATATCCTTTTTTCATTAGCCATATTTATTTCAACTTGTTCATTTGATTTAGGAGATTTGTATGAACCTCACTGAGTAATGTCTTAAATCCTGTATCTCATCTGGGACTTTGATATATTCCTTCGCTTGGGCCATATCATCCATTATATTAGCACGGCTTGTAATTTTTTTGCTGATATCTAGCCATCTGATTATGATGGTAAGTTTATACTGATGCTCACTTTTTCTCTTTTGCACAGGAATTTAGTGGCAGGAGGCTGTGTATTACTGCTGTTCTTTGATCCTTGGTTCAACTTGTTCTATGTCTTTAGGACTGTCCATGTTTAGATGCTCAAACGTGGACCATGGACCCAGTGATGGGGTGCCAAGTGCCTTAGGCAGGGAGGCTGTTAAGGCCAGAAAATGCCTCTTACTTGTAATTTCATTGCACGCACTTCCTTGTTCTACAGAAGATGGTGGTCTTCAGCAGCCCTCTCAGTTCAAACCCTGGTTGGAATGTGTTCACTGAACCACGGACCACAACGATGTGACAGAGGATCCTGCCTCAAGGGTATTTACAGCCTCACAAATCAAACTTTCTGAGTGGCAGTTCTCCAGCCTTCTATGGCAGTCCCCTCCCTTTTCCTGGGTAGGAAACAATTCAACTCCCCCCTGTGTCCTCAACAACCAGTTCCATTCAGTAGGGAGAGTTTGGGAGAGTCAGAGCTCTTTTCTTCCCTGCAGGGTCCCAGAACAAACACTGGAGTGGCCCCACCAGCCTGGAAGGGCTTGTGGAACAGACCAAATATGTTGGCAAAAAGCTGAATCAATGTTAGGCACACATCTCTTTCTCCCTTTTCCTGGGGAGGTGGACCCCTACAGCTCCTTCCATCCACAGCCACAGTCCAGACACTAGAGAATTCAAAGCTGTCTGCCTCAAGGGTGGGGCGATAGGTGCCAGCAGCTGCAGCTTTTACTCACAGTTTTTCCTTGGAGATTCTTTCCCTTTGCCCCACTCTCTTCTGGGTGGTGTCCAGCCTTCCCCTGGTGTCCTAAACCCTAGAACATTTTTTTCCAAACTGTTTCTGTCTGTCCTGTAGCTATTTTTCTGGGAGAGAAGTGAATCCTGTCTTTCTCTAATCCACCATCTTCCTGGAAGTCTATATAAAGAATTCTTACAACTCAATATAAGAGGGCAATTGATCCAAAAGAAATTTCACCAAAGATATGTGAATGGCCAATAAGCACCTGCAAAAATTTTCAATGTCACTAGTCATCAGGGCAATGAATATTAATACCAGAATGCTTTTCCACTTCACTCCCATTAGAATGGCTAGAATCAATAAGACATGTAATAACAAATCTTAGCAAAGCTGTAGAGAGCTGTCTTGCTATCTCATACTTTGCTGGTAGAATGTAAAACAGTTTGACAGTTTCTCAAAAAGTTGAACATATATTTACCATATGGGTCAACAATTACATTCCTATATAACTACCAAAGAGAAATGAAATCCAGTTTTTACAAAAACTTCCATGCAAATCATAGCAGCATTATTTATAATATCCCCCAAAGTGGATCAAATGAAATGTTTATCAGCTGGTGAATGGATAAACAAAATGTGGCTTTCCATACAATGGAATATTATTCAGCAATAAAAAAGAACAAATTACTGATACATGTTCATTACAGGTCCATGGCTAGACGTCAAAAATATTATGTTAAGTCAAAGAAGTCAGACACAAGAGATCACATATTATTAAATAGCTCCATTAAAATGAAATGTCCAGAAAAGGCAAATCTACACAGAGAGAGAAATGTGATTAGTGGTTGCCTGGGACTGGGGAGTAGAAATGGTATTAACTGTAAAGAAGCATGAGAGAGGGTACAGGGGTGATTTTAAAAATGTTCTAAAACTGGTTGGTGGTGATGTTTGCATAAGTTAGCAAATTTACTGAAAAGTCATTGAATTGTACACTTAAAACAGGTGACTCTTATTATATGTAAATCATGCCTCAATAAAATTCTATTTTTAAAAACGCTCTCATGTTTCATTTTTTCGTCTTCACTGGAGGCTACTCAACCATTTTGCAAGTCAGGTACCTGAGAACTGTTTACAGAAACAGCGCTTGTTACGCGTACCAGTGAAAAAGGTTTCCCAGCCTAGAAATGATTCCTAATATACAGCATCTGTAGCATTTCTAGAACAGCACTTTTCAAAGTGTGACCTACAGACCAGGACACATTTATGGTTTGGTCGTACTGATCCAAGATGAGATAATGACAGAAACTGAGAATAAATGCTTAGAAACTTTAATAACAATTTGACATAGTAATATTCTATCTTTTGAATCTGATTAAAAATTGGGGCTGTATTTTATTTTCCTTTGGTTATTTTTTCCATTTAATTTTTCTAGCACTTCATTTTTATTGTATTTCACAGAAGAATCAATCAGTCATGACTGGGAATTTTTTTTTAAATGTGTTATCACAGATCACTCGAGAAACACTGCTCTAAAAGGATTTTACTATAACTGGTCATCACATAGACTAGAAGATCAACTATCTTGTCAAACTGACTGTTTTAAAGCAAGTTTCTAATTCCCCAACTACTTTAGTGCCTCCTGCATAATTGAGATTTTAATAAATGTTCATCTATCTTTCTAAGTGGATTTTCATATTTAGAATTAAAGAACAAAAATTTCAAATATATATACTAATGAATGTCAATTTTCTTCTCCCTTAACTTAAAAAGTTGGTCTGATACTAAATAAAAATAAACACAGTCTTTGAATTCTGGTGAGTTATGGTCCTAGGAAAGATCCTATAAATCAAAACAAGGTATGTGTGTGTGTGTATTTTTTAGGGGGTACTGGAGTTTGAACCCAAGACCTCATACATGGGAACAAGACACTCAACCACTGAGCTACACCTGCTCCCCTAAATTATATTTTCATTTAAAAATAAAAGGAGGGAAACGGACTTTGGCCCAGTGGTTAGGGCGTCCGTCTACCACATGGGAGGTCCGCGGTTCAAGCCCCGGGCCTCCTTGACCCGTGTGGAGCTGGCCCATGCGCAGTGCTGATGCGCGCAAGGAGTGCCGTGCTACACAGGGGTGTCCCCCGCGTAGGGGAGCCCCATGCGCAAGGAGTGCACCCATAAGGAGAGCCGCCCAGCACGGAGGAGGGAGCAGCCTGCCGAGGAATGGCGCCACCCACACTTCCCTTGCCGCTGACGACAACAGAAGCGGACAAAGAAACAAGACGCAGCAAAAAGACACAGAAAAACAGACAACCGGGGGAGGGGAGGGGAATTAAATAAAAAATAAATCTTTAAAAAATAAAAAATAAAAAAAATAAAAAATAAAAATAACAAACAAAAAAAGATGTTTCTATGTTCATTTTTAAATTAAATCAGTATAAACCAGATATCTACACATCTCACAATACGATGCCTCAAATATATTTCAATGAATCAGGCAATATAATAACCAAGCATTCATATATTACTTAAGAAATCCCTGGAGGAAGGACTTTATAATTTAAGGGTTAAAGAATCATCAGCAAATGCCTAGAGAGACTCAGGACTAAAGTAAAAGATGAACTCCTTAAAGATCCCAGAAAGACGCTGAGCTGCTGTAGGCCTAATACAACACATAAGTGTAGAGGTTTCTACTAAATCAGTACTACACAAATAGTTTTTAAATGATCTGGATGAGACTGCTTAGATAATGTATATTAAACAACAAAGATATAATGAAATCAAAGGAGGGTAAACTAAACTATTAAAAACTCCAAAACCTATTTATAGGGGAAGTTTCATGTTTGACTACGCAAATTTCCTAAATGTCCATGACAAATTTTCTGAATTTTAGCACAATGAATTGGAAAGATTCAAATGCCTTTCATAACAGACATCAAAATGGAGAGAGTGCAAAACCAGGAGATAAATAACGAGTTTTATCCCGGAAATGGACCTTAGACAAGAACTTCTTTCTCCCATCATTTCCTTACTGGACACAAGTGGTTATTTCTGGTGCCTTCTTTTCAACTACTTTTACAGTTTGTTACTATAAATATTATAATGCAAAACATAAATAACCACCAAACGTGCAATAAACTGCCTTAAATATTTACTGTGCCTCTCCTAAATTTATTTGGAAAATAAACTTTCATTTGTTTTTAAAAGAAATTATTTTTTTCTAAAAAAATTTTTTTTGAAATTATCTTTCTAATAATTCTGATAGCATTTTATATATATTTGACTTAAAACTTACTATCTTGGGGAGTGGATGTAGCTCAGTGATTGCATGCCTGCTTCCCATGTATGAGGTCCTAAGTTCTGAAACCCTGATACCTCCTAAAAATTAAATTAATTAATAAAAAGAAAAAGAAAAAAGAAAACTTACTATCTTGATCAGTTTGAAATGAGAAGTTATATAACACATTCAAAACCATCATTTTCAAAAAGCTTTTACTTAGAATCTTTATACATGTCATGCTTGAAAAGGTAGAATTAGATATGTAATGCTTAAAAAAAAAGTTCATACACTGAGTAGTTTACAAATATAACTGGGAGGTAACAAAACCATACAATAAACAATATTTTTTTGTATAGTGAAACTTCGTTTTAATTAAGCCTGAAGGGAAGGAATGTTTACTTCAAAAATTATCATTAGCTTAAGAGTTAACTCAGTCAAGATGCTCTAAGTAATCTCTTCTCCTCTCATTTTACAATTTTTGAGATAAGGAAATCACCATCATTAACAGAAAGTGACGGGAAGAGAAACTAATGTTTTCCCCACAACTACAGAAACAGTAATTAACAATTTTAACAATCCTACCCTACTTCAGCCTAATCCTCTAGCTCTGAGAAAGGTTAATTAATCATTTATTCAGATTAGATTTTCACACTGGTGATAATTATTAGATAATTCATTAGAGTATCTAAAATGCCAGCTTCTGGTTCTCTCTAATTAAATAAGCCCTATATAATACCACTTTTTTAAAAAATTATTTTATTTTTATTTTTTTGGTGTAATCACATTTTTTTTCTTCTATATTTTCTTTTAAATGTTACATTAAAAAAATACGAGGTCCCCATATACCCCCCACCCCTCCCACATCAACAACCTCTTCCTTCATCGCAGCACATCCACTGCACCTGGCGAATACATTCTGGAGCACCGCTGCAGCACATGGACAGTGGTCCACATTGTAGTCCACACTCTTCCCCAGTCCATCCAGTACTGCTTTTATGAGGCAATGAATCAGCCTACATAAGTTCATGTCAAAATTACGCATATATTCTCAAAACATATATGTATTCACCAAAGCTGAAAAGAAAATGTGCTAGTAATACAAGACTGGAAATGTGTTAGAATCAATTCTCTGATTAGTGGAAGCTGAGATGTTGGGTTGTTTAGGTATTTTAAAGAAGTATAAAAAAAACAAACAAAAAAAAGAAGTATAAGAAAGTTAAAGGCAGGAGACTGGCAGATGGGGTTTAATACCCATAGGTCCAGATAAGGTAATTCAGAAATAAAGGGGACACCATGGAAGTCTGGCTGCTTAAAACAGAGTTCTTAAATAGGAGACAGCCAGCAGCTGTTAATAGCCTGTAAAGCACAAATAAATATGAGTAAATACATTTCATGAAATAGTCTAGAATGCAGCAAATAATGGAGTAATTTCTAGATAGAAAGGACTTCCTGATTATCCCAAATACCCCAAGATCTCTAAAATTGCCATCATCAAAGCATGCACATCTTAGGGTGAAGCACATCATTCATTTTCAAAGTCATCAATGGCATCGCCTCTGTCTTTTCTCCTCCCTGACGCCCTCACCAATCCAACTACTTGGGGCAAAACAAAATCCAATCATAATCTAAAATTATCTTATGTTTGCAGGCTCTTTTTTTGGCTTGTTCATTGATGTAAGAAGCTGAACTTACTTTGAGAACAATTTTTTAAATGAAAAATTAAAAAATTCTTCAGTTTCTTACAACTGATATAAAGAAGCTCTTAGCCAGTCTCCACTGAACCAACACATCACAATCAATTAAAGCTCTCTAGATTCCTCTCTGACTGACATAGGATGTTAATTAGGCTACTCTCTCATATACTATACTGTGTGCCAAAAAAAAGTAGGCTGTTTTGTTCCCACACTGACTATACCAGTTGTTCTTGAAACTGGAATTTAATTATGTATTTTCTAAACGAGTGAATATAACTGTGAAGAATTGTTCTACAAAAATTAAGTTGAAAAAAACATGTTGAATGTTTTGGTACAATTTAAGACAACTTACTTAAAAAGAAAATTTTATTGAATTAGGTGTGGGTGAGTGTATTAGTCAGGGTTCTCTAGGGAAATAGAAATGATAGGAGATATCTGTAAATAGTATGAGATTTTAAAAACTTGTCTCACGCAACCATGAGGATGCAGAAGTCCAAATTCTGTAGGGCAGGCTGTAAGCCAGGGGCTCTGATGTAGGTCCTCACTGAGTTCCCCAGGAGACGCTGGCTACCTGAACTAGAGATGGGAATTCTCTCTCTGAATGCTGAAATCACCTCTCCTTTTAAGGCCTTCAACAGATTGGATGAAATGCCATTCACTGCTGACAGCAATCTCCTCAGATGATTGTAGATGTAATCAGCCATCTATGCAATCACTCACTGATGATTAAAGTCCATGAAATGTTCTTGTATTACAATTAGCCCAGTTCTTACCTGACCAGACAACTGGACACCATTACATGGCAGAGTAGACACATTAACCTAACCATCACAGTGACACTCGGGAAAAATCATAATTAATATTTGACTCATACTGTATGATAAATGTCTTTAAGGTCTCCATCCATTTTAAAGAAATCAAAACTTGAATTCATAAATGATACAGTTAGATTGGTACCATTTATTCATGAAAATCTTAATGGGTAGTCTAGTACCCATCTATGAATTCATACATGAAGAAAAAGCTTTGGCCCTGCTGACGTTTAGTACTGGGTAATTCTTTGTGTTTACAGGAATGGGGTGGGGATGCAACACTGTCCTGTGGAATGAAGGATATTTAGCATGCTGAGCAGCATCCCTGGCATCTCTTCTACCCACTAGATGACAATAACAACCCTACGCCAGTAGTGACCATCAAAAATGTCTCCAAATATTGCCAACTGTCCACTGCCCTGTATCAAAGTATTGATAAATACATGTATATTTCTATGTTTTGACTAAAGTAAAATGTTTAAGGAATCAGTTTCTAATGATTCTTTACTACAGCCAAATTTTTTATTAACTGATCTTTATCAAATAGTTATTCAAATTATTTAAAATTACTTTTCTATAGAAGACAGGAAGAAAGGCAAGAAACAATCCTTAAACTGGTAAAGTGCCCAATAACTACTCTTCTTTATATATAATGATATTTCCTTCCATCTCCTCCGTATCTTTTCTGGGATCAAGACAGGAGCACAGTACTATTAATCAAGTCAGAGCAGGGAGAAAAGAAAGAAGTGAGGTGAGGGGAGATATAAGAAACACTCCCAGATGGCTGAAGTGTAGCTCAAGGAGAAAACGTTATTTCTTGCCTCCTTGTCTACTTACTATTACTATTACTACTTACTATATTACTATTAATTGAATATTTACTGCAGGCTCAACCAACATCAGCCAATAGAGTTTCCTACATATAATCTCCAGACAGATTAAATGTTCACTAGTAGATGAATAGTAAAAGCAAACTGAGTTGGTGTATACTCAGGAGACCTGAATCTCTGGACTGTCCATGTGACAACCAGGCCCTGAGCCTCAGTAGACTTGCAACTCCTACCCTCTGGTTTATTGGACTTACTCTAGCCAGCTAACAGGGAGGTGAAGAAGGTCAACCACCACACCAGGGAGCCAAGAGAGACTATAACTGCAAGCAGGAGAATTGCATCCATCATCCATGTGGAATCTAAGCCCCCTCTTGATATAGAGGTGGAGTGGACATAACCATGCCAGGGTCAACAGGAGGGAGGAATAGAGTATGGATTAGAGTGGACTTACTGATATTCTACTATGGAACTATTGTGATTCGTAATGGAATGAATTGTAGCACTGATATGGAGAAAGTGGCCACAGTAGCTGCTAAGGGTAGAGAGAGGGAAGAAGAAATATGATGTGCAGGCATTTTCAGGACTTGGAGTTATCCTGGGTGGTGCTGCAGGGATAGATGCTGGACTGTGTATGTCCTGCTATGGCCCCCTGGGTGGACTGAAGGAGAGTGTAAACTACAATGCAAACCATTATCCATGTGGGGCAGCAATGCTCCAAAATGTATTCACCAAATGCAATGAATGTCCCATGATGATGAAAGAGGTTGTTGATTTGGGAGGAGGGTGAGAGGGATGGGAGGGGTATGTGGGGACCTCTTATATTTTTTGAAGGTAACATTTTAAAAAACATAGAGAAAAAATAATAATAAAATAAAATAATTTTAAAAAGCAAATTATGGTTTATTCGTGACATTCAAAAATTAGGTCTTTATGTACTGGTATGGATGAATGTCCACTGTATATTGTAAAATGAAAAACATGTTGCACTATGATACTATTATATGAGTATACATTTGGGAATATGATTTGTACCTGCAAAGAAAAAGATCTGAAAGTAAAACAAATTAGTAATTGTATTTATCCCTGGCATGGTCCTGTATTTTCCATATTGGCACAACAATATTTCTATCATAGCTGTTCTAGAACTATTCCTCCCACCAAAAGGTAGTCTGTGTGGCTCACTGACAGATAGAATGCGGAGGAAATAAGACTGCATGACTTCCAAGGCCAGGTCAATTAAGAAAGAGAAAAAAAATATGCCTGGCTTTCTCTCTCTCGGGACCCATGACTCTGTAGCTCTGAAGCACCATGTAAAAAATCTAGTACTTTGAAATCACCACATTGGAGAAACCACACAGAGACAAGGATACCTACTGAGTTGCAGCTGTTCCAGCCCTCAGGTGTTTGAGTCCTTCTAACTCAGGCTTCAGACACTTGAGTGAGCTAGCCTTCAGGCGACCCCAGCCCCAGCATGGTCAGATTGTAACTACACGAGAGATTCTAAGTGAGAACCACCTGGCTAAGCCTAGTTGACCTCCAGAATGGTAAGAGATAATGACAAAATGATTATTTTTGCTTTAAGGCATAAGTTTCATAGTGATTTGTTATGAGCAGAACACTGGGTACAATGATTGGCTGGGGGAGAAGAGACCACTACACTTGTTATTTTATATACTGCTTTATTGCTTGGATTCCTTTCAATGTATTAATTTTATAGTTACAATTAAGTCCCTACATCTTCTGCTGTCTTGAGAAAGTGGAAAACAATGGGCTTGCTTAGAAGGTGGTAAACCCAAAATTGCTATCTTAACACTACTTACCTAACAGAATCATTCCTAACCATTGTCATTGGTACCAGTATTCGACAGCCAAAAGTATTTGTCAGGAATTAGGCTCAGCAATCCATCTAGTACTAATTACTATTTCTAAGGGTACTGGATCAGAGAAATTACTAAAGCAGGTATAACCCATGTACAGTTTTGAGATGGGGATGTCACAGTTGAGTCCTCTTTCTGATCCTATCAAAATCAAATTTTAAGCTTCCTAAAGTCTAGTACCCTGTCTTACATAATATTATTAAATATTGGTTGGACAAGCAACAATTAATAAATTAATTGTGGGAAGTGGACTTGGCTCAATGGTTAGAGTGTCTGCTCTACCACATGGGTGGTCCATGGTTCAAACCCAGGGCCTCCTTGACCAGTGTGGAACAGCCCATGCGCAGTGCTGATGCGCGCAAGGAGTGCTGTGCCACGCAGTGCTGTCCCTGTGTAGAGGAGCCCCACGTGCAAGGAGTGCATACCATAAGGAGAGCTGCCCAGTGCGAAAGAAAGTTCAGCCTGCCCAGGAGTGGCGCGGCACACACGGAGAGCTGACGCAGCAAGATGACACAACAAAAAGAGACAAAGATTCCCAGTGCCACTGACAAGAATAGAAGCGGACGCTGAAGAACACACAGTGAATGGACACAGAGAACAGACAACTGGAGCGGGGGGGGGGGGGGGGGGGGGGAGAGAAATAAATAAAAATACATCTTGAAAAAAATAAAAAATAAATAAATGAATTGTGAAAATTAATGGGAAAGGAAAAGACTACAGAGTCAGGCAAATCAACAGAAGACTCAAGGTGCTTACACTTCAGCTAGGGCTCCAATTCATACGCATTAAATGAAAACTAAAATATTTAAAACGTGACATATCTTACAGGTAAATACAAAAAATGTAATAGAAACTGAGTATACAAGTGTACATTATATATACAAAGTGAAGGAAGTAATGACTTGGCTGAAGAAAATAAGACGTGATGCTAACTAGGAAACTGAACAAGAAAAGAATGTTCTGGGAAACGGACTTGGCCCAGTGGTTAGGGCGTCCATCTACCACATGGGAGGTCTGCGGTTCAAAACTGGAACTGGCCCATGCGCAGTGCTGATGCGCACAAGGAGTACTGTGCCACGCAGGGGTGTCCCCCGCGTAGGGGAGCCCCACGCGCAAGGAGTACGCCCCGTAAGGAGAGCCGCCCAGCGCGAAAGAAAGTGCAGCCTGCCCAGGAATGGCACCGCCCACACTTCCCCTGCCACTGACGACAACAGAAGCGGACAAAGAAACAAGACGCAGCAAATAGACACAGAGAACAGACAACGGGGGGGGGGGGGGGGGGTGGCAATTAAATAAATGAATCTTTGAAAAAATAAAGTAATCTAATTTAAAAAAAAAAAAAAGAAATGAATGTTCTTTGTTGAGACTCCCTTGATCAACAGGACAGGAATGTCTCTGGTTAAGATTTACTAGGTCAACAGGCCAGTTTAGTAGAAAGAACAAAGTCACTTTGAAAAGTTAAAAGATAAATGGCCTCTCCCTGTTTCTAAGGATAAGATAACAACAATAATCTGTATGTGCTTGTTAGCACATGAGCTTTCTCTATAAGTATGTAACTGAATAGAAAAAAACTTGTCTGTGGGCATTGACTTTCAGATCCCCTGACCCCTTCTCTCTTGTCCTTTATTCCTGATACCCTTTGCGCTGGATGCAACAATGGAGTAAATGGCCCATCCAAGTGCGACAGGTCCATTGGAAAATGTCTCCTCAAAAAGAGGTTTTACCTGGCAAGATAACGATATACAACCATAATAAGTAGTAAGTGGGGAAGTGGCAAATACAAAGAAATAAAGGCTGAAAACAAAAGGAAGAGAAAGAATTTGCTTGAATATAAGAGAAAAAACATCTTAGGAATTAGAAAATAAGATGCTAGGGCGGCAGACTTGGCCCAGTGGTTAGGGCATCTGTCTACCACATGGGAGGTCCGCGGTTCAAACCCCGGGCCTGCTTGACCCATGTGGAGCTGGCCCATGCACAGTGCTGATGCGCACAAGGAGTGCCACACCACACAGGGGTGTCCCCGTGTAGGAGAGCCCCACGCGCAAGGAGTGCACCCCGTAAGGAGAGCCGCCCAGCGTGAATGAAAGTGCAGCCTGCCTAAGAATGGCGCTACCCACAAGGAGAGCTGACACAGCAAGACGATGCAACAAAAAGAAACACAGATTCCTGTGCCACTGACAACAACAGAAACGGACAAAGAAGACGCAGCAAATAGACACAGAGAACAGACAACTGGGGTGGGGGAGGGAAGGGGACAGAAATAAATAAATAAATCATAAAAAAAAAAGATGCTAGTAAGGAAAGAAAGAAATCTAAAAACACTGCCTCATAAGCTGACAACAATCCTATGATATAGGCACTTTTTCTTAACCCCATATGAAAGATGGAGAACCTGAGAGAGAAAAAGATTTACACAAAGTCCCAGAGAAAATCAGATTTGCACTGAGACAGTCTGGCTCCAAAGTCTATGTTCTCACCCAGCTCAATATTCTAGGACTAATTTAGACTAAGAGAAGAATGATGATGAATCTAAAAAAAAAAGAAATTGGGGAAGTGACTGGTTTGTTAGAGTTCAAAAAGGTTCAAAAGATGGTTGATATACCAAAGAGCAATATATGTTACAAACAGGTATTTGAGACTACCAAGCATTCTACCTCTAACCACACATACAGCAGGTTCTCAGTAGCTATTCTGTCTGTGCACTTTCCAAATCTTCTGAGAACCACATCAACTGGAACAACCTCAGATGCTTATGAAGGATCCACACTCCTGGGCCCCTGCTCAGATTTTAGGATTCAGAGGTAGAGCTTAGGAGCCTAAAATGTTTACTTTTTCCACCTACGTAATTCTTCTGCACAAAAGTTGAGATCCGCTGCCTTCTCTGTTGCAGCCTAAGTACTTAGAACTCTGTGACTATCCAATGGATTATTGTAATCTGACACATCTCTTCTAGGTTTTTTAGTTGCGTATTATTGACTTCTGCTTATTTCTAAAATCTCAGACCTTGGTTTGGTAACTACAAGACTTTGCTTTGTAGTTTGTTTTTGTTTTTTAAGATTTATTTATTTCTCTCCCCGTCCCCCCCAACCCATCCCGGTTGTCTGTTCTCTGTGTCTATTTGCTGCGTCTTCGTTGTCCACTTCTGTTGTTGTCAGCAGCACGGGAGTCTGTGTTTCTTTTTGTTGCATCATCTTGTTGTGTCAGTTCTCCATGTGTGCGGCACCATTCCTGGGCAGGCTGCACTTTCTTTCACGCCGGGCAGCTCTCCTTACGGGGCGCACTCCTTGCGTGTGGGGCTCCCCTACAAGGGGGACACCCCTACGTGGCACGGCACTCCTTGCGTGCATCAGCACTGTGCATGGGCCAGCTCCACACAGGTCAAGGAGGCCCAGGGTTTGAACCGCGGACCTCCCATGTGGAAGACGGATGCCCTAACCACTGGGTCAAGTCCGCCACCTGCTTTGTAGTTTTTAACCCAAAAGTCCGTATCAACTCCAATACCAATGTGGGGGCGGGGGGGGAGCGGGCAGGGGGAAAGAAGGTTCTAATTCCTTTCCCTGACATCATGAAGTTTCTGTTAGCCAGAACATGTGGGGCTGACCAGAGAAAAGACTAACCCAATATGTCAATTCTGATGTTGCCATATTGGTGGAGAAGATCTTACTATCTGAGTCACTATCTGAATTCCTGTTTACTGCCTCTAAAGGAAAAAAGGCACAAATGTAGTATCTTTATCCTGACCTACCAGAAGAGTTTGTCAAGAATGAAAGACATTTTCTAAAAAAATAGGTATTCATATAAAGTTCCAGTCCCTGCAATATTGAAGGAATGAGTTCTCAGATGTTTCTTGACCCTGATAATAGGGCAAGTAATGGCCAGAAGTTTGTTTATTTGATATGAGGAAGAATTTTAAAAGATCCTCTTTACTCAACAAGGGATACTCCCTGAGAGCTGCAACTAGGATCCTTAAAGAATGGCTTCTAGGTATTTTACTGCTTTAGAAGAGCTGTGGTTTGAATTGAACAGCTAGTACATCCACGTCTTGAGTGCTACCTCTGATTGTCTGTCCTCAGTTCTGGCTACCTCTTTAGTCCGATTTTGTCTTCTTTCTAGACTTGCCTGCGGAGACTGGCATAAGAAGTCAATGTTAAGTTATACTGGGATTATATTGGCATTTCCTGAAAATTGTTTGACCCTTAAAGAAAAGGATTAAATCCAATTCATATTGGCTTTTCACAGTATATCTCAACATGGACTACTAGAATTGATGTGTTTAACTTACTGCTCTGTTCAATCCCTACAAGAGAACCCTCCCCAATATAGAGCATCCAAAAGTATTAGACTTACATGAAAGGTGATCCCCCCTGCATCCCAAGCCCCAAAGGCATGGAACAGGGATAGATATCTGTTTTAGTTTCTAAAGGCTGCCAGTGCAACATAGCAGAAATGTGTTGGCTTTATAATGGAGATTTACTAGGCTAAAAGCTTACAGCTCTGAGGCCATGAAAAGTGTCCAAATCAAGGCATCAAGAGATGCTGTCTCTGTCTGGGAAGTGGATATGGCTCAAGCAGTTGGATGCCCACCTACCACATGGGAGGTCCCGGGTTCAGTTTCCAGTGCCTCCTAAAGAAGATGAGCAAGACAGCGAGATGATGCAATGAGGAAATACAACAAGAGACAAAACAAGTAGGGAGCGGATATAGCTCAAGTGATTAGGCACCTCCCTCCCACATGGTGCCTGTTAAACAGAAGACAAGCAGACACAGAGAGCACTCAACAGACATACCAGAGAGCAGACAGCAAATACAAACAATGAGGGGGTGGGGGAGAAATAAATAAAATAAATCTTTTTAAAAAAAGAGAGAGATGCTGTCTCCCCAAAGCTGTGGACAATCGAGCATGTGGCAGGATTCGTCCAGGCCCTGTCTCTTCAGCCTTGAGCTGCTCCAAGGGCCTGGCCCCTTGGGGTCCTCTTTCTGTGTCTCTGTGCTCTGCGAATTCTAGGCAACTTTTTCAGTGTCTCTGCTTTCAGCCTTCAATTTAGAGAAGTCCAGCAAAGGGACCAAGACCCACCATGGGTCATACCTCTCAAAAGTTATCCAATCAAAGAACCCCCAATTGAATCTTACCCAATCAAAGAAAGGGTCCCACATCCACAGGAATGGATTAGCCCGAAGGACATGATTTTCTGGGATCCACCCAGCTTCAAATTATTACAACATCTAACTCAAGATTATGCAATGCATTCAGATTTCTCTCTCACCAACTGAACTAAAAGAAACACCCTGTCACTACAAAGAAGCTTTAGCTGAAAAGAAAAAACAGTTCAAGTCAGCACCATAGCAAACCAAATCTGCCTGCAAGTCAAAGTTATGAAGAAACAGAAATTAAGGAAAACTAGGGCAAGGGAAATGGAAGCAGATGGGACAGGTAAGAAAGGGAGATGAAGCAGAAGTGGAAGAAGCTGAGACAAGAAGCCATATATCCCCAAAATGAGAAGCAGAGAAACTAGCATCCCAGGTTCCTAACAGTTCTCCCATTCACACAAGCTGGTTGGTCATCTCCCCCAAACATCTGCATCCCTGCAACAAACTCTCCCTGTAACCAAACAATAACTGATTAAAGCATTATTTTTTAAAATGTATACCAAGATAAACTGGTAACAGATAAATCCAAGAAGAAAAAATTGTACCAGCAAGA
The DNA here is from genome assembly GCF_030445035.2 of Dasypus novemcinctus. NCBI lineage: Eukaryota > Metazoa > Chordata > Mammalia > Cingulata > Dasypodidae > Dasypus > Dasypus novemcinctus. Next base: position 61,847,305 of record NC_080697.1, read on the forward strand.
AAATGAAATCACAGGTAGCCAAAATGTGAAATATGTAAATATGAATCTGACTTATCTGGCATTACCACCAATATTTATCATATTCTTGCCAATGAAACAAATTAAATTTTAATTTGTCCTTTCAAATAAATCCTAACGGTGTTGACAAATAAAAAATTGTCTCAAACCTGAGACAGACAAAACTCACATGATCTATCTTTTCTGATCATATATTTGAATAATATTTTGATAGCCTGTTTGAAGATCTTCAGTGTTTATAATATCCTAGAGTAACAGCTTTATCTTTGAAGACAGGCTTTATAACTTACACAGTTGAGAAAAGGACAGCAAAGTATAATGAGACTTGCAATTAGCCTTTAATTTGAAGGTTCTTTCTTGTAACTAGGCTAACAATGGTATCCAGAACCACCTTTTTCTCTTGAAAGACCCCTTCCCTAAAAATAATATTTGAATTGACTTTTTAAAAGCAAGTATCCTGGCAACAACTCCAAATAAAACTATTACTTGAACTTACAATCAATTAATAAAAAAGTTGACCTCAACACTATGTTAGACCAAATACCAGAATACCTATAATTTTGATCAACTAATACAGATCCAGCATACTCTCACTAGAAATATATCACTTAACCCTTGAATTATTTTAAATCTTACACATTTCACAAAAATTATCAACACTATTAACTTTTACTAGAAGTTTAATGGGTATGCATATCATAATTCCCTACTTAAATAAAGCTTGCCAATCCTAAAATTGTTGTAAGAAACTTTAATTGGAATTTTCATGAAAACTTTCAAGATATGCCAAAAGAATTTCTGAATTACTCCACATGGCAAAAAAATAAAACTACTGATCCAATAATTGGTGTCTTTCTCCTTAGTCATTTGTACTGACAAAATAACAGAACTTATGAACAAGAGGGGAATTACTTGATCTTTGTGGTGATGGACTAGTTCTGTGTCCTCATCACAGTGGTCATCACACAATCTACCTGTGATAAAATAGCATAGAAATACATACAAGGTACCAATGTCAATTTACTGGTTTTAATATCGTACCATCGTAACATAAGATGTAACCACAGGGGAAACTGGGTGAAAGGTAAAGGGGCCCTCTCTTACATAAGCAAGTTCCTGTGAATCTATTATTATTTCAAAATAAAAGACTCAGGAGTTGATAAAAAATACTGTATATTTTTCAAAATTCATCTAAATTCCCCATTTTAAGCAGATTAGGAAATCAAGGCATAACCAGGTGATACACACAAACTTCAGAATGCTGTCAAAAAGACATTCTATTTCAGAAACTGGAACTTTAAATTGGAAGTAACCAATAATGTATGGTCATTGAATAACCCTTGCTTTCAGGAAGAACACCAAGAAGACGAAGTCAGTAAACGCCTTTGCAGAGTTTAAATGCAAGCTATAACTTTCTTTTAAATTATTCTACTTTATTTAAAGAAAGCCACTTTTAGGATGGGGGGGTGGAGGGAAAGAATCTCAAAGAAATTTAAATCTAATCCTAGACTTACCACCTTTGGAGGAAAATTGCATTTTACTGAAAAGCAGTGATATAGCACACTAAAAAAATATGATCCTGCTATCTTTTCAAAGAGGTCTTACTCAGACAATAGAACATGAAGCAACTATTCTTGTCCTGAATAGTTCTAAAGTGCCACTATGTAAAACTAAAGTTAGTTTTAGTTTTGGCTCCAGAAAATAGCTTCTCAACCAAATAAAGACAATACTCAGAATAACTACTTTCAAGTTCTCCACAATGAATAATTATGTTCCATCAACGCAAACCCTGGCAAAAGGAGTCATTGTAAAGATAGTCATAGCATGGCCTCCTATAAAAATTACATTCCAAAGGTCTGGACTAATTCCTGAGCTATCATCTTGTTACCTCCATCTAATAGTTCTGGATAACATTTATCCTTGTGAGGTTCAATTTGGTAAAGATAGGACACTCTGGGGAAGCAGACTAGGCCCAATGGATACGACATCCACCTACCACATGGGAGGTCCACAGTTCAAACCCCGGGCCTCCTTGACCCGTGTGGAGCTGGCCCATGCACAGCACTGATGCGTGCAAGGAGTGCCCTGTCATGCAGGGGTGTCCCCCGCGTAGGGGAGCCCCACGCACAAGGAGTGCGCCCCGTAGGGAGAGCCGCCCAATGCGAAGGAAAGTGCAGTCTGCCCAGGAATGGCACCACACACATGGAGAGCTGACACAACGAGATGACACAACAAAAAGAAACACAGATTCCCAGTGTCACTGATAAGGATAGAAGCAGTCACAGAAGAACACACAGCAAATGCACACAGAGAGCAGACAACTGGGGGGGGTAGGGGAGAGAAATAAATAAAATCTTTAAAGAAAAAAAAGATAGGACACTCTGCTCTCCTCCTTTCCTACATGAGAGGAATGAGAAATAGATTCTTTGCTTTTGATGACATTACTAACAAATGCAACCCTCACGTAAGTGTGTCTAAAAAGACCAATACTCGGGAAGCGGACTTGGCCCAGTGGTTAGGACATCCGCCTACCACATGGGAGGTCCAAGGTTCAAACCCTGGACCTCCTTGACCCATGTGGAGCTGGCCCAAGTGCAGTGCTGATGCGCGCAAGGAGTGCCATGCCATGCAGGGGTGTCCCCTGCGTAGGGGAGCCCCACGTGCAAGGAGTGTGCCCCCTAAGGAGAGCCGCACAGCATGAAAGAAAGTGCAGCCTGCCCAGGAATGGCGCCGCACACATGGAGAGCTGACACAGCAAGATGACACAACAAAAAGAAACACATATTCCTGTGCTGTTGACAAAAACAGACGAGGACAAAGAAGAATACCCAGTGAATAGACACAGAGAACAGACAACTGGGGCGGGGGGAGATAAATAAATAAATAAATCTTTAAAAAAAAAAAAAAAAAGACCAATACTTAACTCTTCTATCCATGCTAAAGAGAGCTTGTTTGGCCTACCAGCAGTTTGGCTAAAGGACACAGTATAGGACAGATAATGGTAAAATATGAGCCAGTATCCAGAACACAAAATACATGTATGACATAATTATAACAGTAAACACTTATGATATGCCAAAAGCAAGACTAAACAACATTCTAAGGGCTCACAAAAATCCTATTTATGGAATAGTATTTTTATCCCCATTCTGCAGATAAGGAAACTGAGACACAAACATATTAAATGACTTACCCAAGATCACAAAACTAGTAAGCAACAGAGCCAGGACCTGGGAATAGGTGATCCAACTCTAAAGTTTGCGTTTCTGAAGTTATGCAAAAACAGTGGCTGACAATCAAATTTGTATTTTATTTTTTAAAAATCCCTCAGGTAGGAGTGATTTTGCTAATTAACAAATAATTATGATTACTGAATCAATATACAGTGCTTTTTTCTTACTTTTCCAGTATATTATAAAATAGCCAAAAAGTTAATAACTGAAATTACTGAAACTCATTATACTTGTTTATACTTAATATTGTGATAGTTATTCTAGAGTAGCCTCACCCTTGTTCATACTTGCAATTGTAGTGGTAGCCACGCCATCCTCCTCTTTTTGATACATTAACAACCCTCAACTCATCAGACAGATTTTAGGCCTTTAGGTCATCTGATCTTCTTGCTTTGCCACTTAGCAATAAACTCTTTTCTTTGAAACCCCAGTGTTTCAGGAATTGGACATCAGAGTGCATTGGGCAAAAAACCCACATTTACTCAGTAACAGAATGACTAGGAAAAAAAAAGTGAAAGCAAGAAGAGACTAATATAGTAGGCCAAAAATGATGAGGCCTGACTTAAGGGAATAGCAACAGAATGAAAAGAAGGGAATAGATACAAAGGGTGTACTATCAACCAGACTTAATGATTGGATGGGAGAGTGAGAATGATTCCAAGGTTTGACTGACAAGGCTCAACCCAGTATCTTCATATTTTAACAATTCTACTAATTTATCTAAATCTGACTTTTCCTCTAGAAAAATGTGACTATCTATAAATAATCTTATCAAAATCAGCACTCTCAGTTTAAGAAAAACCTAAATGCACTTTTTTTTGTTTTTTTTAAAGATTTATTTTATTTATTTCTCTTCCCTTCCCCACCCCCCCGCCCCAGTTGTCTGTTCTCTGTGTCCATTTGCTGCATGTTCTTCTTTTTGTCCGCTTCTGTTGTTGTCAGCAGCACAGGAATCTGTGTTTCTTTTTGTTGCGTCATCTTGCTGCATCAACTCTCCGTGTGTGTGGCGCCATTCCTGGGCAGGCTGCACTTTCTTTCACGCTGGGCGGCTCTCCTTATGGGGCGCACTCCTTGTGCTTGGGGCTCCCCTACGTGGGGGACACCCCTTCGTGACTCGGCACTCCTTGTGCGCATCAGCACTGTAAATGGGGGAGCTCCACAAGAGTCAAGGAGGACCCAGGTTTGAACCGTGGACCTCCCATGTGTTAGACGGACGCCCTATCCACTGGGCCAAGTCCGCTTCCCCTAAATGCGCTTTGAATGGATTAGAAGTATTTTACCATTTATTGGTGGAGGTCTCAGGAAATCTGTTTTAAGAGTCAGAAAAACTAAAATGACTGATCACTTCAAAGCTAAAACCAGACCACTGTTCTTTTTTCTCTCTTTTTATTTGCAAATATTAAAATAAAAAAAAATTTTTAAGTCTATACTTATAGCCCAAGTCAAGAATCTGTAAACCTCTGCATTAAGATTATAACCATTGAATGAATTTACTGTAATTTCCACCTTAGTACCACTGTGAGGGTGAAACTATGTTAAAGCCAGGGCCTTACAGTAATTTAATGCTCTTAGAAAGTGTCCAAGACAATGTAATAGTAAATTTCCAATTGTTTCATCTAAAACCAAGGAAAACAACTTATCTGAAGCGCCGAATTATGTTTACATAGACTAATTATAGTTTTACATCAAATAATTTTTCAGAAAAATTTTTATACCTATGATACACTCTAAATTCGATAAGGGATATCTGGGAAATAGCTGTGCCCAGGAATCTAAGTCATATATTACACAGGATACTATTTTGAGAAAATTTTCAGTATCCATAGCGTCCACTTGAGAAAACTACATTTTGGAAGGATTTGTTAAAACAAGTTTAGAAACAACACTGAAAATCTCCAGTTTCTAGAATGGGGAAACATACGAGAGTGGTTATCTTCTAGTTTCTAGACTGAGCCACGGTTCAGTCTTCTGCTATTTGTATTACAGATTGTTTCTTATGGGCTGCACATCTGATATATATACATCAATTTCATATATAAACAAACATCAAGGTGTTTTACATACTGTGAGTGATGTGTGGATGTATGTAAATGACAAGCTAGCTTTCACTCATAACAGTATTTTTATAAATCAGTTCTTACTACTTGAGAAGTAAAAGCCAACAGTTAATAGAAAAAGCTAGTCAATGGGTACAATTGCAAAACGAGCTCTAAAATTAATTTTGGAAGCCAAAACAACTAAGTAAAACAGGTTCACAAAACAAAACCATGCATTTCCAACCAGCACTTCTAAGTCTATCTATAAATTTTCACATTTTGAGAAGTTGAATGGAACACCAACAAATGAATTTATGAAAAAATGACATTAAAAGAAAAATTTCTAATTCCCAAGAAATATAATTCAAATTTAAATAGCTGCACACAAAAATAACGGAACAAGAGCCTCAACGAAACAGCAAAAGCAAAGATCATTTTACAGAAAACATGGTAGCTCTCTGAAACATTAAAAGGAGAATGGACTGAATAGAACATACAGGATGAATATCCCCAATGTATTCAAAAACTAATGAAACAAGCAATGCCATGTTTGCCACAAAAATTGCCATATACTGGTTACTTCATTTTTTATAATGAGACCATGAGAGATTTATTGCAATGTATTTTATAACCTAACAATACGGAGACATTAAGTTTCTATTACTGATCCTTTAACTAAGGATTACTGAAATTTGCTCATGCAGCAATGAAAATGGAGCCTCAGTGAAGATACTAGACATAAAGTTGACTCCCAAAGGTTGCTTGATGTACATCTGCAACCACAAGTCTTGTTCACTATATGCAGTACATGAACTAGCAACAGATTGGGTTAAAAACTACTTGGATTTTCAACTTGCCATAATACAGGCAACATTTTTAGAAATGATAGCATGAAAATAAATGTGTCTTTCACAGTTACAGGATGAAATTTTAAGCTGGCCAGGCACCAATGCCCTGATTTTCCACCTTTTTCGTAAACCATATGACTTCCACATGCTGAGAATGTTTTATGTTTTAACCTGCAGTAAAGGCTTTACATCATTTTAATGCCCAGTGCTTAAAATGCAACAGAAAACCAACAACGAATGCAAAAATATATGTGGTTTACGTGCAATGATTTCAACCAGACTATTGGTCAGAAAGTTTAATGAAAGCTTTTCCTGACAAGTAACTTTGCATTTACACAGAAAAAAAACAAAAGCACAAAAAAACTAATTTTTGAAGGACAGGTAGAAGACAGCACATTCTTATATCTTTCCAAATGCCCTAATAAACATTTTAGGTTTTTTTCTTCCCTAAAACAACTGTTAAACATTTGAAAATTCTATGACTATCATAATATCTTTCAGCAAAAAACCCTCTATTATGCAGTTATATAGGAATTTTTTCTCCACTTTTTTGCAAAGTAATGTTTAAAATTAAGATACAAGGTTAATATACATAATTCTCGAAATCCTAGTCTATAACAGACTAATGACTCAGCTTTGTATCAACATAGTCTATATTCTAAATTTGAGATTCAGAAAACAAATCAATTTTCCTTCTATTCAGGCCAATCTAAATATATATGCCACTTTGCGCTTTATCTATCTGTGTGAATGAACAACTACTGAAATTTCAGAGCAAAGTTTATAGAACATATCATAAAACCATATACTGTATCTCTGTGACTTTCAGTTTTTGTAGAATCAAAGATCCCTTACTGATAGGTGGTAGTTTCAAGAATTGCTAAGTTTGGTGCCAAACAGGTAAAAACATTAAATTCTCAACAGTCTAAATAGAAATTATGCCAATTCTTTGTTACTTTAAAGTCCTTCACACTAAAAAACTATCACAAAGAAGGGTTATTAAAGAAATTATATTTCAGATTGAAGGGTGTACAAAATATATTACCTTAAATTCTCCTGGCATAATGTTATTAAATATTAAAAACTGTGAGAAACAAGTGGATGTTGCAATCCTCTTTCCTTTGTATCTCGGACCGAAACTACAAAAAAATCGAAATTTTCATAAATTAACTAGATCTAGCAATTTACTTGTGTGATTTAAAACTAAGTTCAATGCAAAGTGCTGCAATCCTGATGTGATAATTACCTGTGGCATAAATGCAAAATATAAACAAATGCAGATCCTTTTCATCTAATGATGAATATTATAATAAAACCACAAAAAGCACAGCCATATTAGCATAAACTAAATAAAAAAGGCACAGAAGGCATTAGGTCCATCCAGTAAGAGAAATGTACCAGGCCAAGAAAAAAAGGAATGAAAGATGGAAGGATGGAAAGAGGGAGGGAGGAAGGAAGGAATCTATACCTACAAGATTCCAGAGAAATGAACTAGTCACATCACTCTGGTTATACAGGAAGGTTTTTAAAGCTTCTGAGCAAATAAAAACAGCAATCACTTTACTTACTATCCAACTTTACATAGTATGGTATCTTTAATAACAATTGCCTTCTCTTCACTCACCCAATGCTTCCTCACTCCTCCATACCAGCTTTCTGGCAAATGCCAGACAGAACAGGGTGGAGTAAAAGAAAAATACAAGCAGAGCCTTTCGGCTGTCCCCCAAATAATTTCCGACAGTTTTTCCTACCACGAAAATAAGTCGTCTTATCTCAAGATGCGCAAGAGTCATTCTGTGTCTTTAGTAGACACTGAGACACAATTCAACACTCCCGACTCCCACCTCATGCCCCCAAAGCCTAAGAAAGTGCTAAATCTATCTGACACGAAGTCGACGAGATACCGCTACTTACTGTTTCGGGGCGAGGGTGGGTGGAGGACTCCTTTCAAAGTAGCCCCAATAGTGCAACCAGAACACGGTTCCGGAATAAAATAGTAAAAACACTTTTGCTTTCCCACCTATCTACCAACTTAGGGATGCAAAAATCCATGTCCAAACTACATCCCCTGCGTAGTTCTGCAGCCCCGAGTTTGGGGCGGAGATCGGTCCAGGGGAGGGAGTGAGCAACGGGACGCGAACGAGTTGCCTCCCGCACCACGTCGCCGGTGCGAACGTCCAGGACCAGACCCACGCACGCTCCCCACCCAGGCCCGCCTCTCCAACTTACCTACAGACATTTACTAATACGTCCACAGACGGACGGTTACTAGAACACAAACATATTACACAAGTACACGTCACACAGTTGCAACAGTTACACGCACACCAGACGAACCAAAACACCTCAGAATCACCTCAGCTTCCCAAACTCCAAACGGCGGACCCCATCCAGGATTCAAACCTTCCGCCCACAGCGCAGGCAGCCGGGAGAAGAGTTGAGGAGCAGCCGACGCCTTTCAACTACTGCCCCCATCAAGTGCCCCACCCCATACCCTGCGTCCGGGTCACCACTCGGAAGCCCCCCGCTTCCTCCCTCCTCCCGATCGGGCCGCTTAAGAGACCCTTCCCAGCCCATTCACTTTCTCCCCAAAACCCCTCCAAAAAAAACGACCAAAAAAAAAAAAAAAAGTGAAGAGAAAGAAGTTAGGGAAAAGACTTGAGGTAGTCCGGCTTCAAAACCACTCGACTCACCTCAGAATCCTTGCTGAGTTCTCTTCGCCCGGCACAGCCCCCTCCCCAACGTCCCAGGGCGAAGGGCTGAGGAAGGGAGGAGGGGAAGGCGGGAGGGGGAGGGGTGTCTTCCGCGTGGGGCGCCCGTCGGGAGGGGTCTGGGGAGGGGTGGAGGCCGGCGCAGGAAGAAGAGAAGGGGGAGGGGAGGCCCCTATCTCCCAGTCCACCCCTGAAAACCTCCCTTGTCTCAATCACATCAGACTGACTGTCTTTGTCTGGCTGACAACCGCCATATTGATATCAACAGCCCCGCTCCCACCTGCTGCAGCCGGGCGGTCCTGGGAGTTGTAGTTTCTGCCTCCCTGGAGTAGAAGCGCGGGATTGGCACTATGGACCCCAGAGAACTACAACTCCCGGCAAGGCCCGCGGTCATGCGCCTTCCCACAGGGCGGAGGGAACAGGGGCCCAGAGCCGTAGAGACTACACATCCCACAATACCATGGGCCCCAAGCCCATGCCGGGGACGTGATATCATGCTGGGGTGGAAAGAGAGAAGGAGAGCGAGAGGATGAAGAGGCAGCGGGGATGAACTGAGCTCACGGAAGGAGGAGTTTAGAAAGGGAAGGGAGGAAAAGGAAAGGGGACCACAGTTCCCATGATGCACTTAGAGAGGACTACATTTCCCATGACTCCCTGGGAGAGGGCGTGGGGAAGAAAGACTGCATGTCCCGAGATGCTCTTCGCAGGTCTGTGTCGGTGATTGACCCGGAAGATGCTTGCTGGGTTTGAGGAGTCGAGTGGCTGGTATTGAACAACCCGAAGTCCGATATGAAACTGGTGAGTCTCCGCTCCTAGGTCAGGTGGCAAAGCTGATACCAGGTTCTCTTGGACTTCGTCGTTTCCACCTTGGGAAGAAGTGGCCGATAGAAAACTAGAAAGTGGGATGGATTAAGGAAAGCTGCTTATTATTGTTGAGGAGGATTGAATTCCTCTTCCCCCTACTCCCGTTACCCCTCTTTCCCGTTACACCCCTCAAGAACTGCCTGGAGGGCTTATTCACGCTGGCGGGGCTCTTTGGTCAGATAAGAGGGTGGCTCTGTCACGCATTTATTCACCTGTGAACTAGGATTGGGCTTGACTTCTCAGCTTCCACTTGAGTGTTAATTAAGCACGCTGTTGTTACTCATCTCTCACCACTCGGCGTGGTACTTGTTCAGCTCTTCTGCCTGCCCTCGTTAAGAAAATATTAGGCAGAACGTGATCACTTACCAAATTTCCTGTTAGAGACGTTCCACCTGCCCTTGGACTTCACAGAAGGACGAGATCAGCATGTACTTGGAGGATTTGAGTCTTAAACCTTGCATAAGATTTAGATGGGCAAAGAGGAGTGGTAAGGTGTTCCAGTTTAGGACTGTAGGGACTGCTTTGAGCAAAAGTCAAATGAAGCACTCCAGTATACCAAAAGAAGTCCTGGCATCAGAAAACTCCAACAACTGACTTACAGAAATGCTGCTCAGACCTTTATTTTGAGCCATTTTACTCTTATGTACATACAGGTCTAACTGGTTTGTTTATTCCAGTCCTACTGAATTAGTGTATTTAGAAGAAGAGTAGGAAAACAGCTATGAAATGCTGTTTCTTAGCCATTTAAAATCCCTGTTAAAGCAGCCAAGTTAATGCCAAGGTTTACTTTCTGTAATTTTTATACAAAATGATTGTTTTATTTTTCCATTTATGTAATTACTTGAATATGCTTTTCCAGAGTACCTGTGTCCCCCTCCCACCCATTTGCTAATCACCATGCTACAGGGAGACACTCTGTAAAGTATCAGTTCTTTGCAGAATAGAGGTTAGAAAGTATTAAAGGATTTAATTCCAAACCCTCTCCCCTTAAAGCTGTTCATGTGAGGGGGAAGGAGGCAGGTCGGTAAACCTTGAGAATATCATTCTGCTTTGAGTGTGCTAAATGTTTAGAATGCAGAATTAAAAGACATAGCCCTTGCCCTAAAAAAGCATGCAATCTAAAAAAGAAGATAGAAAATAAGCCAAAATATAAATCAGTGCGTTAATGGTAAAAATAGAGGCATACTCAAGGTTTTGGGAATCAAGAGGACAAGGATGGTTAACTAGAGAGGCCAGGAACAACTTCCTGGAAAGATTGTTTCTACTTCCTAAATGAATGTTTCTTGAACAGTTCTGTTTCTCTTCAGTCCCACTATTACTGCGTTTGTACAGGTTCTTCTCACTAGACACCTGGATTTCAGCAAGACACTCTTAAAACTGATCTCTCTGCATTCAGTTTTAACCCTTTCAAATCCATTATCTACTCTGCAACCCAGAAGTTGTTTTAAAATGCAGAGTTCCATAAAACTTCTCAGTAGCTTCTTTTGCCTTTAGGATAATTTTTAACTCAATTTAGTTGACTGCAGTGTATGGCCTAGCCTAACTCTCCAGGCTCCTGCTTGGCCCTCTTCTGTCTTGCTCTCTCTCTGTTGCAATTATATTGCACAACTTTGAGTTCCTTGAACTAACCCTGCTTGCTGTCTTTTGCTTCTGGGACCTTAAAGTTGTTCCATTGCCTGCAACATTTTTTTTCACCTGGCTAATTTCTTCATATATTTCAGGTCTCTGTTTAACTAGCACTTCTTCAAGGTTTTCTTTACCCCTGTTATGTGCTTCCATGGCACACTTCCTGTTTGTAGCACTTGTAATTATTGGTTTTATGTCTGTCCTCCCTCATGTAGATTTTTTGTACTCCCAGAATACAAATATCATACTGATAAATAGTATGAACCCACTGAATAGTAGTTGAGTTATAAATAATTTCTGAAGGATTATTGAGGTCTGTGGATTCTGCTGAGAAAAGATTAAGGGTGACGGTAAAAGATTACAGTATACAATAAGCATTGGAGTAAAAATAATTGCTGCTGTTTTAAAGCAATTACTGTTTGCCAGGTACTATGCTAGGAACTTGCTATATAGCATTCCATTTAATCCTTTGATCTAGGTAATAGTATTGCCATTTTATAGATTAAAAATATAAGCCTCAGGGAAGTGAAATAAATGGCTCAAAATTATACAGATATAAGTGATAGAACCAAGATCTGCACCCATGTCTCCCTGACTCCAAAGTCTATTGCTCTAGGAAGATGAGGACTCTAGCATCATTCACAGTGCCTGGCACAGTGCTAGTTGTTTCTTAAAGAAATTTTATTCAAGACTATTTTTTTTAATTCTAATTTTTCATATCACTGTACTGGGTGGCTTTTCACACACTCATACAAAGCCAATGGATGTCCTAATGTAATCCTTGGCTATCTCCTTTTTAGAGAGATTCCAACTCAAAGAATTTTAATTACTGCCTGTGTTTGTAATACGCAGTATTCAAGTAGCTTTATTTAACTGTAGAGAATTCATTGGCACTTTCAATTAATCAGAATCATTTTAGAAAGAAAAAAATTATAACTATATCCTCTAAATTAGCCTATTTTAGAGATGTTCTACTATTAATATGGATTGAGCCTAATTTGGAACACTTTTATAGCCAATTCAGCTAATGATAAAATCTGTAATTCACCAGAGTCCTTAACAAAAGGTCAGTATTTATTTGTTTCATATTTGAGTAATGATTAAATTAGCATGTATAATGAGCTTATGTTTACACTGTATAATGTAATCAATGTAAAGAGTCCATTTTAGTGAATATCAAAATGATTTTGTTTTAACTATAAAATAATTCAGATGGAATTATAGACCTCTTTACTTCAAACTCATATGAAACTTTGGTAATTTGGGGGAATTAGGCATTGAAGTTTAGTATTAACAGGTTTTAGCATGACTAGAATAGAAAAGTTGGCCATAATTTAAAGTTGAACAACTAGAGCGATTATCCTTTATTGATAGTAAGTCAGCACTAACAGAAATTGAGTCTGAAAAATCATAGCCAAGAATCTAGTCATTCAAGTAGATGAACATTAAAGTGAATAAAATAATAAGAAGCAGTTCAAGAACACAGCATGTGTACCTACTTCCTATAGATAGCTTCACCAATGGAGAGAATCCTCTAATTTATTCAGTCATGATTTGTTATGCAACCACAGTGGACCCTTGGCATCCAAATTTTTAAACACTTTCCATTTTAACTATTACAGCTGACCCCAAAGATCTGAGACATGTAATTATTTGTAATTTTGCTGAGGCACACATTTGAATGTGACTTTGAGTCTAATGGTAATCCTTAGTGAATGAGTCAAACTCATTGCCTCAGAATCCATGGCTCTCTGCAGTTATTGTTTCTCTCTTCTTAAACATCTGAAAGAAAGTTCCTTAAATGTTTGTTACTGAATGTCATGGACTTATATGTTGTAGTTTTATTTACAAATTTGAAAATTTAAAAAGGCCATGAGATGCAATCTTCAGTGTTTTATGCTACTTTGTGTAAAATGCCGTCGTTCCTACTGGCTGATGGAAAAGGCTTAGACTTTTAACTCACCATTTCTCTTGGGAAAACAGATGGAGCAAAGAAATGAATTCATGAACTACTCTCAGTGGAGGACAAATAAAACACCAAGTGAAATTGTAGCTTATGTAGAAACCTTTGCCTGAAAGGGGCAAATCCTGACTCAAGGTCAGTTTAACAAATTTTAGAAAGGGGTGTGACTAGAGTGGTGGATTCTTTTCTCTCCAGTTTATATGATTACAGAATCCTTTTGGCTTCCTAGAATTTGGATTATAAATAGAAAATCTCTTGGCTATAAATTGAAAACATTCACAATTTTACCAGTACTTAATTTACCTATTGCAGTGCCATTGTTAATATGTCAAACTGATTTCACCATCTTTTCTCTATTTCTCTTTGCTGGTTGATTAGAGTGCCCTCATGTGTCTTTATGATGTAATATCATTTCAGGATTTTGAAAGGTCATGTCATTATCACAGCCTCAACATGATAGGTTTATTTTTAAATTAATTAATTTATTTATTTCTCTCCCCTTCCCCCCCACCCCAGTTGTCTGTTCTCTGTGTCTATTCGCTGCGTGTTCTTCTTTGTCCACTTCTATTGTTGTCAGCAGCACGAGAATCTGTGTTTCTTTTTGTTGCATCATCTTGTTGTGTCAGCTCTCCATGTGTGTGGCGCCATTCCTGGGCAGGCTGCACTTTCTTTCGTGCTGGGTGGCTCTCCTTACAGGGCGCACTCCTTGCGCATGGGGCTCCCCTACGTGGGGACACCCCTGCGTGGCAAGGCACTCCTTGCGCATTAGCACTGCACATGGGCCAGCTCCACACAGGTCAAGGAGGCCCGGGGTTTGAACTACGGGCCTCCCATGTGGTAGATGGACACCCTAACCACTGGGCCAAGTCCGCTTCCCATGATAGGTTTTTTACTTTGATGGTTTCCTTGAACTCTGAAAAGCTATGTGTGACATGATACCAGTTTATGTACCCTTTCAGTAGTGCTCTGCAATTTAAAAAAATCATTGTTTTACTCTTGGGCATTCCTGAGTCCTAAATTGTTACTCTGAAAATTAAGTCTTTTACATATACCAAAACAGAAAAGCGTAACAGTCATCATTCTAACAAATGTTTCACAACAGTGCAAGATGGTGGTGGTGGGGTAATGTATGGGATCCCTGTATGATGTTATTCATGTTTGTTTTGTAAGTTAGGGCATGGTTTTTGTTACTATTGTGAGATTAGTATCAAGATATCTCAATAAATATCCTCATAATATTACTAGAAGAAAAAACCAGCTGTGCCTAGTATTGTGTTGTTTGGATATACCATAATTTATCTAATCAAGCCTATTTAATGAACATTTAATTGTTTCCAGTCTTTTTACAATTAGAAATCATATTGCACAGATATTCTCCTTTGTGAGCATATCTGTAGGATAAATTTCTAGTGGTAAAATTGATGGTTCAAAGGATATGTGCATTTTAAATTTGCTTTTATTGCCAAAAATGCTCCACATAGAGATTTATTGGCTTACGCTATTGGCAGTAGAATATTCCAGTACTTACCATTGCAGTGTTATCATCAGAGTTGCAATTTTTTCTCACTGGAAAATGAAAAATGATTATTCTCTTATTATATGTGCGATGTCTAACTTCTTGTCATATGTTATTAAAAAGCACTTCCTTCTCCACTCTCTTCAGTTCCACCTCATCTATTAATACTCCAGTACTAAACTTTTTTACCTTATGTGGCTTTACATTGTATTTTAATATCTTGTATTACTAGTTCCTGCTCATTATTCTTCACCTCACAATTTTCTAGACTGGTCTCAAACATTTATTTTTTTATATGAAATTTTTTATCAGTTTGTCTAGTTCTCTTTAAAATCGTATTTATATTTTTATTGGGATCAGGTTGAATTTACTAAATTTAAAGGAGAGAATTGACTTTTTTTTCAGTATATCATTGAGTTTTTCCAAGAACAAAGAATGTTTTCTTCCTTTTTTAAACCTTCTTTTACATCCTTTTGTAGCCTTGTAAAACTTTTTCTTTATATAGATCTTGAATGTTTCATGTTAAATCTATAGCTAAATATTTTCTTTTTAATTGTTACTGTAATTGGAATATTTCGCTCCATAGATAATGATAAGACTATTTTTTTGTATTCTTTCCTCAACCCTTGTTAAATTCTCTTATTAAATTTTTTAATAGTTTTTCCAGTTATTTCCCTTTTTTTCTTCAGGTGTATAACACTGCAAATAATTTCTTTTTAACCTCACTTCTTTCCGTGGTGTTACTGCATTGGCTCATTCCTCCAGAATAGTTTGGAATAGGAGTGGTGGTAGACATCTGTGTTCTATTTCTGACACAATGGACATGCTTCTTTGATTCAACATGTCACTGTATGTTGACTTTTGAGGTGAAATGTTTGTACATTTTAGCATGCATGCTATAATTGGTTGTTTTCTTGCTCCAAAATTTTCTAGTCATTAGTAAAGTGAGATTCTTTCACATAGCTCAACAATAAGTTATTTTCTAAAGGGAAGATATATTTTCATTTTATTGTTTGTCCTAGGCCATTAATTTTATCTTGTAAGCCATTATCAGACTTTTGAGAAAACAGTGGTTTTATAACTTAAAGTAAATTTTGAGATGGCACATAACAGATTCACAGAAGCAAAAGACTTCTGTAACCTTAAAAGAAAATTGCAAGGTGTCCTCAGGAAACAGAACAGCCAGGAATAGTTTCTCTGTGCTTCAGAGACAGGCCTGACAAAGCCAAGAAGTGTAAACAGATCAGTCTGCTAAAATAAACATAATTACTCCAGAAACAAAAAAAATCTCCTTAGAAACACAAAGGGGTTCAGAGCCCTAGGCAAGGTTTATTTATTTTAAATGGTATTTGATTCAAGCTGTGTAGATTAAATAGGAAGTAACTGTTGCTGAGCAGACTGTGTAATAGTTATAAGAGAATAGAAGCACTAACAAAAATCCATTTTTTAGCTATACAATTCAACTAATGTTATTAAATGCCTGTCTTATATTTATATAGGCCATGGGGTGGGGGGGCTGTTCGTCTCTTCGTAGACAACCTGAGCTGTGTGTGTCCAACAGTGAGAGCTGCAGCCCTGCCCTTGGTAACCATGGCAACAACTCCAGTCCCAGAAAAACAATTAAGCAATGTAAACTCTATAAACTTTAAATATTCAGAGAGGATGCAAACCAATATGTTAAAAGCTTACATGAAATGTATGAAGTTCATGCTAAAAGCTTACCTAGAATGTGGGGGATATATGTTAATTCAAACTTATTGAGCACTAAAACAAAGGACCATTTAACTCTTCCTCTGTATTAAAAGAACTCAAAAATCTTATTCGGGGCTCAGGTTTTGGATGAGACGCTCCCGAGCTCGATCGATTGTAAATAAATTCTTTTTTCCTTCCCAAAATTATTACTGAGTCCTGGCCTTTCCATACGCAATAATTGAACCTCTCTCAACGTCTACAACAATACAAAACCTGCTTGGTGCTGTCGAATATACTAAAGATGAATAAAACGTAGACCCTATCTATCAGAGTATTAAATAGTGACCCAAACTCACTATATAATAAACTATAGACCCAGTGTTCTCCATATACTCTTTTATTTTAAAGATTTATTTTACTTATTCCCCCCCCCCCATTGTCTGCTCTCTGTGTACACTTGCTGTGTGTTCTTTTGTGTCTATTTGCACCCTAGGTGGCACCGGGAAACTGCATTTCTTTTTCATTGCATCATGTTGCCACGTCAGCTCTCCGTGTGTGCGGCACCACTCCTGGGTGGGCTGCACTTTTTTCACATGGGGCGACTCTCCTTGCAGGGCGCACTCCTTGTGCGGGGGGCATCCCCACACGGGGGCGCCCCTGCATGGCATGGCACTCCTTGCGCGCAGCAGCTCTGCGCATGATCCACCTCGCCACATGGGCCAGGAGGCCCTGGGGATCGAACCCTGGACCCTCCATATAGTAGGCAGATGCTCTTATCAGTTGAGCCATGTCTGCTTCTCTGGATATACTCTTTATGTGTGGTTTTGGTGATAGAAATGATGAAGTTAATAGTGAGCTATGCAAGAGTTAGATTATAAAAGATGAATTCCAATTGGAGAATCAGTTTCCTGGAGAAGTAAAATCTGAGCTGGCCTTGAAAAGTACTTTGGCTGACAAATGAGTAGGAGTCCTATTCTAGGCAGAAGGATCTGTTTAAGTCAAAGGATTCAGACAAGTGAGATGTTCATTTTCCCCAATAATATGCATATACAGTTTATTGTGTGTTTTTTGCTTTGTAGTACTCTGTAGCAGTGTATACAAAAATGGATATATTTTTGCTCTCTAACATCCTTCTACTTCATTACTTTACAATAGCATACTTTTCGCTTTATGTATATTTTATTGCAACACTAGAACCCGGTAATTGAGGACAAGAACAGTTGTTAAATATTTTGGGAGGGACAGCTAGAAAGGTGTATTGAAGCCATATCATGGTGGACTTCAATTACAAGACTTAGTGGTTGGAACAGTCATAGAATAAGGATGGGCGGCGGGCTTGGCCCCGTGGGTAGGGCGTCCGTCTACCACATGGGAGGTCCGCGGTTCAAACCCCGGGCCTCCTTGACCCGCGTGGAGCTGGCCCACACGCAGTGCTGATGTGCACAAGGAGTCCATGCCACGCAGGGGTGTCCCCCCGAGTAGGGGAGCCCCATGCACAAGGAGTGTGCCCCGTAAGGAGAGCCGCCCAGCGCGAAAGAAAGTGCAGCCTGCCCAGGAATGGCGCCACCCACACGGAGAGCTGACACAAGATGACACAAGGAAAAAGAAACACAGATTTCCGTGCCACTGACGACAACAGAAGCGGACAAAGACGCAGCAAATAAACACAGAGAACAGACAACTGGGGTAGGTGGGGGAAGGGGAAGGAAGAAATAAATAAATAAATCTTTAAAAAAAAAAAAAGAATAAGTATATATTTTCCCAAAAAGTTTCAAGTAAGTTTAAGAATTTTTAAACATGTAGAGCCTTTAAATTCATCCCTTTGAAAATCTTGAATGAAGGAGTTAGAAAAACTGTATATTACACACTTAAGAAAAACTTTGAAATGTGAAATTTTTAAAATATGACTTCATTGCAGTTATAGAAAGTACTTTAAAAAGTGAAATACAGTTGAAATCATGGGCATGAAAAACCAGTTTGTGATGATACTGTAACTGCTGACTCTACTATGGATTTACTTTTTATTGTAATTTATGTTAACTGAGGGGTTTGTAACACTGCAGTAACCAGATGCCTTCCTTGCCCCACACTTACAGCTAGTTTGTTTAGCTTCTGTTCCTTTACTTGTTATCTTATGTTAACTGAGCAATTTACAACTCTTTTGTGACCAATAACCAAATGCTTACCCCAGCTGGCTTTTTTCTGTTTTCAAGAGCTCCTCAGGCCTGAGCTTGAACACTCCCTGTTAACTATAACCAAAACAGAACCAGACAGTTATCTCCCAGTTTAAAGTATGTTACTATCTCCACCTCCCTTTGTTTAATCCCATTAAAACCCTAAATTATTTCGATTCTGTGAGACAGATTTGAGCAGGGAGGAAAGAGGAAGGTGGAGGGGGTGTGAGGGCTCCTGTCTCCATGCCAGTCGACCTTGCGTTAAAACTCTATCTTTTCTCAAAATCCCTATGTCATGGCATTGAGTTCTGTGTACATCAGGCAGTGAGCACTTTCTCGGTAACATAATCAAAACAAGAAGAATAAGAAACTCAGCAAATGTGTCAAAGCAAATGTTAAGTTCTATTTACCTAGGAAGAGAATTTCTCTAAGCACCCTACAAAGGACTTCATAAGCAGTAACAGAATTCAGAAATACGTAAAAAGTTAGTAATGAAAGGCATCCAGAGCTTAGTAGGACCAGCTGATGCGCACTATATAAGAAGACTGTCAAGATATGAAAAAGGATGGGAAGCAGACTTGCCCAGTGGTTAGGGCGTCCACCTACTACATGGGAGGTCTGCAGTTCAAACCCCGGGCCACCTTGACCGGTGTGGAGCTGGCCCACGCTCAGTGCTGATGCGCGCAAGGAGTGCCCTGCCACGCAGGGGTGTCCCCTGTGTACGGGAGCCCCACGTGCAAGGAGTGCGCCCCGTAAGGAGAGCCGCTCAGCGCGAAAGAAAGTGCGGCCTACCCAGGAATGGTGCCATACACACAGAGAGCTGACACAACAAGATGACGCAACAAAAAGAAAAACAGATTCCCTGTGCCACTGACAAAAATACAAGCCGACAGAGAAGAACACACAGCGAATGGACAGAGAGATCGGACAACTGGGGGGAAAGAAATAAATAAAAATCTTAAAAAAAAAAAAAGATATGAAAAAGGAGAGAATAGAGACAGTAAATTCCTTGACTTTCAGCTTTATTGGGAAAGAGGAGTCCCATTCCTCTGGAATTGATAAATGCATAGAATATTTTAAGTCACATCAACAGGTCGAATCTAGACAAATCATTAGTAAGTATTATGCTGTCCCCATGTTGTATTAGCCCAAAGGAGTGCTGATGCAAAGTACCCAGAATCTGTTGATTTTTATAAAGGGTATTTATTTAGGGTAAAAACTAAATACCAGGCCCCAAAGAGTCCAACTTAAGGTACCATAAGAGGCACTTTCTCACCCAAAGTCTGTTGCCACATGTTGATGCAAGATGCCAGGCAACATCTGCAAGGGTTCAGCCTTCCTCCTTCCTCGTAGGGCTCCGTGGGTCCAGCTCCTCCCTGTCTCAGCCGCGGGCTAGCAGAGGGCTGTCTCTCCCTCTGGGGCTTGGTACTTTCTGGGCTCAGCGGCTCTGGTCTCTTTACAAGCTCCGCTGTAAACTCTCAGACTGCAGGATCCTGGGCTTCAGGATCCTCTGTGTATCTACTTCTCTCTACCTCTGTGTGAACCCACCAAGGGGGTGGGAACTTAACCCTGCACTCCCTAATGGTCGAATCAAAGCCCTAATCTTAACCTAATTTAATCAAAGACATCTCAGCTGAGTCTAATACCATCAAAGTGTCTCACGCCCAGGGGAACAGACCAGTTTATAAACAATCAAGTATCTCTTTTGAGGATTCATAAATAATATCAAACTGCCGCACAGGGCTTGTTTTTTTTTTCTTTTTTGACATAATCTCCATACAGTAACACTAGCACACATTTCAGCTCATACAGCTTGAGGAATTGTTACCTTTATATTCATCCGTGTATTCATGATCGAAACTAAAATAAAGAACGTTGCCATCAACCTTGTTCCCTTCCCAAGCAATAACCTCCCCTTCACTTAAGCTGCTTTCTACCACCATATATTACATTTGCTTATTCTAAAACTTCATTTGTATCTGTCCTCTTTAACTTAACATAATGCTGACCTTGATATTTTGAAGGACAAAATCGTTGAATTGTTGGCTAAAATATGTCACCCATTTACAAATAGCAGCTTGGTAGAGTACTGGCAGACTGCTTGGACTTACCGTATATATATATATATAATATATATATATATATAATGTATGGGGTATATATATATATATCTATAGGGTTCTTGAAGTGACACTGAAAAATTCAGCCTGATAAAATCTATTTGTGTGTTGGTTAAGCTACTGAAATTCAGTGGAATACTGTCAGACAAAAGCAGCATGGTTTCTCATAAAAGGTAATCAATCTGACTAAAACTATTGGAATTCTTCAGAGGGACTAAATAAAAGATAACTTATTTCTTTAATTCACTTAAATTTTCAGAATACTTTTCACAAATAAAAATAGCTTTATGATAGAATCAATACATACTCATTGTAAAAAAAATTTTTTCAGAACGTAATTAAAAGGTATAGAAAAGAAAAATCACCTGTAATTTTACCACCTAGAATAACCACTGTTTAACATTTTGGTATGTAATGTACTATGTTGTGTGTGTGCAATGACATCTTTCTGTGTCAGTCACTATAAAGCTCTAAATCAGGATTATTAAATTCAGCTTGGAGTGACAGAAAGCATGAACAGTGCTCTATTTCACAGGGTCTTAAACAGGATAGAAGTTTATTTCTCTTTTACCTAAAAGTGTAGAGATAAATAGTCTTGGACTGCTTTGCCACGCGGGTCCATGATCTTACAGACCAGGCTTCCCTGCTAACTTATTGCTCTACCAGATACATGTGGCTTCCTCTTCAAGATCCGATATGACTTTACCAGCTTAAGCCATCATATCCTATTCTACCCAGCAGGAAGGAGGAAGGGGCGAAGAAAGGTGTGTCCCCTCCCTTGATACTTTCTCAGTTACACACACTACTTTGATTTATATCTTCTTGGCCACAATTTAGTTACATGGTCATGTCTATTGCAAGCTTGGCAATAATTCCAGCAAAGATTTACAGATCTGTTATAAAAGGGGAAAGCAAAATATAGATAATAAGAGACAGCTGTCTCTGTCACAAGCCTTTTCATTTTTAATATTTTTATAGTATTACATTGCATGGATTTATTCTACTGTTGAACATTTTGGTTTTCATTCCCTACTGTCCCATACAATGCTGACGAGAACATAATTTATACTTACATTTTCTGTACCCATCTGCGTATTTGCTTACTATAAATTCCTTAAGTGGAATTACTAGATCAAAGATATTTTAGATTTTGAAATAATATGTTCTTCCAAAGCTATTTTATTTTCACCCACCAAGAATAAATGAGAATTTCCGTTTCCTCACACCCTCATGATTAGTTTCTTAATTTTTGCCAATGTATGGACAAAGCATTTTATCTCAGAATAGTTTAAACTTTCGTTTTCATTACTTCTGGAGGGCTGAATAACTTTGCAAGTGTTTTTTGGCCCTGCATGTTCTTTCAAATTACCCATTTGTATTTTTTGCCCTTCTTTCTGTTGGAGTCTTTTTATTCTTTATTTTTAAAATATCTTTATATATTAAAGATTTCAATTCTTTGTCTCATGTTTTTCCCGATGTGTCATCTGTCTTCTTCATAGTAGATTTTGCCACACAAAAGTTTTTAGTATAGGTAATCATACTGGTATTTTCTCCTAGGATCATGGCTATAAGATCATGCTTTGAAAATCCTTTCCTACTCCAAGACTGTATCAACTATTCCCATAAAATTTTATTCTTTGCCCACATTTCATAACAAAGATCCCCCAGAAAGTATTTTCTCCTGGACCAAAGCAGACTGAAAGTCAAAAATCAAACTAGATCCTCAAGGGTGACTCTCCCTGCTGCCATTTCTATCAGATCAATACTAGTAAAGAAGCTGCTGCTTTGGTTGTCTCCCAAGGAATCAGATGTAAAGCAAATGAAATTTCTCTCCCTGACTTGTTACTGGTGCGACTAATAAGACGTTTTTCTAAACTTCAGACCATTGCCCATATGTTACCGGATGGCTCTGGTTTCTAGCCTCTAGGTTCTCGGCTTATGTCGCATTAAAGAATTTAAGGGCATGCAGTAGGGTATGCAAGGGAGAAAAGAATTTATTGAGAAACAGGAAAACAAGAAAGTTCACCATCCATGCCTTGGCGGGGACCACGGGCGCACTGGCGAGTTGCGTGAGGAGTTGCGCGAGTGGGGCCCAGGTCAGGGCTCTTTGGCCTGTTTGCTAGCCGCGTTGGTTGCCCCACCATCGGTTCCCCAGGGGCCACAGGTGAGGCCCCTGGAGGATGTCCTTGGCTTTCCCTTGACCCTGAATGAGATCTCGTTCCAACGGGGTTCTCCTGGCTGAAATCTTGTGGGGTCCTTCCGGCAGCCGTCTTGGTGGTGGTCTTTCCCTTAGGGGATTTCCAGGTGGGGTTCCATAGTCATGTGCTTCACGGCCATGTTTTCCTGCCAGGTTTTAGGCTCATCTTCCCTTTTCCTAAACTAACCAGCCTCACAGAGACTTGTTTTTTGCGCCTACATGAATGTGAAGAATTGGGCACAAATTAAATGCTCAATAAAAGTTAGCTGCATTAGAAACTTTTCCCCTTAATTGAAAGCTAGCTAAAGGTCCAAGATACTTAATTTATGGACACCACCACTGGGGGAACTTGAGCTCTCTCAAGGTAAAACTGGACAGATGCTGTTCAAGGAAGTAAAACTAACATACTTTTTGCCTGTAAGTTACATTTTTTTCATCACTCATGTTTGTGAAGGGGTGAGGGGAGGTGAATCTTAAAATATACTGCGTGATCCGCAGTTATTTAGCATGTAATGTGTCTTCAGAATGCTTGTATATAAATATATGTGATGCCAACTCCCAGCCCGTGAAATAAATGAGCTGCATTGTGGGGCCTGACCCAAGAGGTTCTGGCACAGCTCTCGGCCTCTTCTCCACTCTTAGCTGGGCGGCATCTTTTTTCAGATTTATGACCTAAGCACAGGTGCTCTTTTCCTAAATAAAGTATTTCTGGCTTATATCTTCATACTCTCCTCCTTGCTGATAGGCATTATATTGAGTGTCTTTTCCCTAAATAGAGAACTTTTGTCTATATTGAAAGTTTGTTGAGGTTGGTAACACCCTTTCCTGATTATCTCCCCAAATGTCACAGGAAACTCCTTAGTAATCATGGTCTTTGTGCTCTCTGCTTCATTGTTGTCTTTAATGTCCAGATTGGTCTGAACCTTGAACCAATAGATTTACCTGTGGCAAAAACAAAAAACAAAAAACCCATTCTTAATCATTCTTAACGTGGATAGTATAAACTCCTAGCTTGCTCTTGAATTAATAATAGACTATATACTGGGAAACGGACTTGGCCCAGTGGTTAGGGCATCCATTTACCACATGGGAGGTCCGCGGTTCAAACCCCGGGCCTCCTTGACCCGTGTGGAGCTGGCCCATGCGCAGTGCTGATGCGCGCAAGGAGTGCCGCGCCACGCAGTGTGTCCCCGCGTAGGGGAGCCCAACGCGCAAGGAGTGCGCCCTGTAAGGAGAGCCGCCCAGCGCGAAAGAAAATGCAGCCTGCCCAGGAATGGTGCCGCCCACACTTCCCATGCTGCTGAAGACAGAAGCAGACAAAGAAACAAGAAACAAGACGCAGCAAAAAGACACAGAGAACAGACAACTGGGGGGGGGGGGTTAAATAAATAAATAAATCTTTAAAAAATAATAATAATAACAATAGACTATAGGGTTCTCTTATTGGTTGATGCCAATCCTCTAGTCACTAACCATTTTGTTAACCATTTTTCTTTTTTTTTTAAACATTTATTTATTTGTTTATTTCTCTCCCCTCCCCTCTCCCCCCCATTTGTCTGTTCTCTGTATCTATCTGCTGTGTCTTCTTTGTTCGTTTCTGTTGTTGTCAGCGGCATGAGAATCTGTTTCTCTTTGTTGCATCATCTTGTTGTGTCAGCTCTCCGTGTGGGCGGCACCATTCCTGGGCAGGCTGTGCTTTCCTTCACGCTGGGCATCTCTCCTTTCGGGGCGCACTCCTTGCGTGTGGGGCTCCCCTACGCGGGGGACACCCCTGCGTGGCAGGGCACTCCTTGCGCGTATCAGCACTGCGCATGGGCCAGCTGCACACAGGTCAAGGAGGCCCAGGGTTTGAACCGCAGACCTCCCATGTGGTACACGGATGCCCTAACCACTGGGCCAAGTCTGCCGCCCATTTTTCTTCTTTTGCTCACTGTCAATGCTGTAAAACTTCAGCAATTCCTATAAATTTCATTGTCCTTAAATTGTCTCTTCTGTCAAATTATTAATCCATTAGTTATGTTTAACATTTCTGTTCCACTTTCTCATTTTAAAATGTATCTTTACCTTCACTTCCATTGTAATCATGTTAGTTTTTTGCTTGCACTTTTATCACTCTTACTGCTTCTTCTCTTATAGGATGTGTTGTATTAATAATGTTCATTGAAAACCTGAAAACTAATCACAAACACTAGACCAAAATACAGTGTATAGGTCAGTCACATATGAACTTTAGTGAGATTTCTTTTCGTGGTAGTAGAGCTTTTGTTCTGGAGCATAGAAGTCTTACTAGTTTTTATGAAAGTTAAGAGTACTACTTTAATTCATTACTACCCTTTTTTTTATCTTCTTGTAGTCCTTATTTCCTTTCTTCCAAATACTATCTTTTTCCTTTCCACCTCCTTTAAAAGTTTGTTGCCAGCAGAAACCTCTATGGTAATTACTCCTTTTTCCAAAAAATGAAAAATTCTTTTCTCATCACACAAAAAAAGTGTCACCCACTCAGCTGTGTGTCATCTAACAACTTTCCAACCAGACAGTGGCTTTTTGTGCTCACCATGCGTGCCATGCATTTTCTGCCCAAGTGGGAAAGTATCCCTCTACTTTATCTAGCTGTGTGATCAGTTTGACAGTACGATCGGCATGTTTAAGAGTTCTCCTGCAAGATAGAATCCAAGGTAGAAAGTGGGAGAAAATGAAAAATTTCCATATACAATTGAAATATATTTATCGAATCCTGTTGAGTGTTGGAGAGCCTGGCCCAAACTTCTTAGAAGGGCTGGGAGTTCTGAAGTAGGCCCATTTGGCGCAGCGAAGTCAGTAACTCAGGATGGCATGGTAGAAGGCCAGAGTGTACCTTCCCCTTTCCCTGCCACCAAGAACCTTACGTGATGGTGAGGGTGTCTAGTGCCTCCTAATGAGCCGCAGTTACTGATGGGAATGAATGCTTATATTCCTCAGTCATAATAGGACAGATGAAAGCTCACAAGCCCTGGAAGAACTAGGTTCCTCATTTTTAAAAGAGATTTGGCCTAGATGATCTTAGAATCCCTTTGAGCTTATAATTCTTATATTAAGTTCAAAGAGTCAACTGTATTAGAACATAGTGGTAGAGACATATCTTGTTGACAGATTATATAAAAGACTGAAAGTTTTGGATGACTTAGTGAAACAATGGAAAAATGAGAAACAACATTTTAGCTTAGAAATAATCTAGTTAAGTCTCCTTATTTGTCAGGTGAAGATATTTGTATTGTCAGCCAAAGGAGTGCTGGTGCAAAATACCAGAATTCTGCTGGCTTTTAAAAAGGGTATTTATTTAGTGTAGCAGCTTACAATTACCAGGCCATAAAGCTCAAGTTACTTCCCTCACCAAAGTCTGTGTTGCCACGTGATGGAGCACGACGGCTGCCGACGCCTGCCAGGGCTCAGGCTTCCTGGGCTCCTCTCCCGGGGCTCGTTTCTCTCCCGGCTCAGCTGCATGCTTTCTCTACGAGGCCAGCTGCAGAGTGTCAGGTGACCGGCTCTCTCTCCCCAGGGCTTCTGCTGTGTCTAAGGACTTGTCTCTGTCCCTCTGTTCTCCTGTGTGCTTACTTCCCGTGCTCCAATACCAAAATTCCAACCCCCTTCTCTGTGGTGTGGTTTCTCTAAGGCCCCACGCACCGAGGGGGTGAGGATGCAACGTCCTACTAATGTGGCCCAGTCAAAGACTTAATCATTATTTAACCAAGTAAAAGTGAAACCTCTAAAGCCAATGTACTTTAATACACCCAGAGGAAAAGACCAGTTTACAAGCATAATCCAGTATTTCTTTTTGGAAGTCATCAATATCAAACTGCTACAACATTTTAAGCTCAAAAGATTTTAGCGATTCATTCAAGTTAATACCAACTTAGAAGCAAAATTAGAACTAAAACTCAGGTCTCCAAATTCCTCCAAGTGCTTAAATTTTGGGTAGGTCAGAATGAGATGTCTGATGCCACGGACAGAGCCCAGATTCCTCTTGAAAACTAATACGCTCGTTTTCCCAGCTGCAGTGAGTATAGCTGAAGCCCTCTCCAGGAATTGTCCTTGGCCAGCTGAAGGGAGCTACCTTGGACAACGCTAGGCCTCTGATGTCTGGTGGATACAGGGAGGGGTCTTAAAGACCAGTTATACCTTCACCAAATATCAAAATTTTAAGTCTATTTCCCAGGGAACCAAACCTGTAATACACACTATTGTTCTCTCTAATCTGCATGACGCCAATATTTCTGCTCAGATTTATTATATTTCTGCGTGGTAGGATGTCTGGAAATCACTGTCATATGAGGAATGGATCAAGTGCTGGAAAAATTTGACCTAAAACAAAATGATTAATGAGAGGAACATGATAGCTGTCTTTTGAGATTTTTGAAAGGCTATCAAGAGAATAGATTTATTCTGTTTTCTCCAAAGAACAGGGCAGTGACTAGTGGCATTCAACAGGAACAGGTTCAGGCTCATTGTGAAAGAGAGAAACTAGAGATTAATAATCCTTTTTCATTTTTGTCAATAAAATAATAGTATCCATTGTTATTATTGTTTTGTGGCAGCTGTGTTCCAGTATCTTTGTAGGTGCTTTGTATACTTTATTTTACTTAATCCTTAAAAAGAAACTTACACAGAAGTGGCATTACCCCGTCTGTGGACTTTTGTAAATTTTTGGTCTTTGGTGGTTTAGCATCTGAATCCCCTTCTTATATTGGGAATTTTTCACCTTATTGATTTTGCTCACTGTCTTAATTTGCCACAGGGCTGCTAATGCAAACTTCCAAGAAATGGGTTTGCTTTTCTAATGGGAAATTTGTTAGGGGTAAAAACTTACAGTTCTGAGGCCATGAAATGTCCAAATCAAAGCACCGTCAGAGCTGCTTCCGCCCCGAGTCAACTCCTGTTGATCCTGGTGCCTGCCACGTGGCGAAGGTGGCCGCCGGCCCCTGCCTCCCTGAGCGTCACGTCTCCCAGAGCGCAGCTGTCTCCCCGAGCGCAGCTGCGGCACCAGGCATAGTGCTCGTCTCTCCACGCTCCTCCTCCCGCCTCGGCTGCGCTGCTTTCCTCAGCACGTGGCTCTCCTGGATCCTCAGCTCTCTCACCCTGCGGGATCGAATGTGGCAGAGCTCCCTTTTCCTGTGCCCCATTTATACCAGGCCCACCAGGAGGACGGAGACCCAGCCTCAGGCACACTGCACTGAGGCGGCCCAGTCGAGTGCCTCACACCCATAGGAATGGATTAGCTCAAAAACATCATTTTTCCTTCTGGCAGTTCATAAAATAACTTCAAACTGACACAGTCACCATTATAGGAAACGAAAGCACTGATTGTTCGATTTCCCATCCTCCTTGCAGCTATGTAGGAGCACGTGACTCAGAGCTGGCCAAAGGACAAAGTGAATAACGGAGTTAGAACCATCTTGTGTGTCTGATTTGTGTGTTCTTCTTACTACCCTACAAATTGTAGGTCTCTATCTGTATGAAATAATTCAACCAATTAAATGTTATACTCCTTTCATGGAAAATGCTCGAAAACTAGATGATTATCAGAGATATTGTAGAGCAGATATGCAGGATAAGAGGAAGGATAAATTCCAGAAGCCTTCAACGTTCTCTCCCTCTTTTTTAAAGTCAGTTTTATTAAAGTGTAATTTACAATTCATTTTTTGACGAATGAATGCAGTTGTATAACTACTACCACAATCAAGATATAGAGTGATTTCATTTGCCCCCTAAATTCCCCTGTACCCATCTGTAATCAGTCCACTCCCCCTCCCCCACCCTTTGGTCACACTGAGCTGATTCCTGTCCCTATAGCTGTGCCTTTTCTAGAGTGCATACAGACGGAGTCATTCATTAGGTCGCCTGTTGTGTCTGGCTTCTTTCACTTAGCATAGTGCTTTTGAGATTCATCCTTGTTAGTTCATTCTTTTGTGTTGCTAAGAAGCATTCTCTTGTACAGAGGTAACCACAATCGGTTTATCCATTCACCAGTTGATGGACATTGGTGGTGTTTCCTATCTTTGAAGAACACAAAATTGCTATAAACATCCACATACAGGTTTTTGTAGAGATACATATTTTGATTTCTCTTGAGTAAAAACTTAAGTGGGGGCTTGCTGGTTTATGTGGTAAATGTGTGTTTAACTTAAGCTGCCAAACTGTTTCCTAGAGTGGATAAACACTTTTGCATTCCCTCTAGCAGTGTATGAAATTTCCGGTTGCTCTGTTTTGCCCACACTTGTTAGTCTTTCCAAATTTTAGCTCTTCTAATAAAAGTGTAATGGTATCTTATTGTACTTTTTTCCCTAATGACTAATGATGTTGAGCATTTTTCATTTGCCATCTGTAAGTCCTTTTCAGTGAGTGCCTATTTAGATATTTTTACCGTTATTATTGTGTTGTTTGTGATCTTATTGAATTGTAAATGTTCTTTTTTATGTTCTATATTCAAGTTCTTTATCAGATACATGTTTTGCAAATATCTTCTTCTAGTCTGTAAGTTATCTTGAGTTTCTTAAGAATACCTTATTTTTTTTAAGATTTATTTATCTCTCCCCACCCCCCATTGTTTGCATTTGCTGTGTCTGTCTGTCTTCTTTCTTTTGTTTCTTTAGGAGGCACTGGGACCTGAACTCGGGACCTCCCATGTGGGAGTGAGGCACCTCATCACCTAAGCCACCTCCATTCCCTGCTCTGTTGTGTCTCTCGTTATGTTTTTCCTCTTGTGTCTCTTGTCGCGTCAGCTCACCGCACCTGCCCGTTGTGCCAGCTCGCCATCCTGCTCATCCTCTTTAGGAGGCACCAGGAACCTCTGCTCCCTGCTTTGTTATGTCTCTCATTGTGTCTTTCTTCTTGTGTCTCTTGTTGTGTCATTTTGTTGCATCATCTTGTCACATCTGCCTGTCATACCAGCTTACCCTCTTCTTTAGGAGGCACCAGGAACCAAACCACAGACCTCCCATGTAGGCAGGAGCCCAATTGCTTGAGCCACATCCACTTCCCAAGAATACCTTTAAAGAAGAAGAAAAGTTTCAAATTTTAATCAAGTCTTGTTTATTGTTTTTCCTTTCTTGGTTCTTGTTTTTGTATCTAATCTAAGAAGTCTTTTCTAATCCAAGTCCCAAAGTTTCTAGAGCTACCCAATCCAATACTGTACCCAGTACCCACATGTAGCTATTAGGAACTTAATATGTAAAGTCATATGACAAAGGAACTAATTTTAGATTATCTTTAACTTTAATTAAAATTTTAAAACTGATACTCTATTCAGTTATTGAGAAAATTTTAGATATGTTTGGAAAAAATTCAATAGGTGAATCTACTTTTTCAACTTTAAATTTTATGAAATCTTGATCAAGTATTTCCAATGAAAATTTACCATCTGAATTGAAATGTGCTGTAAATAAAAAGTTCATTCCAGATTTTGAAGAATGCATTTTAAAAAGCATGATGACAGTGTCTCAATATTTTTATATTGATTACATGTTAAAATAATATTTTAGATATATTGGGTTGAATAAAATATTATTAAAATTAATTTTAATTTTACTTTTTGCTTTGTAAATATTGCTGCTAGAAAATTTTAAATTATGTTTGTGGAATACATTGTATTTTTATTCAGCAGTGTCATTTTAGAAGTTATCCTCTTTTAGCTGTGTGATCCATTTTGATTTCAAAGGCCCTATTGATCCTAGTATTTTGTGATTTTTGTGGGTGTTTATGGAAGCTAAGAGTCCAGCATAAGCAAGATTATCAAAGAAAAACTACATTTTAAAAAATGTCTGGATTTTATCATTAGGAAGTGCCACATGTTGAAAATATTGCTAGTCTGCGACTTCCCAGGGATGGGGGAGTGACTGTGTCGGTAGTCTAACCGAATCCTCCTCCTCTTGTCTAAACAGGCTCTTTGCCCGGGACCGCGGTCAGGAAGGGTTAGATAGCAGTATGCAGAAAGACAGAACTGAGGCCTTAGAACAGGGGACTAGGAAAGCCTATAGTCACTTTCATCTCTGAGATTCTAGGATTTTTTTTCCTATCCAAGTTTAATCTGTTGCTGTTAGTATAATATACTCTCATAGTTTCTTATTCCTAGTATATTCGTGGAATGACTTAAGAAAGTATTTAGAATTTGTGGTTCAGATGGAAATTTGGTCTGTTAATAGGCTGTTACCTTGGGCAATACATAACCTGCCTTTACAATTGATTTGGTGTTAATAATATATACATTATTCAGTATGTATATGGAAAGTTCAAATGAAATAGTGGGCATGAAATATTTGTCAATAATTCTTATTGCTAATGAACATAATTTATTCAATGAAATTTCTAATTCCTATTCCTGTCTAAGCTAGGGTCTACTTTTATTTTTAGAATTTGCTTTCAAGTGTCAGCACTGATGTGTAATTTTATGAATATGTATATTTTATAAATATAGCTATCATGTTAATATAACATTTCTGGTAATTATCAATATCATTTGAAAAATTCTCATAAAATTTTAAAGTTTAGCTGAATTTTGTTAGAGAAGTAAAGTGTTTTGTCAGAACTTCATAAGGCAAGAAAGTATCAAAGAGTTTATTAAAGACACCAGCATAATTTCAGTAATTTACTCTAAAAGTCTAGGTGTTGTCTTTCTCTCTTTCCCTTCCCCAGGGCCATGTCTTATTGATTCATCCTTCTTATTGGTAGCATTCTCATTTTATTTCTGTTCCCATTGCCATGTCAATAGTTTTAAGTTGTTCATTTTGCATCAAGACAACTACAATATCAAAATAAAATTATAGGCCATTATCAGTACTAAGCATAGTTCTTTGAAAAATAACAAATATATCTAGCAAACAGTTTAATAACACAAAGAATTATACACTGTGGTCGCTTAGATTTTATTTTTTTTAAGGTACAAGTTCATACATCATCAGCCTTTGCTCTTCCTCCCTCTCCAGAAGCCACAACTACTCTACCAAAGTGGGTGTTTATCGCACCTATGGATGTTTTTATGAGTTTAGTGTATGTTACGGTACCTGTAGCTCAGCATCATTAAGCAGTGCTGAACTGTTCTCCAGAGTGATTGTTTCAATTTACACTCCATTTTTACTCCATTCTCTCCAATACTTAGTGTATCAGTTTATTTAATTTTAGGCAATCTAAGGTTTGCTCATTATTGTCTTATTCTGCTTTTCTCTGATCCCAGTGATACTGAGCTGCTTTTCCTATGACTATTGGCTATTCTTGTTTCCTCATTTCTGTTGGGTTGTTTTTGTTGTTTTTTTTTAAATCTTTTGGTTGTTGATTTGTATGTATTCTTTATGCTGAATTGGTTACCAATTCTGTTTCTTCTAACATGCATTGGAAATGCAGTCTCCCAATCTGTGTCTTGGGTTTTCACTGTTTAAAGTTTCTCTTGAAGGTTTTCATTTTAAAGCACAGCAGTCAACTTTGTTAATCTTCCTCTTTATGTTGTATGTTCTTTGTCTTTTGCTGAACGAATTCTCCACTGGAGTAATAAGTTATTGTCCTCTTTTTGTATTATTTTTCATTAAAAGTTTTAACGTTTTTTATCTAAATATCTTAAGTGTTTTAATTCCCTGGAATTAATTTTCGTGTATCATGTATCATATGAAGTCATATTTTTCCAAACAGGTTGCAGAATTTCCCAGCGCGATAACTGACTAATCCATCCTTTGTAATTTAGTCTTTGTCGTATGTTAATCTCCTAGATATACACATGACCCTTTTCTGAACTGGTTATTCCTATTCTGTTGGTCCATTAGCTACCCAATGCAACCATCACACTGTTAATTACATCATAGTATGCCATATCAGAAAATGTAAATTGTCTTAGGTTATTGTTTTTCAGTATTTTTGTAGCTAATCTTAGCCTTTGACTCTTCCATGTGATATTTAGGATCCGTTTCTTAAGTGCATAAAAATTATGTTTGAAGAGAATTGCTATTTTTTGCAACATTTTATCTTACCTTCCAATGAACGTATGTTCAAGTAGAGATAACAGTATCTTCGTAAAGGCTTTACATGTCTTTTCTTACTTTTATCCCTTGATACATTTAACTTTTTGCCAAATAATATCATAATTTCAAGACTTTATTACTTTTCTGACTGTTCATTGCTGGTATATTGGAACTCAGTTCATTTTAGCATATTGATTTTTATATCCGGCAACTGTAGTTAACTCTTATTATTGCAGTAATTTGTCTTTAGAATATCTTTTGATCTTATCATACCTAAATGAGTTTTATTTCTCAATTTGTAATCATTTTATCTTGTATTTGTCTTATTGCATTATGTAGACTCTCTAGTATAGTGCTGAGTTTGAGCAGTCATCATAGACATCTTTGTTTTGTTCTTGATTTTAAAGATTTAGCCATCTTTGTTTTGTTCTTGATTTTAAAGATTTTTTTCCTTTTAATTTCTCTTCTCTTCCCCCGCCTCCCCCATTCTCTGTGTGTTCTTCTGTGTCCGCTTACATTCTTGTTAGCAGTACTGGGAATCTGTGTCTCCTTTTATTGCGTCATCTTGCTGCGTCAGCTCTCCGTGGGTGCAGTGCCATTCCTGGGCAGGCTGCACTTTTTTTGTGCTGGGCGGCTCTCCTTACGGGGTGCACTCATTGTGCATGGGGCTCCCCTACACAAGGGACACCCCTGCGTGGCACAGCACTCCTTGTGCGCATCAGCACTGCGCATGGGCCAGCTCCACACGGGTCAAGGAGGCCCTGGGTTTGAACCCTGGACATCCCATGTGGTAGGCGGATGCTCTGTCCATTGAGCTACATCCGCTTCCCTTGTTCTTGATTTTAAAAGAACACTTTCTCGTGTTTCACCATTTACTCTGATGTAGGATTTGTTTAGAAACTCTTTGTCAGATTAAAGAAAGATCCCTCCATTCTACCTTGGTAAGAGTTTTTGCCTTGAATTTTTTTCAAATACATTTTTCTGAAGCTATTGAGCTTCGTTTTCCCCTATATTCATTTGTGTGAATTATACTAATAGATTTTCTAATGTTGTATCAGGAAGCAAAACCAATTTGCTAAAAGTATATTTTAAAAAGTGTGTTTGAATCGGAAACAACCAAACACACTTCTCTATTATGCTGCTGGAGAGAAAAAGCAAACTGAACCCCTTTTCTCTTTGCTCATAGATCTTCACAGTATGTATGTATATGTATATATAGTATATGTATGTTTGTATGTATATGTGCGTATATGTATAGAGAGAGAGGGAAAGGTGGGCAAATAGAGAAAGGAAAGGAAGAAGGAAAAATAGGTGATTCATTTAATACTTATTTCATTAACACTACTGCCTATTAAAAAAATTTACTTAATAACTCTATATAATTCTTCCAAACAGGATTGAAGAGCTTTTGACATGAACTCAATCTAGAGGTTATCTTAGATTACAAATATTGAAAGGCAATTTCAGCAGTAAAACTAGTTTACAGTGAGAAAACCTTACCACTGCATTTGGATGGAAGGAAAAACCTTATGATGGATTACAAAGCAATTTAAGTAATTTAATCTACTTGGGATTTTGCTTTCTCTTGCATTAGTCAACTGAGTCTCTTTGTTCAAACAAGATTATAAATTCAATCAGCATTCTTATCAATTCATAGTAAGGCCTTGTACAGTTCACCCTATCTCCATTTTTTAGGTCTTTGGCAAGTATCATGTGCTGTGGTAGGTAAGTGTTCTGACTCTGGAGCTTATTGTCAGAGTTCAAGTCCTGGCACAGCACTAAGAGCTTTGGGATCTTGTGCAAGTTTCATCATCTCTGTACTTCCTTTTCTGTATCTGTATGAGAATAATAGTACCTTACCTCACAGATTCTTGTGAGGATTCAAGAGTTAAATATAATGTTCTTACAGAGTGCATGCCATCTCATAAACCTCATGTCATAATAACTGTTAAATTCTTTTAAACAAGTACAGGGAAAAGGAGAAAGTATATAATGTTCTACTTCATGTCTTCTTGCAAAAGGCAGACCTATCACCCAAAACCAATTCACTAAAACTCAATCTACTATATGGCCAAATGACCAAATTTACTAATTTACCAAATAGTTGTTTCTTCTAATGAAGTTCACAGTAATTCAACTGCTTTTTTAAAAAAGATTTATTTATTTTACTTTACTTACTCCCCTCCCCCCTTGTTGTTTGCTCCTGCTGTCTGCTCTTAGCTCTCCGAGACCGTCAGCTCTCCACGGTGGCGTGGGCCAGCCTGCCGTCACCAGGAGGCCCCAGGAACCAAACCCAGGGCTTCCCATGTGGTCGGCGGGTCCCAGTTGCTTGAGCCACATCCGCTTCCCTCATACTGCTTTTGAAGGTTTCTGAGAGGTTAAGTTGGTCAGAGGTCATTTTGTTTTCAAAGCAGCTTTTAAAAGGATAGTAAATTTGCTAAAACCTAAGGATCGTAATGTGATTTAGTTTTCTTAGTAGTAGATTTAATATTCAAAAAAGCATATTTGAAAATTAGTAACCACAATGTATAGTGAAAGAACATCAGTGAGAGTAACACTAGAAAAGTTTCATTTGCTTGCTCACAGGCTCTGTAAGGAAGCTCATTTCTACAAGGTACTTGGGACAGTGCTTTGAGAAAGTTGAAAGTTTGATCTGTATGATCTCCTATATAATACAGACAATCAAGTTGAAAAATCACATGAAAAATGGCCTCAAGATGATGATATTTCTTCGGACCTGCCCCAGGAAAAATGCGACTCACCATCAAGAATTATAAACAACAGTAACAGAATCCACCATGAGTTAGTATCTGTAGACACAATACACAGAAGCTGCAGGCGCCAAGAAAATTAAAGACTATAAAGGGATCAAACCTGCAAATAGTACAAGATGTTATTAAAAAGAGAGAACTTTTAGAGAGGAAAAACACAGGCAATGAAAAGAAAATTTCAGTAGATGATTAGCTAGCACATTTAAATACCGCTAAGGAAAGAAGCAGTGAGCTGTAAGAGAGTTCTGATGAAAGTACCAGATTGGAGTATGCACAAAAACAACAACATAAAACATGGATATGTGAAAGGGATATTGGGCCACAGGGCATAAAATGAAACAGTACAGTATACATTTCACAGGCGTTCCAGAAACAGCAACTGGAAAGAATGAGGGAAAGGCAATATTTAGAATGATGATGGCTAACAGGTGTTTTTTTTACAGCTGTGAAAAACACAAGTCCTCATGTGATAGAAGTGTAAGCCAAAGAGAGAGAGAGTGGTAGGAAAGCCACCCTGTGCCACCTTTGTGAGAGATGAGAGCGACAGGAGCAGGGATGTTCAGTGCCGCCTCTCACGGCGCACTAGTGAGCCTGGCAGCAGATTTCTCATCAGCAGCACCAGACAACAGAAGACAGTGGCATTCTTCAGTATTCTACCTGACAGTTCCACCACCATCGCTGCTGAGGAGTGTAATGACCAAGAGCTTACCCCAAGCACCATCTCTGTAGGAGGTATCCTAACTCATGTATTTCAGGGGAGAAGAATTTGAACCCAGAAGGAAGGTGTATAGGAAAGATTGGTGAACAAAGACATTGGTTAATAATCATTCACTGTAAAAAGTAGGGTAACATGTAGTGCATTATAAAATGTGATAGTAAGACATCATTCTTTTCTTTTCATAGCCGTAAGAGAGAAACACAACACTGAGAACTAAGCCATGACACAGTGCTTTAATGGTGCTACTGAACAGTGCATTAATCTGTCCAACTAGCCTATCCTTCCTTTGCAATTCCTTTTATCTGGTCCAAAGAATGTGACAGTTGCCTTTAAGTGCAGTGCTTCAAATGCGATAAGGAATCTTTTAGTACATATCTTGATTACAAAACAGCACAGCTTCTTCAACTCGTGGACAGTTTCCATAGTAGAAAAACATCAATAAATAATAACTAATACTTAAAAATCAAGAAATAACTGTATAACCTTATTGTTTAGAAATAGAGAAGTAACTAAAGGAAACAGCTAGAAGAGAAAGGTTTCCTACAAACCATTTTGGTTTTAATTATGTATATATTTATATTAATTTCAGTTAAAATAGGAAGATATGAGACAATTCTCACAAAGAAAAATTGGCATAGTTGTGCTATTATCTAGAAAATAAATTTTAAGACAGAGGTTTGCATAATGATAAACAGCTTGCTTCTGAAATTTAATAATTCTTACTTTATGTGCCTAGCATTATAGCCTCAAACTTTAGGAGGCAAAATTTGACAGAATTACAAAGATAAATAGACCTGTTTATCATCATAGTGGGACATGTTCATGTACTTCTTTAGTTGGGTTGAGGTAAGAAAGAATATAACAACGTAAGAGATTTATAATAAGGTAATAAACTTAATCTCCCCTTCACACAACAATTACAATGTATTTTTTAAATGTTCATACCTACTGAACCATTTGTAAAAATTGTCTTTGTACTGTGTACAAGGACATAAAGCAAAGCTTTCACAAATTCCAAAAAATTAATGTGCAGACTTTGTTCCCTGATTACAATAAATTAGAAATGAATAACCATTATGTGTTATGTAATTTCCATGTTTAGAAATTAAACCACACTCACATGTGCATGCTTTTTTGAGTGATTTGTGGCACAGAGAAATTGTAATAGAAATTATGTTTAGAAATGGATAAAATAAAAACAGTGTATCTAAGTTTGTGAAATGCATGCAGACCATCACTTAGAAGGCTGTTCATATAGCCTGAATGCATATCTTAATCAGCTACACACCCAATTGCAGAATTTAGCACAATATAATAGATAAAATAAGAAAATCGAGAGCAGATATTAAATAGAAATTGAAAAGAAAAACTAAACATTTATCTTAAGGATAATTGAATATTTGGTTATTAACTAAAGGAATAAAACATTTCAAACTGTAGAGGAAGACAAAAATAAAATTAATAGAATAGAGAGCAGTGTATTGCTCCTGGCTCAAATAAATGTTTTTATATAGTAAAGATGTCAGCATTCCCTCAATTAATATATAGGTTAAGTTTGGACTCCACTATCTCCGTGTAGAAATTGATTTTTTAGAATTGAAGGCTAGTCACTAACATATTTGAAAATACCATGTCATAAACTCTATAGCTTTGAATTAAAATGGAAAAACAAGACAAAAAGACTAATGGAACAAAATACAGACATATCCAGGCTATTATATAACTTTGAGGTGTTAAAACCAGAATAAACAAAGGTGAGAGGAATCACCTTTAATGAATTTTACTAGGACATTTAGGAAAATAACTTGTTTTTGTCCCAACTGTGTGTAAGAAACAGTATTTTCAGAAATGAATTTATTACCGTACATAGATATTCTGCAGAAGTCTATGAGCATCAGAAGGAATGAAGCCCGACACGCAGGAGGAATGAGCAGCAGGATAGACAGAGCTTGGATATTTGTTAAAGCCGAGTAGTGATTACATGAAAGGTCATTAGATGTTTAAAAGTGTCCATAATGAAAGTTTTTAAATTTTTTCCTAAAAGTGATGAATGAGAAAGATATGTACTAAAAGTTTGTCCAAAAAATATAAACAATGTTTATATGTGTTAAATAT
This sequence comes from Dasypus novemcinctus, assembly GCF_030445035.2. Taxonomy (NCBI): domain Eukaryota; kingdom Metazoa; phylum Chordata; class Mammalia; order Cingulata; family Dasypodidae; genus Dasypus; species Dasypus novemcinctus. The sequence continues at coordinate 61,885,884 of NC_080697.1, forward strand.
ATATGTTCCAAAACCAGATTACACTCAATGAGTGGGAAAAAGAGATCAGCATGTGCACAAGGAAATGTAGATAGTAAATTGTCACATAGCAGAGTAGAAATAAAATTAACATAAAAGCTTTGCTATGTGATTAAGCAAGAAAAAAATAGGAGTTATAAAACCTTGTGGTTGACTAGAATCTTCACTGTCGCACTCAGAAGTGTTGACATTGTCAATTGGATCCATCTTCCCAGAGGGCAAATTAGCAATCAACAATATTTGTAAAATTGGTCGTTCACTTTACCAGTTTGGTGGGATGCACAAGCGTTTCAGACATTAGTGAATGCCAGCAGAGAATATAACCTCCTCTAAAAATGCTGTAAATATCCGCTCCCCTCAGGCTTAGGGGACCTCTTCAGCCCGGTAATTCTAATAACTTCAGCAGGTAGCAGTGAGCACACACTGTGTGTCAGACATGGCATTATTCATCTAGTCCTCAATTCTAAGAGGGCAGGAGGTCTGTTTATTAAGTAGTGATTTTCCCAGTTAGGGCGGTTTAATTACTTCTAGATAGCTACTCCTAAAGTTAAAGCTGCCTTTTGGTATAAATTCTGGAAGGTTTCGACCATAATAGTACTGCGGGCATAAGCAGTGTAACTCATCTGGGGTACTGGTGACATTGTAAATAGGTACAGCCTTCTTTTGGAAAGCATTTTGGCAGCGTATTTCAAAAGCCATAAAATGTCCACATTTTCTGACCTACTTACTGCCACTTCTGAGAATCCTCTAAAGAAATAGTCCAGAATGGAAAAAGCCGTACGCACTGAAGTGATGATTGCAGCCATGTTCGTGATGGGACTAGAGGCAGCCCTCGGTGGTCCCCAGGGAGGGCGTGGCTAAACAAATGATGATGGCTATGTTTACTCAGCACCAGCAAAAATCAAGTGTTAGGAACAGACCAAGAAAACACAATCATAATGAGTTTTAAAAGCAGGACATAGAATGGTATGTTTACTAAAATTACAGCTTTTATAAATATGAAAAAAAAGGGTATATAAAAATGATAATTGGATTGTTATGATTGTGGCTAATATTTTTCTTTTCCACTATTTTAAGACTTTCTGTAATATAGAATTATTTCTACTTTTTAAAATTAAAATCACATGATTATTTAACATTTTTGCACATTTGTTTCATAGCCATCACTAAATTATAAGTTGATTTTTGTTTGGAGGCAACATATTGGGAGCATACAAACAGCGTCATTGGAGGCTGGTGTATTTGGGGTACTTTACAGGTACCTCATTTACTGGTTTTGTGACCCTCAGCCTGTCACTCTTCCTGACTCAGTGGAATCTTTGGCGTTAGGGAGCCTCACTGTATCTTTGGCACTTCTCAGACAAGCCACTTAACTGCACCGTTCATGCATAAAGTAGGGCTAATGAGCTCAAGGCCTGACACCCTGCTGGCAGGTACTGTGAAAAGGAGCTTCCCCTAGGTTGTGGCCCTGTTCAAGTGTCCCTCGCCTTCCTTTGTCCTTGGATGACATAACAAAAGTTTTTCAGCTAACTTTTCTCCTTCCTGGTATCATTTGAGCAGCAGTTTTTACATATTGCTCTTCTGTCTTCTGGTATACCTTGTTATCTGTTTTAGAGTTATGGATTTGAAGGTAAAGATTTTGTCAACTCAGTGTGGCTAGCTAAATTTTTAGTTTTGTTTCAATCCTCTGTACTTACTAGAACATTTGCTGTTTGGGTCAAGTTTAGCATGATGCTTTGTGTTCACTTTGAGATGTTTGTTTTTAACAAATTATTCTCAGATAAGAATAAAGACCAAGCTAACTATAGGGAACCAGGTGGAGGTTGGAGATTGGAAGTTGGAGTAGGGATCTCTGTCTTAAATTGTAGGAAAAGTTTTTCAGTAATTCTGATCCCTGTTTTTTTTTAAAGATTTATTTTACTTATTTTTCCTCACCCCCTCGTTGTTTGCACTCACTGTGTCTGTTCATTGTGTGCTTGTCTTTTTTCACTTTTTAAAAAAAGATTTATTTATTTACTTATTTATTTTGCCCCCTTCCCCTCCTCCCGCCCTGCTGTTTCCACTGTCTGTTGTCTTCTCTTCTCGTTTTCTCTCCTCTAGGATTCACCAGGTTTCAGTCCTGGGGACCTCTGATGGGGAGAGAGGTTCCCTGCCAATTGCACCACCTCTGTTCCTGGTCTCTGCTGCGCTTCAGCTTGACTCTCCCCTTGACTCTCTTTTGTTGTGTCATCATCTTGCTGTGCGACGCACTTGCGCGGGCACTGGCTCACCATACCGGCACTGGCTCGGGCACTGGCCCGTCGTGCAGGCACGCTTTCTCTTGTTCTTTTTCACCAGGAGGCCCCAGGGATCGAACCTGGGTCCTCCATATGGTAGGTGGAAGCTCTACCACTTGAGCCACATCCACTTCCCTCTGATCCCTGTTAAAGAATTAATTTATGTAAAGTATAATTACCCAAATCATGCTGATTTTACTTTTTTGGGACAATTACAATTTTAAATAGTTTGTATTGTTTTCATCAGTAGCAACCTTGTGTCTTTTCAGACCATCAGTTTTGATTTGGAAAATATAATCATCGTACTTAAATTTAGAATATGGAAAAATCTTGCAAAATGCCCATGATATCTTGGCATTATCATTTTTAGGACATATAGTTTTTAAAAAACATAGGTTACTATAATGTCCTCTGGAGAAAAGTGGAAAATTTACTCAGAGATGCAACCAGCAGAGTAACAGATACTGGAAGATTCAGCCTGAGTGACTGTGGCCATGTGGGGCCAGGCATTGATGTCTTTTTACTCCGACTTGTGCTGCACGTGTGCTTAAATCAGAAAGAGAAAGCGTTCTTGCCGAGGGATTAAGAACATGGACCTCCATTTTCTGGGCTTTGCTGTTCAAGGGAGGCCTCTACTGAATAATAAAGTTATTCATTATTCATATATGCTGTTCAAGGGAGGCCTCTACTGAATAATAAAGTGGGAGAGAGGTCTTCCCTCCTCTTTCATTTCTTTTCTTCAGAGCAGCAGTGGAATTGTTCAAGGTGACAGGGTACCTGCCATATGAGTAATTTTCACTCTGTCCTCTCTGTCATCACCGCTACATTGAGGAGGACGTGAGAGATGTCTCAGATCAGTGTATTATCTTGCCTCATTCCTCTCCTTTTAATGCACTAGTGTGACTTGTGCCTCTTTGACTTCTGAGCTCTGCTGTCAGCGGCAAGAGACTTTTGATTGCTCAGAGGGAGTTGTCCCACACTCCTGCTTAGTATCACAGAAGTCACTTGTCCCTTTGAGTCATCTCTTCTAATAAGACCGAGCCATAAACCTTCACTGGTGTTTGTTAATTAAGCTTCCCAACTGTTTCCTCTTTGAGGAAAGCACTTGACCTATTTGTAGGAGGAAAAACACAAACTTAGAATATAATTTGAGGATCCAGCTTTTAGCAGTACTTAGGTTCAGATGGGATAGTGGAAATTTGGAGGAATCGTGTGAGAGTAGAGCAGATTACCTAGCTTGAACAACTGTGACCCCTCCAAAACTGTGCTTTCCCTGAGATGTCATTAAGGAAGGTACTTTATGAAATGTTGGATATGATCTGGGGTTGGTTTTTTTTAATTTTGTACTACTAGGGGAAGTGGTACCCATAGCAGTAAAAAGAGAAAGTCATAGAAAGTTAGCTATTCTTGTGAGAGAAAATGATCAGTTTTACTTAATTTACTTTACTTTTTAGGTTTTATCTCTAAGTAATTATTGATAAAAGTTATTTTTTTTCCCAGTATTGCCTGTCGGGGCATCCAACCTTACCATGCAATGTGCTGAAATTCAAATCGACTACCATTATGTTGGACTGTGGACTCGACATGACTTCTACTCTCAATTTCCTTCCTTTGCCACTTGTTCAAAGGTATGTGCTGACACATCCCAAAACAAACTGAGCTTTAATTTGCTGAATATGGTGCTCGTTAGTATAAAAATTACTAGTACTTTATGTGTTATCTGAAGTTTACTTTGTTCTCTTTAAAATGTTCTTTATCAAAATAATTTCCTTTGGCTGGGTTGATGGAAAGTGTTCTATTGATTTATTGATTGACTTCTTTATTATAATTTATTCTGAGCTTCTATAAAATGTTCTTGCAGCTGCTTAGTGCAAGTAAAGTCATGTATATTTCATCTCTCTTGCTAATTCATATAAGAGCTGATAAATGGTCAACTGATAAGCCCAAGAATTGAATTTTAGAGTCATTTAATTGCTTTTTCAGGGACTTGACATCATAGAGTCTGACATTTCTTTTTGATAGGTATCTCTGGATTATTTTCATACTGGTCAGCTTTAGGTAGCATAGAATCGTATATGCAGGCAAAGTCCACATCTTAAAGCAGATATATTATTCAGGCCTTCAGTCACTGTTTACTCTTTCTAAAACATCCCCTTAAGAAATTGGTTTCCCAGCTTGCTGCTTTTAGAAGCAACAATTTATAAGAGAAGTGGTTAACTTTTAGTGGCAAAAAGTGATAGTCCAGGCGGCAGACTTGGCCCAGTGGTTAGGACGTCCGTCTACCACATGGGAGGTCCGCGGTTCAAACCCCGGGCCTCCTTGACCCATGTGGAGCTGGCCCATGTGCAGTGCTGATGCGTGCAAGGAGTGCCCTGCCACGCAGGGGTGTTCCCCATGTAGGGGAGCCCCACGTGCAAGAAGTGCGCCCAGTAAGGAAGCTGCCCGGTGTGAAAGAAAGTGCAGCCTGCCCAGGAATGGCGCCGCACACACGGAGAGCTGACACAGCAAGATGACACAACAGAAAGAAACACAGATTCCCATGCCGCTCATAACAACAGAAGCAGACAAAGAAGATGCAGCAAATAGACACAGAGAACAGACAACCGGGGTGGGGGGGAAGGGGAGAGAAATAAATAAAAAATAAATCTTTAAAAAAAAGTTGTAGTCCATACAAGAGAGGATGTAGAAAGCTACCTAAAATAGATTGAAGAGCTTAAAAGCATTGCAAGCTATTGGCCATCTAATATATTTCAGTCACTTCTCAAGACATCACTATGTGCAATGATTGTTTATAACAATAACACTAATCCTGTGAATCATCTAGGAAAATTACATTGATTTTTTTTTCAAAATTATTTTATTGAAGTATATCATTTTTGAACATACATAAACAATGAATTTACAAAATAAACAAGCACAGGGGTCTCATGTATCACCCCACCACCAACACCTTGCATTGTTGTGAAACACTTGTTACAAACTACGCAAAAGCACTGTCAAAACATTACTACTAACTATAGTCCATATCTTACATTTGGTTTGTTTTCCCCCCAAACTACACTTTTATTATTTTAAATATATTTTTATTATAGAGGTTGTGAACTTGCAAAACAATCATGCACACGTGTAGAATTCCCATACAGCACCCCTTCACCAACATATCCTACTGTGGTGCAATATTGATTACAAATTATGAGATAATATCACCAGGCTATTAGCACCAACCATGGTCCGTGGCATACATTTGGCACATTTTTTCCATATTCCCCCATCATCAACACAGTACAGCTTTGGCATTGATGCAAGAATATTACAGAAGTGCTGTTAACCACAGTCCATAAGTCACAGCAGTGTATTTCCCCCGTGCTTCTCCACGTTCCCACCACCCTGCAGTAGTGACGTGCGTCCACACTCGTTCACAGAAGAACACCATCAACCGCCTCTGGGTTCACTGTGTCATTCAGCCTATAGATCATTCTCCAGCTTTCTTTCAGTTGACTTTTATATCCCTAGACTACCCTTGCCAGCTACAGTCGCATTTATAAACCAGTTGCTACTCACTATAATGTGTTAGCATCAACTCTATCCGTTTCCACACTTTTACAGTCAAGTTAATTAAAACTTCTACATTTATTAAGCTTCAGCAGTCTTCTTGGCCCTCCTCTTATCTCCTAATAACCTGTACTCTAGGTTTTAACTCCATGCGTTTATTCTTCATGTTTAGTTCATCTTAATGAGACCGTGCAATAATTGTCCTTTTGTGTCTGGCTTACTTCACTTAGTATAATGTTGTTGAGATTCATCCATGTTATCATATGTGTCCCAATTTCGTTTCTTCTTACTGCAGCATTGCATTCCATCGTATGTATATACCACATTTTATTTATCCATTCATTATCAGCCATTGATTTTTCAGAGATAAGGGAAACAATAAGGTGATGGGGATAAGGTCAGAGATAATTCCAGATTACATGTTATGCAAAACTGGTAGAATTCAGTTAAAATTACGCCCAGCACTTAGAAGTACATTTACTATTCTACAGATAATATCCAAAAGAGTAAAAATAATATTTACAATTGCAGGTACTGTAGGCATAATATATACATTGCTTGACAAAAATCACTAAGGGTTATTTCTTACTGAAATAGCCTGACATTGCTGTCTGTTTCCCCAAAAAGATTAAAACATTTGTTCATGTGGTGTTTATTAAAAATCTACACTGTGCTGGGGCCAGGGGCTACAGACATGAACAGGACAACTTCCTTCCCTCATGGAACTTACAATCTTATCGAAGGAGAAAGACATTACAGAGTTGAAAATTTAATTATACTTGTGATAACATAACTGGTATACTTGTGAAAAGTAAAACCCAAGGTTCTATGAGGACATGCAAAAGGAATCTCACCCGCTCTGTGGGGGCATGGATTTTCTAGGACTTTCTAGACAATCCCAGCTGCATATTTTTCCCTTCCTGTTCGTTCTGTTCTTTACACGCTAATGCTGTTCTCACAGCCCTGGCTCAGCACTGAACTCCACTTCCACTCTCGCCCCTTTGTCGCTGTTCTACTCTCGGAGGGCAGCTGTGTTGGTGAGAGATGCACCCGCCCTGGTTCCCCGCAGCAAGTTCCTCTTGCTCAGACTGGACACTTTGGGGGTGGCCTTGGGCTGCTCTCCCTTACACCCCGCACCCGGTCCTTCAGCAGACCCTCCTGCTCCGGACACACCTCTCTACCACCGCCCCGGAGCCCCCACGCCCTGAGACCCTGGCCCCCTGCCTGCCTCGGTGCCGCTCCCCTTTCTGCAGTCGGTTCTCCAGCAGAGGATCCCTTTGGCCTGTAGCAACTTCAGGTCACTCCCCTTCTCGGCACTCCTTGCGCTTCCCAGGACCCTCAGACTGAACGCCAGCGGCTCATCTCGAGGCCCTCCTGTCTCATTTCTAATTATTCCTTTTCTTGTTTCTTCCTCAGCGTCCACATGAGCACCTTTCTATCTCTAAAACTAAGTGCCTCAAGGCCTTGCTGCTTCTGCTTCTAGGATTGTTTCTCCATCTTGCCTCCTGCTCAGAAGTCTCTGTCCCAGGAGCACCCGCTCAGCAAGGACTTCTGTCCCTCTCTGTCCCTCTCTGCCCCCTTGTCCCACTTTATTTTTCTTCATAGCACTTACCATTACCTCATTTTTTAAATGAGAACTTGTAGGTGTATAGAAAAATCATACATTAAAGTGTTTCCTGTACCACCTTATGTTTAACACCTTGCATTTGTGTGGTACATTTGTTACAGTCGATGAAGGAACATTTTATAATTGTACTATTACCTGTAGTTCATGGTTTACATTAGGGTTCGCTGTTTGTGTTGTACAGTCCTATGTGGGGTTTTTTGGCATGTTTTTAAAAAATATTTATTCTAGTAACATATACTTCAAATCTCCCCTTTATCACATTTAAATATATATACTATATTAAGTGTATTATATAATTCTATATAATACATTAAGGTAATATTTATAACACTAATACTATCTTAATAACAAGTATGTATTACTACAAAATTCATATATTGATATACAAATGTAGGTAGTCTCTTGTCTTCTTCACAGAAAGTAAGTTGACAAGGGCAAGGATTTTGTTCTCTGCTATATTCCCAGGTCTTAGAACAATTCTTGGCATGTAGTAGCTGCTTAATAAAACTTGTCATATAAAAGAATCCTCTTACCTTACTCCGGATTCCATCCCTTCTTGCCTTCTTGAGTTCTATCACTAGTAATTATAATCTTTCCATTATTTTGAACCTTTCCTTCTTTACTCAGACCTTCTATTTAAGATGCTCAGACACTTCTAACTTAAAATTTTTTAAAAGTTTCTCCCAACCTCATTTTCCCCTTCAGCATTCCTAAACCCTCTCTAAATATACTCTGCCCAGACATAGAACAGAGCAGCCCTCACGAAGGTCGCAGGTAGCGTCCGTGTCGCTAAGCGCGGCGAGCACCCGTCTGCCAGTCCTCATCTCACCTGATCCTTCAGCACCACTGGCTGCCACCGAAACGCATTCGGGGGCTTCCCCTTCTCCAGCTCCTCCTTTCTTACCCGCTGTAGATTCTGTCTTCCTCTCACTGGCCGGCACATCCGGGGTTCTTCACTGTCCAGCGCTTGGCCTTCCTAGTCTCTAACCAGGGAGATTAACAAGCACACCTGGCCTCAGGAGCCCGTCGTCATCACTAGCTGGTGTTTCTCCTGCTCTGAGCTGCGTGTTCACAGGTGCAGGAGGCCTCCCCGGTGTCTCCTCACACCTGCCTCAGGCACCGCAGCTCCCACTTGGTCCAGAAGAGGAGGCGCCCCGGTCCTCTATCCTAGTGAACGGCAGCTGGTTAGAAAGCCAGAAACCCAGGGGCTAGCCTCGCTGTGCCCTGCTGCACTCCCGCTTCTGGTCTATCCCCAGGCCTTGCCTCGTGCCCTCTGTGGAGCCCGAGAACCAGGCGCTTCTCTTTAGCTTGGCTGTAGTCACTACCGCCCGTTACAGGCACTGCTGCAGAAGTCTCCTGCCTGAGAGGATGCCCCGAAAGATGTTATTGGAACAACTGGAAAAAATGGAACATGGACTGTATGCTTTATATCAGTGTTAAATTTCGTGAACTTGATAGCTGTACTTAAGGTTGTTACATAAGTGGTTTTTTTCTTAGGAAATGAACATGGAAGTGTTAAGTGTTAGAAGAGCATGATGTTTGCAACCTACTCTAAATGTTTAGAAAATAGGGAGAATGATATAACAAATGTGGCAAACTGCTGAAAGTCAGCAATTCTGAATCTGGGTAAGGGGGTGTGTTGGAGTTCTTTATGTTATTTTTGTATTAGTTTTTGAAACTTTACTATAAGTTTGAAGTTATTTCAAAATATAAAGTTCAAAAAAATCTCCTAACTGGTTTCCCCAATCTGATCTTGCCCCTTTCAGAATCCTGAGTCATCTTTTTATGAAACTTTTAATTTTGGATTAACTTCAGATTTACAGAAAATTCACAAGGCTGATACAAACAACTCCTAGTTAGCTTTACCAATTGTTAACATTTCACCTCTTGGGAAGCAAATGTGGCTCAAGTGAAAAGGCCTCCGCCTACCATATGGGAGGACCCAGGTTCAATCCCTGGGGCCTCTTGGTGAAAAAGAAGAGGAAGTGTGCCTGCACAGTGAGCCAGTGCCCACATGGTAAGCCAAGTGCTCACACAGCAAGCCGAGTGCCTGCATGGTGAGCCAGTGACGCACAAGTGAGTCACACAGCAAGATGATGATACAACAAAAGAGAGACGGGGGAGAGTCAAGGTGAAGCGCAGCAGAGACCAGGAGCTGAGGTGGTGCAATTGACAGGGAACCTCTCTCCACATCAGAGGTGCCCAGGATGAGTCCCTCTGAATCCTAGAGGAGAACGATGAGAAGAGGAGACAAAAAAGAGAAATAGGTACAGAAGATCTTACAGCAAGTGAACACAGCAAAAACAGCAGGGTGCAGGGGGAAGGGGGGGTTAAATAAATCTTTTTAAAAAAAGAAAAAATTTTTCACCTCATTTGCTTTATCATTTTCTCTTTGTGTATATGAATATAATTTTTTTCTGAACCATTTGCAGGTAAGACGCAGACACGATGCTCCTTAACCCCTAAATACACAAGTGTACTCTTCCTAAGATAAGGACATTCATTTACATAACTACAGTCTAATTACAAAACCAGGAATTTTACAATGATACTTTACCAAGATCTCAATTGCATACCCTATTCATACTTTGTCAGTTGCCACCATATAATACCCTTTATTATAACAAAAAATGATTTTTTAATCATTTAATGACTTCTGGTCTAGGGTCCAACCCAGGTCACACATTACATTTAGTTGTCATATCTTTAGTCTCCTTTAATCTGGAAGAGTTTCTCAGTCTGCCTTTTATGACCTTGACGTTTTTAAGAGTACAGGCCAGTTATTTGGGTTAGTTTTATATTTCCTCATGATTAGGCTGGAATTCACATAAACTATTTTATGTAATATCAGAAGGCATATGATGTCAGTTTTCCCAGAATCATCTTTTTGAATTGCAAATCTAGTGTCTCACCTGTTTAAAACCTTTCAGTGGTTTTTCATTGCTCTTAGAATAAATCCCACACTCTCATTTTGGTGAATTAGCTTTATACCTGCCCCTTCAGTATTTTCTTCGTTCCCTGCCTCTTGCTTTCAGAGTCTTCAAGAAATCGTGCTGCCCACCGCCTCAGCGCGTCTCCCGTTCCCTGGCCTGGAAGGCTCCTCCCGTCCTACCCCACTGGCACTCTCCCGAGCCTGCTCACAGGAGGCTGTCCCTCAGACTCATTTGTGGCTTCACAGTTTCTGTGCAAGACACACAGAAGGGGCAGTCTGGTTGGGTTACAGGAAGGTGGCAGCCTTTGGGACTCTTCTTGAAGTTTTATTTGAATACCCTTTATGTAAGACGTCCTTGCAAAGAATGCCAGGAACAGCAGGAAGAAGTGACTGGAAGGTGCTATGGTGCTGTGCCCAGGCTGGCCCCTTGTCGGGCCGTCGTGGTGCTGTGCCCAGGCTGGCCCCCGTCACGGGCCGTCCTGGTGCTGCCCAGGCTGGCCCCCCGTCACAGGCCGTCCTGGTGCTGTGCCCAGGCTGGCCCCCCATCAGGGGCCGTCCTGGTGCTGTGCCCAGGCTGGCCGGCCCCCCATCAGGGGCCGTCGTGGTGCTGTGCCCAGGCTGGCCCCCCGTCACGGGCCGTCCTGGTGCTGTGCCCAGGCTGGCCCCCCCCGTCACGGGCCGTCCTGGTGCTGTGCCCAGGCTGGCCCCCCATCAGGGGCCGTCGTGGTGCTGTGCCCAGGCTGGCCTCCCGTCACGGGGCGTCATGGTGCTGCCCAGGCTGGCCCCCCGTCACGGGCCGTCGTGGTGCTGTGCCCAGGCTGGCCCCCTTCAGGGGCCGTCGTGGTGCTGTGCCCGGGCTGGCCACTCATCAGGGGCCATCATGGTGCTGCCCAGGCTGGCCCCCCGTCACGGGCCGTCGTGGTGCTGCGCCCAGGCTGGCTGTCGTGGTGCTGTGCCCGGGCTGGCCACTCATCAGGGGCCATCATGGTGCTGCCCAGGCTGGCTCCCCGTCACGGGCCGTCGTGGTGCTGCGTCCGGGCTGGCCCCCCGTCACGGGCCGTCATGATGCTATGCCCAGGCTAGCCCCTTGTCATGGGCCGTTGTGGTGCTGTGCCCAGGACTGTGTTGCCATCTTTAACTGTCTTATATCGGTTTTCCTGTGTGATTATTTGTTTGTCTATCTTCCCTTCCTCCTAGCAAAGACAAGTGGGTTTTGCTTAGTCTTATCACGGCCCCTGGCCATGTGCATGATGCATAAACAGTGACTCAGAAGCAGTTGAGGGAAGCGTTCCCAGCAGGGCTGCACCAGATGTGACCTGCCCCCTCTTTTTGGAAAGACCTCCTTGTCTTCCATCTCTAGCTCCTGCTCTCCTGTCTCGCCTGTCGCAAGTGCCCTTCCCATGTGAATCTATAATTCCTTCTGCTTGCCCCATCGTAGCCCCTACTTTATTCTGTTGTAATTTGCTGTTTAAAGTCTCCCTGTCCCAGACTGCAAACTCCTAAAAGGCAGGGATGGTTTATTTACTGTCACGTCCCAGCACTTTGCATACTCTGCTCAGAGTAAGCTTTTGATAAATATTATTTGAATGAATCAATGTAGTTGTGACTTTTTTTATCATTTTCTGATTATAAAAGTAATTCATTTTAAAGTAGAAACTTGAAAATATGAAAATTATAAAGAAAAAATCAATTACATATAATCTTCATTCTACATTCAGTATTTTATTAGGTGATAGATTCATTTAAAAGACCCTGAATTGTTTGTTTTCAGTTTCAAACCATGGAAATCCTTTCATTATATAATTCCAAAAAATTAGGTCTCGTATAGATACATTTTTCCTAACTATGAAATATGGCCTTTTTTCCCTAAGATATGATTGTTAAAGGGTAGTATAGGGGTATAAATGCCAATTAAAAGAAAGCTAGAGAATAATCTAGAGAGTGAGTAACACAGTGAACCCAGAGGTGGATGGGAATTGTGGTTAATAATTCAAATACAAGAAAGTCCTTCGATGAACTACAACAAATGTACATCACTATTGCGTGGTGGTAAGAATGTGGAGAAGCATGGGAAAAATACAATAACTGTAACCTTTGGACTGTAGTTACCAGCGGTACTGGAATATTCTTCTTGCATCAATGCCAAAGATGTGCTGACTTAACAGTGGGGGAGCATGGAAGGAATGTACCCCGCATGCACAGGGGACCGTGGTTAGTGGTGGTAGTCCGATGATACTGTCTCGTAAGTTGTAGCAAATGTTCCACAACAGTGTTGTGCATTGAGGGGTGTTGTGTGAGAGTATGATTTATGAGTTCACAACTTCTCTAATAAAAAATATTGAAAAAAGATATGATTATTAAATAATGGATACAAAGATGTGTCTGTCTATAATCACGATTTTCTTATATCTTTACCTCCCATATTTTTTTAACATAGCTTTCTGTGGAGAGACCCTCTGTCTCCTTATTAGAAAATTTATACAAATTTTGTAATCAATATAAGCAAAGTAATAATGGTTTAAAGTTTACTAACTCTTGGTGGTTTATCATTGATTTGGTGGAGCTCGTTAACCGTGTATTTTCATCTGTATAGTCAGCATCCCTTTGCCATTTGATGGCAGGTTTTTATGGCTCGTCTGGTTTGGCACTGTTGTTATAGCATGGTCATGCTCCTTCGAGCATTTGGCCCCAGTTTCTCAAATCCAAAATAGCTATGGGTGTTTAATAGAAGCTTCAGTATTACATACAGGGTGTTTGTCAAGAGTTCAAACCACCATCCAAAATTTTTGCTTTTTTAAAGATTAGTGGTTTTCTTTGAGAACAAATAAATGAAACAATCATGTGTATTTCAAAGGTTGATTTTTGTGTGTCTGGTGGGAAACAGAGAATGCACATTCTTTGTAAGGGAAAGTTAGGTATGTACAACCTTGTTTAGAGAGTTACCAAGCATGAAATGAGAACATCATCCACATTGACTTGACATTACACTTTTATTAGAATGCTTGGTGTATCTAACTGATCTGATAATAAATACATTTTTTTCTTCTTCTCCCCCTCCCCTGCTCTGCTGGTGTGTTTTGCTGTGTCCATTCACTGTGTGCTCTTCGGTATCTATTTTTCTCTTTTTTTGTCTTCTCTTGTCTTTCTCCTCTAGGATGCCCCAGGATTCAATCCTGGGGACCTCTGATGTGGAGAGAGGTTCCCTGTCAGTTCCTGGTCTCTGCTGTGTTTCACTTTGACTCTCCCCTTCGTCTCTTTTTTGTTGCATCATCATCTTGCTGCATAACTCACTTGCACAGGCACTGGCTCACCCCCCGGGCACTCAGCTCGCCACATGGGCACTGGCTTGCTATGCAGACACCTGGTTCACTGCACGGGCACTGGTTTACCACGCAGGCACTCACGTGGGCACTCGGCTCACCACGCAGGCACTCACATGGGCACTCAGCTCACCGCGTGGGCACTCAGCTCACCGCATGGGCACTCAGCTCGCTGCATGGGCACTCAGCTTGCTGCACGGGCAGTTGGCTCACCATACATGCACTCGGCTCACTGCGCAGGCACGCTTTCTCTTCTTCTTTTTCACCAGGAGGGCCCGGGGATCAACCCAGCTCCTCCCATATGGGAGGCGAAGGCCTTGTCACTTAAGCCACTTCTACTTCCCAATAAATACATTTTTAAGTAGGAAATCTACAAGTAAAGATGTAAGTGACTAAGAAATGAGATGGGAATTAAAACAACGAGTAGTGATAGGATTTTTTTTCTGAGAAATTAGAGCAGAAAACTCCCAGAGTAAAAATGAATGTTTATCAGGTATAATTTACACCAACCAAACTTGATTTTCCCAGTAGTGATTTTCATTCTCAAATATGGAATTCAAAATTCTTAAAAAGGCAAAATATAAACAGTTGGTGAATCTTCAGAAAGGTATGTAGGAGTTCATTGTACTATTTTTACCACTCTTCTGTAAGTTTGGGATTTTGTCAGAATTAAAAGTTAACCCCAAAATTCTCATTTTTCTGAAACTAGATGTATATATATTTTACTCAGGCCTTTAACCTTCATTAGATTGATAAGCTTACCCAGAATGGCGGCCGGTAAGGACGCTGGTGTCTTTGGAGAAGTGGCGGCAGGGAACGGGCGGCAGCTCCACCCGAGGATTCCCCGAGCTGTGTTTGTGGAGGATGTAGATTCCTTCATGAAACACCCTGGAAGCAGATACGGTATTAAAGAAGCCGGATGAACAGTGTCAGAAGTGTAAGTTTAGGGAACTCAGTCTTAGAGGAAAAGGAGGCTAAAAGGTCAGATTCCTGAAATAAAGCAGACTCTTGAAATTCTGAAATACATGCAGAAATAAAAAGAATCCACCGGTTCGTTGAAACCAGGTTCTAACTGGCAGGTAACTTCTACTGCAAAGCTTCAGTCCTCCTACTGATCAAGTGTGTCTGTGCTCATGTAACGCTCGAGTGTGATATTGATGAAGCGCAGGCATTGTTGGAAAAGAATTTATCAACTGCCACAAAGAACCTCGATTCTCTTGAGGAAGATCTTGACTTTCTTCGAGATCAGTTTACTACCACTGAAGTCAGTATGGCCAGGGTTTATGATTGGGATGTAAAAAGAAGAAACAAAGATGATTCTACCAAGAACAAAGTATAATGCTCGCGATTAAAAATGTTCAGTTTTTGAAACATATGTTATTTTAAATAACCCAAAGTTTATCCTTACAGGTTGATGTCTCTAATTTTTTAACAGTAAGAATGCCACTTTATTTATTTTTAGAAACAAAATTAGTTTAAAATATTTTATGAAATAAGCAGGTTAAATTTTTTTCACATCTCCCAACAAATTAAATGTTGCTTTTGTCATTTTTTTCTGCCATAAGAAAACTTTTAGCTAAAACAGCTACTTTGAGGTATACTATTGAAGTCAAATGCTGGGCACTTTTTCTTTATTGGCTGATGTTGCTCTCACTTGATGTGGTTAAGTCAGTTTAGAGGTAGAAAAGACAATTTGAATATTTGCATTCTCTTTAGTACATGTGGGATTTTATGGTCCTCTGTTGCAAGTGAATTTGTCTTACAGAAATTGGGTTTCATGAATAACTGGGTAACCAATAATTGTCTATTATAATATTCTGGACTTTTCAGGAAATGGTAATTTGCCAAATCAGTAAAAGGGCTATTGAGGCTATACTTTTTCTTATCCCAAATAAGTGCAGTGTCTTTGCAATGCCAATATAAGGGAGATCTCAGCCAGTGCGAAATAATAGTACTCACTCAAAACAGTTGGCTAATTTTGCATTAACAGTTCTTCAAAGCAGCTTAATAGGAATATTAAGATAAATGTAAATCTTCAGTGGAAAGGAGTTATAAGCTTTTTTATTCATGTTAAAACCTCATAGGACTAGTAAGAAATCCCATTGATGGTGGCTAGTACTAGTGATACAGAGTCTGGTTTAAAATATGTATATATTATTTCATCTTGATGTAGTAAAAAATAGACTTGAACAGTGTTTTGTACTTGTATTTCATGATATTAAAACAATGAAGTTAAATAAAGATTGATAAGTATTATTTATGTTTATATTTGACTTTTTGTCATAATTTGATAAAATTATTTTGGGGAATGGGTTATAGAGTCCATTTAGTCTCACACCTCTTCTTTTGCCCTTAATTTTTACTTCACACATATTATTTTTGTAGTGAAGTTCAGAAATCCTTTTGCCATTCCTCTTGTATTCCTGATATGTCTCCTTGGTAATAAAGTTTTTCTTTTTACCAACATATTATTTTTCTTTATTGAATTATTTGCATTTTCTGCCTCCATTGTAATTCTTGTGGTCAATTAATAGTACAGAGGAAGAACCTGAGATTACCAAAAGTGAATGACTTCTGAATCTAGTCTTTGTCAGTGTTAACATGAAATTAACATCACCTTCAGGTATTCCTCCATTAGGTGTTATGGTGTCATTTCGTAACGTTTGGGAAAACTCACTTCAGTTTCAGGATTGGAAACTCAGGCCACAGTGATAACTGCTAATCCACTCCTAGGCAGTGACTCCAGAGCATGGAGGAACTAGAGTTCAGGGGTCTCTATTCTCAGTGGCCGTGGCTTGCAGATAGTGGCCTCTTTGCGGGTGGGTGTTCTTGTGAGCACCGCGTCTCTGACGTGTTTTCTAGTCTACATCATGATGCCGCTCATTCTGCTCACTCTTGAGAGTTTTTCTCAGGCGTCAACACAACGAAGTCAGAAGCAGTGATCAGAAAACCTGAAATGCTCCAGTGTCTCACCTTTCTTTTCTCTTGTTACTGTGCATAGCATTCTATTTATTTTTACAATTCATTGCTAAACTATTTGACCTTTTAATATTTCATTTCCACATAATTCTTAAGCTTGACATAACATGTTTATTTTCATCTTTTTTATTAATATTTTCAGTGATATTGCTACTAGTAATTTCAAACTGTTTTAAACTTTGCGGAGACAATACAGTCATCATGAAATCAATGAGGATTATAATTTATTAAGGATAATTTAATCTTTTGTTTTTCAGTCCCAGGCTGTCTAATCTTCCCAGCTGGTCCCTAAAGGATGGAAATGCTTTCTTAGACAAGGTAATGATTAACTGAAGCATATCGATACTCAGTGAGAAACTGTCTTGTTCAGAGCCACCACCCTCTAGTAAAGTGACTGATGGGCTCTTTTTTTTCCCCAGAAGTATTGTTCTTTAAAAATCCCAGGATCCATGCTTAGTACTTGGCGATAACTGTTTTTAAGAACCTTTTAAGGAATATCAGGATCATATCCAAGTTGGCCATGTATAAAAAGCTCGCACTTGTGCTGCAAGTACATTTTATCACCACAGAAAGAAAACTATGGCTGTTAGAATTGCAGCGAGAGTTTGAAAGGTGATGCTTTGTTAAGTAGTTCAATCCAGCTCATTTTGAGGCTGTACTGACTCTGTGACAGGAAGGATTAAAGCTTGGAAAAAAACACCTTAAGTATCTGATTTAAACTGCTTGTCAGGAGTCAGATCAAGCAGGGTCTTAGAAGAAGTTTGGGTTTTGTGCTGAAGGTGAGGAGAGGCCAGCAGGCTGAGGGGAGGGCTAGTCCTAATCTGACTGGGTCGCGGTGGCCAGAAATGGCGATGGAGGGGGGGTGTGAGGCTTTAAGCGCGCTCTGTGCGGGGTGGAGCGAGCGTGGGTTCTCAGCAGACGGCCTTCCAGACTGAGAGTCTCTACTGCAGCCCTGTTCTGAATGGGCAGCCCTTCAGGTTGTGGGGAAAGAACATCATCTGGGACTCCAGAATTCGGGGTCTTATTGTGCCTTTCATCACTGTCTAACTAGACCTAAAGTACGTGGCTTAAATTACGTTTCTCTTTTTTCCAAGACTGTTAAATTTTTGGCATTGGGTTATCTTCACAGTAATTCCTTCCACAGATCACTAGTTAACTTACCGAAAGTACCCAAAAAAAATTTAAAACTACAGTCAAATTTTATACTCAAACTCAGAGGTAAAGGACGTTGGAACTCTGTAAAGCCCATCTGCACTGCTTCCTCATCCTCTAAAGCATTCTTCCGCTTATAGGTTTCATAGTTAAAAAACCTGGGTTTTAAGATTTTTAACATTATCTATCACCCCGCCCCCCCGGTGTTCTTGCCCGAGCGACACAGTGCAGACAGGGAAACTGAGGCTCGGGGGATGCTGCTGGCGCGGCATCTCAGACCCCAGCCCGACGCGGTCCAAACGCGTCACGCCTGCTGGCTCCTGCTGCGCAGCCACCGGGCCTGGGGCTCTGGCTTGGCTCCCGTGCGTCAGGTTTTGCTGTGGGCCTGCGTCTTCCCCACAGCCCCTCCTCCTCACCTGGTCCTGGCTGGAATTGACAGGGGAGGCTTCGTCGTTAATCTCGTTTTCCAGATGCACAAACTGAGGTTTGGCGAGCTCAGCCAAAGTCACAGGACAGGGGGTGACAGACCCTGGTCTCCTGACCGCCAGGCCTGCGAGGACCAAGCGTAAAAGCCGCAGGAGCCCTGCTGACGGCAGCGGCAGCGCGTGTTAGCTGAGAGACCGCGGAGACAGGCCCCACCCCCAGGGAGCGAGGCTGCCCAGGCAGGGGCAGGGAAAAGACCGTCTTGTAGACGCCCCACGCCCTGGGCGGCCCGTGATGTTCAGGCGCCTCATTTCAGACGACAGGGAAAGGACGGCCCTCACGGTCTGGCCCCCAGAGGTCTGAGCCGGGCCCGCCCTCTGCTGAAGCCCTGCGACAGTGGCTGGCCCTGCCGTGCCCCCTGTGTCCCCTGCACGGCCTGCGCTCGCCGTCGGGTATGTGGGACAGTGGCCTGAGCGGGGGTGAGTGCAGCATGCGGGTGGGCACTCCGGGGGAGGAGGCTGGCCCTGCCGTGCCCCCTGTGTCCCCTGCACGGCCTGCGTTCGCCGTCGGGTATGTGGGACAGTGGCCTGAGCGGGGGTGAGTGCAGCATGCGGGTGGGCGCTCCAGGGGAGGAGGCGGGGCCGGCCAGGCCCCTCCTTGGCGGCCTGGCTCCCAGATGCCTGGCCGGCTCCAGTGTGGCATCTCAGAGCACCCAGCACTGTGAAGGATGTCGACATGGGGACAGAAGACAGAAGGGCCTGGGGGGAAACGGCGCTTCTCAAGGGGCTCTGCAGTCAGAGGTCCTGGCCCTCCAGGTGGCCAGGTCATAAAAATTGCTTGAAGCAGTTGTTAAAATGCAGGTGCCTGGGGGAAGCGAATGTGGTTCATGCGATTGGGCTCCTGCCTACCATATGGGATGTCCAGGGTTCAATTCCTGAGGCCTCCTGGTTAAGGCAAGCCGGCCCGTGCGGAGTGCTGGCACAGCAAGATGATTCAAGAAAAAGAGACACAGAGGAGAGACAATAAGTGATGCAGCAGACCAGGGAGCTGAGGTGGCACAAGGGATTGAGCACCTCTCTCCCACTCCGGAAGTTCCCAGGATCGGTTGCCAGAGCTGCCTAAAGAGAAGACAAGCAGACACAGAAGAATGCACAGCAGACACAGAGAGCAGACAAGGGGGTGGGCGGGGGGAGGGGAGAGAGGAGAAATCTTAAAATAAAAATTAAACATGATTCGTCTAAATAGGCATTTCCTCTTGTAATAGATATTATTAAATTAAGAGGTGCTCTTTTTTTACAGAATTAATTCTTGTTACTGCACCCCAGACTAAAGTATGAGCCAAATGCAGTTGAAACCAGATTTCGCACAGAGCTCCGCTGTTCAGTTAGGCGGCGCTGAGGAACCTGCGCGCCTGCTTTCCGCCCGGCGCCCGTGGCTGTGCAGTACTGGTTCCCGAGCAAGGCTCGGAAGCCTCCCGTTTCGAGTGCCGTGTGCGTGGGATGTGGGAGTCTGTCGTCGGGGCGTGGCGGGCGAAGCGCGGGGACGCTGTCCGTGTTTGGAGTGGCAGATCTGCTTGTCTATCCAGGGAGGGTGAGTCCTGGAGAGGAGACGCACCCTGATGGGCGTTACGGGGAGGAAGCCTGGACAGAGCTTAGAAAGTTCACACAATCTGTCTACCTCATCCCAAGGAAGTTGGGAATATTCTATTAAGTATCTTTGCTCAGTTGTTCTTAGCTGGCAAGTAAATTATAAGTAAGAGCAATTTTCAGTGTCTTTTTTTTTTTTACTGAGCCTGTCACTTGTTAATGGTACTCATATAAGGAGAAGAATCAGAGTTGACAGTGTCAGGCAAGGAAAGGAAATATTCTATCAAGGTTCTGATGTGAGACTTGTGAAGAATAGTAAAATTCAAAAGGAAAGTTACATATAGTTAGCATCCTGTTTTCAGGAAAAAAATTGAGTGAGTATTCAGACGCTGGTTTCGTTGTACAGTCTTAGATGGCATCGACCTTGATGGCTCAGAGTGCTCTGTGGACTTGGTGCTGAAAGCGTCAGCGTGGGAAGAACACTCGTGGCCTTGTGCAGGCGCCGGAGCTCGTGCTCCTTTCCTCCCAGGCCTTACCACGCCACTGTGCTCGGTCAGAGTTCACACACCCATATCGTTTGCCTGGGAGCGTTTCCCTGAAGCTACACAAAATACAGGAATTGACATATAAACATCCCAGATCCCTTGTCCCTGGTAGGATAATTCTGAGGTGTATGTTTTATGCCATTTCTCAGTTTTCCCCTGAAAATAAGTGCCAGTTGCCCACAACCTTCCCTCCCCTTCCTTCCCGTTCTCCTGCTGTTTCCAGCACTTCCCATGCAAACTGCTTGCACTCAGACCTTTCCTCAGGGCTGCTTCTGAGGGAGGCCAGGCTAAGAGAAGCATTGCGCATGGCGTGGGCAGGGCTGGGGTTTACACGACGGTCTGCTTGTTTATAAGAACACTTCCCTAGGAAACTGTCTATCTGTAAGAGCTAAGGTTATTTTCATGGCGGTGGTGATTGTTTAATCCCACTTCTGTATTTGGCCATTCTCTCCAGTTCTCGGCAGGAGGAAAAAGAGGCTCTGAGTTCTATCTAGGGCCACGGCCCGAACCTGATTCCATAACAGAATCACTGGACATGCTTGTTTCAAGTGCAGCCTCCATGGCCTGGTCCCCAGAGCTTCTGATCCCAGAAGCCTTTCCCATTGGCCCCTGTCAGCGCCAGTGCTGTTGGTACGGCCGCATAAACACTGAGCAGCAGGTGTCCTTGGTGGCTTTCTTGAGGGGGCATCGAGAACCATATTCTAGTCCCGAGGCTACCAACTGACATTTTTACCTTAAATAAGATACTTAGTCTCCCCAAGCCTACACAGGGAACTGGCTGTCCTTATAAATAGCCTTCTGGCTTCTCTCTAACACAGTCTGTGATTCTCCATGAAAAGTTTGGTTTTTGGACTAAATTTCTTGGGTGTTCTATCTGTTGTATATCTCCTCATATTTTTCCTTTTTATTTCTTTCAGGAGCTAAAGGAGTGCTCGGGTCATGTATTTGTAGATTCTGTTCCAGAATTCTGCTTGCCAGAGGTAAGATTAAAGTCAATCTTGTAGAAATTAAACGTATCCCTATGGTATCTCAGAATGAAATCAAGAAGTAATTCTAAAGGATTTAGCCTGCTGTTTTCAAATCGAAATGTAGCTCTTATTCTAGGCCCATTGTTATACAGTTAAAATATGATCATTTAGGGGCTTTTATATTGTTTGTAAATCATTTAAGTCACTCTTTTCTTCCTTAGGACTCCTTGCTCTTTCTATAAATCCCACTAACACTTCTAAGAGAGCATAGTTCTGAGCTAGGTAAGGAAATTACTCAAGCCTTTTCTTTTTTCCTTGTAATACCTGTGTGCAGATTAGCCATACTTTTTATAGTCCTACTTACAATGGGTAATTGAGGATTCGTATTATCAGTAAAGGCTAATAAAGTATAAATATTCTTGCTGACTTGAAGTATCTTGAGTATTGCTTGAAATTCATGAACTCTGAATTGAATCGTGTATCTGTCACATGCATATTATCATCATAGTGAGACTTATAAGAGTTTGGGGCCAAATTCATGCTTCTAAAGAAAGTAAAATTAGTTTCCATTAGTTTTAAAGGAAACTAATCTCAGCTGATAGGCTTAATCCCCGAAGTGGCCCCTGTGGTATTCTCATCAGACAGCTGAAGCATGGAGAGGCCGGTGGCCGTTCCAGGGCCCCTGAGAAGATAATGAGAAGCTGCCATCCTTTTTTCCTAAGTGCCCAAGAGATTACAAGGCCTGCAGAAAATACTTCCATAATTCAATGTCAAAGAATAGAAAACTCGAAATGCAATTTCCTTTATTTCTCTCTTCCTTCCCATTTCTCTCCTTTTTTTGATCCCTATGAACTTTATTTTTAATGTGTGTATGTGTCTTTTTGAGGCACCAGAGAGAAGGCCATGGTAATGGAAGGGGGCAGATGAGGAAGTAGGTTTGGGGTATAATGGTAAGCAGTGATGAAGAGAGCGTTCCCTCAATGCTGCTAAAATCTTCTTGTCATTCTCATTTCTCCTTCGGGTATTGGTGGGACATTTCCCATCTGTTGAAAGAGTCCTAATCCTATGTGCTACAGTTATTTTCTGTTTCTCACATACGGCACTGACTACTGCAACCTTGAGTTTATAGCAACAATTATGAGTGGGTGCTCTGATGACTTGACTTGGTCCATAAAGTGCTAAGCTTTTAACCTAGACAGTTATCATTTCACACTTCATTTTTTGTTGGCAACTAAAGCATTATTGATATATTTAGGGTTCTTCAGTCATCTAAGGGTTTTTAAACCAGATTTTATGACACATATTAGGAAGAGTCCCTATGTTTAGAGCCTGGCCATTGTATGATTGGGAGAAAATAAGAGAGCAGTAGAAGCAGGTAAGAAGTGACGACTATCCCGTCACCTCGCTGACTGGTAGGTGAATCGGGAGCCCCAGGACCGGGTAACCTAGAACCAGAGCCAGACTCACTCTTCCTGGAACCTAAATCTAGGGCAACTAATTCAAATATCTTTGTATCCCTGTTTAAGTTTTCCCATTGCTAAAGCAAATGCCATGCAATGGGTTGGCTTAACTCCAGGAATTTATTGCCTCACGACTTTGAGGCAAGGAGAAGTCCAAAATGAGATCGACCCTCGAGGCAGCACTGTCCCGGGAAGCAAGACGCATTCCGGGGCCACGGCAGCGACCCCTCGTCTTGCTTTTCACCAGGGGCCGTGCTGGCAGCCGCCTCCTCGGCCCCTGCCTTCCCTCCCAGGTGCTGCTGGCTCGGCTTCCAGCTGCTGCTCTGAGGGCTCTCTCCCACCTGCCCTTGAAGGCCTTCCCTAAGAGGGTCAAGGCCCAGCTGGCCACGCCTTGCTTGCGGTGACCATGTCAGAAGCAGAAGGGCCCGTCTGCTAGTTCCCAGCCACAGGGATGGCACAAGACGCTGCTGCTGCTTTGGGGCAGGGGGGCTCTAGAATAGCAGCTGTAGTCAAAAGTTGCCTTCTACATTTGACTCTTTTTTTTTTTTTTTTTTGAGGCCAGAAATTGAACCCAGGATCTCATATGTAGGAAGCCAGCACTCAATACTGAGCCACATCAGCTTCCCTGAGTAGATTTTTTCATTTGTTTTGCTTGTTTGTTTTTTTTTAGGAGGCACTGAGAACCAAACCCAAGACCTCCCATGTGGAGGGCGGGTGCTCAACAGCTCGAGCCACATCCGCTCCTTTCACTTGAATTTTGAAGAGCTGGTTTCTGTGGGCTCTTTCCCACTTCCTATTAATCTGTAACAGTGTAATATCACATTCTTTTACACCCTTATGGCTTATACTGTCTTCTCTTTGCTTCAAGTTACCTGGCAGCAGCTGCTGACATACTGTTGTCATTTATCCTCAGATGTCTAATTCTGAAAAACTGTGTTCTAGTAAAATCAGGGTACTGCTGGTAGACTGGCTGCACTCTCATTTTTAGCAATCGTGTCCTGCCACTTAATGTCAAATATTAGGAACTATCCTAAAATGAGAGACTAGAAGTGTTTCAGGAAGTCACCATTCTTCTGTAGTACAAAAAACACTTCTCTGAATCCTGACAGCGTCCTGTTTCAGTCCCACAAGGTTGATCTGTGTGCCCTGAGCAGGGGTGTGTCTTTCCCTCCGCTTTCCTCTTAGACGGAGCTGATAGACCTGTCTACGGTCGATGTGATCCTCGTCTCTAACTACCACTGCATGATGGCACTGCCCTACATCACTGAGCACACCGGCTTCTCGGGCACAGTGTATGCCACAGAGCCCACCGTTCAGATTGGCAGGTGAGAGTCCTGATTCTAGCCTCTTACACTGTGACTGGAATAGAGCGGTATGCCGAGAGTGCTTATTTCCTTCTGAGCAACCAACCCAAAGATTAGGCATGAGCAGGCATCTCTCTAGATAAAGAAATGCTCAGTAGGGATTAGTGCCACAAGTAGTCTTTGTTAATCTTTTGTTTTATGTAAACTGCAACAAGGAGCTCTCAGAGAAGCTCCTGCGTACAGAAGATACTAATTAGGAGAGGTAAGGTTTAGGAGAAATTCATGCACAGAAGAGAAATTCAGGAGGAAGGAAATAACATATTTAAGAAAAGAAGAAGAAATTTTATTACTCTGCTTGAAAATTTCCCCCCTTTTATGGGTTAATGCAGATCATAAATGAAGACAGCTTGTAGAAAACAGGGGATAAATAATTAGATGGGTAAGTCATCTCTGCTGTTTTCTGAAATTTGGGACTCTTAGGAATAAAACTACAAAGTCGTCCTTCAACTTTGAGAATGCTGTCATCTCTTTCTCTGTTCCTACCAAACCTTCATATTACATCTGATTGCTGCAAGTAACCACAGCATCGTTTAGTGAGAAAAAAATTATGTGAAGAAAACTACCCCCAAAAAAAAGTTTTATTAAAGTAAATCGACAAGTGTGGTATAAGTTGAAACTATCAGGACCCAAAATACAGGATCTAGGAGTCAATGTAGACTCCTAGGTTTGGATTCTAGGGGCGGATGTTCCACAAGATGAAATTAATGAGAAACGAAGCAAAATCTTGTGTGTGTGTGTGTGTCAAACCACATTACCTCGATGCGTACATAAAAACATAAGTGATAAGAGGAGGGACCATATAGGAAAGTAAAACATGGTGGTCATTTTCAGTGAGGGGATAAGCTAAAAATATTAGACTCTAGTCTGGCAAAGTTAAAGCAAGAGGATGGTCACATCAGACTTTCTAAAGAAAGCTGCAGTTAGAATGATAAAGAGCTCAGATCCCAAATCTTAGAATGCTGGAATTAATATTGATCCTTCAATATTGAAGGAGTGAATAAATAAAAGGAAATCAAATAAAGTTGTTCTGCATTACAGAGTAAATTAAATTCATGGCTTGCCATATCTATGTTGATTCTGGAAATATTTAAGTCAATATAGATTATTTATACTAGATTAAGAAAGAGAGAGTTCAGTTTCTAGCTTTTTGGCCATCATCTAGCTATCATGAGCTATAGCAGTTCTCTGTCCCCTGAATCCCCATAGCATGTGTACCGCTGATCCAAGAAAGCACACATTTCTTAGATTCCCTCCGCTGATTCCGTGATTAATCCAATTTAGGGTCTGCAGAGCCTATATTTTCGCAGGTCCTTTGGTTAAGTGTTGTTGAAATTAGACAATTAGAGCGGTTGTAAGTTTATAGAAAAATCCTGCAGAAAGTACAGAGTTCCCATAAACTGCACCCCCCAATTTTCCTTATTCTTAACATTTTGCTTTAGTGTGGTACCTTTGCTACAATTGAAAGCAATATTATTATAATTAGACTATTATTCAGTTAAGCTTTTAGGATAAGGCTTAGCTTATTCTTTCACATAGAATTTTGCTAATTCCTGAAACACATGTCAAGAAAACTGATCAGTTTATAATAAAATGGCCACTTAATATTTTCCTTAATAAGCAACCCCTACCCCTCCTGCCACTAAAATTAGATACTTTACAGTCTTTAACTTTTTTCCCTTTTGTATTCTTAGAAACGTAAAGGCAGAAATGTTTAAATGAGTGTTAAGCCGTAGGTTTATACGTTTCAGTGTTTCAGCGGGGACTGAGAAACACGACAGGCTTGTTTCAAAGGTGAATTAAATCAAGGAACTTCATGAGATGGTTTTTTGTGTGACGTTAGTAAAATGGTGTCCAAGTTTGTGTGCAGCAGAGAGGAAGGTGATGGGGCGGGGATGCGTTTCTCCGGCTGTTGTTTTCTAACCTTTCTTATGATGTTCTTCACTTTCGGTTTAAATTCAGGCTTCTCATGGAAGAGCTGGTGAACTTCATTGAGAGAGTGCCCAAGGCTCAGTCTGCCTCCTTGTGGAAGAGTAAGGAAGTACAGCGGTGAGCCCTGCTGCTTTCTGTTGACAGTGCTCTCGTTTGTGTTCTTGTTGTACACTTAAGACTTAACGCTGGTAGAGGCACAGCTGTTCTGTTCCCTGGTTTATGAAAGGGTCACTTTCGAGTCAGCCAGCATTTGTGGAGCGGCGGCTATGTCGCAGGTACAGGGATTTTAAAAATTAGTGACGTGACCAGCTTCACCTCTGAAGTGTTCGAAAGTGAATGGAGGGAAGCAGACGTGGCTCAACTGATAGAGCATCTGCCTACCATATGGAGGGTCCAGGGTTCAAACCCAGGGCCTCCTGGCCCGTGTGGTGAGCTGGCCCACACATAGTGCTGCCGCACACAAGGAGTCCAGTGCCACGTAGGTGTGCCCCTGCATAGGGGTACTCCACACGCAGGATGTGCGCCCCGCAAGGAGAGCCGCCCTGTGTGAAAAAAGCGCAGCCTGCCCAGGAGTGGTGCTACACACACAGAGCGCTGATGCAGCAAGAAGACGCAACAAAAAAGAGATGCAGTTTCCTGGTGCCGCCGGGTGATGCAAGAGGACACAGAAGAAACACAGCGAATGGACACAGAGAGCAGACAACGGGGGGAAGGGGAGAGAAATGAATAAAATAAATCTTTAAAAGAAAGTGAATGACCCCCTGCATGGTGTGTATGATCAGAAGCTCCGACCACAGTGCTGTAGGCAGCTGGAGAAAGAACAGCTCTTTCCGCTTAGGGAAGCCAAGAAAGACACTTCTTAGGAGATGGGAGGAAGCAAAGGACTTTTCCAGGCAGGACAGGTGGGAAGAAGGACCCAGGCAAGGCTTGCGGGGCATAGTGGCGACGGGGGCAACGGGTGACGAGGGCACCGGGAAGAGCAGGCGAGCGAGCACCCAGCAGATGGAGCCGGTGGTCGTGAGGCCTCGGTGCTGACGCCTGGGTTTTACGCTGTGGAGCCGGGGTGCCTGTCGGTGGTTTTCTGGTCTCCTTGCAAACCTCTGGACTCTGCTTTCTTTCCCCATGGGGCTGTGCGTGCTGTTTCCTCCTTTTACATTTATAGCCTTTATAATATCGCACCACAAATAATTTTGCACACCAGAAATGGTGTTCAAAAGTCATTATTTCCTGACTTCCAAATCCTGGCCCAAGTCACAGGAGGTTTCAAGTCCTTATTTCGCTAGTTCTTCTGTAACTCAGGCAAAGTCCTTGGTCTTCGGTTCTTTATAAAATGCAACAAAGTAACTAACTCAAAAAAGAAATGTCATGATGTGTTTAGGGGAAGAATGAATAAAACTTGAAGGAAGAGAGGACTAGGAAGGGGGGCCCTAAAAATTATTTCATAAGATGCTTAGGAAATCTCCCTTTTAAAAAGCTTGAAATTCCTATAAGGAATAAGACTTCATAGGAATAATAGTGGAATTAAGGCCCATCCTGATTCAGCTGTGCTGCAACTGAACTGGTCACCTTATCAAAAGTCTTAGTAAAAGAATTCACACCGACAGGAGGGAATCAAGTTTAAGAACGTTCATTTGTTTGTTTGGGGGAGTGGTTTCATAGGTCCAAATAGCATACTGCCTTTCCTTTATTTCTTCTTCCTCCTCCTCCTCCTCCTCTCCCCCTCCTCACCCCTCTCTCCCTCTCCTTTCCTACCTCTCCCTCTCTTCACCTCCTCCTCTTCCTCCTTTTCCTCTTTCATCTTTCTTCTTCTCTTCCGTAACTCCTGCATTTTCCTTGTCCATTTCTTCTAAGGTGAGTGTCAAGGACGCAGATGCCTGCTGCAGGGGTGGGGAGGGTCACCTGGAGAAACCAGTGGGCTCGCGGGCACGTCCTCCCCCTAAAGGGGCAGCGACATTCAGCTCCAGCCCTGCAGCCGCCTGTCATTGCCAGATCCTCCTCCTTTTTTTGAGATTTTAAATGTTTTTTTTCCTGATTTTCTTAGAAAAGATTGACTCAAGTCAAAAAAAAAAAATTTTAAGTGCCTCTGTAGGCTGCACTGAGGTTTGAGTCCCTAGTTTTTGACCTGTGCTTAGGCCTTACAGGCAGTCTTAAAGCAGATCTTGATTAAATGGCTAGAATTAATACAGTTGCCTAGAATTAGTAGTTACAAATAAGACCTTCAACTAAAACAAAACAATAAATTTGTCAAAGTTGCCTAACAAATTCCCTTAAATCATTTGAAGTTAGTTTGAGTTAGCATTTGATTTAGTTATAGTGTGAATACTAAAAAAAAAAAAAAAAAGCCAAAACCACCCATTACTCTTGCCTTTTGGCAGCTCTATCACTTCCTGGCCCAACCGACACTATTCCTTGAGATTTATTTAGAACTTAGCCGTCATTCTTCCTAATTTTGACATTACAGTTTACTCTTCTTGAAAAGGCTGTGGATTTTGAAGGATATGAAAAAGAGAATCCCTTGCAATATAATTTTTGAATCTCTGACTTTCTCACAGACTTCAAATTTTAGGTTTTTAAGGGAAAATTTGAAGCAAAGTAGATATTCCGCTTAAGAAACTAACCCAGCCTCTAGGATTTTTTTTTATTAGGTTTACACTTTTTTGGTGCAAGATTAGAAAGCTGCAGTTTTAATTAGGAATGAACCACTACAGGATAATAAGCCTTAAGAAATTATAGAGTAATATATTCCTGGGTGAGCTGTTGCATCAATATTTAGTACCCAGAGCTTAAAATGTGGGGACAGCGCCCTGTAGAAGACATGTAAGAAAAGATAAGCATATTGTAGTGGCGCATCCTCTGCTCTCACACTCCTTGGGTATTTATAGAGGAGTTTGTCAGGTCTATATAATAGAAAATGAAAAAAGTAGGGCTAGAGGTCACATAGACTGATGTTAGAATTTTCGATGTACTTCTTAGTAGCCATGGCAATTTATTTCTTCTAGGCTCAGTGTCCTCACTTGCGAAATAGGAATCATATTAGCAGCTGTTGTTGTGAAGGATTAATTAGAATTATGGGTATACATTATACTTAAAACAATGGCAGGCACAGAGTAGGTGCTCAGTGAGTGCCAGCCTCCTTTTCTTCTGTAATGATGGGCTTGGCTCACATTACCCCCTTTCACTAACTAGAACATATCTACCTTCCAGTACCTACTTTATCTTCAGACATTTCATTTCCTGGTGAGAGTAAAGCAGTATGGTTGACAGAAGGATAACTGTTTCTCATCCCACTGTTGCCTCTAGTCAGACTCTTTGAGACTCAGTCGTCTTTTCTGTAACATAAGAAAATCAAATTAAATTATCTCTGATTTCACTTATGTTACAGTTTTAGAAGGGAAGGCAGGTCTGCCATAGAATGGCAGTCCTTTGATGGAGTCATCACAATTTGTTCTTAAACTTTGCAGTTCCAGAAACGTAATTGTTTCATTTTACTCAGAATTGATTCGCTTCTGAGGCAATAATTCATGCTAATCAGGATATTGACCGAACAGAAATTTTATTTAATTAATTTTGCTGAGACTTGTGCCTGGCTCCAGAACTGGAATGGTTCGTCTATCTAGGGCACTCTGTTCTCGTGGGCTGGTCCATATAAGAGATGAAATTATAGATGAGAGTGGGAAACGGACTTTGGCCCAGTGGTTAGGGCGTCCGTCTACCACATGGGAGGTCCGCGGTTCAAGCCCCAGGCCTCCTTGACCCGTGTGGGGCTGGCCCATGCGCAGTGCTGATGTGCGCAAGGAGTGCCGTGCCACACAGGGGTGTCCCCCGCGTAGGGGAGCCCCACGCACAAGGAGTGCACCCATAAGGAGAGTCGCCCAGCGCGAAGGAGGGAGCAGCCTGCAGAGGAATGGCGCCGCCCACACTTCCCGTGCCGCTGACGACAACAGAAGCGGACAAAGAAACAAGACGCAGCAAAAAGACACAGAAAACAGACAACCAGGGGAGGGGAGGGGAATTAAATAAATAAAAATTAAAATTAAAAAAAAAAAATTATAGATGAGAGATTTGTTGATGAGTATAGAATTAGAGCAAAGATAGATACTCTCAAGAGATGCATAGTGTAAGCAACTGCCTTTATTTCCCCTAAAGATAATTTGATCTAAAACATCAATCAGGGAATGTCATCTGGTTTCAGGTTAATATTAAGAAATACGTGATTCAGAGGCTCCACTTTTGGTAAATTTCATATAGATCATCTTTCTGACACATCCCCACTGCACCCCTTGTGTGTGTTAAGCTCCCTTTGTTGTAATGAGATGAAAAGTACTTTTCTACTTATTTCTTTGTATTCTGCTTTCATATTCATTTTGTTTGTTCAGTCATCTAACACTTAGTCAAGAGCCAAGTCATTATTTTATTTATCAACTTTTAAGCGGTCCCTGTTCACTTCAAAATCTTACTCTTTAACAAAAATGCATGCTCTTGTGCTGTTTGTTCTGCTGGAAGTTGAGAGGAACAGGCAACAGGGATCCGGCAGAATGTCAGAGCACTAAAGAAGTTTATTAGGCACATGTGAAAAGAACAAAACAAAGCAATGACTTTTTTTTAAAAAGATTTATTTATTTCTCTCCCCTCCCCCCCCCCCCACCCAGTTGTCTGTTCTCTGTCTATTTGCTGGGTCTTCTTTGTCCACTTCTGTTGTTGTCAGCGGCAGGAGAATCTGTGTTTCTTCTTGTTGCGTCGGCTCTCCGTGTGTGCAGCGCCATTCCTGGGCAGGCTGCACTTTCTTTTCGCGCTGGGCAGCTCTCCTTACGGGGCGCACTCCTTGCATGTGGGCTCCCCTACGCGGGGGACACCCCTGTGTGGCACGGCACTCCTTGCGTGCATCAGCACTGCGCATGGGCCAGTTCCACACGGGTCAAGGAGGCCCGGGGTTTGAACCCCGGACCTCCCATATGGTAGCCGGACGCCCTAACCACTGGCCAAGTCTGCCACCCATAAATTTTTTTTAGAAAGTATTTATGGAACATTCAGAATCTGAGAACTTGACTCTGATAAACTAAAAAATCAGAAAAAGCAGAACTACTTCCCGCTGGCTTTCCTTATCGAACTTACCCTAAATCAGTCAATAATTGCAATGGCTCTGAATGACTTTATAAAGTCTCTCTCTAATTATGGCCTCAACTAAGCATATGGAGAGTTAGGGAAAGCTGAGTTAGACGGGCTAGAGAAGAAGTAATGACAAAATGACTAAATACCTGGAAAGAGTTAAAATGGGTACTGATAAAGGACCAGGCTATGTGGGTATAAGTAAAGAATTCCAACTACTAAATACCTGACCCTGTGAGAGGTTTGTAGAAAAATGCCAAGAAATGTTTGGCTTTGTCTCTTTACTGGAGATGCATAGCAAGCAGCTATTATGTACTAAGTGGCAACATAGTGACTGGGCTTGGCACATTAGTAGGATTTGAATGGGGGAAGCAGGCTGTCCCAGACCAGGGGCAGTGGGAGCAAACCGTGGCAGCCTGGCATGACCAGGAGGGGACCGGCCTGGTTAGAGCACCGGTGTGCACGGGGGGAGAACGACTGGAAGGTGAGTCTTCATGTTGTGCAGAAGAATTGTGAAACTTTGTTCTTTTGCAAAAGCCAGTAATACATTTGGCCAGTCCCTATTTTAAATATTCTGCCTAACTGAAAGAAAATTTACCCAAATTTTTAGTTTAGAAAAATGTATTCACCAGACACATATGAAAAAAGAAACCTCAAGACATTTCAGAATAGAAACAGGTAGTTTTTAAATCTGAAAGGTGGAGTCAATATATAAGGTATCAGAATGAGTTACTCCAGGAGCACGAGTAGAAGGGTAAGAGGGGAACTAATAGTCACTGAGTAGCATATATGTTTTCAATTTATATTTATATATTTTATTATCCATTTGCTATAATCCTCACAACAATTTGTAAGGGAAGCATTTTACTCTCAATTTAGAAATATGGGTGAAAAATGACTAAATGATTAAGTAAATTATTCAGTGTTGCAGCTAAAACAAGTAAAAATCAACATTTGTTGGATGCGAAGAACAGCCTTATACAAAATTTCCATACAGTTAGAGTTTATAAAAAATGTCATTGCACAAACCTGAGACAAGCCCACCCTTGGTCAAGGTATGACGACGCTGCCTCTGTACTAGAGCACACCTGGCTGTGGGCCTGTCACAAGGCTCAGCCTTCTCAGGGCTCACCTGGGAAGGGTCCCGGGGCTGCCGGCGGGGGTCCGTCCCTTGTGGGCTGGTGGCGCTCTCCACAGAGCATCTCCCCGCAAGGCAGCTGGCTTCACCAGAGGCGGCAGAAGAACAGGAGCCCGCCAGCGGGAGAGTGCCAGCAGGAGGGACGCCGCGGTCTTTGTAACCTGACCGCAGAAGGGACATCCATCCCGTCACGTTCTCGTCTTGGGGAGCATGCCCCCAGGATCAGCCTGCACTCAAGGGCCCGGCCTCCTAAGGACAAGGATCCGTGGGAACCTCGTCAGAAGCCACCTGTCATAAAACCTGAGACGAGGTCAGGCTCCAGCAGAGCAGGGGGACCTGCGTGGCTGTCCTCTGTGGCTCATTGTTCAGCTCCTTCCCAGTTCTCTTCTGTTCCACATCCCTGGGCTCAGGGTCAGGGGGTCTCCCCAAAGTACATAAGGTGCGCACCTGACCCAGACTGGGGTCGCAGACCTGAAAGTAAGTGGCAAAGGGTCTAGGTTTGAAACCATTAGGAGTGAGTAAGTGCTGTCCACACAGAACGTGGAAGAAGGTGGAGGAGGTAAGCAGGGAGGTCACAGGCCTTGCAGCCCGAGAGCCTGGCCTGGAGCACCATGCGTGTCTCAGCATGTAGGACGTGGGCCGAAGCAGGCCGGACGAAAGGGGCCCTACGGAGTCATGGCAAAAGCCTGTGACTGTTATCCTGAGGAGGGGAAGAGGAGGATATTGGGGGTGTGTGAGTGAGAGAGAGGAGGCTGCATTTGAATACATCATCTGGGCTGTCCTGTGAAGGTGGGCACTCCTCAAGGCGACGATGACCCTTGGCTTCTGATGTCTGTCATTGTCTTCTACCTGTTCGTTTTTCTGAGATTTAAGCTCCTTATGAGCAGACCCTCTATGGGCCCATTGTGTGCTGTGACCATCGTCAGTGCTAAGTAGATGTCTGTTGAATCAATACTGAAATACCTAAAGCAATTCAGTAGACGTAGGACAGGTAAGTGAAATAATGGAATCTTCATGTGCCTGTTTATGCTGTTTGGTAAAAAAAAGGATTTTTGCTATTTGGTAAAGAGAATTGAAACAGTGATCTATATGATATTTTGCTAAATCTCTATTCAGTGTTTTCATTATTATGACTGTATAAATATAATTCATTGGCATTATTTTTTCTTCCTTACACAATGTTTTTATTTCTCTTGAGTCAATAGTTATCTTGTTTTCTTATTTGCTTAGTTTTCTATGTGCTTATTACTAATTTAACTCTAAACTCTCCCTACCTTGTGTAAGGCTCAGTATGTTCAAGTTCAATCAGTATTTTAACAATTTCATCTTCTTGAAAAATCCCCTCCAGTGTCTTCTGTCCTCTTCCCTCTGACCTGAGCTGCTCTGTGGGCCTGCTGCACAGTTGTCAGCTTAGAATTTTTCTTTGTCATTACCCTGAAGGTTTGGAGCCTGTTTGCTTGATCTTCCTTTTTCTTCTTTTTGTAAGGCACATCCTCCAGTCACTTCTTGAGAAAGACTGCATGGGAGAAAAATTCTCTGAGATCTTGCATTTACTTTTGCTCTCTCCTCACACTCTGATAGAATTCCAGGTTAGACTTTTCTCTTAGAATTTTGAAAGCATTCCTCTGTTTTCTTGTGGTTTCCAGAAATGCTGTTGAAAAGTAGATTGCTATTCGGAGTCAAGCTCCTTGGTATATATCCTGTTTATACCTTTATGATACCTTTTAGAATCTTCTCTTAGTAAAGGACAGTTTTCATCCATTGCAACACAGCCACACTCATTCATATACATTCTGTCTATGGCATTACAATAGCAGAGTTGAATAATTGTGTCAGATTATGTGTGGCCCTCCAAGTCTAAAATATCTGTGGCCATTTATAGAAATTATTTGCTGAAATCTAGAAAATCAAAAACCTCAATTCTGGTAAATTTTCTTTTATTATTATTTTTTTACTTCTGACTCTCATTTTCTATGTTATTTCTTTATGGAATTTCTGTTATTTGAATGTTGGACCCCCTAGACTGGCACTCGTTTTTTTTTTCTTTTGTCTTTTCCATCCTTTGGTTTTGTTTTGTCCTTATTTGTTTTTTCTTCTAGGAAATTCTTTCAACTATAGCTCCCAACCTTTCCATCATATTTCCTATTTTGGCATTAATATTTCTATATTTTAAATTAGCCTTTCTGTGATAATATAAAGAACAGATATCAAAAACTACAAAAAACTGACATATAACATAATATATTGTTTTAAAATTAACAGTCTTATAAACACCACCGACCCCAGTGAACAGAAAATTTCCAGCAGCTCAGAAGTCCCTCTGAATCTAACCATAATTCTCTCTGAAATGTCTTCCACGGGTTTCAGTCCTTTACAGTATTGTCTTTTTTTTTTTTTTTCCTCATGGATAAATGTTTATTCTTTTCTAAAAATTAGATTTCAATATAGTCTCACTTTTCCTTGGATAAATGATCTGACCTGTGTTTTTTCCACCTTGCTTCTGACTTCTAAGCTGGGCTGTCTGACTGAGTTATATGTCTAAATATTCTTTTTTTTTTTTTTTTTTTTAATTTATTTATAGTATTGTCTTTTTTTGCAGCTCAGATTGTCCTCTTTGAATAGTCAGTTAGTCCTGCTATTACGATCTTGGTCGTCTGCGGTAGTTTCTTCACAATCTAGCAGGGCAGGATGTTCAGGCTTCTCGTGTGTATTCCCTGCCCTAGCTGTGGAATCACCCATTTCTCCAGGAAACCCTGGGGAATAGAAATTTAACATCCCATTTTCATTGCTGACGATGCTCATTGCTACCAGCCTGGTTACTGTTTCTAGGCCTTTTTAGAAGACAGAGAGGTATGTATATGTAATATAGTATCATATATTTCTCCCACTTTGAAAATAGTTTTACCGTTTATATACTGTCAGTGCAAACAGCCATTACATACTATACACTCTCCCCTTTTAACTTTCATTTAGTCTTCTATACTGTGTACTCTGCCTCTTTAACTTTCACTTAGTCTTCGACAAGTAATTATGTATTCTGTAGTCATTTTGGTAGCCTGAAGCATGCACATTCTTCAATAGATTTCTTAAGAAGGGGTCATGAGAACAATATTCCCAGATTTATTACATGTTGATAACTGTTTGCTCTTTGGCCTTGAAAGTCAATTTTGTTAGACCTAAGATACTCAAGTAGCTTGCATTTTATTTGAGTATTTTTTAAATGTTGGGAGCGGATGTGGCTCAAGCAGTTGGACATCCGTCTCTCACGTGGGAGGTCGCGGGTTTGGTTCCTGGTGCCTCCTAAAGAAGACAAGCAGACAACAAGCAGACGTAATGAGCAGAGACAGCGAGCAGACAGCCAGCAGACAGACCAGGGACCCGTCCTGGGAGAGGAGCCAATAAAGACTTTATTTTTAAAAATAAATAAATGTTACTTCATTTTCTTCCAGCATAAAGAATTTCTGTTGAACACTCTTTATAAATAATTTTATTTGCCTTGTAATTCACTTCCTTTTGCCCAGCCACCCAGAGGACTGTTTGCCTCTTTGTTTTCTTTATAGCTTAGATATTTTCCCAGAATGTTTCTGGTGTGGATTGTTCTGGGTCAGTGTTCCCAGGTGTGCAGTGTGTTCTTTCAGTGTGTAGTTTCCAGCCTCTCTCTATTTAGCGAAGTTTCATTTCCATGAGCTCTTTATCCTTTTAATGCCCCCTCTTTAGCAGTAGTCTTTTCTCGTTTCTTAAACATACAGCTTGTTATTCTCTCTCCAAGGAAACGTCAAGATGGTTTGTGTTTAGGTTTTTCTACTTGTCCTGTTCACTCCCTCTCGTTTCTCTGTCCCCCTTTTGTTCTGGCCTTTGTCACGGTAGAGACCCCCCTCAAAGGCGCGGTGACCCCTGGCTTTTGGCTCATATTTAAGAGATGGACAATTTAAAAACAACTGATGGGAAGCTCTGTGTGTCATGAATAGGGCTCGCTGAATTCTAGGCTTAAGCGTAAGGTCATCTGGTTGGACTGTTTCATTGTGGCATCCCCAAAATGAGTATCTTTTCATTTATTTTTTTCTTCGGGCTGATCAAATACTTCAGAGAAAGTTGTTCCAGTCTTCTCGCCGGGGAGGGTGTAAGCGTGGCTGGCAGTGTTCTGGGAGCCACATGAGGAGAACATTATTGCTTTTGTTGGATAAACAAAATTTGCTTAAGAAAGCTGCCTCCAGTTGGTTTCCCTAGTCCAGGCTCTCGTGTTCATTCCATCCGGAGAATGACTTTTCACATGCCTGGGAAGCAGTGCAGTTGCTGAGCTGTAGTGAATGGCTCAGGAGTTCTGGAAGGTTCTGGTCATTTCTCAGTTTGTCAACAAATCCTCTTGTTTGGGAGCCCACATTCGACCTCACTCCAAACATACCTGTGGTTCCTAATCCCTAAGTGTCTCGTGGGTTCTGCAATATAAAGCACGTTACTTGAATTGAACTTCTTGGGTCAGCCAAGTCAGTTATCATTTGTCTTTCTACTTTCTAAAATGCTGCTGTTGCCTCTTCTCTGTCTTGAGGGTGTGTGTGTGTGTGTGTGTGTGCGTGTGTGCATGCGCACGTGTGAGAATCTCTACTGCTTTTTTGTTGAGTAGTATTTCAGAAGAAGGAGCAGAGGCTAAGGCATGCATTCGGTTCCCGCAGAAAGGGCTTTCCAGGCCTATTCCTGTTCTGTCAGAGCAAATGATAAAACTTTTTTCTGATAATACATATTTGTTGTTTGTTTTAAGAGATGCAATAGCCTAATCTTCCACCTTAAGAAACTGGAAAAAGAAGAGTAAACTAAACCTAAAGCAAGTTGAAGGGAGTGTATAATATAAACTATAGTGGAAATCAATGAAATAGAGAATAGAAAAACAATAGAGAAAATCAGTGAAACCAACAGCTGGTTCTTTGAAAAGATCAACAAAATTGACAGACCTTTAGCTAGACTGACCTAGAAAAAAAGAGAGAATACTCAAATTACTGGAATCAGAAATGAAAGACAGAACATTACTACCAACCGTACAGAAATAAAAAAGATTGTAAAAGAATACTGTGGGGAAGCAGATTTGGCCCAACAGATAGAGCATCCACCGACCACATGGAAGGTCCAGGGTTCAAACCCCGGGCCTCCTGGTCCATGTGATGGGCTGGCCCACACGCAGGGGGGTCCCCCGCATAGGGGAGCCCCACACGCAAGGAGTGCACCCCGTAAGGAGAGCCGCCCAGCACGAAAAAAGTGCAGCCTGCCCAGGAGTGGCACCGCACACACGGAGAGCTGACACAGCAAGATGAAACAACAAAACGAGACACATTCCCAGTGCCACTGACAAGAATACAAGCAGACACTGAAGCACACACAGCGAATGGACACAGAGAGCAGACAGTGGGTGGGAGGGGCGAGCAGAGAAGGGGGAGAGAAATAAATTTAAATAAATAAAATCTTTAAAAAAATAATAATATGAATAAATGTATGCCAGAAAATTAGGCAAAGTAGATGAAATGGACAAATTCCTAGAAAGAAATGCTCTATAGCATAAAGAAATGTTCGCCTACTTATTAACATTTCATGTATTCACAGGCTGCTGCCTTCTCCCCTCAAGGATGCCGTGGAAGTGTCAACCTGGAGAAGATGCTATACGATGCAAGAGGTGAACTCTGCTCTCAGTAAAATCCAACTGGTTGGATATTCTCAGAAAATTGTGAGTTAATATGGCTTTAAGTAATTCATGAGTGCTTTAAATTCTTACTGGTACTCTTTGGAAGATCCTATGTTTCCCTTTGTTATGCCACGCAGTCCCTAAGGTTCTTGTACCTGATATCAGGTAAAAAGGCAGCATTGGCACCTTGCCAGCCGATAAGTCATGTTGTTCTTTAGTCAGTACAGTTACATAAAATTGCCTAGGAAATATATCGGAACAGTTTCTAAACTGCATGACACTAGAAGCTATAGGTTTTCCATGGTTTAGAAGGAAATAAAGTCCGTTAACAACTCGTAGCCCACTTAGAGATTATCGTCGTCCCCAAAGAAACCCATGCCCCTCTCCAGATCTACTGCATTAGAATCTACATTTCAGTAAGAGCCACAGTGGTTCCACGGCATAGAAAACTTCTGAGGTCTGACCTGTACGACAAGGATGACTGTTCTGTTAACTTGTGCTCAGAGCCACTTAACAGAGAAAGACCGAGAGCCTAACACCAGTAAAACCCCTCGAAAGTATTGCCTCTGTCCTCTTCAGTGCGGCAGCGTCCCACCCGTGCGTAAGCCTGCTGCTCTGACGTGTGAACAGGCTGGAACTGAGCAGCAGCAAGTGAGGACTGTGGGACGGCTGTCTGTGAGCCTGGTCTCCCTCACCTGTGCTTGGCTTACTTTAAATAATCTCTCTTAACTAAACTGCGAAAGGCAGTCCAGTTGTTTTTTCCCGCAAACTTCCTTGTATAACTGCAGTGCTGGAAGCTCATTCTTACTGTGGTTCTCTTTTAGGAGCTTTTTGGTGCCGTCCAGGTCACTCCTCTGAGCTCTGGGTATGCCCTTGGCAGCTCCAACTGGATTATCCAGTCCCATTATGAGAAAGTATCGTACGTGTCTGGATCCTCTTTGCTTACCACACATCCCCAGGTAATTATAAATTCTTTTTTAATAGCTCAACTTTTTGGTTAATCCAAACTCAGAATTTCCACAGTACCATCAGACATTTAAATCTTCCTAATATTGATTTCTACAGGTACTCTGTGGCAGTTTGACATTATTTTTGTGAATCCCCGAAAGAGACATCATGTTTGTAAACTGGCTCTTCCTCTGGGTGTGATCTGCTTCGAATGCATTAGATTCGCTGGCATGTCTTGATTAAATTACCTTTTAAGATTAGGGCTTGATCCCACCGCGTCAGTAGGGCGTGACTCAGGGTTGAGTTCCCGCCCCCTTGGTGGGCTGGTACAAACACTCACTCAGGAAGACGTAGGAAGAGAGAGCGCGCCAAAGGTGCCAGAGGAGAGCAGGCTCAAGCAGCTAACGCCAGCGAAGAGGTGAGCCGTTCCCCTGACAGTCTGCAGCTGAAGGGAACAGAGCAGCCGAGCAGCTGAGAAGGCCAGGAAAGAAACGAGCCCCACGCCAGACTGATACAGGAAGCCCTGAGAGAGAAGCCCTGTGCCAGCCGGAAGCCGAGACAGGAAGAAGCGGGGCCCATGGAGCCTTACGAGGAAGGAAGATGGAGAGACCAGGCAGGGATCGCCTGCCATCGTGTTTCAGCACAAGGCAACAGACTTTGCCCAGAAAGCAGCCTCGAGTTGGACTCTTTAGGGCCTTGTGACTATATGCTTTACCCCCAAGTAAATACCCTTTGTGAAAGCCAACAGACTTTTTGGTACTTTGCATCAACACCCCTTCAGCAGACTAATACTCTTGGTGTGGAAAGAGTGCTCTTTCTCAGCATTTAGGATTGCGTGTTCCTCTGGAAGCATTCTGCTGCCTTTAGGGTCACTTCCA
Organism: Dasypus novemcinctus; assembly: GCF_030445035.2. Taxonomy (NCBI): domain Eukaryota; kingdom Metazoa; phylum Chordata; class Mammalia; order Cingulata; family Dasypodidae; genus Dasypus; species Dasypus novemcinctus. Next base: position 61,925,753 of record NC_080697.1, read on the forward strand.
GGTTCTGAGATTCCCCAGCCTTTCCAAAGACTAGCCTTTCTAAACACTAGCCTAGTGGGAAACAGAGATGGCCATTCATTTCCTCAGAAAATATTATTTAATATTTACTAAGAACCTGCTTTGTGTCAAGCTATTCTATATGCTGGAGATTCAGTGTTGACCAACAGACAAGGTCCCTTCTCCTGGATTTTGTTTAGTTGGTGTACAGGTAGAGTGTGGTATGCAGAAAACAAGCTTATGTGAGCAAGGTAATTTCACATCGTGATACAAGAATCAAAAACAACAAAACAGTTATTCATAGAGTAATGGAGACTAGTTGGGTGGTCAGGGATTAAGCTGGAGAAGGAGCCATGTGAGGATGTGAAAGCAAGGCGTTACGAGAGACCAACAGGCGAAGGGCCCCAGAGCAAGAGCAGGCTCGGCGTGCCGAAGTGCAGGGAAAGCCCTGTGATTGCAACATACTAAATACAGCCAGCAGGGAGATCCAGGAGAGGAGCAGAGGCCACAGCTTGTAGGATTTTGTAAGTCATGATGAGAAATTTGAATTTTATTTTGATGTTTAGAGGGAAGCTATTGGAAGGTTTTTTAAGTTAGTCATTCAGTAAGCAGTCAATTTTGAAAAGAATTAAGGACATAAACAGTATTATGAATGTAATAGTTATTCGTTGTAAATTCTTTTACAAATTGTAAAGAATTTATGGTTAATTTCATAAATTCTGGTTCTTTCCATGTTTATAAAAGGGAATGGGGGAGATTAGATAGTTATTAGCTGATGGATGGATCCATAGATATATAGATAACTTGGGGAAGTCTCATTTTAATATAGGAAAAAGAATGACTGCTCTAAGTCTAAATCAAGAGAATGCTTCTGAGCTGCCACTCAGCATTATTTGTCATACTTTTTATATTCAAGTTTCATCTCAAGGTCTAGGAGGGACATGCTGCTCTTTTTTTCCTGTATGTTGCAGAATTCTGGGCCCTTCCCACTTACTGAAATCAAAAGCCCATCGATGTCATCTTAATCTGCTTCATTGAATCAAACTTTTTTTATTGGCAGGTTTTTTCATTTCTGATATATTCTTCCATAAAAGTCAGAAAGATTACTTGGCTGCCAGCTATCCTAATTTATCCTGCTTAGATCAAAGCCTTTACAGTACTACTGATGTAGCTTCCCGTAAATTATTCTTACAAGGTCCATATTTAAAGGGAAAATAAGGTCTTGAAAGTAATGAGCAACATACCTAAGTAATTAGTTTTAATATCCAGTTGACAAACTGCTTTAAATGTAAAAAAGAAAAAAATTAGATTTTCGTTTACCTAAATAATTGGATTCTTTATTTAATTAGCAGGGATAAGAAAAGTTTTCATTTGAGAAAACTTGATAGTCTATTTCAGGGATAGTCAAGCTATGGACCATGGGCCAAATTTGGCCTGCCACTTGTTTTTGTAAATAATGTTTTGTGGCAATACAGTCACCCATTTTTTAAACGGATTATTTATGACTGCATTATTGCTAAAATGGCAGAGGTGAGCAGCTTTTTACAGAAAATGTTTTTTGCCCCTGATCTACTTGAATGAAACCCTCAATAACCAGGAAGAGTATAGAACTACCAATGTTTCTCATGCCTGCCTCTCCATTCTTACTGCCTTGAACTTAATGCAAACCTCATTAGATCACTGCATGAAGCTGTCTGAGCCTGTGGTTACCATCTTAATTTTTGTCATGGCTATTGAACTATATTTTCTAGGTCTTTTTGTGCAAATTTTGGCAGAAATTTTTCTCTTTCAAAATCCTGGGCATGGAGTTGTTTATAATCTACTTTTATTTGTTTAACCTGTTTTGTGTCTGTAGTTGTTTTCTGTCTTCATTCTAAATTTTATTTTCATTATCTTTTTTTTTCTTGATCAGATTTGCCAGGGATTTGTGTATATTACTGGTTTTCTTCAAAGAACAATTTTTTCCTTTTAATTGTTTCTTTGTTGTATTTCCATTCTTTTTACTGCCCTTATTATTTCCCCCCTTCCTTCCATCTTTGAGTTTGCACTGCTGGTTTTCTTTTAATATTTATTACTTTCAGACTCTCTTTGTTATCCAATAAATGTGCTTAAATACGTCAGCCCACTGCCTTCTTGCCTCCATGGTTTCTGATGAGAAATCAGAACTTAATCCTACGCTCCCTTGTACATGATCCATTGCTTCTCTCCCATGGCTTTCAGAATTCTGTCTTTATCTTTGGCATTCAAGGTTTTTTTTTCTTTCTTAGAGAAGCTGTATGTTTACAAAACAATCACACATAAAATACAGGATTCCCATATACCACCCACCACCAACACCGTGCATTGGTGTGGAACGTTGGTTACACTGGACAGTAACACCTTTTTATAATTGTACTATTAATTAAAGTTTATATATTTATGGTTTACCTTAGGGTTCACTGTGTAGTTTAGTTCCATGGATTTTTAAAAGCATTGTTATGCTGTTGCTGTTTGTGCAATCTAACATACCCCCGAGTAATCATATTCAGGTATATATCCCAGTGCTGCTAACTGTGTTCACAGTGTTGTGCTCCCGTCACCATTACCCATTACCAAAATATTTCCCTCATTCCAAGGGGAACCCTGTACATTTTAAGCCTTCACTTCTCATTCCCTATCCCAACCCATCCCCTGGTATCCTGTGTTCTAGATTCTGCCTCTAGAGTTGTTTCAAAGCAATGAGATCATACAATATTTGTCCTCTTGTGTCTGGCTTATTTCTCTCAACATGATGTCTTCAAGGCTCATCCATGTAGTTGTAAATATCAAGATGTCCTTCCTTTTTACAGCTGAATAACATTCCATTGTATGTATATACCACGTTTTATTTATCCATTCATTAATTGAGGGACACTTGGGTTGCTTCCATCTTTTGGCAATTGTGAGTAATGCCACTATGAACATTGGTGTGCAAATACCTGTTTGAGACCTCCTTTCAATTCTTTTGCTTATATACCTAGTAGTAGGATTGCTGGGTCACAGGGTAGTTCTATACTTAGCTCTCTGAGGAACCACCAAACTGTCTTCCACAGTGACTGCACCATTTTAACTCGCCACCAACAATGAATGTGCATGTACATAATTCTCCACATCCTCTCCAACACTTGTTATTTTCCAGGTTTTTAATAGCAGCCATTCTAATGGGTATGAAATGGTATCTCATTGTGATTTTGATTTCCATTTCTCTGCTGGCTAATGATATTGAGCATCTTTTCATGTGATTTCTGACCATTTGTATATCTTTTTTGGAGAGATGTCTATTCACATCTTTTACCCACTTTTTAATTGTGTTGTTTGTCTTTTTGTTGTTAAGTTAAAGGATTTCTTTATATCTTCTGAATATTAATCATTTATTGGATATGCAGTTTCCAAATATTTTCTCCCATTCTGTAGGTTGTTGTTTTACTTTCGTGAAGTCCTTTGAGGCACAAAAGATTTTAATTTTGATGAGGTCCCATTTGTCTATTTTTTCTTTTGTTACTTGTGCTATGGATGTAAAGTCTAAGAAACAACTGCCTAATACAAGTTTCTGAAGAGCTGTCCCATGTTTTCTTCTAGGATTTTGATATTCTAGCTCTTATATTAAGGTCTTTGATCCATTTTGAGTTAATTTATGTATATGGTGTGAAGTAGGAATCATCCTTCTTCTTTTTGCAAATGGAGATCCAGTTTTCCCAGCACCATTTGTTGAAAAGACTATTCTTTCCCGATTGTGTGGTGTTTGCCACCTTGTTAAAAATCAACTGACCATAAATGTGAGGGTTGATTTCTGAGTTCTCAATTCTATTCCATTGGTCTGTGTGTCTGTCCTTCGCCAGTCCCATGCTGTTTTTAATAGCATGTGCTTTTTAATAGGTTTTTTAAAAAAGGGAAATGTGAGTTCTCCAACTTCATTCTTCATTTTCAAGGCAGTTTTAGCTCTTCAGGGCACCTTACCCTTCCCTATAAATTTGATGATTGACTTTCCCATTTCTGTAAAGAAGATTGTTGAAGCTTTGATTGGGATTGCATTGAGTTTATAAATTGCTTTGGGTAATAGTGACATCATAAAAAGCTTTAGTGTTCCAATCCATGAAGACAGACTTTCCTTCCACTTATTTAAGTCTTCTTTGATTTCTTTTAGCAATGTTTCTGTGTACAAATCCTTTACATCCTTGGTTAAATTTATTCCTAGAAATTTAATTCTTTTTAGTTGCTATTGTGAATGGAATATTTTTTCTTGATTTCATCTCCCAGTTGTTCGTTGCTTATTTATAGAAGCACTTCTGAATTCTGGGTATCGACCTTGTACCCCACCACTTTGCTGAATGTATTTATTAGCTCTAAGAGTTTTGTTGTGGATTTTTCAGTATTTTCTGTGTATAGGATCATATTATCTGCAAATAGGGTAAATTTTACTTCTTCCTTTCCACTTTGGATTTCTTTTATTTCTTTTTCTTACCCAGTTTGCTCTGGAAAGAACTTCCAGTACAATGTGAATAACAGTGGTGACATTGGGTATCCTTGTCTTGTTTCTGATCTTGGAGGGAAAACTTTCGGTCTTTCATCGTTGAGTAGGATGCTAGCTGTGGGTTTTTCATATATGCCCATTATCCTGCTGAAGAAGTTTCCTTTGACTCTTATTGTTCTGTTATTATCAAAAAATGCTGCCATATTTTGTCAAATGCCTTTTCTGCATCGATTGAGATGGTCATGTGTTTTTTCTTTCCTTCATTCTGTAAGTGTGTTTTACATTAATTGAATTTCTTATTTTGAACCAATCTTGCATACCAGGGATAAATCCCCCTTGATCAGCTTGTAAAATTCTTTTAATATGCTGTTGAATTCAGTTTGTAAGAATTTTATTGAGGATTTTTGCCTCTATATTCTTAAGAGATATTAGACGATAGTTTTCTTGTGGTATCTTTATCCAGCTTTGGAACAGGGTGATGTTGTCCTTATGGAATGAGTTAGGGAGTGTTCCCTCCTCTTCAAATTTTTGGAAGGGTTTGAGCAAAATTAGGGTTAAGTCTTCTCGGAATGTTTGGTAGAATTCCCCCTGTGAAATCATCTGGTCCTGGACTTTTCTTTGTTGGGAGGTTTTTGATGACTGATTGAAACTCTTTGCTAGTAATTGCTTTGTTGAAATCTTCTATTTCTTCTATTGTTGAGTCAATGTAGGTAGTTTGTGTGTTTCTAAGAATTTGTCCATTTCATCTAGGTTATCTAATTTATTGACATAGTTGTTCACTGTATTTTCTTATAGTCCTTTTTATTTCAGCAGGGTCAGAATAACCCTGTTTTTCATTATTTTTATCTTCTCTCTTTTTTTTTTTTTTTTGTCAGTCTGGCTAAAAGTTTGTCAATTTCATTGATATTTTCAAAGAACCAACTTTTAGTTTTGTTATTCTATTAATTTTTGTTGTTGTTTTCTATTTCCTTTATCTCCACTCTAATCTGTTATTTCCTTTCTTCTGCTCCTTTTGGGTTTAGTTTGCTCTTCTTTCCAGTTCTTCCAATTTTCAGGTTAGGTCTCTGATTTGAAATCTTTATTCTTTTTTAATATAAGCATTTAGAGCTATAAATTTCCCTCAGCATTGCCTTCCTTGCCTCCCACAAGTTTTGCTATGTTTGAGTTTTCATTTTCATTTGCCTCGAGATATTTCCTAATTTCTCTTGTGATTTCCTCTTTAACCCATTGGTTAAGAGTTTGTTGTTTAATTTCCACATATTTGTGAATTTTCCTTTTTCCCCTCCATTACTGATTTCTAGCTTCATTCAGTTGTGGTTGGAGAATATACATTTTATGATTTTTGAATTTATTAAGACTTACTTGGTAACCCAAAGTATGATCTATCCTGGAGAATGATCCATATGCACTCAAGAAGAATGTGTGTTCTGTTTTCATTGGATGCAGTGTCCAATATATGTCTGTTAGATCTAGTTGACTTAGTATATCATTCAAATCCAGTACTTCTTACTGGTCTGACTAGATGCTCTATCCATTATTGAGAGTGGTATATTAAAGTCTCCTACTATTAATGTAGAACTGTCCATGTCTCCGTTCAGATCTGTCAGTATTTGCTTCATATATTTTGGGGCTCTGCTGTTAGGTGCATATATATTTATAATTGTTTACATCTTCCTGTTGAATTGTCTCAGTATATAATGGCCATCTTTGTTCTCCTAACTGTTTTTGACTTAAAGGCTGTTTTATCCAATATTAGTACGGCCATCCCAGGTCTCTTTTGAATACTATTGCATGGTATATTTTATTCAGTCCTTTTGTCATCAGTTTACTTATATCCCTGACTTTAAGGTTAGTCTCTTACAGACAGGGTATAATTGAGCCATGCTTTTTTATCCATTCTGCCAGTCTCTGCCTTTTGACTGGAGAGTTTAATCCATTTACACTTAAAGTCGCTATTGATGATACAGGTCTTTCATCTGCCATTTAGCCTTTTTAAGTCTTATATCTTTTTTTGTCCTTCACTTCCACTAAAGCCTACTTTTACATTTATTTGTTTTTTGTTTTGTACCATATTTAATGCCTTCTCTTTTCTGTATGGATATATTTTTCATCTATTTTTCGTGTGATTACCATGCGGTTAAAATTTTAAATCCTAAATATATAAAAATCATATGTGGTTTGATACCAACTTAATTTCAGTAGCATGCACATATACTTTTCCTGTACCCCTCTGTCCCCCCACCATTTTTTATACTCATTAACACTTACATCTTTGTACATTGTTTGTGCAAAATCATAAATGTGTCATTATTTCTGGTGCATTTGCATTTCAGCACCAAACAAAATAATTCACTAATACTGGTACTTATAACTGCCCACTGGTTATCTTTGCCACAGATTACCCACTGGTTATCTTTATTTATTTATGCTGCTTTGGACCACTGTCTAGTGTTCTTTTCTTTCAGTCTGAAGACCTCCCTTTTTTTTTTCAATCTTTATTTTTAAAGTTTTAGATTACAGAAAAATTACATCAAAAATATAAGGCATTCCCATGTACCCCACCTTCTCCCCCTCTAACATTTTCCTCTGTTAATAACATCTTTCATTGGTGTGGTACATTTGTTACAATTGATGAACACATACTGAACCATGGTCTATAGTTTACATTATGGTTTACACTTTGTACCATAACAATTTTATAGTTTTTGACAAAATGTATAATTGCCTGTATCTATCATTGCAATATCATGCAGAACAATTCCAGTGTCCCAAAAGTGCCCCATGTGAAGAGCTCCCTTTGGCATTGCTCACAGGGCAGTTCTAGTGATGAACCCCCTCAGCTTTGGTTTATGCAAGAATGTCTTGATCTTTCCTCTTTTTTTTTCGGTACTGGAGGCCCGGGGACTGAACCCTGGACCTCGTGTGTGAGAAGCTGGCACTCAGCCACTGAGCCACATCAGCTCCCCTGAGTGGGTTTTTTCATTTGTTTTGCTTGTTGATTGTTTTTGTTTCTTCAGGAAGCACTGCAGACTGAACCCAGGACCTCCCATGTGGGAGGCAGGCACTCAGCCACTTGAGCCACATCTGCTCCCCTCTCCCTCATTTTTGAAAGAGAGTCTCTCCAGATAGAAAATTTTTGACTGGTAATTGTCTTCCTTCATCACTTTAAGTATTTCAACCCACTGCTTTTTGCCTCCATGGTTTCTAAAGAGAAATTGGCAATCTAATTGGGACTGCCTTGTATAAAACACGTTGCTTTTCTCCTAAGCTTTCAGAAATCTCTCCTTGTCCTTTGCATGTGATAGTGTAATCAGTATATGATGTGGTATGTTTTTTTCATGTTTTTGCATTTTTGGTGTTCTCTGAGCTTCTTGTATGTACATATTCACATCTTGCTCTATTTGGGAAGTTCTCTGCCATTATTTCTTCAACTATTTCTTCTGCCCCTTTCTTCTCCTTCTGGGTCTCCAGTAATGCATATATTGGTGCGCTTAATAGTGTCCAATCACTGTCTTAGGCTTTTTTGACTTTTAGTATTTCTTTTTTCTTTCTCCTCAGCCTGACTCATTTCAAGTGTCTTATCTTCAAGTTCAGTGGTTCTTTCTTTGCCATCTCCAGTCTGCTTTTGAAACCCTCCTGGGTATTTCTTATTTCATTTGTGGTCTTCAACTCCAGTAAGTTTAGTTTGGTTCCTTTTTAAAATTTCCGTCTCTTTACTTAGACTCTCATATTGTTCATTCATTGTGTTGCCGTATGCTATGTGCTGGGTTTTCTCTGTCTTGTCCTGGACTTCTGCTTCTTAGTTGTTTCGGAGTTCCTCTGTTTATAGGAATTTGTTTCATCCCTCTCTTTTCCCAGGAGACAGACCTCCCTCTCTCAGGTATTTGAAGCCTTCAGGCCTTTGTCCCAGACTGTCCTCCTTTTGTTGCCTCGTGCTGTTCTTGTCTGGAGGAAACAATCTGGTAGGAGGCCACCCTGGAGAGGACTACCCAGGTCAGTCCTTCCCAGCCTAAACAGGGCCAGGGACCCTTGAAGGGAGGCACCGACCGGCTTACAGTGCCCTGGGGAGGGGGCCAGGAAGAGCACCAGAGGCTCTGCACAGCGCCGCATCGCTGAGTTTTCCCGGCTTCCCCAGCAGATGCAGCCCTGCAGCCAGCTGCCCCCCGCATCCCGAGAAAGCTCTGCATCTCCAAATCCCCAGCACCGCCGCCTCTGTCCAGAGGGTTGAAGCTGCGGCTGCTGCTGGGGCAGGGCTTAAAGCGCGGCTGCCGCTGTCCAGGGCGAGCCCTGAGAGCCAGGACACAGCAATTCGCATTGGCTCACCCAGATCTGTGATCATGGACTGGCTTCACACACTCTTGAAGAAGAGGACTTTTACGCCCTTCCTGTCTCCAGCAGCTAGCCAGGGACTGCGCCCGGCAGTGGCCTCCCACGAGGTGGGGGGTGGATGCTGGAAGGTCCACGCAGAGAGGGCAGTTTACAGTTCTTTGCCATAATTTGTCAGACTCTTCCACTCTTCCTTGGATGCTGTACAGTCTTCTTTTGGCCTCTGAAGTTTCATAATAGTTGTTTCAGATAGTTGTCTATTTAATAGTTGTTTTGGTGAAAGGTCAGAGTCCTGGAGCTACCCCCCCAGAAGTCCTGGCATTCAGCATTTTGATTATAGTGTGCCACAGTGTGGATCTCTTTGAGTTTATCCTGTTTGGAGTTTGTTGAGGGTCTTGGATGTGTATATTCATGTCTTTCATTAAATTTGGGAAAATTTCAGCCATTATTTCTTTGACTCCTTCTGCCCCTTTCACTTTCTCCTCCTTCTGGGATTCCTACAATGCATATATTTGTCTACTTGACGTCCCGCTGGTTCCTCAGGCTCTGTTCACTTTTCTTCATTATTTCTTCTTTCTACTCCTCACATGGGTGATTTCAGTTGTGTTATCTTCAAGTTCATTGATTCTTCTGCCAACTCAATGTGCTATTGAACCCCTCTATGCAATTCTGATTTTGTTACTGTGGTCTTCAGCCTAATTGCCACCTCACTAATGATATTGTTTGTGTTCATCCTTCATTTCCCTGATTTCCTTTAAAGTCTCTGTCTTGTATATCCCAGGTCTGATCCTCATCAATGGTTTCTAAAGCTTTAATCTTCTCCTTTGCCTGGACCATCACTTCCTCTTTCTTTGTATGTTGTGTAACCTTTTGGTGAAACCTACATATTTTGGTATTTTAATGTGTTATTGGTGGAATTTACATCCTGAGATGTTTGTTCCTTAGCTTTTCTTGACTACCAGGAGCTAACAAAAAAACAGAAAAGAAAAGAAGACACCTTTCCCACTCTTAGCAGATTAGCCTGAGCAAGTGTCTCCTTCAGAGTTTATTAATTTAATGAGTTTAATGTCCAGCTCAAGGCCCAAGCAGGGGCCGCCCTGACCCTTCCTGTGCACACGTCTTGTCTTGGACATGCTCAAGTGGCCCTAGGAATTCTCCCGCAGATGCGAATGTCTCCTCTTCCCGGGGCAGTTTCCTCACGGCCCTAGTCACTGCGCTGTGCACCCTACCACGGCAGTCCCTGCCCCAGGCCAAGACCTGACTGATCTCGCACAGCCTCTAGGAGAGTCCTGCCAGCTCCTGTCCTGCTTCAGTCCCACAGGCTGGCACCAGAGAGCGTGTGCCTGACATCCGTGTCCCCAGTGTGTCCCCAGGCCCTGCGCCATCCAGAGCCACCTGGGAGCACGCCAGCTCTGCACCGAGCCAGGGAGGGGCAGGCAGGGCCAGCAAAGAGCAGTGAGCTCCTCCACTAGGTCGCCTTTTTCTTGATTTTGTGCTCACCCAGTTACTGCGGTCCTTTAACTATATCCTGGAAGTTTGGGAAGATGTATTTGGTTGTTCAAAGCCTCTGGGAGGGTGGGGGTGGAATGGCGCCTTGAAGCTTCTCACTCCGCCATCTTGATCTGGATGGGGCTTTATTTTTTTTCCTTTTAGTTGATTTTTTTCTTATAGAATATACTTTACAGATGTTGGCATTTCTGTCTTCCACGTTTCTTAACTTTTCTTTTATGTTTCCCATCTCTGTACTCTTCTCCAAACCCTCTGAAAAAATTCCTTGACTTGGTCTTCCAACTCATTCTTTGCTATATCCATACTACTCTTCAATTTATGTATTGAATTTTTATTTCAACTGTTATATTTTTATACACAATATTTCCAATTGTTACTCATTTTAGCTACTCATTTTTATCCCCCGCTAATATTTGGAAGTTTTCATGTGGAAATATTTTATGAATATGTACTATTCTTTGTGGTTCATTAATTTTCCATGTGGAATACATTTTAGCTTATTGATTTTAATAGATGCTACATCCCTTGTGGGTTTTATTTCCCTGTGCACTCTTCTTACTTGGCCCTTAGAGAAATCTTCTTGTACCTGTGCTCCAGATTCTGCTTTTTCCTCAGATTTTGTCTTTCTGACTTGTTACCACTTAGACCTTGTTATGAGAGGGAACAAGCAAGGGCTAGTAGTTCTGCCTTTACCTTCTGTGAACGGCCGTCCCCTGCTGTGCTCTTTTCTTCCTTGGATAGTTTCTCCTCACAGTGTGTTGGAGCAGGCCACAATCTGCCAGGGGTAGTATGGAAGAGAGAAAAAGACCAAGAGTTCTTTCCCAACCTCTGCTCTCCCCACAGTGCTCAGCCCAGAATCCACTGTTTGCCCAGGAATTTATGCCAGTCTTTATTTAATTTCTCAGATTTGTCGTTGCCTTTATTTCTGTGCTATCTCTCAGTTTAGATTCTGGGAGAGCAAGCAGCTTGTGTTAATTTGCTGTCTTATCAGGAACCATAATGGAGTTTTTGTTTTATTTTGAAATGATATTTATCTAATTATATTTCTGAGAAAATTCATGCTTATTAAATAATTTGGAAAAAAAAAAACCACAGAAAAAAAATTGAAATTATAATAAACCTAACTTTAAAAAATAACATTTGTGGTCTTTTTCTGCTCTTTCTAATGAACTTTCCTTTAGGCATTTAATATTTTACCACAGGATGCATCACATCTGCCTAATATTCCATCATATGGTTCTATTATGGAAAGCTTAACAAAATACAGCTGTACTTACTATTATTGATAAAACTTGTTGAAATTCTTTTTAGACTAGGCTTCTGAGGAAGTCTTTCTTTGGTTTTCCTCATTACTTTATTTGATCGTTTGCCATTTTATAGGGTGAAAGTATCATGAAGTTATCTTTACCAACTTCATCGTTTTTACTTGTGAGAAAACCGTGTGCTGCATTAGGTACTTCTCTTTTATTTACTCCTCTTCCCACCTATCTTTGGTTTCCCTCAAGCCTTAATCCTCTACTTGCTATTTTTTTTTTTCCTGCTATACAAACTGACATTTCTATCAACTACTTTTATGAAGGCACCTGGCAAATGAACATGGGCATCATACTCCATTATTTCATCTTTTATATTCAGAATAAATCCTTTTAGCTACCCCAAAATACTTGGACCTTGTTAAACTTGACTTATTATTGCCTCCTTATTCTTTTTTTTTTTTATTATTGACTCCCCCCCCCCTTGTGGCTTGCTTGCTATCTGATCTCTCTGTCCATTTGCTGTCCATTCTTCTATGTGTCTGTATTTATTTATTTTTTATTTATCCCCCCACCCTTGCAGCTTGCTTGTTATCCGCTCTCTGTGTCCATTCACTGTGCACGCTTCTGTGTTTTTACTTGTCTTCCTTTTTTGTTGCATCACCTTGCTGAGTCACTCTCTGCGACGCTTGCTGGCTGGCAGCACTCCATGGCGCTTGTGGGCAGGGTGGCTTCCCATGGCGTGAGGGCGAGCCTGCCTTCACAAGGAGGCCCCAGGACGTGAACTCAGGGCCTCCCATTTGGTAGACGGGAGCCCAACTGATTGAGCCACAGCCGCTTCCCTCCTTATTCTTTTAAATCATTGCGTCTTTCAAATTTGTTTGACTATGTCTTCAAAATGTGGAGTCATCCTAAAGCCTTGCTTTTGCTTTCCAGTCCATTCCCAAAGGTCTGTTGATAGTGTTTTCCACAGTTTTATAGATCCACTTCTATCTCAACTGCCATGAAATTATTTTTCTTCCTTTATGGCGGGGCTTCTATGGCAGTCTTCAAGATGCTCTCAGAACAGAGCCTCCATCTAATCTCACCCCCTCTTTCAGATATCTTTTATAATTATTCTTACCAAAATGCCACCCTCTGCTTTTAGACCCTCTCAGTCTGGCCCTTTTGTTCCTTTATCAATTATACTTCGTTTCTTTTTACTCATCTCTTTTCTCAGCCCCCAAATAGACTCTCCATTCCAGCCAAATGAACTCTTTTGGAGTCTACAGATTACCCCTTCCTTCTCCACCACCCCCCGGCTCCTCCCATACTTGACATGACTGTTCCCACCTTCCTGACTTCAGAGTGCAGCTTCCCACTGAAGAGTACCTTGTGTTTCCCGGCCATGATTCTCCTCACACAAGTATGTACTTAAAAATGATCATTGGTAAAGAGACATTTTGCTGGGCAGTGGGGTACAAGGCATTGCTCTCCGTGAGCCCAGTAGTCCCCTGCAGGGAGAGGAGACAGCAAATGAGGAGGCAGCCACGGCTCCATGGGAGTCCAGTGTGGAAAGTGCGGGGTCCGTGGGACCCGAGTCCTAGGGGCATTTGGTGTGTTCTGGGGGGTGGGGCGATCGTTTGTCATCGAGACTTTCTGCAGGCTGTGATACCTGGGCTGTCTTAAACTGAGTCTTAAGGTCTTCAGCCAAAGAAAGAAGGAAGACCTGACCCAGACTTCACATGCCATGTGTCTTTTACCTCGCCTGACCACATGCAGCTCTCTCGCCTGCATTCCTCTTCTCATCTGTGAATTCTTAAAATTTGCATCATATTTTCTGTGACTTTTTTTTGCCCTCTTTTTTACTGTGCACATAATGCTTTCTATTCAATTAGATTCCAAGCTTCTGGGGCCTAGAGACTGGGTCTTCTATTTCTTATGCCCTTTGGAAAGTATTCAATAAAAGTTAACCATTAGAGAAGCAGCACAGAGGCCACAGCATTCTCGGGCTCAGGATTTTTCAGAATTTTGTTCTAAGCTTGATTGTGGTTGTCAGTTTCGTAAGGTATTTACTGATTCTTGGACAAGGTGGATTATTCTTTTTGTGTGTTCAAACAAATGGCTCCTGCTTGACACACTCCCTGCGTCGTCACTGACACCAGCAGTCTGTCCACTGTCCCCGTGATGGCGAAGCGGAGGTCGTGGGAGTGCTGTTGGTCTGGTCTGGAGCGTCGCTGAGGGCCCGCGAAGCCTGCTTTACAGCAGTCCTGGGCATCACGAGAAACGCCCCCGCGTCTAGGGCCAACACTGCAGGTCTCTGGCACGACCTCACTCTGATGCCGGAGCTGTTCCAGCTGACTCATATTTTAGTACTGCCTTTTTTTGTTTGCGTATGGATGTTTAATTTCCAGAGGTAGCCAATGTGATGGCTGGGGTTGAGAAATAATGTTTCCAGAGCCTTAGTTTGTCTCCTCATGATTTCTTTCCATCCAGATCAGTGATTCTTGACCTGTTGAGGTCATGGTTCCACAAGACAGCCTGATTCAAAATCTGGAAAGTGTTCACATGCACAGAATTGTTTACACTGTTTCATGAGGTTCCTGGCCCTCTGGAGCCACCCCCACCCGTCAGCCCTGTGGATCGTTACTGGCTTGTTCTGATGAGGTCCATAGGAAGCTCTTGCCATTTTAAGCTAAATGTGCCACCCAGCAAGGCACGGTCCCTTCCTTGGCTCCGTGGCCATTTCCTTCAGGCCGGTGCATGCACCCTCAGCTCAGCATGCCTACTGCTGTAGCCACTGTCCTTCCTTCTGTGGAAACAGGGGCGTGTGTGTAGCTGTCGAAGTACAGGAAGAAAGAGGAGTTCCGCCCAAGCAGAGAAAAGGCTTCTGGGTGGTAGTATGAATCTGTGCAAATAGGAACTAGCGTTCAAATATGGTTATGATCTTCACAACTGTACTTTTCTGTGCCATATTAAAAAAAGGAGTATTTTTCAGGGTTCAAAGCAGCTTGTAACATTGACCACGTGTTATTTTAAAAATAATGACAGAGAAAGAGATGTGGCTCAAGCATTTGGGCTCCCATTTACCACATAGGAAGTCCAGGGTTCGATGTCCAGGGCTTCCTGGTAAAGGCAAGCTGGCCCATGCAAAGTGCTGGCCCACACCGGAGCGCCGCCCTGAGCAGGGATGCCACCCCGCACAGGAGTGCTGGCCAGCGTGGAGAACTGGTGCAGCAAGGTGACGCAACAAGAGACTCAGAGAAGAGACAGTAAGAAGACGTAGCAGAACAGGGAGCTGAGGTGGCGCAAGAGAATGATCGCTTCTCTCCCACTCTGGGAGGTCCCAGGATCGGTTCGCAGAACCACCTAATGAGAATACAAGCAAACACAGAAGAACACACAGTGAATGGACACAGAGAGCAGACAACGGGGTAGGGAGAGAAATAAATAAATAAATCTTAAAAAAAATTATAATGAAACACATATAGCCATGCTTATATAAAATGCTAAAGGACAGTACATCAAAATAGACGTATTTGCACAGGTAATCTAAATGGTAAGACTTTACTATGCTGCTATTTGGAATTTTATTTCTTTATTGGGAAATGTGGATGGACAGAGAAAATAGGGATAAGCCTTCTTAGTAAACTGTTTTTCTGACTTTTTTCTTCTAATGTTCCAGTGAGGTTTGTAAATGAAAGTGAGGAAAAGATATATTATAATCTGTGGGCCTTTGTTTTTGTTTCCAATTTTTTTTTTTATTCATTTTTTTAAAAATATTACATTCAAAAAATATGAAGTCCCATTCAACCCCACCACCCCCACTCCCCACTCCCCCCACAGCAACACTCTCTCCCATCATCATGACACATCCATTGCATTTGATAAGTACATCTCTGGGCATTGCTGCACCTCATAGTCAATGGTCCACATCATAGCCCATACTCTCCCACGTTCCATCCAGTGGGCCCTGGGGGGATCTACAGTGTCCCGTAATTGTCCATGAAGCACCACTCAGGACAACTCCAAGTCCCGAAAACACCTCCACATCTCATCTCTTCCTCCCATTCCCCACACCCAGCAGCCACCATGGCCACTTTTCCCACACCAATGCCACATTTTCTCTGTGGACATTGGATTGGTTGTGTCCATTGCACTTCCATGTCAAGAGGGGGCTTAGATTCCACATGGATACTGGATGCAATCCTCCTGCTTTCAGTTGTAGGCACTCTAGGCTCCATGGTGTGGTGGTTGACATTCTTCAACTCCATGTTAGCTGAATGGGGTAAGTCCAATAAATCAGAGTGTAGGAGTTGAAGTCTGTTGAGGTTCAGAGCGTGGCTATCATATTGTCAGTCCAGAGATTCAAATCCCCTAGATATATCTTAAACCCCAGCATCAACTACAATTCCAGTAAAGTAGCATGAAAGTCTTGTGAAAAGAGATCCCATCTGAGTCCAGTTCCATCACGCAGAATTGTTTCCAATTTGAGTCCCAATTTATTTCAAAAAAGTATTTTCTAAATGCTCTGAAAACAATCAAAATTAAGTTCAAATTGTGCCAAGTAAAAACTAAAACAATTTTCTAGCTATCAAATAATAGTATAGCATGGGACTTTAGAGTTCACAGCAACAGAAATCAGCCTTAAAGATGTCAGGAAATACCCTTATTTTAAAGGAAACTCAGCTGTTGGACTTGGCTGAGATCACACAGTAAGCATGGAAATGGAACTGGATTTACAGTTTCTAATTCCTAATCCACTGCTCTTCCTGGCTTCTGTGCCGTGAAGACTGATAGTAATTGCCTACCCTCTTTGACTCCAAATTTCGTTCAGTTCTGTGAATGTGAATCTAAGCACCAGCCCAGTCGAGACGCAGAGCAGCCCCCCCACCCCATAAGCCCCCACACCTCCTCGTGGTCACCTCCACCTTGGGCAGCCTCTTTCCATTTGCAGAGGTAAGAGGACTTGAAGATGGGCCAGACCAGAAAGAGCAGTCTGTATTTTCTTTTTCCTTTACTATTTGTAGATAGCAAATTTTTAAAAAATTACTAAGCATAGTTCTCTATTTTTTTCAGCCTATGGACCAAGCTTCTCTCAAAAACAGCGATGTTCTCATTCTGACAGGGCTCACCCAGATTCCAACCGCAAACCCCGACGGCATGGTCGGGGAGTTCTGCAGCAACCTGGGTACGTGTCCGCGCAGACCTCCACCTGGAGGGTGTTTTAAGTGTGCTTGTAGATACCTTGCTCCGATAGTATTTTTGCCCCTTGCCTTCACATTCACACTTTCTGCTGCCCCTATTAAGCTTTCTTTTTTCCCATTTACTCCCACTCTTTCTTGCCCAGCCTTCAAAGACTGCTATCATTAACAAAAGCAAATCTTAAACAACTTAAATCTGAAATTGCAGTAAGAATGATTGTTATAGTAAATTAGAAGTTTTAGCAATTGATACAACAAATGTTCAACATTTTCCCACTTGACTTATATGGAGAATTTTGATTTAAATCCCTTGCTTTTTGATGGGATTTGGAAGAGAGGTGACGATGCTTTAGGGTGGCAGTTGTCCAAGGGAGAGAGGACATCTTTGCTTTGCAAATAATAGCACAGAAAAACTTACATTTCAAATTCAAAACAGTGGTACACTGAATAGGTGTGTTTCCTTCTCCTTTGTAATATTTGGTTGGTGTTATTTTTTCTTCTTTTAAGAGAAGACTAGATTGAGAGACGTGTGCTAGCTGGAAGAAGTTTACTTTTCTGTGAATGTAATTACCAATAAAATCCAGAAACCCCGCCTGTCTTTTAGAAAAGCAGGCTTGGTTGCTAAAGAGGAGGTGGTGGACTCAGGGGCTTCACCCCGGAGCTCTGTTCCAGGGAAAAGAAGTCGCTGTATCTCCTTGCATTTACATGGAAGACACTGTCCTTGGAAAGGTCACTTAACTGTGCTCCTCGTTGCTGATATTAGGCCTAAGGGAGTACGTTCTTCCCTCGGGAAGGGTTAGTGAAATCAGCGATGAGTTTGTTTGTTTGTAATCTAGAATCATCTCAAAGAACTTTAGGTCTGAAAGGAACTTACATCTCACCCACTGTTTCTCAAAGTGGAATCCACAGGCCACCTGCCTTTGGATTAACTAGCCCACTTATTAAAAACTCAAATCTGGGGGCCTACCCCAGACCTAGTGCGTCAGAGTGTCTGGGAGTGGGGGAGGGGAGGCCCAGAAGGAAAGTTTCCTTTTCAACACGTTCCCAAGCAGTTTTCAGGCAAACACAAGCTTGGAAATCCCTGCTCTAGGTCATTCCTCTCGTTTAACTGCTGAGGAAACAGGCCCAGCAAGGTTGTAGCCACTTCCCTGAGGTCCTGTCATTTGTGGCCAAGCCAGGGCTGGGCCAGGCCCCTGAGGCTGTCCAGTCGTTTTCTCCACTGTACCCCACTCTGGTAATAGCAAGTCAGCCAGTGCTCAAGGGACCCGGTGAGCCTGCTCGTCAGAAACGAGGACTTGGGAGGGTGTGAGGCATCAAAGACGTCAAGTTCTATGCCCAAAAGCTTCTTGTATCAATTTTTGCTTTGGGAACCAAACAAAAAACAAACTTGAATAGGTACTTTTTTTTTTTAAAGCCTGTCATAATTCCTAATATTATAACCCATAAATTACAATTCCTTATTTGATGAATTATTTTAAGTATTTAAGTTTTGGCAGATTTTCTTAGAGAGAAAATATTAGTAAAAGAAAATGCTTCTAAAAAGAGTGAAATGGGGAGAAGCTTGGCCAGTTTCCTTACCTGTCATTCAGCAGCGATCAGCCCTGAGCAGAGGCGACCCCAGCCAGCCTGAGCAGGAGCTAAGAGGAGGGGTCGGCGGCTCCGCCCGGGGGCTGGTGACCTCTAACCCAGCCCCGGTGGGGACTGCACGTTGATGAGGAATAAGCCGGTTATCAGTCCGGACCCCTTAGTGCTGCTCTTCCAAAAGGCAGATTGTTAGGCGGGTGTGTGGCTTGTAGAAGAGAAGGCGGAGAGTGAAAGAATTCAGTGCTGTTCAAGCTTTCCTCCTGGCTCCGTTTCCCCAGCGCTGACGGTGCGCAACGGAGGCAACGTGCTGGTGCCCTGCTACCCTTCCGGAGTGATCTACGACCTCCTGGAGTGCCTCTACCAGTACATCGACTCAGCCGGCCTCTCCAGCACGCCCTTCTACTTCATCTCCCCCGTGGCTAACAGCTCGCTGGAGTTCTCCCAGATCTTTGCTGAATGGTATGTCCGCTCTCCAGGGCTTCTGTTGGATCCAGAGTTCGTACAGTCAAGCAGTAAGAGTGAAACCAGTCCTGTCTTCCCGCGTACCCTGACGTCACTTGTGTTTATTTTTCCATGCCTGTGATCTGAAGATCTTCCTTAATGAAAGCTGAATCTGCTATATTGGTAGAGTTCAGAGGGTACTTGTCAAGGTATAAGGTATAAAAGGCAAAGATGTAACTTAGTGCTTTCAAAATCATAACATAAATGTTTCATGTTTATCTTCTCAAACCTGCCCTCTGCCTCTTAGAAAATGGAGTTACATTCCGGTTTTTTAAAAAATGTTACGCCTGTGCTCACTCATATTGTCTAAAACGTATAGTATCAAATCAGAGAAGAAAAGCTAGATTTTTTTTCTTACTTCAGTAGCATGATATTTAACAAAATTGAATTTTGTGATAGCAGGAAATTGACTAAATCCTAGGGTGGGTAAATTACTGAACCATATGAAGTCTGTTATTATTTTTAGGGTTATTTTTTTTATGCTTCTGCTTTTTTAGTTATTTGTTAGTTTCTAATATACAGATAATAGATGTTTACTGTAACTGTAAACATCTTACAGTAACTGTAAGAAATTAAAGTTACTGAAAACTGTTTAAAACCACATAATTCCATTATCCAGAAATAAAAACTCAGCAAGATGATGACGCAACAAAGAGAGATAAAGGGAGAGTCAAGGTGAAGTGCAGCAGAGACCAGGAACTGAGGTGGCGCAATTGACAGGGAACCTCTCTCCATATCAGAGGTCCCCAGGATCGAATCCCAGGGAATCCTAGAGGAGAAAGACAAGAAGACAAAAAGAGAAATAGATGCAGAAGATCACGCAGCAAATGGACACAGACAACAAAAACAGTGGGGCAGGTGCAGGGAAGGGTTAAGGGGAAGGAAAGAAAAGAATAATAAAATACATTCAGGGAAGTGGATTTGGCTCAATGGATAGAGCGTCCACCTACCCCATGGGAGTTCCAAGGTTCAAACCCAGGGCCTCCTGACCCATGTGGTGAGCTGGCCCACACGCAGTGCTGATGCGCACAAGGAGTGCCACACGCAGGAGTTTCCCCCGTGTAGGGGACCCCCATGCACAAGGAGCGCGCCCTGTAAGGAGAGCCGCCCAGTGCAAAAAAAGTGCAGCCTGACCAGGAGTGGCACCGCACACACAGAGAGCTGACACAGCAAGATGACACAACAAAAAGAGACACAGATTCCAGGTGCCACTGACAAGAATGCAAGCAAACATTGAAGCGAATATAAATGAAAGCAGACAACTGGGGGGTGGGGCACGGGGAAGAGGAGAGAAATAAATAAAAAATCTTAAAAATATATATATATATTTAGAAAAAAAGATTAACATATTACAAAATCTTTGAGAAAATGATTTTTGTATGACTGCATTATGACATCATTAGTCCCTGGTATAATTTAACTATTTTTTTATTATTGGACAAACCTGCTTTTCCCAATTTTTTGCTTTTATGAATGATTCTTCAAAAAATATCATTCTATGTGTATATGACAACATTTCTTGCTTTAAGTAAATTGCTAAAAGTGGAATTACTGGAACAAAGGATATAAATACTTTTGACGTTCATTATGCAAATCTAACTTGCTATCCAGAAAGATTTTTATGTCTTCTGTAAATTTTTTTTTTGCCCATTTACCTATTAGGGGTTTTATACTTTTCCTGTCTACTTTGAACTCGTCGTATGTGTATTAATGATACTCTTTATTATATTTCTGTAGGCATTTTTCCCCATTTTGAAACTTTTTAATTTTGTCTTTGATATTTTGTTTTTTAGTAATGGGCTTATTGTGGAATAGCTATTGATGTACAGAAAAGTTGCAAAGATAATACAGTGAATTACCACGTACCTCTCACTTACTTTCCCCTAATATTAAATCTTAGGGACTATAGTACATTAATCAAAACTAAGAAATTAATATTAGTACCTTACTATTAATTGAACTCCAGTCTTTATTTAGATTTCATCAATTTTTCTGTTACAGGATCCAACCTTAAATTGAGGTCTTTGATCTTTTTGACAAATATATATATATATCTTTTAGTGTTTTATCTATTTCTTCTATTGATTTTGTGCTTAAAAATCTTTTTCCCTAAAGATGTTAGATGACTAAACATTTTCTTTTAGTTTTATTATGGTTCTTCTTACTTTCTTCTTTTGTTTCGTTCTCCTTCCTCTGCTAAACTAGCTCTTTATTTTATTTGGAGTTTGTTTTAGTGCAGAGTAAGAAGAGAAGCATTACCTTTATATTTTTTCCAAATAGTCAAACAATTACCTGCTAGGTACTATTTATTGAATACTCTCCTTTTTCAAATTGTGTTGATGTGATATGCTCAGCTTTTATGTCACTGTTTTGTCTCCAGCCCACCCTGGCCTGCTGCCCTGCCCTTCTCCGTGGTGTGTGCACACACACAGCCCACGCTGGCCTGCTGCCCTTCTCCGTCGTGTGTACACACAGCCCACCCTGGTTTGCTGCCCTTCTCCGTCGTGTGTACACACAGCCCACGCTGGCCTGCTGCCCTTCTCCATCGTGTGTACACACAGCCCACGCTGGCCTGCTGCCCTTCTCCGTCGTGTGTACACACAGCCCACCCTGGTTTGCTGCCCTTCTCCGTCGTATGTACACACAGCCCACGTTGGCCTGCTGCCCTTCTCCGTCGTGTGTACACACAGCCCACGCTGGCCTGCTGCCCTGCTCCGTCGTGTGTACACACAGCCCACGCTGGCCTGCTGCCCTGCTCCATCGTGTGTACACACAGCCCACGCTGGCCTGCTGCCCTGCTCCGTCGTGTGTACACACAGCCCACGCTGGCCTGCTGCCCTTCTCTGTCGTGTGTACACACAGCCCACCCTGGTTTGCTGCCCTTCTCCGTCGTGTGTACACACAGCCCACGTTGGCCTGCTGCCCTTCTCCGTCGTGTGTACACACAGCCCACGCTGGCCTGCTGCCCTGCTCCGTCGTGTGTACACACAGCCCACGCTGGCCTGCTGCCCTGCTCCGTCGTGTGTACACACAGCCCACGCTGGCCTGCTGCCCTGTCCTCTGTTGTGTGTACACACAGCCCACGCTGGCCTGCTGCCCTGCTCCGTCGTGTGTACACACAGCACACGCTGGCCTGCTGCCCTGCTCCGTCGTGTGTACACACAGCACACACTGGCCTGCTGCCCTGCTCTGTCGTGTGTACACACAGCCCACGCTGGCCTGCTGCCCTGCTCCGTTGTGTGTACACACAGCCCACGCTGGCCTGCTGCCCTGCTCTGTCGTGTGTACACACAGCCCACGCTGGCCTGCTGCCCTGTCCTCTGTCGTATGTACACACAGCCCACCCTGATTTGCTGCCCTGCTCCGTCGTGTGTACACACAGCCCACCCTGGCCTGCTGCCCTGTCCTCTGTTGTGTGTACACACACACAGCCGCAGGAGACTGGCCTCCTTTGGGAGTTCCAGGCAGGCTTCCTGGAAGGCTCTCCCGGGCGTGAGGAGCTGGGGTGGGTGTCCTGGAGGACGCTGGGGGCGGGCTGCCCTGGAGCGGTGGGCGCTGGGTGGGGGGTAGAGGACACCGGGGCTCAGCTCCAGACGGTGCCGCAGCTCAGGTGACTGCAGCTCGTTCCTGCAGGGGTGGAGCTCAGGGTGCGCGGGCGTGGAGGGGGGCGGGGGGAAGCGCTTTGAAGAACCTGAGAAGCCAGGGCTGGCGCGCAAGAGGGGTGCAGCTGGGAGTCCGCGGTGGAGGGCGCGCCCGCAGTTAAGGGGCGGTAGGAGCAGAACATAGAGGAGAGGAGGGGAGGAGGGACCACCGGCCGAGGAGGAAGAGTAGGAGGTGGTGAGACAGCAACGCCTGCTGCACGGGTTTAGGATGCATTTCTCCTGTGTGAGCTCCGCCCAGGGCGGCCACAACGTGGGACGCCCCCGGGGACGCCTTCAGCTTCAGCTGCCCCTGGACCTGGGGGGCCCCACCCACAGAAAGCCTGGTCTTACTGGTCTGAGGCTAGCAGCGTACTGGGATTTCGAAACCTTACTAGGTAGTTGCTGAGCACAGCGGGGGGTGAGAACCGCTGTCCAGAAGGAATGTTGCCGGTTTTCAAAGTTTTTCGCATTGAAAGGGCTTAGGGGAAGCGCAGAGGAGTTGTTCGTTTCTGTTCCCCACACTCTGTTGCCAGTTGGTGTGTTTCCCTCCGTGTTATCGCTTATCTCCTCTGGTCCCTCCTGAGGCAAAGGCTTCAAGCCCCTGGCCTCGTCCGTCCGTCCTGACTGCACTGTGAGAACGCGCGCCGAGAAGCCCGCAGGCCCGGACCTGCCCTGCTTCGGCTTACTCGTGCGCCGCACCGCTGGCGTTCAGAACCAGGGAGAGCCCTGCGAGCCTGGCAGGCAGGTGGCTTCCGTTTCATCGTGTGCACTCCTGCGCCCTAAATTCAGAACGCGGTTGCTGAAGTAGGCAGTGCTCACCTCAGCCAGTCCCGCCCCAGGCCGGGGCTGCCACAGCCTGCTCAGGACGCTTTGCTTCCCCCGCTGCTGCCTCGGATCCAGCCCCACAGCCCGGCGGCTCCAGGACCAGGCCCCGGGTCTGCCGCTGCCTGGCGCCGGCCGCTGGGGTCCTGCCTCCGCGTGACCCTGCCTGGGCACCTGCCGAGGCCCGGCTCGCGGCTCTCCACCTCCCAGGCAAGCTCGCGCTTGCTCATTGGTCATTTGGTCGATTGGTTGGTTGGTCGGATTTGTTTTGATCTTGCAAGGGAGCAGGAAAGGGGGAGAATGGCCCTGGGGGGTCTGCAGCAGCTGCCTCCTGAGGGCCGGCTGGCCGGGTGCAGGGGTCTGCAGACTCCTGGTTGTATCTGAGTCTGGAAGCATTATGCATTATTCATTTTTCCTGATATCCCAATAAAAACAGATTTCCTTTTAGAACTTCAGCAGCTACCCACAAAGAAAGCCAACCAGTCCGCTCCTTCAGCCCCTCTCTCCAGAAGTGTGGGCCCTCGCAGGTCTGCTGTGCCTGCACGAGGACCCCAGAGCTGGGCACAGCCGCCCTGTAGGTGGGCTTCACGCCAGCTCGTCTCGCTGGCGTCTGTGCTGCGTCCCCAGCCTTCGCCACGGTCTCAGGAACCTGTAAAGGGAGCTCTTGTGCTTGTCTCTCCCGTGTTTGAAATAAGGCAGTGCTGGTGTCTGTCCAGCGACTCGGGGATTTAGCACTTCCTTATGGACAGTTACTTTTCCCAAAAAGGATTTCAGGTGATGTTCTTTATTTTTTTTATTTTTTATTTTTAAAGATTTTATTTATTTCTCTCCCCCTCTCCCTCCCCACCCCAGTTGTCTGCTCTCTTGTGTCCATTCACTGTGTGTTCTTCTGTGTCCGCTTGCATTCTCAACGGCACTGGGAATCTCTGTCTCTTTTTGTTGCGTCATCTTGTTGTGTCAGCTCTCCGTGTATGTGGCGCCATTCCTGGGCAGGCTGCACTTTTTTCACATGGGGCGGCTCTCCTTATGGGGCGCACTCCTTGCGCGTGGGGCTTCCCTATGCAGGGGACACCCCTGCGTGGCAGGGCACTCCTTGCGCGCATCAGCACTGCATGTGGGCCAGCTCCGCACCGGTCAGGAGGCCCTGGGTTCGAACCCTGGACCTCCCACATGGTAGGCAGATGCTCTATCAGTTGAGCCACATCTGCTTTCCCAGGTGATATTCTTTAAATCAAGTTAATGAAGAATAAGGAAAGGAAAAGTTGGGTGATGCATTGTTCTAATGACATTAATGCAAAATCTGAATGCCCACCCCCAAAAATTGTATCCATTTGGAAGTGTTGAAATGCTTTCATACTATTTTGGTAGAATTCTTAGAAGTAGGTTCTTACAAATATACATCACCATATTTTTCCAACATTTTTAAAATGTCAAACCTTCACAACACCCATACATTGATTTATCTCTCAGTTAATTTTTTGCCACATTTGTTTTATCTGGACATCACAATATTTTAAATGTCGTATCTAAGAAAAAATATATAGGCTACCTAAAACATTCACAGTGTCTCTAGAGTGAGATACTTAGTTGCTCTCCAATTGAAGTCACTAATACTGCCTATTAATGAAATAGTGCGTGGTGTAAATCAGTAAGTTGTGTCTCTGAAAAAGGTGTCTAAATGCAATGTGATATCCTGGATTGGATCCAGGAACAGAAAAAGGACATTAGTGAAAAAGCTGGTCTATTCTGAATATAGTCTGGAGTTAGTTCATGATGTACATAATATTAATTTCCTAGTTTTGACAAAGGAACCATAGTCCTGTAATATGCTAACGTTTGGGAAAACTGGGTATATGGCAAGTTCTGCACTATCTGTGAAACGTTTCTGTGTATTTAAAATTATTTCAAAATAACAAGATTATATTTTAAGAAAAGATGTATTTAGGAATTTTTTAAAGGTTACAGAAACGGCTCACAAGATTCTTATGTTTTACAACTCGGTTGAAGCTGGCTTTTATTCACAATGAGACTGACCGGCAGAGCCTTTTTAAATCGTTGGTGTTGTTTATGCTGCCACTGGGTGGCGACAGGTACCACCGTGTGCCCTGCCTGACGCCCTCCCTGCGCTTCCTTTCTAAAACAGGCTTTGTCACAACAAGCAGTCGAAGGTGTATCTCCCTGAACCTCCTTTTCCTCACGCAGAGGTAAGAAAACGGGGACTCGGGTCAGAAGAGGCAGAGACGTAGGCAAGGTGATGTGGATGGGGTCGCCGTTCATTCAGAAAAACACCCCTAGATAAACTGACACGTCCGTCCCCCACGCACGACGGCAGCGAGTTCTCTAACGCAGAAGTTAGTTCTTGGTCATAGTCTTGGGGATTTATGACTATTTCTTCTTGGAAACACTTTATGATACCAGTATGTTTATATACTCCATAGCCTATCTCTGTTCAGTTAACTGGATCAGGGATTTCATCCCTTTTTCTACTACTAGCTTTTTTGGTTAACAGATTTATTTATTATCAAAGTGTTCTTTCCAGTTGTGTCAATAATACATGTAAATATATTTTATGATTAATATTTAGTACTTAAAGTAACATTTCAGTTTAGAGTTGAAAAAATCCTCCTCCCTCACAGAAGTAGGTATTTTTAGATAGCTGTATAACTGTTTTGTTTCGCCTGCTTTTTACTAAATGGTGGCATATGAACATTTCTCTGTGTATTTCACATTATTACTACTTTTGATGCTAATATTCTGTAGCTTATCATACGAACAGAGTTTTATGTACTTAAACATTCTCCTACTATTACACAATAGAGTTACTCCCAATTTTTCTTTATTTAAAAGAAGATGTTTAAATTGGTACGACCACGTTAGACAGCTGTCAGGTGTTGCTTGCGAAAGCCGAGCATGTGCGTACTCTGTGCCTTGGCAGTTCTGTTCCTAAAGTATATTTCCAGCAGAGGTCTTAGATACGTCACCAGAAGACATGCACAGAAATGTCCACAGCACTCCTGGTAGTCTGTTTTCATCTCCCATACTACAAGTAGCCTTTATTTAAAGCTTATTTATAAGAGTGTTAGCACGTTCTTACACACACGTATGCCACAGGTGACCTTTGTCCCAGGAGGAGTGTGAAAAGACCGTGGTTTTGAAACAGAGTTCCTGACACGCACACACTCTCTAGGGACCTGATGGAGTGACCCTTGAATTGTTTTCAGCGCACAAGAGAAAACAGGGCTTTGCTTTCGGTACTGATAAAAAAGTCCAGTTCAGAATTCTTACCCTACAGCATCATTTCCTATATGTTTGGGGCCTTAAATCAGTGCTAAGGTAATTCTGTGTGGTTAAATATAGTAAGTCAGCTGGAAAGGAGATCTCGTTGGCAAAAATGATAAATTTGTCTTAATTTCCCCACATCAATTAGTAAAGCTGCAGGAGCTGTAAGTAGGCGGTCGTGCTGTATTTAGACACCCCTTCGTCACCTTTAGCTCCATGGACACAGCACACTGAGTCCTTTGGACAGTTGCTCGCCCACTTAACTGAAGCAAGTGGTGGTTTGGGCCAGATTGGAACTAAAAAGAATGTCAGTTTTACTTGTGTGTGATCTGGAAGGACAGTGGGCATTGCATGTCGCTGCCCCTTCAGTCTCCGTCTGCGTCCAGCACGTGAGGCCTGGTGTGTCCCCGGGAGGCTGCTTTCTTGCTTATACCGCCAGCCCCTCTGGACTGAAGGGCAAGTCTCCAGGGGGAAGCCGTTGGGCTTGATTTGGCGACTGTCCCGTTCTGACCGCGTTCTTACCCGTGGGGTGACTTCTGGAACGGGAGGCGCTCCAGGGCTCTGCTCGAGTGCGTCATGAAGCACTAAAGGGGCACGAAGTCTAGACCGTTCCTGTGTCATACACAGCAGCTCAGGGCAGTGCTCCTGTGCCCGGGCTGCGTCTCGGGGTCTGTGCGTTGGGGCGACTGCCGTCCAACCTGATGCTTAGTGAGGAGGTGGGGGAGCAGGGCCCCGGCGGGGCCGTGAGGCGCCGTCTGTGTGGCGGTGCGCGGCGTCTCACTGGCGCGGGTCTGAGGTTGAAAGAATGTTGCCGGGTTCTGCGCTGGAGGGCGCTTCTTTGGTTCAGAACGCAGCACCTGTGTGTAGGCTGTGAGTGGCTCTTTGGTGTCGTGAGGAATCTCCCAGATTGCCGGAAGCCGGTTTGGTCTTTGCCATTAAGCTGCAGCAGTAACTCAGCAAAGCTGTAACTTCTCAAGAGGAGTTCCTGTACTGGTAAACAACTTCTCTTGTGTGAGTTGTGTATTTATTGTTACCAAAACTCGGTGATTCGTAAGGTATCATGAAGTTCATTGTACTGGAAACAGTAACTATTGTCGAGTACTCCTGGGCCAGGGCACTGAATGTCAAGAACTGTAAGGCAGGGAAGCGGAGGTGGCTCGAGCAGCCGGGCGCCCACCTGCCACACGGGAGGTCCCGGGTTTGGTTCCTGGTGCCAACGAGCAAGACAGTGAGCTGATGCGGGGGCTGGCGCGGCAAGCTGATGCAACAAGGTGACACAGCGAGATGATGCAGTGAAAAGACACTGAAGGAGCACAACGAGAGACACATCAAACAGGGAGCGGAGGTGGCTCAAGTGATTTGGCACCTCCCTCCCTCATGGGAGGTCCCGTGGGTTCCCAGTGGCTCCTAAAAAGATGAACGGAGAGCAGACAGCGAGCACAAAACACTGGAGTGGGGTGGAAATAAATTAATTTCTATTTTAAAAAGCTATGACGAAGAGTTAGACTAAATCCACCAGTAATGGCTTGAATAAAAGTTTCCATTAAGTATGTTCATTTTTCCAGAAGGACTAGACTTTCCCATCTGTTCAGAAAGTCACATTGTTGGTTTTTTTAAAAAAATTTTTTAACGGTTCATTTGTTTCTAATTCGTTCTGCCTACGCTGCCGTGCCCTGGTCTGCCCTCAGTGTGGCCAGGCGAGCAGCGTCGCGTGTTTTTGCATGCACCATTCTCTTCCAGCTCATCCAGACCAGCAAGCTGAAGCACTACCCCAGCATCCACGGGGCCTTCAGCAGCGACTTCAGGCAGCCCTGCGTGGTGTTCACTGGCCACCCCTCCCTCCGGCTCGGCGACGTCGTGCACTTCATGGAGCTCTGGGGCAAATCCAGCCTCAACACTGTCATTTTCACAGGTAAATTAAAAAAAAAAAACCCTCTCTTTTCCACTGGAGCCATCAGCAAATACATTAAGGTAAGCAGCCATAAGGAAACGAGTAAGAGTAATCAAAATCTGCACATAAATAACTACCAAATAAAGCTTTTATACATGTTTTTTAAAGATTTTTTTCCCCTAAGACAGAATTCTACTGAACAACTGCTTTTTGAAAGGATTTTGTAAATTGTTTGAAAAGCTGCAGTAATTCCAGTAACCAGTCTTGTTTTCCTTTTAGGAATTATTTGCTGAGCTGTATCTTTCTTCCGGAGGTAACCCATTCGGGGAGAAACAACTCCTTTAATAATGTCAGAGTAGGGGTTTTACTTAGATAATTGCTATACCATTTTATCAATTTCCAGTCTTCATCAGCTTTGGGTTTTGGAAATATTATAGGCTATGAAGTAAAAAACTTGGGTTAGAATCTGGCCCCCTCACTAGCTGCGTAATCTAAGGCTAGTTATCTCACTCTTTGAGCCTCCCTTTACTCGTTGTGAAGCTTCCTGGAGCTGTCCGTGAACTTGGTGGTGAGCCGCGTGCGGCACTTAGCCAGGGCCCGGCCGCTCGGGCCTCCCTCCTGGCTCTCTACTTCAGGACGAGCTCGGTGGAGGAGTCAGGGCCGGAGACACTGAGCACCTTCCCGCCTTCCTCCTAGTCCATGGCTGCGTCCATGCCTCCAGCCAGAGACCACGTGATGCACTGGTGGACAGAGCTGAGTCCACCGGCTCCCTGCAGCGAGAAAGGACACACACCTCGGGAAACCGGGGGCGTCTCAGAGGACTGGCGTGCGTTAGGGGGATTTGGGGTGGGTTCAAGGAAGTGGGACATGGGTTTAAACGGAGAAATGCTGTCAGGACGTCGTAGGGATACTCCCCTGGAGGCAAGATGGAGCCAGAGGAGGCGGTTGCCCTAAGTCTGCCGTGCGCAGAGACTTGTCTCTGCTGGTGCTCCGTGAAGCCTTCCTGTCCACAGGAGAGCCCCACGGCCTGGCTCAGCGCGTTCTCAGACCACCTGTATGGCCAAAAGCAGATGAAGTCAAGCTGCAGGATATTTATTAGTGGGCATTCTATTGTAAAGAAAAGCATTCCCTTTTCCCCATTTCCTTTTTTATTCCCTCATTCATCTCACTCATTTTCTCTCTCTCTCTCTCTATGTTCAAAACTTGGCATTGACACCTCCAACTCCATTGTCATGCTCTCGCGTGTGGTGGCTTCTCTTCTTGGGCAGCCACAGGTCTGCCCCGTTGCCCTCAGTGCGCTGCCGTGTTTGCTCGTCCCCTGTACGTGACTGTCTTCCCAGCCGCGCGAGCCGGCTGTTTGGCTGTGACCTCTCTGCCCCCTACCGCTCACTTGACAGTTCCTCTGTTGCTGTTTTAAAAATGTTTGTGCTTTTCTTAGAACCTGACTTCTCCTACCTGGAAGCACTGGCTCCCTACCAGCCTCTGGCCATGAAGTGCATATACTGCCCCATTGATACACGACTGAACTTCATCCAAGTGTCCAAGCTGCTTAAAGAAGTGCAGGTAAAGAAATACATGGTGCTGGTGTCTTCACACGTTATCTCTCAGTGCTTGAATATCTGGTATCAGGTGGAGGGGGAATCTAGCTTGTCTTTCTCACCTCTCAAACATCTGCAGAATGCTGGAGC
This sequence comes from Dasypus novemcinctus, assembly GCF_030445035.2. NCBI lineage: Eukaryota > Metazoa > Chordata > Mammalia > Cingulata > Dasypodidae > Dasypus > Dasypus novemcinctus. The sequence goes on from NC_080697.1 coordinate 61,955,916, forward strand.
GTGTACTCATTACCCTGAAAACTGAAAAGTAATGATCATTACACCCCGAAAGAAGTGTCCGTATGAAATAAAACTGGAAGGAAAAGAAAGCATAAACAGGCTGTTTCTTTTGAGGAGGCCCATCTGTGTCCAGCTGAAAACAAACTCACTCCCCACCCCCAAAAATTCTAGACCCCTGCTCACTGGGCTAAGAGACGGCACCTAAAGTGCACTGGCCCCGGCAGCTCGCGCAGTGGTGCAGCGCGCTTTGCCTTTGGTGAGCCGTCACGGCAGGCTGCGGCTGCTTGCTGTTTCACTTTGCGCCTTCTGCCGTAGAGAAAAGGAGGAAGCTGTTGGGATAAAGTGAGATAAAAGGAGGAATTTGTGCACAGAAGGAGGATCGAGAGGAAAAGCGGGGATTGAAAGCTGACGGCAACGGGTTGCATCCTGCAGTCTACGAGGCTTTTCAGCAGTGGAGGGCTTGGAATTGGCAAGCAGGACAGCCTGGAAGCAGTGAGCCTGACGTCTGCTCTGGGGAAGCCTCCGATTCCATCACCACAGGGTCTTCAGGAGACTCAGCGATTTGGCTAGACAGAACTATCTCCACTTTTTGGCCCAGGTCCGAATTCCTTATGCCTCTCTTCACAGAATCTTTGAGTTCAGGATAGGAGGGTCTACACAAAAGTCAAAGGGTAGCAAAAACCAAGAGAGAGAGCTGCAGACCTCAGGAAGCAGGGGTGAAGGACGATGGTGACCCCTCCCCAGCTTGGCCAAGAGAGGAGCCCGGGCTCTCAGGCGTGACGCGGGCAGTTCCCTGAGTTCCGGTGCACAGGTGCTTTGGTGCCCACTTGTGCACATCAGCATGCTGGGAGAGAGTCCAGAGGGGCCACAGACCCCAAGCCCGAGCCAGCGTGTGCTGTCTAGACCACTGTTTAATGTGCTGATACTTGACACGGGGGGGGCAGCCTGGTCCCTACTTTAAGAGAGGAGAACTAGGAAAAGACCTGAGGCTGCAGTTGTGGGGTCTGGGGGCTTCTGGGCGGTCATAAACATACTCATTAGGCCAGGAAGAGGGAACGATTAACCCTTAAAGAGCAGATGCTGTCTGCTGGAAAGCTGCCTTCTTAAGGCTCTTGAGACGTGGTCCAAAGCTCTTTAAGTAAAACCAGTGACCAGGCGATGGTCCTGTGGGTGGCCAGGATTAGCTTTCAGTCAGGTGGTTTACTGAATTTTTTCCTCTTGGGTTAACAAGGCACATTTGCTCAGAAGTTGCATCTCTGATTCATTCCGTGCCAGTGATTGAGTGTGCGACCTGCGCGTGGCGCCTGCCCCCACCCGCTGGCATGCAGGCCCCAGGAGAAGCCACAGCCCCCGAACTCCAAACCCCTCTTCTTGCCAGTCAGCCAGGAGCTGATAACGTGTATTTAGGTTGCAAGAAGAGAGTTAGGATGCAGAGCTCACACACCTGCTGTGTCCAGCTGGTTTACTGCGAAAGGGAAATAGAAAAGTAACACGTGGGCCCTTGTCCTCCCAAAGGTCACAGACAAGGGGATAAAGGAAGTAACTGATGATTAAAACATAGCAAGATGAAAAGCGGATTTGGCTTAACTGATAGAGGGTCCGTCTACCACATGGGAGGTCCAGAGTTCAAACCCCGGGCCTCCTTCACCTATGTGGAGCTGGCCCATACACAGTGCTGATGGGCGAAAGGGGTGCCGTGCCACGCAGGGGTGTCCCCCGCCTAGGGGAGCCCCACATGCAAGGAGTGCGCCCCATAAGGAGAGACGCCCAGCACGAAAGCAAGTGCAGCCTGCCCAGGAATGGTGCCACAAGATGACGCCACAAAGAGACACAGATTCCCAGTGCTGCTGACAAGAGTACAAGTGGACACAGAAGAACACACAGTGAATGGACACAGAGAGCAGACAATGGGGTGGGGTGAGAGAAATAAATAAAACATAAATCTTAAAAAAAAAACAAACACAGCAAGATGGGAGAACAAGGAAGCAGCCCCAGAGTTCTAGAGTATCAGGCAAGTCATCACTGAGGTTTGGCTCCTACTGATCCATGGAAGCCACTGCCCCAGAGGTCACCAAGACCCTCCAATTGCCAAGTCCAGTGGTGGAGTCTTATCGTCCTCGTCCTGTTTGGCTCTCAGGAACTTCTGGCAGGATCAAAGCCTGCCCAAGAGTGCTCCACTTTCTTCTGTGATACCAGACACTCCTGTCTCACCAGTGGCTGTTTTTCTCCCCCTTGCTGTCTGTTCTTTTCCTCTAACCACCTGAAGTGGGAATTGCCCAGGATAAGGGCTCTTCTGCAGCACTGCCGAGCAGATGTCCTCCAGTCTATGGCTTTAAATAGCTAGACTTTCATTTCAACTTAAATTTCATTTTTAACATTAACAAAATCATAGCTCCAGCTCTCATCTCATTTCCAAACACTGTATTTGTATATTCAGCTACATGTTATCTCCTCATAGAAGTATAAAAGCATCTCAAATTCATCATGCCTAACACTAGCTTTCTGTTATTTCCCTGCCTTTGGGAGAAGATACATGGACATGAAAATGACTTAAATATAGTGAAAAAATTAAAACAATTGCAGCTGAGACAGTAATTCCCTCCCTTCACTCCTCAGCATGGCTGGCAGTTCAGGGGTTTTCCCTGAAATATTCTTTCCCCACACTGTGCTCATCTTTCCTTCTTTCTCCCCCCGCCCTGCTGTTTTTGCTGTCTGTGTCCTTTACTGTGCGATCTTCTGTATCTATTTCTCTTTTTGTCTTCTCTTCTCATCTCTCTCCTCTAGGATTCAGAGGGATACGATCCTGGGCACCTCTGATGTGGAGAGAGGTTCCCTGTCAATTGCTCCACCTCAGTTCCTGGTCTCTGCTGTGCTTCACCTTCGCTCTCCCCTTGTCTCTCTTCTGTTGTGTCATCTGCTGCGTGACTCACTTGTGCAAGCACTGGCTCAGCACGCGGGCACTGGCTCGCCAGGCGGGCGCTGGGCTCACTGCACGGGCACTGGCTCGCCAGGCGGGCGCTGGGCTCACTGCGCGGGCGTTGGGCTCACTGCGCGGGCACTGGCTCTCCAGGCGGGTGCTGGGCTCACTGCGTGGGCACTGGCTCGCCGCGTAGCACGCCTTCTCTTCTTTTTCACAGGAGGCCCCGGGGATTGAGCCCGGGTCCTCCCACATGGTAGGCGGGGGCCCTGTCACTTGAGCCACATCCACTTCCCATCTTTCTTAACAGTTAGTTGGGTTTGAGAGTTCGAGAGCTCACAGTGGCCTAGAGTTGTAAGCCTGAGCACCTGAAGAGCTAGAATTAAGGTGAGGCGCCCGGCAGGTGCAGGCCTTACCTGAGCAGGCCGCCTCGCTTCCCCTTCTCCCTAACGCCCCGCGTTCTCCCGCAGCCGCTGCACGTGGTGTGTCCTGAGCAGTACACGCAGCCGCCCCCGGCCCAGTCCCACCGGACAGACCTGATGATCGAGTGCCGGCCGCCCGCCACGGCCTACCGGCGGGCCGAGGTCCTGGCACTGCCCTTCCGGCGCCGGTGCGAGAAGATCGAAATCCTGCCCGAGGTGAGCCTCCCGCTCCCGGCCTCGCCTGGCTGCCCCTGCACGTCTCGAGGAGCTCCAGCGGGCTTGCTTCGGGGTTTGTGTAGAAAAGGACGCGCCCTAGGACGGAGCCCCGCAAGCAGGCCCCTGGGAAGACTGCCGGGCCAGGGCCTTCTCGTTTCAGTGGCCAGCGCGGTCTTACCTCGTCGGGGTTGTGTTTTCCCTCGTCCATCCCAGGCCTCGTTTAGGAGGAGGGCCAGGTTTCACTGAACTCAGAGAGGGAGGGAGGGGAGAAGAGTCACCAAAAGCTGGAATGTGAGCTTGTTATCATTTGTGTCCATTTTAGTATAAGTTACAGGTTTTGTTTTTTTAAAGAGTGACACCTATTTTATTTTTTTAGGAGGTACCAGGGATTGAACACGGGACCTTGTAAATGGGAAGCAGGTGCTCAGCCACTGAGCTACATCTGCTCCCCACTTATAGATTGTTTTGTTTTGGCTTTTTTCCTCCATTTTTTTTTTTAATGTTACATTCAAAAATGTGAGGCCCCCATATGCCCCCCACCCCCCTCACCCCACTCCTCCCTCATCAACAATCTCTTTCATCATCATGGCACATTCATTGCATTTGGTGAACTTATAGGTTTTAATCTATTAAAATTTAACTATTTTATTGTTGGATAAAACCTTAAGCAGTGTTTTAATAGGATAAAAAGGAAAAAACATATTGTACATATGGAACAATTGGGTATGTCGTGCTTCAGTGGCTGGTCTGGGAAGGAGGCAGCAGGAGAGCCGAATGGCCGTCTCCTACAATTACGGAATAAAACTGGAGGAAGCCAGCCTCCTTTTGCGCCTCAGGACAGTTCCAACATGTTTTTAACCATCAGTAAAGAGGCAGGAAAGCTTTTTAAAACTAGTCTTCCCAGAATTCTTTTTTAAGCTTGAGGTTCATAAATATTAAGCCCTTTTGGGTTTGGAACGTAAGCTCCTGGACGTCGCTCATTCCCGTGGACCTGGCAGAGGCTTCTGGTGCGGCGGTGGCCCAAGGCCAAGGGCCAGGCAGTGGGACCCAGCCTCCCCTGTGTGGTCCTTCCCAGAATTAGCCACCTCGAGTTTTGTTTGTTTTTTTAATTAAGAGCAGTACATTAAGGAAATCCAAACCAGTTTCAATAATTAGTTTAAATACAATATATTTAGCAACCCAAATCGAACAAGATTTTTAAAAGCAGCCAGCCCTGTTTTTCATTAAGGCGCATAAGTAGACGGTCTTTCACAACTCACAACATTTTTTGTTTCACGCATGGCTCCTCTAGAGGGAGCCGCCACAACACGTGTGGTCTCACTCCCTGTGTGCAGCGGGCGTGTGCCCTGCACTCACCCCGGCGGGGGCGGCCCCTGCACTCACCCCGGCGGGGGCGGCCCCTGCACTCACCCTGGCGGGGGCGGCCGGCGGGGGTGCTGGCCTGCGGAGGGGCCTCGCTGAGGCCAGAGGGACTCGCCCTCCGCTCGCTGTGGAGCCCAGAGCTCGTTCTTCCGAGTACAGTCGCTGGTGGCAAGTCTCCAGCCTCTGAGAGGGGATTTGACTACTGAGAATAATTTTAAACCTTATTTTTAGTTAAGGCGGATGACCAAGATGGGGTGATCAAGCTAGGGCTGGCGTCTTCAGCCAAGACAAAACCGTAACTGCAGAGCAATGGTGTTAATTTTCTCCTAAGTCCTATGAATTGGTTGTAAAGAAATGTTTTTAAAGAGGGAATCAGAAACATGTGAAGCAATCTCCTGGTGGAAATAGATGTGTAACTTCTCAAGGTAACTACTTTGAAGGTTATTTAGGTGTTTGTGGTCTAATAATTACTTAAAAAGAAAATTAACTTTTAGTTTGCGCTTATGAATTCTACAGCTCATTATTGTAGACAAATAAATGCTGGTCCTGGCCAAGCAGCTTACTCCCACTTCTTTCTAATTAGAGCTCCTTCAGGAGAGGCGGCCAAGGCTGCCTCTCACCGACTTTCTTTTGATACTTACTGTATACTTTTTAAAAAATATTTTTTTATTAAAGTATATCATTCATACATGAACATGTATAAACAATAAGTGTACAATAAAGATTGTGACTTACAAAATAAACATGCATAGCATCACACAAGAGTCTCACACATCACCCCTCCAACTCTTTGCATTGTTGTGAAACATTTGTTACTATGCAAGAGCATCGTCAAAATATTACTACTAACTACAGTCCGTATCTTATGTTTGGTGTATTTTTCCTAAAACCCACCCTATTTTTAAATATATATTTATTTATTACAGAGGTTGTGGACTTTAAAAACAATCATGCACATGTGTAGAATTCCCATACAACACCCCTTCACCAACGCACCACACTGTGGTGGAACATTTGTTACAGATTATAAGATAATATCATCAGACTTTTACCAGCCATGGTCATAGAGTACATTTGGCACACTTTTTCCATATACTTCCATTATCAACATAGTACATCTTTGGCATTGATGCAAGAATATTATAGTATTGCTGTTAACCACAGTCTATAGGTCCCACCAGTTGTATTTTTCCTGTGCTTCTCCACATTCCCACCACCCTGCAGCAGTGATGTACATCTGCTCTAGCTTATATAAGGACACTCTTGCATCTGCACCCTCAACCACAGTTCTCATCCACTTCTGGGTTCACTGTGTTATTCAGTCCCTAGATTATTCTTTAACTTTCTTTCAGTTGACATTTACTTCCCCAGACTACCCTTTTCAGCCACAATCCCATTTATAAACCAGCTGCTGCTCACTATAATGTGTTACCATTAACTCTATCAATGTCCACACTTTTACAGTAAAGTTAATTAAAACTTCTACATACATTAAGCATCAATAATTATTCTTCTCAACCCTCCTCTTATCTCCTAGTAACCTATACCCTAGGTTTTAATTCCATGGGTTTATTCTTCGTATTTAGTTCATATTTATGAGATCACGCAATATTTGTCCTTTTGTGTCTCGCTTACTTCATTTAGTATAATGTGAAGATTCATCCATGTTATTATATGTGTTCAAATTTCATTTCTTCTTACTGCAGCATAGTATTCCATGTATATGCCACATTTTGTTTATCCATTCATTGGTGGATGGACACTTGTGTTGTTTCCATCTTTTGGCAATTGTGAATAACACCGCTATGAACATTGGTGTGCAGATGTCTGTTCATGTCATAGTTTTTGGTTCTTCTGGATATATTCCTAGTAAAGGAATTCCTGGATCATATGGCAGTTCTATTTTTAGCTTCCTGAGGAACCTTCAAACTGTCCTCCACAGAGGCTGCACCATTTTACACTCCCACCTACAGTGAAGGAGTGTTCCTGTTTCTCCACATTCTCTCCAGCACTTATTATTATCTGTTTTTTTTAAATAATGGCCATTCTGTGTAGTGTTAGATTATATCTCATTGTTGTTTTGATTAGCATTTCCCTAATAGTTACTGATATGGAACATTTTTTCATGTGCTTTTTTGGCCATTTGTATTTCCTCTTTGTAGAAATGTCTATTTAAATCTTTTGCCCATTTTTAAAAAAATTTTTTTTTAATTTATTGAAGTATATCGCTCATACATGAACATACATAAACAATAAGTGTATAGTAATTTAATAGTTGTGAACTTATAAAACAAACATATACCATCATACAGGACTCTCATAACTCACCCTACCACCAATACCTTGCATTGTTGTTAAGCCTTTTTAACTGATGATTAAGGAGCATTGTCAAAATATTACTACCAACCAAAGTATTTTTCCCCTAGCCCCACCCTATTATTATCTTTATATCATTTATATATGAGCATACATAAACAATAAGTATATAGTAAAAGTTGTGAACTTACAAAGCAAACATGCATAACATCATACAGGGGACCCATACATCTACCTTCCACCAACACCTTACATTGTCATGAGAGGTTGGTTACAAATTATGAAAGAATATTATCAAAATCTTACTACTAATCATAGTCCTTATCTCACATTTGGTGTGTTTTTCCCCCAACACACCTTGTTATTTTTTTTTTAAATATATATTTTTATGACAGAAATTGTAAACCCACAAAACAATCATACACAAGTGCAGAATTCCCAAACAACACCCCTTTATCAATACACCACACTGTGGTGGAACGTTTGTTACAGATAAGATAATATCATCCTATTGTTACCATGTCCTTAGCATACATTTGGCTCACATTTTCCATACTGCCCATTATCAACATAGTACATCTTTGGCATAAATGCAAGAATATTACATTATTACTGTTACCACAGTCCATAGGTCACTCCAGCTGTATTTTTCCCATGCTTCTCCACATTCCCAACACTCTACAGTTGTGATGTACATTTGCACTAGCTCACAAAGGACACTCTTGCATCTGTATCATCAACCACAATTCTCATCCACCTCTGGGTTTACTGTGCTATTCAGTTCCTGGATTATTCTCTAGCATTCTGTCAATTGGCATTTATATACCTAGACTACCATTTTCAGCCACATCCCAATTTATAAATTGGATGTCACTCACTATGTGTTACCATCCACTCTATATATTTCCACAGTTTACAGTAAAGCTAAATAAAACTTCTACATACATTAACATCAGTAGTCCATCTCGGTCCTCCTCTTATCTCCTTTAAGAATCCACCACCTACCACAAGGCCTTGAAGATCTTTTCCTACAATTTCTTCTAGAAGTTTTATGGTTCTTTTATTTTTAGGTTTTTGATCTATTTTGAGTTAATTTTTGGATAAGGTCTGAGAAAGGGGTCCTCTTTCCTGCTTCCAGCCAAGGATGTCCAGTTCTTTCAGCACCACTTGTTGAATGCACTGTTCTGCCCAAGCTGTGTGGGTTTGACAGGCTAGTCAAAAATCACTTGACCATACATGTGAGGGTCTGTTTCTGAACCATAAATTTGGTTCCATTGGTCTGTGTGTCTGCCTTTATGCCAGTACCATGCTGTTTTTACCACTATAGCAAGGTAATATGCTTTAAAGTCTGGAGACCAGGGTTCACTTTACCTATTTTTAGTGTTTGTGACTATTCAGGACCCCTTACCCTTCCAAATAAATGTGATGATCGTATTTTCAATTCTTTTTTAATGCTGGTGGAATTTTTATCGGGATTTCATTGAATGTGTGTATCAATTTGGGTGGAATTGACATGTTAATGATATTTAGTCTTCCAGGCCATGAGCATGATTATTTAGGCCTTTTTAAATTCTTTCTTTTAACACTGAGTTGCAGTTTTTGAATACAAGTGCTTTACATCATTGGTTACGTTTATTCCTGACTATTTGAGTTTTATCCATCGTATTTTATTTTCACCACTCTTTTAACACTTTTAGTTACTTTTATTGATGTAGACTTCATTTCTAGACTGTCTTCCAGACCCCTCTCTCCTGTCTTTTCTTTTCTTTTCGGGCTCTAGCACACCCTTGCTTAGAAATTCTCTCATTTTCTGTTTATCTGTGAATATTCTAATCCCGCCCTCATTTTTTAAAGAGTCTTGCAGGATATAAGATTCTTGGCTGGAAGTTTTTCTCTTGCAGTTCCTTAAAGATATCTTCTTGCCTCTGTGGTTTCTGGTGAGAAATCAGCATTTAATCTTATTGGGTATCTTGCTGTTCTCAGAATTCTCTTTGTCTTTGGCCTTTGACATTCTGATGAGTATGTGTCTCGGAATTGGTCTGTTTGGATTTTTTTGGATGGGAGTACATTGTGCTTCTTGGACATGGATATCTATGTCCTTCAATAGTTGGGAAATTTATACCATTATTTCTTCAAATATTCCTTCCACCCCTTTTTTTCCCTTCTCTTCTCCTTCTGGGACACCCATGACACGTATGTTTGACACCTTTTGCTGTCCTTTAGTTCCCTGAGACCTTGTTCAATTTTTTCCATTCTTCATCTGTTCTTTTGTATGTTCACTTTTAGAGGCCATTTCTTCAAGCTCATCAATCCTTTCTTCTGCCTCCTCAAATCTCCTATTATATGATTCCAATGTTTTTTTTAATTTCATTTATTGCACCTTTCATTCCCATAAGATCTGCTATTTTTCTATGTATGCTTTCAAATTCTTCATTGTGTTCATCTACTGTCGTCTTAATATCCTTAATCCCTTTAGCCATCTCATTTAATTTGTTAAGGAGATTTGTTTGAACATCTATGATTAGTTGTCTCAACTCCTTTATGTCATCTGGAGTCTCGTTTTGTTCCTTTAACTGGGCCATAGCTTCCTGTTTCTTGGTGTGGATTGTAATTTTTTGTCGGTGTCTTGGCATGTTGCTTAGTAGAGTATTTATTCTGGGTGCAGTTTTCCTCTTTAGTTTGGGGCTTCCTGCCCTTTCTCCCTTGCTGGTTGTGTAGTAGGAGCTAAGGATGTAGTTGGTGTATAAACTGTGGAGGCTCAAGCTGCCCACGTTGCCCCAGCAATTGATGAAGCTTCTCCCCACTTTCTCCTCTGTCAGGGGTGGGGACAGAGCTGCAGCTGTGCACAGTAATCCAAGTTGGGCAGGTAAGACTGTTTGTCGTTGCCTGGAGAGACGGGTGAAGCTTCACGCCCCTCCCTCCCCTGCCGGGGTGGGGACGGAGCTGCGGGTGTGGGCAGCAGTCTGTGCCATGTGGTCCAAGATGACCACAGTTGCTCAGGGACACTGACGTAGCACCAGGCCCCCTCGCTGCCGGGTGAGGGAATGGGCCCTCCAGCTGCCCGACAGTCCAGTCCGTGTGGGCCGACTACACCTGCCGTTTCCGAGAGGCTGAGGGAGCGCTGCCCCTTCTGCCCTTTAGGGGGTGGGAGCAGAACCACCACCGCCCAACAGCCAGCCCCTGTAGGCCGAGAGCACCTGCTGATGCCCAGAGAGGCAAGGAAGCACCGCCCCTCCTGTCCTACGCGGGCATGGGGTGGACCACAGGCACCCAACAGTCCTGTCCCTGTAGGCCCAAAGTACCTGCTGTTGTCCAGACAGGCTGTGGAGACACCAGCCCTCTTCGTTCCAGGCTGCGTGGACCAAAAACACTGGCAGTTTCCCGGAGAGGCTGGGCAGACACAGTCCGTTTCTTGTCCTACTGGGGATGGGTCTGGAGCCACAGGTGCCCAGTGGTTGGATTTGCGCAGGCCTGAGGTACCTACAGCTGCCCTGAGAGGCTGAGGCAACAGCAGCCCCCCCTACCCTAGGGGGCAGAGGTGGAGACGGGCTCCAAGGCACTCAACGAACCTGTGCATGTGGGCTGAAAACTCCTCCCATTGCCCAGAGAAGCCGAGGATACCCAGCTCCTCTCCTAGCCTACCGGGCCGCGGGATGCGCCCCAGGTGTCCAGCTACTCAGCCTCTGCCAGCGGAGAGCACTTGCAGTTGCCTGGACAGCCTGGTGCAGGTCCCGCCAGCTTCCTTCCTGCTGGAGGTGGGGCTGGAGCCTGAGCTAGGGCTGCAGTCTGATCTTGGTGGAAAGAAGCGCGTCCCTAACTTCCCTGGATTTCAGTCAGCCCCGCTCCCCCTCATGCCAGGGGTGGAGTCAGCATGCAGCTACGGCCTCTTTCCCACTTGGATAGGCTTGACCCCAGCTGGCTCTAGGGTTATGCTTTAGCCAGCAGAGTCCACTAAGCTGTAGCTGAGGTCAGTGGACATCTGTCTCTTCCTCTACCGTTTATGGGACTGGAGCTTCCAACTCCAGCCACAGAACAGCTCCTGAGGCGGGCTTGTGCCCCTAGAGTAGGACGGGCACCAGCCTCTGCAGCGTGGCTGCAGCTTCTCAGAGAGGCGGTGCAGGTGCCCCAGCTTCCTCCCTGCCGGCGGTGGGGCTGGGGCTCGGCTAGAGCTGCAGTCCCACCTGGGTGGAAGGAAGCCGGCCCCGCCAGCACTGGGATCCTCAGTCCGCCCCGCTGCCCCTCGCGCCAGGCACGGAGTTAAGACGGCGGCTCCTGGCCTGCCTCTGACCTGAACAGACTTGGGGTTTAACTGTTCCTAGAATTTTACTTAAGTCCCGCCCCCCCACATTTACTAATCAGTAGCTGAAGTCGGTGCCACGCCGGGCCTTCCTCCCTAGTGTTTTGGGAAATGGGAGTTTCCACCTCCAGCCGTGGAGTAGCTCCTTAGCCGCTCGCCCCATGGGCACCAACCCCTGCGGCAAGGAGCCTCTACCCACGAGTGTCCTCTGCAGACGGGCATCTCCTCCTTCCACCCCTCCACGGATGTGGCAGGATGCCCTTCTGGCCTCCTGGAGCCCCCAGCAGGCGCTCCCGGCAGCTCTGGGTGTTTGCTGACTGCGCAGTAGCAGGAGCTGCCCCCGGGAGCGCCTCACCCCGCCGCCCTCTTGGCTCCCCCACTGTACCCTTGTTACCCCCTCTTCCCTTGGGGCTGAGCGCTAACGTGCTCTTCCTCTTGAGGCTCTATCCTGTCCAGACCCAAGAGAAGAAAAGATGTGGCGTTCTAATTCCAGGGTATCCTTTCTCCTTATTCCACCTATTCTTTTTTAGCTTCCCTATTTAATTATAACAGAAATCGTATTTATTGAGCCCTTGCTGTGGGCCAGGATCGGTACTAAGCCCTTTTCCTGGCTTATCTCACAACGGTCCTCGGAGCTGGTGGGCTCAGCTGGCAGCGAAGCGCCTGTGCCGTCCTCGAGGCGCCCTCAGGGCATTTCTTCCCCTAAGGTCTTCGCTAACAAAAGTTAGATTTCCTTCTTGTTTAACTAAGTGAGTAAAGCCCCCAGTTTGGTTCAGGTTCCTGCAAGCTCCAAGGTCCATCGCTTACAGCCTTCGTGTTCCAATCGGTCTTTTGGCTCCAGATGTCACAAGACAGTGTCTCACACAGCGTGGTCCTCAGCCAGCATCATTTTTATGGTTTTGCTTTTCATTTCTCTGTATTTTGCTCATCTTTAAAGCGGCTGGTTTAAAGATGCCTAGTTTTGTTTTTTTGTTGTTTCTTTTTCTGGTACTCACAGTCTAGCTTAGTCTTTTATAATAGCTGGAGTTGAGCCTTGGTTTACATTTCAGTACCCTTTACGCCAAAAGTTCTCAAAGTTTTTGGTCACAAGACTCCTCAAAAACTGAGATTCCCCCCAAAGAGTTTTTGTTTATATAGGATATACCTATTGATAATACTAGAAATTAAAGCTAAGACATTTTAAAATAGTTATTAATTTGTTTTAAAATAGCTGTATAAACCCATTACATGTTATGATAACTAAAATATCTTTTGTGATCAGATTCTGCCCCACCCCCAGTCAGCAAGAAGAGGGTCATGTTTTCACGTTCGCGAAAGTACTGACTCTAGAAACAGCTGGAGGCCCCTTCTCTTTCTCCAGTCAGTCTTCTGCAGTGACACATGTAAAGCAACCTCAGGAAAAGTCCATGCATGCACATGAGAGGATAAGAGTGAAAAAGGCAAACGGCATTAGCATCACCGTGACAACCGCGTTGCCCTCACAGGTCCCTGGGCCACGGCGGCCACCGCTCTGAAGTCAGCTCTGTTTTTAATGGTCCTTGGTCTCGCTTTTTCTTAGATGATCCTATCTTTTATCTAATATTCATATTTAACGAAAGTATGCTTCTTCATAATGTAGAAAATTTGGGAAATAGGCGGGAAAAAAAGGATAAGGGCAAAACCACAAACGAGCTCCAGCCCCAGTGCCACAGATAACTAGTGTTTTGTGTATTTCCTTTGTTTAGTGTTTGTGTGTATATTGAGTCATTTTCATGTACTGTTTTTCATGTAACGGTAAGTAGGTCATGTTATTTAAAAGATATTTCAAAAGCATCATTCTTAGTGGTTGCATAATTTTTTTAAACTATTCCCTTATTGGTAGACATTTACTATTTCTGGTTTTTCTATATTACAAATAACACTTTCAGGAACATCCTTTTACATAAGTCTATATATGTTTATTTCCTTAGGAAAACTCTGAAATTAGAATTTCTGGGTCAAGGACTCTGAACACACTGATGGCTCTAGGTTATTCCTGCCAGCTTGTTTTCTAGAAAGGTCAACAGTTTCCACTCCACGAGAAGCAGGGAGTCGGTTCTTTCGACTGCAGCCTGCTGACACAGTGTTGTCCTTTCCTGGTTCTTGCCATTTTATTCAAGTGCAGTATGTAAGTGGACATTGATATCATGAAAAATTGCATATCTTTGAATATTAATGAAGATAAACTGTCTCAACCCAACTTGCTCCAGTGATTTTTTTTTTGCACTTAAAATGGATATTATGAGATAGAAACTTATTCTTAAATCAAATTTAAATTTGAACTCTATATCCATTCAGTGTCAGCCCCCTCTAAAAAGAAAAGCCTAATGTTTCATGAGCTAATGACTATTTCAAAGAAGTTCTTTTGGATAAATAACTATTCCTGGTAGAACTCCAGGTTTTACTAATTCTTTTTTTTTTTTAAGATTTATTTATATCTCTCCCCTTCCCCATCCCCTCTCCCGCCCCAGTTGTCTGCTCTCTATGTCCATTCGCTGCGTTCTTCTGTGACCACTTCTATCCTTATCAGCAGCACAGGGAATCTGTGTTTCTTTTTGTTGTGTCATCTTGTTGTGTCAGCTCTCCGTGTGTGCAACACCATTCCTGGGCAGGCTGCACTTTCTTTCCCGCTGGGCGGCTCTCCTTATGGGGCGCATTCCTTGTGTGTGGGGCTCCCCTATGCGGGGACACCCCTGCGTGGCAGGACACTCCTTGCGCGCATCAGCACTGCGTTTGGGCCAGCTCCACATGGGTCAAGGAGGCCCGGGTTTGAACTGCAGACCTCCCATGTGGTAGACGGATGCCCTACCCACTGGGCCAAGTCCACTTCCCTTAATGATTCTTGATAATCCACTCTTAGAAGCAGTGCTTGAGCTGTTGAAGGCACGTTCAGGGCCCCCTCGTTTGTACGCAGGGGTTTGCGCCGCACGGGAGACGGCTGAGAGCCGGGGCCCCTGCCGAGCCGTGTCCAGTGCTGGGCCGGAGAACCAAGGCCCTTCCTGCGCAGCAGGGGCTGGTGTGTCCTGTCTGTCACAGATTCGTGTGACCTCCCAGGAACCCAAAACAGAAACCGAGACGCGCCGCTGCGGTCTAAACCCACTCACTCTTCTCCTTTCACTAAAAACGAAGACTGGTTTCCACCTCCCAGGTTGAAGATTGGCCACAGGGACAGCCCGCAAAAGCCTCTTCTCCAGGGTGCACAGACCCACGCGCTGCGCAGCTCCGGGCCTGTCCTCTTGGTTCTCACTGCATCCCCAGGAAAAGCCCTTTTCCTCAGACGGGTGCCAGAGAGAGGAGTTCCTGCATCCCCAGGAAAAGCCCTTTTCCTCAGACGGGTGCCAGAGGGAGGAGTTCCCAAAGGAGGACGTGGCAGCGGTGATCGTCCTTGTCCCCTCCAGCCCAGACTAGAGCCCAGTGGAGGGGCAGCATGGCGGGGCGGGGCGGGGGCCCTCGGCCCTGGGCTGGGGGCTGTGCCAAGGGCCCCATCGGCCAGGCCAGGTCGTGGCTGCCCCAGAAGCAATCCTAGGTTGCCTTTAAATGCATTTGAATACTTTTCTGGATTTGAATAAATGAGCTTTCCATCAGGGAAAGTAATTCAGTTCCAGGTGATTCCACTTGGTATGAAGGTAGAGATTTTCATCATTCTTAAAAGTACAGTATGAGAGAACTGAAAGTATCGTTGGTTTTTGCCTGGAAAATGCATGTCTGAAATGAATGGGTTAAAAACCTTAGGGCTGCTTTTTATATTTGCTCCTACTAGAAGGTGTTTGTTTCTCCCCAGAGAGCGCGTGCATCCTCTGCAGCTGCCGAAATTAACGGCCTTTTGCAGATTGTCTCTTACGCTCACGTCAGGCCCAGCTGGGCGGGGGCGGCGCTGGGCTGCGCAGAGGGTCCCATCGGGCTCCCTGCTGGGGAGGGGCGGCCCAGGCGAGCGCCCGGGTTGGAGCTCAGCAGCCCGCAGCGCCCGCAGCGCCTCTTCCGATGGCAGCTGCGGCGTTGGGAGAGCGCGCGGCCCGCGGGGGTGTCGGGGAGCAGAGCCGAGGGGCGCGGGGGGGCCGAGGGGCGCGGGGGGGCCGAGGGGCGCGGGGGGGCCGAGGGGCGCGGGGGGGGGGGCCGAGGGGCGCGGGGGGGCCGAGGGGCGCGGGGGGGGGGCCGAGGGGCGCGGGGGGGACGCGAGGGGCGCGGGGGGGACGCGAGGGGCGCGGGGGGGACGCGAGGGGCGCGGGGGGGGCGCCGAGGGGCGCGGGGGGGGGCCGAGGGGCGCGGGGGGGGCCGAGGGGCGCGGGGGGGGGCCGAGGGGCGCGGGGGGGGGCCGAGGGGCGCGGGGGGGGCCGAGGGGCGCGGGGGGGGGCGCCGAGGGGCGCGGGGGGGCCGAGGGGCGCGGGGGGGGGCGCCGAGGGGCGCGGGGGGGGGGCCGAGGGGCGCGGGGGGGGCCGGCGTCTGGCTGCTCCTCCCCTGGGCGCTCTCCAGCGCCACCCGCTCCTGCCTTGCTGTGACCGGCGTCCTTTGTCTGATTAAAAGTTTTCCCCCTTTCTTAGTTGTCTGGTCCATTTTAGACCGCGCGGTGTAAAATGAAAAAGACCGTGAAGGCACTGACGGCGACCCCGGCAGGGTCCGCCCTCGGCCCCCGCTCCGTCCCCGAGTCTGTTCTGAGCGCAGGGCCGCGGCAGGCGTGGGTGCTGGGTGTGGGTGCCGGGCGTTGGTGCTGGGTGCGGGAGCCGGGCGTGGGCGCTGCCCCGAGCCCCCGCCCACGCCCACGCCGTGTCCTGCAGCTCGCGGACGCCCTGGTGCCCCTGGAGATCAAGCCCGGCGTTTCCTTGGCCGCCGTCTCCGCCGTGCTGCACACCAAGGACAACAAGCACGTCCTTCAGGTACCCGCGGGCGCGGGGCCTCGGGGGCCCGAGGGTCAGGGTCCCTTGAGGGTCAGGGTCTCCCCGAGGGTCAGGGCCCCCCGAGGGTCAGGGTCTCCCGAGGGTCAGGGCCCCCCGAGGGTCAGGGTCTCCCGAGGGTCAGGGTCTCCCCGAGGGTCAGGGTCTCCCCGAGGGTCAGGGCCCCCCGAGGGTCAGGGTCTCCCGAGGGTCAGGGTCTCCCCGAGGTTCAGGACCCCCGAGGGTCACGGCCCCCCCGCTCCCGGGCACCAGGCCGTGCAGACTGTCCGAGGCCGGAGGCGCGGGGGTGAAGCTGCTGCTCTGGACGCGGCCTCGAGAGCGAAGGGCGCGGGGCCCGGGAGTCAGCCCCCCTCGGGCCGTCCCCGCCTCCCTGGAGTGAGCAGTGACCAAGCGCCCCGGGCCGGGAGGGTCCAGCCCCTGAGGGCCCTGCGGACGGAGCGGCGGCCTCGGGGTCCGGCGGCCAGGCCACGCTCCCCGCCCAGGGGCCTGTCCGCCTGTCTTGGCCCCGCAGGTGCGGCCTGCGCCCCCAGCCCCACGTGCAGGCCGACCCCGCCACACCTCACGCGCCTCCTCTGATCCCACTTCTCGGCCTCCGGCTCCTTGGCCGAGGTCCCGCGGCCTGAAGCCTCGCGGGGCTGGGGCTGCCGCGGTGCGGGGCAGGCGCTGAGCCCACCTGGTGGGGCCGAGGCTCCCGACACCCGCAGAGCCCGCCCGTGGGGGTGGGCCGGCCGGGCGCACAGCCCTGACCTGCGCCCCGCTGCCCCCCGCCGCGGGCAGGGCGCCCCCGGGCCGCGGGTCTCAGGAGCTGCCTCTCGCCCCAGCCCCCTCCTCGGCCCCCGCACCCCGCGGGCGGGAAGAAGAGGAAGCGCGCGGCGGACGACCTTCCAGACTGCAAGGGCGCGCGGCCGCTGCTGAGCGGCTCCATCCCCGTGGAGCAGTTCGTGCAGACCCTGGAGAAGGTGAGCCCGCCCGGGTGCGCGGCCGGCAGGTGTGCGGGGCCGGCAGGGGTGCGCTGCCCGCCAGGTGTGCGCGGCCGCCAGGTGTGCGCCAGGTGTGTGCGGCCGCCAGGTGTGCGCGGCCGGCAGGTGTGCGCCGCCCGCCGGCTTCTGAACGCACCGCTGGGGAAGGGCGCCCTGCCGGGGGTGCCAGGGAGAGGGAGCCCCCACCCCGCCGGCCTCGCTCCACCACCCTCTCCTGCGCAGAGTCCCTCGTGGCCAGGGGAGGGGCTCAGGCTGCTGCGACCCTTCCCGGATGGGGCAGGACGAGGAGGGGCAGCAGCTGCTCAGAGAACACCCCTCCCTCCCTGGCGCCTGCTTTTCCCAAAGCAGTAATTTCTCAACTGCAGTTTTTTTTTTGTAATCTAACTTTTATTAAAGATCTTTTCAATTTTGGCTTCAAAAACCACTGCTCCAGTATTAGGATTATAGATATGAATATAGATATAAGTTTATCTTTACCCAATCCCTTGATATGAAGGGATTGGCTAAAGATAATATTTATGTTCCTTGCAAGAACTGCACCTAAATCATAATTACAAGAAAGATGATTTCCTGTTAAGCTCTTAGTAACTGCACTGCGTATCTCAATCGCTGTGTTCTTTCATTATCAGGATTTCTCTGTCAGTCTTTTAATTCTGCCTGAAGGGCTTCAGCCAGGCCGCCCGCCCGCAGGCCGCTCTCCGCAGCGCAGGTGGGCAGGTGCCCCTGCCCGGCAGCGGGTCCCAGGCCCGGCTTGTTTTCTAAGAACTTGAGAAAACCTGTTTCCCAGGAAGCCCCCCAGCCCTGCCTGGCTCCTCAGGAACGGACCCCTCGGCTCAGGAGACCCCCCTCCCCGTCACAGCTACAGTCATGCTTTCTCCGTGCACCCAAAGGCCACCTGTTTTGTGTCCTTTTCAGGCAGATCAGTCTTCTTCCCAGGTTTTCTTTCTCCACTTTGCCTGATTTGTAAGAAAATTCCATAGTCAGCATTGGGGTGAGTGAGGAAGTATTTGTGCGACCTTATCTCTGTCCCGAGGGGCATTGGCCAGTCCCGGCTCAGTGCTGTCCTGCTGTGACGCTGTCAGGACAGGGCAGCGCTGAGGCAGCAGGAGGCAGCTCCGGCCGACGCCTCGCCTGACCCAAAAGCTTGAGCGGGTTGTGGAAATCCTGTCACGTTTTGCGTGAGGTTTTGTATGTTCGAGGGCCTCTTTTAAACTGTGTAAACCTGTGATTGAATTCTGCTGCTGTAGTGGAGCTGCACTGAGTATCCCAAGTGTCAGTTTCTAGAATGCTCAGTTTCGTCCCATGGGGAAGCGTCGTTTCCGCGGCCGTGGTGGCTCAGCTCTCCTCTCTCTCTCCTCGGTCGGGGCAGCACGGCTTCAGCGACGTCAAGGTGGAAGACACGGCCAAGGGCCACATCGTCCTGCTGCAGGAGGCCGAGACGCTCATCCAGCTCGAGGACGACTCCACGCACATCATCTGCGACGACGACGAGGCGCTGCGCGTGCGGCTGCGCGACCTCGTGCTCCGGTTCCTGCAGAAGTTCTGAGCAGAGCCCCGGAGCCGTTTCCACGTCAGCGGGAGACGGGGTAGGAGGCCGCCAGAGCAGTGGCAGCTGGGTTAAATGATGATGAGGAGGTGGTTCTCCAAGGGAGTAATCTGCAGCTACGGCCAGCATTTGCTGCCTGGGCTCCTGGCACTGTTCCAGGCAAGAACTGTCACTTTAGACTCATTTTCTTCCCAGTTCTGGGTTTGAGAAGCCAGGGTGGTCGGCAGCAAGCCGCGGCGTGGTGGGGGAGTGGCAGCAGCAGCTGCTGAGAGTTTAACAGTGGAAAGAGAGGATGGCCACTCGTTCCGTGCGTTATGTTCACTTCTCATGGATCCACGGCCCCGGGGCCAGGAAGTGAGTCTCTGATTGCATTTACTTGCCTACAATGCTGCACCCTCGGGCCAGGAAGTGAGTCTCTGATTGCATTTACTTGCCTACAATGCTGCACCCAAAAGGATGATCCCTCAAAATAGCACAGTTAACCCATGTATCCATATTTTATATCATGAGCCCATTTTGTTAATAAAACATATTTTAATATGGAAGTATCTGTTGATCTACAGTTTTTATATTGATTCAGTATCTGAAAAATATGAAAATACATAAAACAATATACACCTAGAAAACACAGCAGCAAATGTTAGTTTGGTGTGTGTGTTAAATCATATGACCTAGAATTGTTTGCAAAAACTCAGATATATTTCTTCTTAAATTGTATGAAAAGGTGCTTAACTCTGTCTGAGCTATGTCTCTAAGAAACACACACACAGGTTGACAATACCAGCCACAGTTTTATAGGCGGGGCCCTGACGAGTAGTTCAGGCTCCAGCAGCTGAGCCTTGCCTGTCACTGCCTGTGCTGAGAGCACTGAGCTCAGATACCCATAGCCCCACTAGAGAGGAAAGTAACTGCACAAAAGATTACTGCATTTGAAATAAATGCTGCTGCTTCTGAATTGTTAAAGCAGATATTTACCATGTTAATCTGATCTAAGATAGCATCAGTTGTAACAAGCATGCCAGTTTTGCAAGAATTAAAAAATGCTGGGAGCGGATGTGGCTCAAGCAGTTGAGCGCCTGCCCAGGTTTGGTTCCCAGTGCTGCCTAAAGGAAAAACAGACAAGCAAAATCCAACAAGCAGATGAGGGAGGCGTGAGGGGGCGGGAGAAATGAGTGGGGAAATCGCACAGGTTGAATGCGGCGGCAGTGGGCCTAGCACAGCCTTCTGTTCCCAAGGTATTTTTAGACTGGCTGCGACTCAGTCTGTAGACAGCCTCCAGCTAACAATTACGCACCACAAAATGATTCAGCAATCCAAAAACTATATAAAACTATGGACTAAGTGCTCAAGTTTTGTAGAAGTTGATCATCAGCTCGCTCTCTCGGAATGAACACGTCAACAGGAATGAGTTCTTTATTAGAGGGAAAAAAAGGAAACTTCATTTTTGCCTTTTCCAAATTTGCCAGATTTGGACACGGGAATGTTTAAGGCGTTTCTTTTTTTCCAAGGATCCAGTCACCCGAGGACTGAGGTCTAGGGTGTGTCTATAGAGTGGATTTCAAGAGCCAACCGCTGTGGAGCAGGTGCGGCGCTAGCCCTGCTGCACCTGGTGGCAGGCGCTGAAGAGGCATCGCACACTGGGTACTCACTAAAAAGAACTTTGGAGAGAATCAAGGTCAATTTTTAAAAATACTTGAAACAGGGAAGTGGCTGTGGCTCAGTCGATTAGGCTCCCATCTGCCATATGGGAGGCCCTGGGTTCGTGTCCTGGGGCCTCCTTGTGAAGCCAAACTGGCCTGTGTCCACAGAGAGCTGACGGCCCGCGCTGGCGGAGAGTTGTCACAGCAAGATGATGCAATTAAGGGAGACAAGCAGACAAAAAAGAACACATAGTGAATGGGCACAGAGAGCAGACAGCAAAACAAGCTGCAAGGCGGGGGCATAAATAATCTTTAAAAAAATTTTTTTAATTACTTTAAACACTTTCAAAAATGCAAAAGCTGTGTAAAGAGAGCTCAACAGAAATCAAAGTGGTTATTTAAATGATCTTCCATATAGAATACATATTAATTTGGAAAATTTAAGGTAAAAATAAATAGGGGTATCAAAAAATTTAAAAATGCAAAAGCTTTGTTTTTGATGTTTTGCCTTCCATCACTGCAATAAGTGTTGCCCTGTATGCAAATCGTCTTTTCCTGTGTCTGCATCCTATCTTTTTCTTTTCTTTTTTCTAATGATTAAGCTTATCTTCACAAGAGTTTTAGATCACAGTAATTCATATATACAATATACAGTACTCCCACATATCCAACATAAAACCTTTTCCCTTCCACAGCAATAATGTTTTTACACATTCATACTATATTTACTGAAACTGATGTACAGATATTGAGATAATAGCTTTCAAACAAGGTAACATTTGTGTTTACATTGTTGATATTTTAGACTATACGATTTTCTAAATTTTTAGTTATCTTATGTTTTACATTATGATTTACATTTTAACCTATCAGCCCCTATATATTTTTGGTGTAATTTTACATGTCTTATATCCATCCTTGCGTACTCTTGTGGGACACTTCTATTGCCCACACAGTTACATTGGTTCCATCTATTCAATACCTCTTTCCCCCTCCCCTTAGGGCCCACAGTGACAGTCAGTCCTCATTGCTTGAAGGGCCATGTTCAGAGATACTTGCAACAGTGTTGAGGGCTTGACATGCTCAACTGCCCTAATGCCCTGGGAGCCACCATTTCTCTTGAGAGATACAGTTTCCTCTATTTGAGGACCTCAGTCCTCCCCAGGATGTGGGTATACCTTCACTCTCATTATATGGGTCTCTATCCAATGGTATAACCCACTATGGCAAAATGAGCATTCACATATTCCCTAGGAGCCTGTCCTGCATCAGATTATCCCCTTTAAGCGACTTAAACAGGTAACTTTCCATATTATATTTTTGAAAAGGTTTTCTCAGCATTATACTCTCAACCAAATACCTGACAATCTCCTATGTTTGTATGTTGTCCCTCCCTCCCCCCAATTTCTTGGGCAATATTACCCATCCTCCCATCCCTAGCCCCCTCAAGCCCACAAAGCCCCACCCAAAGGTAACCCTATGCCCCCATTTTATCCCTTCCTTGTACAAATACTTACCTCCAGCTTATCATAGATTTCACCCATGTAGGTGTCAGCTTACATCCTTCCTCTACCCCCCAATTTCCTGTAAGCCTATCATCCAGTCTCTAGCTCTCTGAGGCAGCTTGGTTTACTTATTTCATATCATTGAGGTCATGTATCTAACCTTTAAACTCATCACTATATTCCATTTTACTATTAATGGAACCTGGCATATTGGGCTTCACTCTCCAGGAAGTTTTGGATCACAGGTTCAACAATGGCAGGGGAGGAATACTGGTGTGGGATGTTAATGACAGGGACACATGGTTGGCAGGGAGTTCTCCAGGGCATATATCCAGGGTACATAAAAATGTTTGGATATTTTCATAGTGGATACAATTAAAAACAACAACTGAGGGAGTGCTGAGTTCCTAGCCAGGGGAGCTCTATCACAGTCCCTAAAGGAACAGCAGCAATCCCCCAAGTGCAACGGCAAAGACCAAAAAAGAAAGAAGGTCCAACAAATGAGCCCTTGATACTAATGACTATGCTTGTGAGCCTGTGCACCTGAAATAAGAACTAGGCCTAGAGCTGCAGGGTGCCTAAGAGTTACCTCCTGAGAGTCTCCGTGTTGCTCAAATGTGGCCAGTCTTGAAGCCAAACAGCGTGTAAATGTGTTGCCTTCCCACCAGCGTGGGACATGACTCCTGGGGATGAGCCTCCCTGGTGCCGAGGGATTACTACCAAGTACCAGCTGATGATGTAACTAGAAAATGACCTTGAATAAAAGGTCAACTCGGACCAGCAGAATATAAGTCTACAAATAATACCAGGAGTTAAAAATGCTTTTTGACTTGAATCAAGGGGGAAACGGAAAGGACAAATGAGTTTATATGGCTATGAGTCTCCAAAAAGAGCCAGGAGGTTATCAGAGGGGTTGCCCTTATGCACACCTCAGCAGAGACAGATAAAGTAGATACAACCCCGGGTATCGGTTCTTCTGAGGGCTACAGAGACCCACGGGTTCTATGGACATGGCAGATGGAGTTCAGTGCCATGTCAGTTGGCCCTTCTTTGGAGTTTGTGTTTCTGTGTGATGGAGCTGGAGTCAGATGTGATCTTTTTTCACAAGCATCTCCTGTTACTTTTATCAGAACTGTAGTTGGTGCTGGGGTTTAATATATACTCAGGGGACCTGAATCTCTGGACTGACCATATGACAGCCAGGCCCTGAGCCTCAACAGACTTCAGCTCCTACACTCTGGTTTATTGGACTTACCCCACTCAGCTAACATGGAGTTGAAGGTCAACCACCACACCATGGAGCCAAGAGTACCTACAACTGTAAGCAGGAGGATTGCATCCAGCATCCATGTGGAATCTAAGCCCCCTCTTGATATAGATGTGGAGTGGACACAACCATTCCAGAGTCCACAGGATGGAGAATAGAGTATGGATTAGAGTGGACTTGCTGATATTCTATTCATGAACTATTGTGATTAGTAATGGAAAGAAATGTGGCATTGATGTGGAGAAAGTGGCCATGGTGACTGCTGGGGGTGGGGAATGGAAGAGATGAGATGTGGAGGTGTTTTCGGGACTTGGAGTTGTCCTGGGTGATGCTGCAGGGACAGTTACCAGACATTGTATGTCCTCCCATGGCCTAGTGGGTGGAATGTGGGAGAGTGAGGGTCAATGTGGACCATTGACCATGAGGTGCAGCAGTGCTCAGAGATGTATTCACCAAATGCACTGAATGTCTCATGATGATGGAGGAGATTGTTGCTATGGGGGGAAGGAGTGGGGTGAGGGGGGTGGGGAGTATATGGGGACCTCATATTTTTTTAATGTAACATTAAAAAAAAGACCAAAAAATAAAATAAATGACCTTCCAAAGTCCAGGAATGACTTGGATTTGTCAGTTTGTTTTATTTGAAAAGGCTTGAACAGAGAGCTCAAGTCAGTGATCCCTTCAGAGATGGCTAAAAAGGGGCAATAGGTTACATTAGTCAGTAAACAGCTGATGGGCCGGAAATAATTTAGAAATTATGAAGGTTTTAATCAAGTCGTCATCTCCCACTACCGACAGAAGCAGGATGAAGCAAAGAATCCTTGAGCAGAGAGAAAAACCCAGAGCTGGCCTTCGCGAGCGTGAGGCGGAAGCAGGTGCGAGCCCCGGCTTGACTGGCTACTTGGAAGCCAGGCTGGGTAGAGAAGACACAGCCTGCCCTTGCGGCCCCGTGCGCAGGGGGGGCCGCTGCTCCCGCAGTGCAGCCCACCGTGCCGGCAGGGTCCCGACATCCCGAAAAGTTTCTACTTGAGCCCAAAACACCCTAATGATAAAGCAGTAATTGAAAAGCCACGAAGATCAGTGAGGAACCCGATTTTATTTCAAGTCTTTCTGTCAAGTGTATTAGGATCTCTTGTGTCCCAAATTACCGCAGAACTTCGTGGCTTAGAAAGACCCCCCCTGACGGGCTCGGGCGGTGGACCAGGGTCTGCGGCTTAGCGGGGAGCCCAGGACCCCGCCGAGGCCGAGCCCGGCGTCCTCCCCGTGGCCGCCAGCAGGTGCGCGCAGGTGCGCCCAGGTGTGCGCAGGTGAGCCCAGGTGTGCGCAGGTGTGCCCAGGTGAGCGCGAGGCCCCCGCGCCCGCACGCCCCGCCCCCACGCCTCCCGGTGGCGAAGACGGGCGAGGGCGCGCGGGTGACGCCCCGCCTGTCAGGGGAGGCCGGGGGCAGGGCCGCTCCGGGGCCACCTCGGGGTCGCCGGCGGGGCGGGGTCCTGCGTGCAGCGAGACCCCCGGGCGGCGGGCTCGGGAGCGGAGGCCGGCTCCAGCCTCGCGCCCCGCGCCCCGCGCCCCGCGCCCCGCGCCCCGCGCCCCGCGCCCCGCGCCCCGCGCCCCGCGCCCCGCGCCCCGCGCCCCGCGCCCCGCGCCCCGCGCCCCGCGCCGCCCTGACCTTACCGGGGCCTCGTCAGGGCGGGATTCGGTTTCTCCAAACTGCAGGAGCAGGAGAGAGAAAACCCCACCCTCCGCGCCAGCCGTCCGCGGCCCCGCTGGGGAGGCGCCGCCCCTCCGGGCGTCCCAGCTCTCGGGGGCAGCGGCGGCGACAGCGCTCCGGCCGGGGCGCGCCACCTGCTGCCGTTCCAGCGTCGCCGCGCGGCCCGAGGGCAGCCTGCCCGAGCCCCTGCCCGAGCCTCCGCGCCCGGAAGGCCTAAGCGACTGTTAGAACCCGCCCCGACCCGTGGGAGAGCGCAGCCTTGGTCCTGGCAGGCGCGCTCCCCACGTCTCGTTATTGGGCGTGTATGTTCTCTTCTTACAGTTTGAGGCAACTGAAAAGCAGTGGAGCTAAATCCCAGGGTTAACAGTGCAGGTGGTTCGCCTTCTCCAGGATAAGCCAGTGATGGCTTCTAAACCATTTTTAAATCTTGACATACAACTATGAAATCAACCACAAAGAATAATTCGTATACGATACAATAAAACCTGCGTTATTAAGCACTTTATCAACTGAAATTAAGTTTGGTAACATTTTTTAGATTATCTAATATAAATCTTTAATCTAGTAACT
This sequence comes from Dasypus novemcinctus, assembly GCF_030445035.2. Classification (NCBI taxonomy): domain Eukaryota; kingdom Metazoa; phylum Chordata; class Mammalia; order Cingulata; family Dasypodidae; genus Dasypus; species Dasypus novemcinctus. The sequence continues at coordinate 61,981,569 of NC_080697.1, forward strand.
AATTGCAATGTTCACATACTTTAAAAATAATGACCTTTGATTTTACAGAGCCGTTTCCATCACCAGTAGGCATGTATCCAGCCCCTGCTGTATTCTCTGCTTTGTGCTCTCTGGTGATTTTTGCACAGCAGGACTTCAGGCAGGTGGGAAGAGCAGGCTCCCTCCAAGAGCACAGCCCCCCGAGGACAGGGACCGTGTCCCGGGGAGGCCTGGCAGGGGGGCGGGGTTCAGAAATACAAAAGTAACAGCTGGAGCAGATTGATATGGTCATGAATTCCAAAAACAGATCATGGATTATGTTTGTCATCTGGTCTGTACCTGGGCATGATTATGATTGGGGCTTTGATTGGGCCACGTCATTAGGGCGTTGAGTCCCCTTGGTGGGTGGGGACTCACAGATAAAAGGCGAAGGACGGAGTTGAGGGCTTTTAACGTTGGAGTTTTGGTGTTGGAGTTTGATGCTGAAGCTGGAGCCCCAGGGAGAGACACAGAGCCGTTCACCTGAGAGTCTCCAGCTGACCTTGGAGAGAGGCAAAGTCTAGAGAGCCTCATAGTCTACAGCTGACCTTGTGGAGAAAAGAGGAGCTGAGCCCAGAGAGGAGCAAGCCCAGGAACGTAGGAGCCCGGGAAGCCTGAGCCCCCGCAGACGTCGGCAGCCATGTTGCTCCAAATAGACTTTGGTGAGGGAAGCAACTTACGCTTTATGGCCTGGTGTCTGTAAGCGCCTACTCCAAATAAATACCCTTTATAAAAACCAGCTAATTTCTGGCATTTTGCGGCAGCACTCGTTTGGCTGACTAATACACAGGTCTAGTGAACATTTTGACTTGAGTTTTCTAAACATGAGACCCTACACGTAAGTGTAACTGACCTGTGCCCTTCAGCCCTGCTCTAGAATGACCACTGGTCTCACTGAAGGGCTCAGTGATGACAGGGACCAAGGGCCGGCAAACTGGCCCATCAACTGGGAAGAGCTAAAGAATATAGACAAGACAGAAATCACATGTGACCCATGCAGCCTCAAGCATTTACCATCGGCCCTTTACCAAAAGAGTTCAGCTGCACTCAAGTGTGTAGACTGATTCAAACATTTTGGTGAAACTTTGGCCAAATACAGGTGAAATAGTAGTATGGTTAAGTAAGCTCCCCTCAGACCCAGCCCCCTGCAGATAAAACCAGGAGCTCTGCACAAAAATAACAAATAATATTAGCCACAACCTTTTTTTAAGAAGCCTGATGGCACTAGAGAGAGTAAAGAAGAAAGAAAAGCTGCCAATTCCGGGGGAGAGTCAACACTTGAAGAAAGGGCAGGAGATCTGTTTCCATCTTCACAGCTGCACCACGCAGGGCAGCTCAAACGCGGATAAAAACATGCAGTCTCCACCGTGAAAGAGCAAAGGACGCAGCTCAGGGCACCCAAAGCTGCTCAGAGAGGAATATCCCAGAGGCGGGGCAGCACACCGAGGCCGCAGACTGTAGACTCCTAGACCCCCAGCTATTTCCTGACACGTGCAAGCTTGGGGCAGGCTGCACGCAGCCCGCGAAACAGAATAAAGACAGATAGGTTGAAAGTAAATGGATGTGAAAAGATGTACCCTGTGGAAAGTATGTATGAGAGATGGCACTGCTGTATTAATACCAGACAATGTTCTAGACCAGTATTACTGGAGACAAAGTGATTAAAGGGGAAGCAAATGTGGCTCAAGCAACTGGGCTCCCATCTTCCACATAGGAGGTCCGGGGTTCAATTCCTGGAGTGTCCTGGTGAAGGAGAGTTGGCCGGTGCAGAGAGCTGGCACAAGAAGATGACGCAGCAAAAAGGGACACAGAGGAGAGATGACAAGAGATGCAGCAGACCAGGGAGCTGAGGTGGCGCAAGAGAGTGAGCACCTCTTTCCCACTCCAGAAGATCCCAGGAACAGTTAATAAATAATCTTTTTTTTTTTTTTTTAATGATAAAAGCGTTGAGGGAAGCAGACTTGGCCCAGTGGGTAGGGCATCTGCCTACCACATGGGAGGTCCGCGGTTCAAACCCCGGGCCCCTTGACCCGTGTGGAGCTGGCCCATGCGCAGTGCTGATGCACACAAGGAGTGCCAGGCCACGCAGGGGTGTCCCCCGCGTAGGGGAGCCCCATGCGCAAGCAGTGCGCCCCATAAGGAGAGCCGCCCAGCGCGAAAGAAAGTGCAGCCTGCCCAGGAATGGCGCCGCACACACAGAGAGCTGATGCAGCAAGATGACACAACAAAAAGAAACACAGATTCCCGTGCTGCTGATAAGGATGGAAGCGGTAATGGAAGAACACACAGTGAATGGACACAGAGAACAGACAACTGGGGGTGGGAAGGGGAGAGAAATAAATAAAAATAAATCTTTTTAAAAAATCCTATTTTAAAAAAAAGCATTGATTCATCAAGAAGACAATGCAATCTTGATTGTGTATATTTCCACTAATAGCACTTCAAAATAAAGGAAACAAAACTTGAAAGAATGAAGGGGAGAAATAATTACATAAGTGTAGTAGATTTTATCACCCTTTTCTTAGTAACTGTCAAAACAACAGCCAAAAAAAATCAGTAAATTCCCAATGATCTAAACAATACCATCAGCTACCTTGATCTAACTGATATTTTCAGAGCACTATATCCTCCAATACCCATTTTTGTCAAGTGCACATGGTATATTTTATATGAAAGCCATATGCTAGGATGATAAAACAAGTTTCAATATATTTAAGGGGATGGAAATGATATGGAAAATGTTCTCACTACACTACAATGGAATTAAATTAGAACTCCTAAGATTTTAGGAAATCTCCAAATATTTGGAAATTAACACACTTTAAAAGTAACTAATGGATCAAAAGAGACATCACCAAATAAATTAGAAAACAGTTTGAAATGTGTGATAAAAATACAACTCAAAATTTGTGGTATTCTGCTAAAGTAGCGCTTAAAAGGAAATTTATAACTTTTAAATTAGAAAAGAAGAAAGGTCTAAATTCAATGATCTAAGTTTTCACCTGAAAAGAGCAAAACAAACTCAAAGAAAGTAAAAGGAAAGAAACAGTAAAAATAACAACAGAAATGAACAAAACAGGAAAAAAATAATAGGGGAAATTAGCAAAGCCAAAAGCTAATTCTTTGAAAAGATGAACAAAACTAACACATACCTCAGGAGACTGACGAAAAAAAAAGAATGCAGATTACCCATATCAAGAATGAAAGAGCAGTTATCACCACAGATCCTACAAGCATCAAAGGCATAAACAAAGTATTGCAAATAACTTTATGGGAACAAAGCATAAAAAACCAAAGTTGCCAAAACTCTTTTAAAGAAGAAAGATAACCTGAAAAACCCAATATTCACTTAAGAACTTACTTATCAAAACTCTTCCCGCAAGGAAAACTCTAGGCCCACATGATTTCCCTGGGGAATTCTATCAAACATTTAAGGAAGAAACAACACAATACACGTGAATACACAATATTCATCAAGAAATAGAGGAGGGGGTAGCTTCCAACTCTTTTTATGAGACCAGCTTAACCCTAATACCAAAGACAATAAAAACAAGAAGAATATATATCCCCTGTGAGCCAGATGCAAAAATACTTAACAAAATATTAGCAAGCTGAAACCAGTACTACAAAGAAAGGACAGTATATCATAACTATGTAGGGTTTATTCGCAGAATGCATGGATAATTAAACATTTGAAAAACCAGAGTAATTCACTATAACAGCAGAAGAAGGGAAACCATATGATCATGTTAATAAATGCAGAAAAAGCACTTGACTTCCAGTTGTCTAAACACTCGTCAGTGTGGGAACAGAAGGGAACTTCCTCAATCTGATAAAGGGGCATCTTCCAAAAAAAATACAGCAAATGAAATATTGAACCTTTTTCCTAAGATGAAGACCAGGCGAAGATGCTTTTCCCCACTTCAACACTGTACAAGAAGTTCTAGTCATTCTAATAAGGCAAGGAAAAAGGAAAAAGCATAAAGCTAGGAAAGAAAGGAAACTCTTCTATCTGCAGATGGCAAGATTGTAGAAAATCCTAAGAAATATACAAAACAACTACTAGAATAAGTGAAATTAGCAAGATATAAGGTTAATATACAAATATCAACTATATTTTATATGCTAGCAATAAATAATTAGAAAATGAAATTTTTACACAATTCCATTCAAAATAACATCGGAACACATACAACACTTAGGAATAATCTTGTAAAAAATGTGTAAGAGCTCTGCACTTAAAATCTCAATACATTGCTGACAGAAATTAAAGGCCTAAATAAATGTAGAGATTTATCTACATTTACCATGTTTGTAGATTAGAAAACTCAATATTGTTAATTTGTCATTCTCTCCACTGATCTACAGATGCAATGCAATCCCAAGAAAAATCTCAGCACGTGCTTTAAAAATAACTGACACGTGGGAGAGTGTGGACTATGGTGTGGACCACAGGCCATGGGGTACAGCAATGCCCAGAGATGTACTCACCACATGCAGTGGATGTGTCATGATGATGGGGGAGAGTGTTACTGTGGGGGGAGTGGTGGGGTGGGGGCAGTGGGGGTGAATGGGGACCTCATTTTTTGAATGTAATATTTTTTAAAAAATGAATAAATTGAGTAGAATTTGGAAAAATAAAATGAAATAAAACTTGATTATAAAAAAAATAATTAACAACGTGATTCTAAATTTAATACAGAAATACAAAGCAACTGTAATTTCCAAAGCATACTTGGAAAAGATGAGCGACGTTGAAATTAAACAACTTCATTTCAAGACTAACTATAAAACTATATTTAATCCTAACAGTATGGCACTGGCACAAGGAATGACAAATCAACATAATAGAAAAGAGCTCAGACTCAGATGACACACAGCCCAGGCTGTTGACAAAGGCTTCAAAGTAAATAGGAAAGGAGGTCTTAGCAAATGGTGCTAAAGCAACTAAATATCCATAGTGAAAAAAGAACCTTGACCCCGTCACACACCATACACAAATATTAATTTGAAATAGGTCAGAGGCCTAATGTAAAACCAAACACCATAAATCTTTCCAGGGAAAACGGAGGAGAATATCATCATGACTTGGGATAAGCACAAGTTTCTTAGGTTACGGAAATCAGTAACCCAAAAGAAAAGTTACAAATTAGACCTCATCAAAACCAAGGCATGGAAGGGGCATGGAGTTTTCCTTTTTGGAGTAATGAAATGGTTCTAAAATTTTTTGTGGTGATGAATGCACAACATTGTGATTATAACTAAAAGTCACTAATTATACACTTTGATAGATCATATGGTATGTAAATACATCTCAATAAAACTGCTAAGTGTTTTTAGAAATGAAAAGCTTGCACTTATCAGAAGATTTCATTTAAAAAGGGATAGTCCAGCCACAAATTGCGGGAAAAATTACTCACAAAACACATATCTGACAAAGGACTAGTATTCCAAGTTGAGAATTCCTATAACTCAATGACACAAAACCCAGTTTTTTAAAAGCAGGCAAAAGATTTGTACAAACATTTCACAAAGCAAATAAACCCATCCTCATTATTCACAGACTCCGCATTTGTGAATTTCTACTCACTAAAATTTATTTGTAAGCCCAAAACCGATACTCAGTGCTTCACTGTTCGTGGATACACACAGTGGAGAGCATCTGACACGTTTCCAGCGAGACTGAACAAGATGACACTCCTTGTGTCAGCTCTCGTTGCTGGGTACGAGCGTCCTTTCACAGGATATTTAGTGCCTCTTTTTCACGCTGGTGGTTTCACTGTTTAAAATGGCCCCCAAGTGTAGAGCTGGAGCCGAGTCCCCGAGCACAAGAGGGCTGAGATGTGCTCTACGTGCATAAGCTTCACGCAAGCGTGAGTCCCGGCGCTGCTGGCTGAGTTCACTGTTAATGGGCGAACAATGTATACATATAAAACTCAGGTGTCTTTAAACAGAAATACACCTAAAACCAGATTATACACCATCGTGAGTGCAGATGTTGTGACCAAAGGCTTTCAGGAATCTACCCTGAAATCCCCCTGGAACAGTGACTTGCCCCTCAGCGTTCACAGCACTTCACAGAAGATGACTATCTCCGAGCAGCGAGAACCGACTCGTGCATAAGCACAGCACGGGGTGAGACACGGTAACCTCAGTAGTCAGCAGGGAAAAGCAAATTAAAAGCACAGGAGACCAGCACAGATCCAGCAGAATGGCTACAGTGAAAACGACTGGCCCACCACGTGTTGGTAAGGGCGTGGGACAGCGGAACGCTCACCTATTACTGGTGTGAGTACAGAATAATACAAGTGCTCTGGAGAAAAGCCTGGCATTGTATTATAGGACTAAACAAATATATACCTATCATATAACCTAACAATTCCACTCCTAGGTATTTGCCCCAAAAGAAATATGTATCTACAAAGACTTGTAAATGAATGTCTAGATTCGTAATAACCAAAACCAGGAGACAGCCCAGCGGGCCACCGTTAGCGTGGACGTGCTTTGTTGCACACATACGAGGATCACTACCCAGCGGTAACGGGACAATTTCCAACACGTGGAACACTATCTCAAAAACATTACGCTGAGTTTCTAGTAGCCCAATGCAAGAGAGTAAAAACTGTGTAAAACCATTTATGTGAAATTCCAGAACAGGGCAAATTAGCCCAAGATAGAAAAAAGCCAAACGTGACCTCTGCAGGCTGGAGGTGGGCTCTAGGAGGCGCGGGAGCAGCTTTCTGGGTTGGTGGTCTCTTGCTAAGAGGTTTGGGTCATATAGTGTGTGTGTCAGAACTCCAGAGCACACGCTTAAGACCATGTGTTCCAGTGTGCAACACCAGTATGTAAAGTTTACATTAAAAATAACTTTGCCCTCTAGTTCAATGGTATGTGTGCTTATGTATTTAGAAGTGTATTAATGTCAGCTATTTATTAATACTTTGAAATCCACCCAAAATAGGATGGATAAAGGGGTGGATAGATGGAGAACTATAAAGCAAAAACAGTAAAATGTTAACAGTAGAATCTAAGTGGTAGGTATACTGGTTTATACTATAAAAATTCTTTCAACTTTGCTGATGTTTGAAAATTTCCATAATAAAATGTTGGGGGGCGGAATTAAATAGTTTAAATTCTAACATGACAGCCCTAAAATATGACCAGGATATGTGTACCCTTTTACAAATATGAAGACAAATGGAGAAAGATAAAATAATTAAATAAAACAGGTCAAGAAACAGGAGAAATTAAATAGCAAACCAAGCCTGGCCCTAGAGCACTTTCCCTCCCTACTTTAGTGACCGCTCCTAGAAACAATTCTGTGTCTTTAATTCTTCTTGGCACTCTTTCTTATTCCTCTTTGTCGACAAAAATATAAATACAAAGAATCGTAAATATCAGGCTTCTCAGCCATTGTGTGCCAGGCGTCCTTTAAATATACCCACATCAGCTGTACTTCAAGAGCGCTGCAGTGCCAGCTCCTGTTCAGCCCATGTGCAGCTGTGATTTCTGTGCGACTCTCTTCAGTACTGTTGTCAAATCATCATTCATCAAAAAACCACTGAACACGTGCTAATCTCTAGTCTCAGGGCTTCATGGAAGCAGAACGACGAACCATACGTTGCATGGTGTGGTGAAAAAAGAGGGGAAAGAGGCAAACGTTGATTTCAGTGAAGGGAAGTTTTCCTGAAGGTGATGCTTCACCCGAGCCTTAAACAAGCTGACACTAAAAACAAATGGGATGCAGAGAGCCACACATAGGTTTACAGGATTTGTAAGTACCCAGTAACTTTTATTAATTTTTTTTGTGTGCCAAACAGTAGGCTAAAATTCTTTACATATACCATGTTACTTGATTTTCATAATATCTTTTAAGAGGTTGGCACGATTTTTGCCCATTTTATGGATGAGATTAAAGCTTAAAAGAGGCAGCCTGCTCCACAGTTGAACGGAAGACCCAGGATTTGAACCTGCAGGCTAACCGCAGAGCCATCGCTAAGCCACGGCACTAACCTCTTAACCACAGTTTTGCAAATACTGCTGAGCCTTCAGTCTGAGTGACTGACAGGAAGACCAACAGCTAACCTTTCCTGTTTTGGCTTTCCTTGTTAATTCCAAACCAGAAAGAGGCAGTAGGACCTAACGACATGTGCCAAATCCTTGAACATAAGACACGCAAGCTAGTCATGCACACGCTAAGAGAAGGAAAAACAAGGAGGTTGGCAGCCAAAAATTCCAGGCCAAATAGGAATTTTCATACTCCATGACATTTTTCTGCAAACTTAGCAACTCAGGAACTGGTCAACTGTCAACCGAGTGGGGGCAACACTGTTAGTTCCCACCGCGCTCTTAGGATGGTCAGTGAGAACCGAGCTCCCGGCGGCAGGGTCCAGAGGCCCCCAGCGCGGCTTTTCTCTCGCTTCTCCACTCATTTCCTCTAAAGCCCGTGACTCATGTTCCCTCCTGGAGGACGTGCTCTGCTCTTAGAGCTGAGCTCCCAGGACGTCGGGCTCTTAGTGGACGAGCCTGTAGACCAGATGCCTCGGGCTGATGGGAGGCTATGGGGGGGCTGTTCATCTCGTCGTGGATGACCTGAGCTGTGTGTCCTGAGCTGTGCATGTGGGACAGTGAGAGCTGCAGCCCTGCCCTTGGTAACCATGGCAACAACGCCAGTCCCCGGAAAAAGTTTAGCAATGCAAACTCTATAAACTTTAACTATTCAGGGAAAATGCAAACCAAATGTGCTAAAAGCTTACCTAGGATGTGGAAGATATATGTTAATTCGAGCTTATTGAGCACTGAAACAAAGAACTATTTGGCCCTTCCTCTGTATAAAAAGAACCAAAAATCTTGTTCAGGGCTTGGATTTGAACAGAAAGCCCAGCTAGCTGTAAATGAATTCCTTTTTTCCCTTCCCAAAATTATTCTGAGTCCTGGCCTTTTTCATATACAAATAACTGAACCTCTCTCAACATCTACAACATCTGGGATTTGCAAATGAAGGCCAGAGAAGGCAGCATTTCACTTCCAGATCCCCAAGGAAGCCGGGAGGGCTCAGGTGAACCCCAATTTGGGTGCCCCTGGATTACATTTAATCCAGAAAAGATGTGTGTTCCGCCAGAATCTTCCCGACGAAAATCGAAGAAAAAATCTGGGAACGAAAAATACTCCAAACACAGAAATCGGTAAGACTCCCCAGGGAGCATAGTCAAGAAAAACGAACTTTAAATGTTAGAAGAGGAAGTCTGATCCACTTCCGAGAAAGCCCTAGTACCTCCAGGAATTTGGTGGGAAGCCGTTCTCTCAAGGTCTGAAAGGAAAGGAAAAAAAAGGAAAAAAGCCTGGTGTTTGGGTCTGTCTAACTGCATGTTAACATCTGGTTCTGGTCTTGTCTCCACTGAGGTAGTGAAGGCTTGATTATAATAAGAAAGGATGTTTATAGGTTCGAGCCCTAACATCCTGGAAATTGGTCTGGATTTTGAGAAACGTGGTTACAGGAAAATGAATTGGCTTTCTAGTGAAGCTTGGTCTGGGTATAAAGTTAAACAGTAAAAAGGTCTAGCCGGAATCTTTTGTTATGGTGCTTAATTGCAAATGAATTTGCTGTAAAGACATCAAGCATAAGCAGGAGATTTAGTGTTTTTTTTTTTTTAAGATTTATTTATTTCTCTCCCCTTCCCGCCCCCCACCCCAGTTGTCTGTTCTGTGTCTGTTTGCTGCGTCGTCTTCTTTGTCTGCTTCTGTTGTTGTCAGTGGCACAGGAATCTGTTTCTTTTTGTTGCATCATCTTGTTGTGTCACTTCTCGGTGTGTGCAGCACCATTCCTGGGCAGGCTGCACTTTCTTTCGCACTGGGTGGCTCTCCTTACAGGGAGTGGGGCTCCCCTACATGGGGGACACCCCTGCATGGCAGGGCACTCCTTGCGTGCTTCAGCACTGCACATGGGCCAGCTCCATATGGGTCAAGGAGGCCCGGGGTTTGAACCGTGGACCTCCCGTGTGGTAGATGGACGCCCTAACCACTGGGCCAAGTCCACCACCCCTGTTTAGATATTGTTGAGTGTTCTCTCTTCCTAAAGTTTGTAATGGCTGCGGGGGCAGCCATGCCAAGGAAAATATAAAACTTGTAAGTCAGATTGATAATTTTTGTACTTCTGTCTGTGTCTATTAAATACTGGTGTTAATTTGTGTAATTATATAAAGTGGTGAATTTGGTTAAGCTGGAATCCTCCCTTGCCTTTGGCAAAGGAGTGAATTGACTGTAGTTTATAAAGCAAAACCGCGGCGTCTGAATGTGTGTGCACATGCTCTGCTGTCTTGCCTCTCTGGGTCCACCCATTTGCCAGATCCCAGGGATTGTCTGTGTCAGTGTCCGCGCCATGCACCCAAGTTTTTTAAAACTGGTCCAGTCAAGGTAGCTGATGGAGCCAGTAACTTAAACCACAGCCCTGCCAGGGCGGGGGGCGGGGAGGGTGGTGAGAGGGGAGAGGCACCGAATTTGAAAAGTTCAAGCCATTTTAGCAACCTGGAACTCACCACCATTACCTTCCCCCGTCCTCCCTTTAGAAGGATACATAGGGGGAAAAACCAGAAAGCCTGGGACAGGGGGGAGTGGCTTGCCCACTTCCAGTGATCCACGCCTTCTATTCATAAACCACATTCCTACTTAATCGCTATGCACCCGACTGCCTGGAAGGGGGGAGGTGAAGAGGGGCACCAAGCAATACCAGAATAAATGCAATAAAATTCCCTCCCTAAAGTGTCAAAGGCCACAATAAATTGACTTCTGCCCAGGTTCTGCTTTTCTGAATCTCTCTCTTTGTAAGTCTATGTAGAAATGCTTTGAAATGTTTTAAAGCTGTAAACTTGTCTAAAGGAAGGAGGCTATTGCTTGAAAACAACAGACCTCTAATCATTTGATAGCCCTTTTAATGGTCTGGCTGGGAACAGCAGTAAGGGTCATAAAAACTGCAGGTAAAAAAAAAGGTAAATCTGAAAACCCAGAACCTCTTGTCATGTCTCCTTAAAAATTGAAAAAAATAAAATAAACCTCAAACTTCTCAGTTTAAACTCAATTGCACCTATAAAAGGTATAAATAGTAATCAAAATAAGACCTCATGTGCCATCAGTTAGGGTCAGGGAGTTCCTTAAAATGCTAAGATATGGAATTCTTTTGTTTTAATCTGTGCTTAACTTTCAGTTCAACTTTAAAACCTGTGTTTGGATTTTGTCAGTTTGCTTGCGCCTAAAATGCACAGTAAAAGGTAACTTAAAAGCAATCTTTAAATGCCAATATTGTCTTGCTAGGTAATTAAGTGCATAACCCACAGATGAAATTTGTTCAGTTACTAGGAAAACAGGAAAGCATCGCAATGTTGTTACTAATAAGGTTCTTGTAACTTAATTAAGGTATCCAGTTCATCTTAAAATAGAACACACTAAAAACTGTAAGAATTAAAATCATTGTATAAGTACCTTTATATATATATATATACATATAAATCTACAACTAAAGCTATTAAAACAGAGTAAATGTGGCCATTGTAATAGTGATACGGAATTAATTTGCCTCTATTTATGGCTACTTCATCTAATTATTTACTGTAATAGTGGTGGTTATTACTCAAACTTATCCTATAGTTATTTTATAACTAATTTCACCCCTGGTCTTCAACTATTGTGATGGTAATTATAAACTGTGTTTGCATTTACTTACAGTTCCCGCAGGTCTGGCCCACCTTTTACAAACCAATATAATAATTAAACTTTAACACTTATAGTTAAATTTAAAAAGGGGGGTGATGCATATCATTTTTGTGCTATTCTAAATATTTTTAGTCTTCTCATTTCCTCTTTACCCTTTTAAAGGAAAAACCAGTCTTTTTCCTTGACCTTTAAAATAATATAAATTAATTCTGATTGGCCCGTTTCCACCAGAAATCAGAAATAACTGTTGCCAGGTTTTCCAGGAGTAAACCATACTCTTCTCAGTGCCAGGCCTCACTGAGTACCAACCCCCCCACATTGTTCAGGCTGTCTCAAAGGAAGAAAAAAGTAGTAAAAGCCACCTGGTTTCTTTCCAATCTAAACAAAAGCCCAAATGCTTGCCAGGTTCCCTCCAAACAGCGATGCAACTAGGAAAGTCAGTGAGGGAACTATATTTTAAATAAACCAGCAAAGAAAAAGGTTTTAAATAGTGTTTCTGTATAAAACCATTCCTGTCTGCCTATTTGCTAAAGTTAAATATGCAGTTACATAAGTAATATATATTTCTAAAGCCTAAATTAAACGGTATAAAAGGTCATGTAAAAATTCTAAATACAGAACTGTTGAAGAGCTATGAAATCCCTATTAAATCATAATTAAAACAGGTTAAATAATTGCTTTATATTCCAGCGCCTAAAAGTTAGTATGCTTTTGAAATTATTCCGTTTTAAAATTATCAAAAACAAAAGGTTTTAAGCCCCTGTAAAAAAAGAAAACAACATTCTTTGTTTAATCAATAACAATTTCAACTTGTTTAGCTTAAGTACTATATCTTGGGTTTATGATTACCAGGCTAATAAGTTAACATTGTATGTGTTGAATCTTTAAAATAATGGAAACTGTAAGCTCGTGTCTAATGAAATTAAATAAGTATAAAACTGCTCTCTCTTAAATGCATGAGGTAGATTCCATTGGTTGCCAATTGTAATCTGGAGTAAATTTGCCAGTCTATAATTGTGGTCAATTGTAAAAAGTTTGCAAAAAAACATCTTCCAAACTGAAGTATTTAAATGGTTCTAGTTCTAGAAACCATTGTTAACTAAAAACCTAGATTGGTATTGATAGCAAAGAACTAACTTCGTGATAATAACACCTGTCTGAAGATCACCGCACAGTGTAAATTTAAGTAAATGGTAATGAAAAGTTACCTTGATTCCATTGGGAATCGTCTGTTTTCATTTTTACTAAAGTAAAATGCCTGCTAATATCTTCATGGTAAAAGTGTAAAAAAGTAAACAGTCATTTGATATATGATGTCTTGCATTAAAAATGTTTAAAAATATATAAAATCAAAAGATAAAATTCAACATTGTCAAACTCTCTTGTGCATTCAAATCAGCCCTTAAATACATTACAGGTTGCCCCTCCATATGAGTTACTGGCTAGGCTGGTCACTGACTAGCCAAACAACAGAAATATTTACTACATCACGCCTCTGGTAGTGCTCCTGAAGTTGACGGAAACTACTTTGCAGTTTCAAACTCCTGTAGTAGCCAACAAGGGCTTGTTACAGCCAAATGTACAATGGATATTGCCTTCAGCCTGGCACTGTTACATAGTGCCAGAGAGCGCTATGCACCAGGCCAGTGAAATGCTAGAAACTACCTTCTTAGCTTCTGTAGCAGTTTGATATAATTGGTGAATTCCAAAAAGAAATGCTGGATTATGTTTGTAATCTAATCTGTTCCTGGGCATGAATGAGTTATGAGTAGGGCGTGGGGTGCCCACCCCACCCACAGATAAAAGGCATGCGAAGAACAGAGTCGAGGGCTTTCAATGCTGGAGTTTAGATGTTGGAGTTTGATGCTGAAGACTTAAGCTGGAGCCCTGGGAAGTAAGCTCACAGAGGAAAGAGAAGTCAGTCCCAGGAAGAGAGGAATCTTGGATCCAGAAAAAGGCAAGCCCCAGGAACGTAGGAGCCCAGGAAGCCCGAGCCCTCGCAGACGTCGGCAGCCATCTTGCTCCAGACAGACTTTGGCGAGGGAAGTAACTTATGCTTTACGGCCTGGTGTCTGTAAGCTCCTACCCCAGATACCCTTTATAAAAACCAACCCATTTCTGGTATTTTGCATCAGCACCCCTTTGGCTGACTAATACAGCTTCTCAAGGATCAATGATGCTGCGACTTGCTCACTGTGTGAAGAACATACTAAGTGGAGCCATGATCACCAGAATACTGTAAGTAAAACTTAAACACAATTGGCATTACAGCCTGCTCCCATGGAGAGATTACATATGAAGTATTACAAACCTGAAACTTAAAACCATTAATTGCAACTCAGAATACTTATGCATTAATACATTAAGTGCTGTACCTTTATCCTGTTCTAAATATATGCCTAATAATTATAATGTTATCTTTTCTATTCTAAATCAAGTACAAAAGTACATGAGACATTTTAAATTCCTAGTAAACTTCATTTTCTAAATAGTTAATAAACATGTCTATAAAGTAAAATAGCCATCTTAGCTAAAAACAATGGGGCCACCAGTGGCTTACAGGTAACCTGCTAATTAATACCAGGCTCAGCCACCTACTACTCTACTGTACTCTATTGTGTAGCAAAACGAGGCTTGCTTGCTAGTGATGGGTGACCTAGTGAACGATCAAAATTACCAGGAATTGTACAATTAAAAACAAAATGTAAAAAAACTTCATCTGCAGTTCTGATCACTCTCACCAGCTAAAAACTAAGAGAATTCCCAACTTGGTGCACTAATCCTGAATGAAACCAACTGCCCAAAAGTTGCCAATTCACCAGAAGCCACTGACAGAGCACATGAGTGCCAACCGTTAAACAGCCTGGAATTCATCTTCAGAACAAAGGTAAGTACCTAACACTGTTATCTATTATAATTTCTCTCTGAAAATAAATAACTTAATATATATTTATATACTGTTCTCCACCAACTTTTAAAAGGGGTGCCATTTTTATAAGCACCTAACCTTGTCTACCTCTGTAATCCAATTTCCTCTTTTAAAAACAGGTATTCCAAAATTCTAATTAAGTTTGTTTCTTCCAGAATGAACATCTTATTAACCATGTGAAAACTTCATCCAGCTTCATACAGAATGCCAGATCCATCTTCCTCCAGTCAAAATAAAATAACAAAGTTTTTACACCTTGGTAGGTAAGGACTACAACCCATGGCCAGCAGGAAGTAGTTACAGAAAAGAGATCCTCTCCCTTCAGCACCCCTTTACGATTAAAGGCGTAAACTCTCTAAGGATAAAATAAAATTAATAAATGGATCTGGAGCCTGGCAAGAAATCCACGTTAGCACCAATAACCCCCAGGATTCTGCTGTCCAGGAAGAGAACTTCTTCTGAAAACAGGATAAACCCCGGATGTTACCCAGGAACTTTGCCTTCGGGCCCTCACTGGGAAACTGAGAGGTGGGACAATCAATGAAAACAACCAACAGCCACCCACCTCATAACTCAAACAATAATTATGCCAAAGCTTAGCAAGTTAAGCTGGCAAAAAGGGGGGAAACGATGTAGGCTTTGGGGGGGGGGGGGGGGGAGGGGGGCTGTTCATCTCTTTGTAGATAACCTGAGCTGTGTGTCCTGAGCTGTGAGTGTGGGACAGAGAGAGCTGCAGCCCTGCCCTTGTAACCATGACAACAACTCCAGTCCCTGGAAAGAGTTTAGCAATGCAAACTCTATAAACTTTAAATATTCAGGGAAAATGCAAACCAAATGTGCTAAAAGCTTATCTAGGATGTGGGGGATATATGTTAATTCAAGCTTACTGAGCACTGAAACAAAGTACCATTTGGCCCTTCCTCTGTATAAAAGAACTCAAAAATCTTGTTCCAGGCCCCAGTTTTGAACAGAAAGCTCCCAAGTCCTGCCGGCCATAAATAAATTCCTTTTTTTCCTTCCCAAAATTATGAGTCCTGGCCTTTTTCATGCACAAATAATTGAACGTCTCTCCGCCTCTGCAAGGGCAGGCCCCCTTCCCCGCATGGACACATGGACACATGGACACGTGCAGAGGGCGCCCCACCACCGCGCCCACACCCACCACCGCGCCCACACTCGCTCTTGAAGTTTCCGGTCAGAAGGTCTGCTGCGGGGTCACACGCCATCCCGCCTCAGGCCTTAAATGAGACAGTTCTTCTGTTTCTGGGCAATACCTGGTTCCAGAAGTGGATGCAGGTCCGGCCGCCGGGCCACCTCGCCAGGACCCCACAGCAGCAGCCCTGACGCGGGCTCGGCCCTTCCGGGGCCAGGCAGGCCCCTTCTCTCACGTCCCTCCTCTGTCCCTGCTGAGGAAGGTCACAAAAGACCCCAAGCTGCTTGAGGTAAGGTCTCCGTTCACTTTATTTTATTTTTTTATAAAACACCAACCTAAGACCATTGTGCTCACGATTGGAGAAAGGGTGGGTGGGTGACATGACCTGGACGGCAAAGAACTTCCTTCCCCTTCCAGACGTCATCAGCTCAAGCCCGCGCCCCGCGCCCCGCGCCCCGCGCCCCGCGCCCCGCGCCCCGCGCCCCGCGCCCCGCGCCCCGCGCCCCCGCGCCCCGCGCCCCGCGCCCCGCGCCCCGCGCCCCGGCCCCCAGCGGCGCGTCCAGCCCGGGGGTCGTCGCGGACCAGCCGAGGGGCAAGGACGGCCTGCCCGGGCGGCCACGACCCGGCTCCCCGGCTCCCAGGCCACGTGCCGGCGCCCCCCCGCCCACCGGCGCCGACGCCCCGGAAGCACCTGCCGAGCCCCGCGACACGCCGCGTCCGCCGCCAGAGCCTCCCCCAGCCGAGCCCGCGCTCCGCAGCCCCGACGCCGCGCCGGTCCCCGCCGCTCAGCTACCCGTGGGCCTTCCAGAACCTTCCAGGCCCCACAGCCTGGCGGCACAGGGCCCCAAGTCCTTTCTCAGCAGACCCCGCCGAGGAGACGCTCGAGTGTCCAGTCAGGCACACAGCGGCGGCCGTGGAGGCGCCAGCACTACCCCAGGCCGCCCCCGCGGGGCAGGGGTCGCGGCGGGGCAGGGGCCGGGCGCTGGACGCGGGCAATGGGCCGAGCGGCGGCTCCCGAGGCCGAGGCCGAGCGGCCCCGCAGCCCCTTCCCAGCGCAGGGCGCGCCCCGACGCCGCGGCCTCCACCCCGGCCTCCACCCCGGCCTCCACCCCCGCACCTGGAGGCTGGGGAAGCGGAAGCCTCCCCCAGGCCCTGCCGCGCCCGCGCACCTGCTTGGGCAGTTTCAGCCCAGGGAGCAGAAGTATTAGTGCGGAGTGGAAACAGCTTTGTGGGGTGTTAGCTCCTGTTAAGGTAAAAGACAGCATGGGAACCCACATGGCAAAACACGTCCCCACGATTTTCCAGCACGTACCAAACCCCAGGGGCTCCTGGCGCCAGCGCGGCACTTTGGAGTCCAGGAAGTACAGCGGACGCAGGCTGCGGTCCAGAAAGGCGGGGGAGGAGGCCCCGGGCGCGGGCGGTGCCTCCGCGCTCCGCCCGCTCAGCAGGGAGCCTCCCGGGCACAGGCACCCCGGCCCACCGCACCCCCACCCGCCTCCCGGGGAGGGAGCGGGGCAGGACTAAGGACGGGCCGAGCACGGCAGGCGCGCGGCTGCTGCCCACGGCCCGGGGGCGCTGGGTTGGGTGGGGGACTGGCCGCAGCACGGAAATGGGAAATGACCAGCGTCCCGGAGGGCCCCGGGGGGCTCAGCCACGAGAGCGCAGCCTCCCCCGCGGGCACGTGCGCGCGCAGGTACACACCAGCACACGTACACGTGCACACACACGTAAATAAGCCTTGAACGGCAAGTCTGAAACGTTTTAAATAATAGTTGTTATTGAACTGCAAAACCACGAGGCAGCTGTCCTGGGCCTGCGCGCGCAGCCGGGCCCGCGCCGACCCCCGGGCCGGGCCCTGGTGGGGAACCCCGGCCGGCCAGGGCTGCGGCGGGGGCAGCGCGGGATGTGCGGGCCCGCGTGGCCGACAGCAGGGCCCGCGGCTCGTCCCTCCCACTCGTGCCGCTCCGGCCAGGGCCTGGGCCGCAGCAGTGGGCGTGCCCGGGCCCTCGGGAGCCCGCCCCTCGCCCCTCGCCCTGCGCCCCTCGCCCTGCGCCCTGCGCCGGAGCGCCCGGGGCCTAGATGAACTTGAAGCACTTGGTCTTGTCGTGGGGCAGGCGTGTCTTGAAGAGCACGGAGTCCACCCTGAACTGCGTGTACAGCAGCGGCATGTAGCCGTACACCCTGACGAAGAAGTTGATGCAGCGGTGCCGCTCGTGGAAGTGGGAGTCGTCGTGGGACAGGGCCTGCGGGCATCCCGGGCACCGGAAGGTCCACCGCGAGGTCACCTGCAACAGAGGACACGGTTACGAGGCAGGGCCGGCTTCCGCCTCCGCCCGGCGGACCCCGGGCCTCCCCTCTGCTCAGGGCGGGCTCCTCCTCCAGGCATCGCCCAAGGCCTTTTTCACAGCGCCTGAAAAGCCAGGTCTAGCCCGATCCCTGCGTGGGTGCGCACCCCGGAAGCAGCCTCACACGGGCCTCGGCGGGGGTGTGGCCCAGCTCCACGCGGGAGGGTCTCGGTCCTACTCCTGGAGCCCTGTGTAAGAGGGAGACGTGGTCAGGAAAAGCCAGGACGCCAGACGCCGAAGGCGAAGGCCGGCGGGACCCGGAAGGGAAGGGCGCGCCGGGGGGCCGGGGGGCCGGGGGGCCGGGGGGCCGGGGGGGGCCGGGAGGCCGGGGGGGCCGGGGGGCCGGGGGGCCGGGGGGCCGGCGGGACCCGGAAGGGAAGGGCGCGCCGGGAGGCCGGGGGGGCCGGGGGGCCGGGGGGCCGGCGGGACCCGGAAGGGAAGGGCGCGCCGGGAGGCCGGGAGGCCGGGGGGCCGGGGGGCCGGGAGGCCGGGGGGGCCGCGTGGGCCGCGGACCCGGGCGGCAGATGGGGCGCTTGAATCTTTTCTTAGCCTCAAAAACGTGAGCTAATAAATTTCCCATGTTTAAGGCAACCTGTTGCCATGGTATTTGGTTGAGCAGCCAAGGAAACTAAAACAGGGCCTATACATAATGATAAGCTTTAAAATGCTTTGTTGTTGTTTATCTCAGTAATTTGACTTCTAGTGTTTGCCTTGGTTGTACATCAAGATGGAGGTACAAAGTATCAGCAGTAAGGAGGCTAAATAATTATAAAATACTATACATCCATTTAAAAAATGGCAACTTATTAGGAAATTTCAAGCAATTAGAAAAGCATGAAGAATAATGTAACTTCCAAATAATGTGGCAGACCAAGTATCATTTTAAAAAACTCAGTATAGAACACCTGAAAATACAGGATAAAATATATAAACCATCTCTAACTATATGGCTGAGCTTGCAGTTGAGGGAAGGAAATCCTTAAGAGGCCAAAATAATGAAAAATCCTGACTGCAGTGAGTAGCCAGGAAGTCTGGTTTCTAACAGGTTGAGGACGGCAACAGGTGTGGGTGCACGGGCAGTCAGGCTTGAGATGTTTTGAAACACGGACCCCGAAAAGTGATCTGGTCACCAGGCAGCACGGCCAGAGGACGCCCCACAGAGAGATGGAGAAGTGTTTCCTTCTCTGGAGAAGTCCCTCTGAGCTCAGGACCACGCTGGCCACAGCCTCCCACACGCCACAAGCTGGAATTTGTTACAAGAGATTCTGCACAACTCATTTACATAAAGGTCAAAACTGACCCTGGAACAGAAAAAAGACCTGGGTCAAGACCAGAGAAACCTGAATACAGTCTGGACTTCAGTAAAAACGATGTGCCGGCCCTGGCTCTGAGTGGTGGCAAATGTGCCACACGGGCACACCTCGAGATAGCACAGGTCCAGTTCCAGACCAATGCAATAAAACGAATAGCGCAGGAAAGCAAGGCACGTGGATTATTTTGCCTTCTCAGTGCCTATGAAAGTTATGTTTGCATGAACCTGTAGTTTATTAATTGTACAACAGAATCATGTCTAAAAAGAAAAGAATGCACATACCCTAATTAAAATGTGACACAAAGTGAGCACACGCTGCTGGAAAAATGGTGCAGATAAACTTGCTCTTTGCAGGGATGCCACAATCCTTCAATTTGTAAAAAGTGCAAAATCTACAAAGGGCAATAGACAAGGAGCAATAAAGTGAGGTATACCTATACTAACGTGAGACATTAAAATAGGGGAAAGCGGATGAAAGGTATACAGCACGCAGCATATGGTCTATGGCACACAGACAAACAGGCCAACAGAACAAGGACTCCTTAAGCAGACACGTACAGACACAGGAACTAGTGCTGCAGCTCACTGAGGATGCCTGATTTGAAAACTGGTTATATAAGAGGAAAAACTGAAACTGGATCCTTATAACATACACAAAAATCACCTCCAGAAGGATTAATGAATTAAACATGAAAGAACAAAACCTAAAATCAGAAGATTCTGCAGAGAGTATCTTTATGACTTTGGGCTATGGCACATTGAAAACTAATGAATTACAGCTACTAGAATCAACAGTAAGCTCATAAAAATAAGTTTTAAAAAAGCAAAACGCAGAGGACTACTTATAGTTTAATTTCATTTAAAGTTCAAAAATGGTAAACTATATCATTCAGGGATAAACACATATATGGCAAAAGCATATTTTTTAAAGGGGGAAATTCAAGGTAATGGTTCCCTGCTGAGAGAAGGAGCAGGGGGCTTTGGAGGTGCATCTACAACGCGGTGGGCACAGCTGGAGTTATACTTTCTTGTTCTGAATGTTGAGTATATGGAAGTTTATCTAAAGAAGGGCTGTGTGGTTAAAGAATTACATATGGGCATTAAATGTACTTGTATATATTCTACATACTCAAACAGATGAAACATTTGCTACTGCTAGCTTGAAATATATAAATGAAATGTTATGTTTTTAAAAATGAAGAATACAACACTTATGCACCCATGAGTTTTGTCAAATAACATTCTGACATATTTGTTTCGGTTTACATATTTTTCTTCCTTTTCTTAATAAAGAAATAAAAACACTATAAACAGAGTTGATGCCTTGCATACTCTACCCCCTGGTTCCTCTCCCACTAGGTCATGGGAGTAGGATTCATTTTCACTTGTACTTTATAACACCAAAATTACCTCAAAACAGAGACGCACACCACTGCCTGCACCCTCCAGGGCTCTATAATAGATTCAATTTCTACCACCTGTAGCAACACTTGGTAACTATCAGACTTTCATTTTTGCTCATCTGATGGGTGTAAAATGATATTCCATTGTTTTAATTTACATTTTCTTGATTATTACTGAAGTTGAACATCTTTCCATATGCCTATTAGTCATTTAGGTCTCTCCATTTTGTTGCTTTTTTATACACTTTATTAATTTGTCTATTGAATTTGTTTCTAATTTACTTAGAAATTCCTTCTTCTGGTATTCTTTTTCATTTGTACGCATTGTAAATATCCAAATCTGTGACCTGTTTTTTCACATATGGAATATGTGAATAAAGTTTTTAATTTTACTATATTCAATTAATCTTTTCCTCTGTATTTTGAACTTTTTGTTTCTTAATATAGTTCTCTTTGCCTATATTCACAGAGATAGTTCCTATAATTTTCATTTTGAGGTTTTAAAGTTTTTAATTCACACTTAGTTCATTAATATACCTGCAATATATTTTGTATATCCATATGGATATCCAGTTATTCCAGGCCTAATTTGTAAATGTCACCTCTATTCTATCACAGAACAGGTCTCATATATGCATGGCTCTATTGCTAAACTCTACTTTGTTCCAAAGACCTGTTTATCTCTGTGCCAATATCACATTGTCTTAATAATGTAGTTTTATTATTTGTCATGATTTCTGACAAGGTAAGTCCACAAATACTGCTGCTGCTACTACTTCATCACCAGTATACTGGCTATTCTGGCCTGTGCCCTGCAATGCACATTTTAGGATGTTTGTCAAGTTCCGTACGAAATCACCTGAAACCAAACAAAATATCCTAGTAGGAATTTGATCAAAGTTACATTAAATTTTTAGGTTTGGGAAGAACTACTATCCTAATCATAGTCTTCCTATCCATGTATATGGTCTCTGTGTCCATTTATTTAGTAGATAACATCGTCTTGTTACTGACTTGAATGGGAATTTTCGAAGTTTCATCAAGTATGATCTTTGCTGTGTTATTAAAGTCTGAACAATTCTTAAAATTTCTCATATTATAGTTTTCAAAGTTGCCTTTCCCCTATCTTGATTCTCCCCATCCTGCATTTTTTTTTAAAGATTTATTTTTCATTTCTCTCCCCCCATTGTCTGCTCTTTGTGTCCATTCACTATGTGTTCTTTTGTCTGCTTGCATTCTTGTCAGCGGCACCAGGAATCTGTGTCTTTTTGTTGCATCATCTCACTGCGTCAGCTCTCTGTGTGTGTGGCACCCCTCCTGGGCAGGCTGCGCTTTTTTTTTTTTGCGCGGGGTGGCTCTCCTTATGGGGCACACTCCCTGCACGTGGGGCTCCCCTATGCGGGGGACACCTCTGCGTGGCGTGGCATTCCTTGCATGCATCAGCACTGTGCATGGGCCAGCTCATCACATGGGCCAGGAGGCCCTGGGTTTGAACCCTGGCCCTCCCATGTGGTAGGCGGACGCTTTATCAGTTGAGCCACGTCCGGTTTCCCCTCTTGCATTTTTGTTGGACCTTCTCCTTATAGCTTCCATGTCTCTCGCCTCTCCCTTATTTTCTGTCTCCTTAGATCTGTGATCTTTCTCAGATAATTTCTTCACATTTATCTTCTACTTCATTTGTCTTCTTTTCATCTATGTTTGCTCTTTTTATCTTATTCACTGAGATTTTAATTGCTATAATTTTCATTTCCAGTGGTTCTATTTAGATCTTCCAAATCTGCTTGTTCTTTTTTCTTAGTGGATTGTTGCTTTTTCTATTTTCAATTCCTTATTTGAAATAGTTTTATCATTTTAGTCACTTTAAACCTACTTATTTTATAGTCTATCCCGTAATTTTATTACCTGAAATTCTTGGAGAATTAACCTTACTGTTTGTCATGTCTGTTGACTCTTGCTCAGGATCAACTGTTTCCTCGTGTGACTGATAATCTGGGATCATGAGCTCCTCATCAATGTGGCATATCTGTGGGTTCCTATGTGGCCTGAGGTAAAGGAAAGTCTAACGGGTCATGGGAGATCATTTGTAGTCTAAGTTTCATATTGCATGAGTCTGCAAATTAACGGAGGCTCAGACCTAGGTTTAGAAATTCTCAATTTGTACATATTCCTTTTGGGAAACGGATGTGGCTCAAGCGATTGGGCTCCCATCTACCACATAGGAGGTCCAGGGTTCAATTCCCAGGGCCTCCTGGCCCACACAGAAGTACTGTCCCATGCAGAGAGCTGGCGCAGCAAGATAACGCATCAAAGCGACACAGAGGAGAGACAATAAAAGACACAGCATACCAGAGAGCTGAGGTGGCAAAAGAGATTGAGAATCTCTCTCCCATTCCAGAAGGCCCTAGGATTGGTTCCTGGTGCCACCTGAAGAAAAGACAAGCAGACACAGAAGAACACACAGCGAAGGGACACACAGAGCAGACAACAAGGGGTGGGGGGAGTAAATAAATAAATCTTTAAAAACCAAAACAAAACATTTTCCTTACAACTTGCCAGAGCTCAGTTTTAAACACACAATTTGCCCATGGCAATGAGTAGATCTGAGATGTCAGTTCCAACTTCCTGCCTTTGAAAGAACCAAGGGCTCTTTACTCTTTCACATAAGTGACAGAAACCAAGCCTCCAGATGACAAGTGACAGCTTCATGCTTACCTCGCTGGCTTTTAATTCCGCCTTCCTCTCCTGCTCCTGGCAATCCTCTTACTTTTTAGAAGCCCAACTACACATTGCGGGGGAGCATAAAAAATATGGTAACAGCTATTACCACTTCTAGTTTTAGGTATTTATAGTGACTAGATCTTTATGTTACCTAGTCCACCATACTGCCAGAACCAGAAAGTTTACTGCCAAGTTTTTAAAAATCAGACTGCAAAAAAAGTAGATGATTTTAAAAAATAAAAATACAAGAAACAACCACCAGACAGGAAACCAGAGAGCCTAATGCAATACACCACAAGGTTTGTGTGATTTCTTTATCCTTCTGAATATATCTGTCTTTCCCAAATAATTTTTAAATTGTAATTTGAGGAAAAATTTAACAGTCCATATCATAATACACATCTAAAGAGTAATCACTGCCAGTGGCCAGCACTTGCCATCAGATCCAGGCCCCCAGAATCTGAACTGAGAGGTGAACAGGGTCAGTGCTCCACGCTGCAGCGCAGCTCAGAACGGAAACGCTGGGGAAGCCGCGCGGCTGCTAACTGCTTTCTCGTCACCCCTCCCTCTCACCCACTGGCAGCTCTCAGGGAACCCTCAGGCTTACAGACAACAATGAGTTTTCACTTTCCGCCAGCTGTCACTGGAACAGAGCTATGTCAAGAATTTAGATAAGAATATTATCAAACAGCATCGAGATGCAGCATTTCACTTTGTTCAGCTAACTAAAAATCTTCCTCCTTCTCCCAGATATCAGCACCTAACCTCAGCAGGAAGGCCCTTAACTTGTAAACGACTGGCTGGCAGAAAAAGCTACTGGTTTCCAAATGTTTTAAATCATGTAACCCATCAATAATTTTTGAGACTAAATCCCCAATACATTTCTAAAGTATATAAATATAGTAGTGTAATACATCATAAAGCATACAAAAAAAGAAATCAAGGAGAAGTAACAACTAAAGATAAATGGAAGTTTGAGTATTTACTTAACCATTACTGTGGATCCTTTCATGCAGAAACATTCCAGGTAACTCGGTCTGACTAAGAGAATATACATGTTATGCTTAGTTAAGAGTAAGGAAACTCTTTAGCCAATGTTGAGTCCTATACTACAACGTTCTTTACTTTCTAGTCACCTCGGCCATCTACAATCTCATGCCTTCTACGTGAGTTTTTCATCCTTTATCTAAATGAAGCCTATTATATTTTCTAGATCTTTCTCCTCCATTCAAAGGTAACAATACATTATTCCAGGCAACAGTACATTAATTTCCTGTTCTTTATTTAATTGATAATATTAAGATATTAACAAATCAGCTGCTAACCATATTAAACAGCCAAACCTTCCTAACTCTCGCAAGGAAAAGAACAGTTTGACAGTGTAATTTTGATGCAATTAAAACAGGAAAAAAAAATTGCTACCTTTGAGCATAAACAGTACTTATACTTGATACTACTAAAATTAAATTTAAACAATTAGACACAGAATTTGAAGGAATTAACTCTAAATTTGAAGACATTTTTAATTTATTGAGTCTTTGATTTTAATCTTGAAGTCCTCCTGTATTCCAATAAGATTGAGAAAATTCAGAGAATACTATTTTTGATATTTTTACTTGGTAATAAGAATGATGCAAAAAAAAAGACAATTAAAATTTAAAAATTTTAAAAAAAGAAATATAAAGAAAAAAAAAAGAACCATGCATATAACAAAATAAAAAAGAGAAAAAAAAACAAGATCCATGCACACAATGGCCAAAGTATTTGCATCTTACTCTCTACAGTGAAGGCTTAGTTAATGAAACACTGGCCTAACAATTTAGTAGGTAAATACACTGTAGTGAAGATGTAAAAGTCATCATATCTGTGGGTGTTATCAGGTGACTAATGCTATTATGATGTGCTTTTTTTTAAATTTCTCTTCCCCCCCCCCCCATTGTCTGCTCTCTGTGTCCATTCGCTGTGTGTTCTTCTGTGTCTGCTTGCATTATCATTAGGCGGCTACAGGAACCGATCCTGGGACTTTCTGGAGTGGGAGAGAAGCGATTACTCTCTTGCACTCCCTCAGCTCCCCACTAATGCTATTACTAGATACCTAATCAGACACCTGAAATTTTCATGGAGTAATATTTTCTAATCTACTAGCGAGGCATAAAAAGAATCATACATCTTGCCTGAAGTACAGTACCTGGCTACATAATAAAAGACAAAGAAAGAACAGAAAATTCACCAATCATTAATTTCTAAAACCTCTGCCTCCCTAACCTTAAAATTTACCCCCAAAAATGTGCTTTTGATTTTTTAATATCAGATCTACCACTATTCCTGAAAATGTACTATTTTTATATAAATAACTGTTACTATTATCATTCCCAGTAAAAAAAAAACAGAAAAAAAAAGTCTGATGCATTATTTTGTTAATTATTTTTCTTTTGTGAGTTTTTAGCAGAAGTTTCGGCAATAGAAAAAATGA